>NW_027362762.1:860105757-860831382 GCF_046119375.1 Phyllobates terribilis
GGCCAAATTGAAAGCTGATGGCTATGTATGTGATACGGTGTTCTATGGGAACTGTTAATGTGTGATTGGTGAGGACGTGGTGCAAAAGTGGAGTTTTTCCAAGAGTGGGTGGTGGGATTGTGGAAGGTTCAAGGGATGGAGGTGGAGCTGGGGTGGATGCGGAGCTGTGGTGGAGCCTGCAACATTTTCAAGGGTGCCCGAAAATGTTGCCAGTATGTGGCCCTGAAATTCCTGGTGGCAGCCCTGGGGGTCATCATATTATGTGGGGGATTGTAGAGGTATCAGTCAGATTATTACTTTTTAGAAGCACTCAGGGGACTATATTAAATGGTAAAGGGAACCTGTCACCAGCGAAAATGCTATGAACCTGCAGATATGGGGTTAATCTGCAGGTTAGTCCAGCGCCTGCAGGTAGCCAAAGGCCGCAGGGAGAAATGTAACTTTATTCTCCCCGACAGCATTCGGTTTCAGTCTCTATCTATTATCTGTCTCTATTATTTAGCTCTATAGATCCAACAGAAAAAAAGAGACTCTCTTCTCCAATGATTATTGTAAAAATTCTTTATTGATACATCAGTTCAAATGGATATACATATTAAAACCATTTAAAAAGAGAAAATAGGGGAATGTGTAGGATGCAAAAAGAAACCCACAATATACCAGGGCACAATATAAAAACATTGTTGTCAATTATAACTAAAATTTACAACAAAATACAATCTACATATACCTGAAGAAGTAGAGTAAATCAACAGTTTTTAGTCCAATCAAGGTAAATTGTCGCCATACATAAGCAATAGAAAATCAAAACAGGCCATCCAAGTGTCCCAAAAGAGGAAAATGGAAAGAACCATGTGACAACAAAAGTCAAATATAAATGTTATTAATGACAGATAATATACATATTAAAATAGGTGCCTCTCATGTGAGGGACTAGCCTGACCACAAGCCAGATTGTCGAAAAAAGTACAGAAAGATTCAACTATCACTGGGACACTCGGAGTGCGGCGGACAGGTGAATATGAGGCGTTTTTATTTTAATATCAATTTATTTTTACTTTTTTTTTTTCACACTGCGCACAGACGCCGACTGAGGAGACTACTTAGCTATTATCAGCGGGAGCGGCCGTAGGATGATGGGGGGAGTAGTGTCCCGCGGGCAATTCTTTGTGCGTTTTTGACTCATTGACTTGAATTGAGTCAGTTAAATACACAGCAAACATCCGCAGCAAATATATTTATACCTGTGTTTTTGCTGCGGATTTGACTGACTAAATTGAAGTCAATGGGTGAAAAACGCTGCATAAACGCTACGAAGAATTGACATACTGTAGATTTAAACGCAATGATAATCCTGACAGGACAATTCCTGATCATGTGCACAGCACTTCAGGATTGTCATCGCATTAGCTGGCACACGGGTTACCTAGCGTTTTTGGCTCATTTCCACGAGGAAAAAGACGCTGCGAAAACGCACCAAAAACGCATTGTGTGCACATAGCCTAAATATAAGATGGAAAGGTCTACACACATAGAATAGAATTAACATTTAAATAATGGACGGCAGTGTGATGCATAGAGTAAATAGATATACCATGTATGTAGAAAGACAAAAGAAAGAAAACAGGGTCCGTGCAAATAATGGTGTGACAGTATGGGAGTCTCACAAAGGGAGAACTAAGCCAGTGCAAACAAATGAGCAGATCGAGGTGCAAAATCAAATAACCACCACATGTAACCATTATAATATATTTAATACACGTGTAAACAACGCAGGAGAATAGTTACCATATGAATGTGCCTCAGGGGGCACTGACTATCATATTGACCCTAAGGCAAAATAGGTTATTATCTATCTATCTATCTATATTATCTATCTCATCACCACATTTAGTAATGGGGCAGCAGAAGTGAAACAAATTCTTCAAAAGTACTGGCCTATCCTGGAGATGGATGGGGATATTGTTCCTTTTTTGGGGGGGTATCCGCATATCACCTATAGGAAGGGACGCTCGTTGCGTGATAGATTGGTGCGGAGCCACTATCTAGCACCAGCGAGTGAGTCTTGGTTGAAATCAGACCTTAAGGGCTGTTTTAGGTGTGGCAACTGCATAAATTGCCTTTCCGTTGAAAACATTAAAGTCTTTAGAGGTCCCAATGTTGACACAGAATTTATCATCAGGGATTTCATTAACTGCCGAACGCAGGGAGTTATTTATAGAGGTGTATGCCAATGCGGCCTGGAATACATAGGCAAGACCATACGTGAATTGAGGCGTAGGATTGGTGAGCACCTAGGTGACATTGAACACAATAGAGATACCCCTATTTCCAGACATGTTAACGGATTCCATGGTGGCGATAAAAACATTATCAAATTCATGGGCATCGAGAAAGTGGCTAAACCCCGGTGAGGGGGAGATTGGGACCGCCTATTACTGCAAAAGGAGACAAGGTGGATCTTTGTGTTGAAAACCGTGTCTCCGCGGGGTTTGAATGAGCGGCTGACATACAGATGCTTCATATAAATTATGCTTTTTGCCTACAGTTTTTAACTCAACCTATATACCTCATTTTTGTTTGTCCTTTATTCTACTTTTTGCAAGTGAACCAATACTATTGGACATTGATCCTGGGAACACCTCCACCTGAGTTTCCTTTTCTAACTTATGGAACACCATCCTGACATATTGTGCCATGTACTTGCATTACAGCTGCCTGGGGCTGTTGTTGTGGGCTCTTATTATTGGGCCATTGTGGAGTGCACAGTGTGTTTAGGAGCGAGGGTGTTCTATAATGATGCATCTTGAAATGCATCTTGCGGTCCAGCGCACCAGAAGCGACATGGGTGGGCGCTCATAGTGATGCGCTCTCTTGGAAGTGTACTTGCCATTGCCTAAAGTACAACCCAGATAGAGGGTGCCCAGCCCTGTGTTCTACAGTTCTTTGTGCCAATCCCCTGATGACTCAAGATTTTTGAAGAAACGCATCGGGAGGCGCATAGGGTCAGTTCAGGGCTGTCCAGATTTAAAGGGTCAGCTGTGGACTGCCCCTGTAAGGGCGGGAGTCTTGGGGTCTGAAGGGTCAGTCAAGTTAATAGGGACTGACAGGGAGAAGTCAACCCCTTGGACTCGATGATATGGGCCTTTATGGATGAAGATCTTTTGGAGGAACTCTGAGACCAACGAATTTGGTGAGATCTTTCCTTTTATCCATCTGCCCTATCGTACATAATTGTTTCTGAACTTTATTGTCTGGTCCTGTTAAAACATGTTATATATATACTGTATATAGGTATTTACTGATGCCTTTGACACTTTTTGACTACTGTCAGGTTATGATCCTATACGGGGACATTGGCAATTTTTTCAGTTTTTAATATATCTGTTATGTGTATTGTCAATTTTGTATTGAGGATTGCCAAAAATCTTTTATTCTTGGCAGTAAAAGTTAAGTTTTAAATCCACTATAGCTGCTATATATATTATCTATCTCTATAGCATTCGCTGCTGGGTTATTATCTATCTCTATAGAATTCACTGCTGTCTAAAAACACATGCAAAAAACACTACAAAAAAGCAGCAAATCCTCAATTATTTTAGACCTGGATTTTATAGCATTTTTTTTATGGCATTTTTGCTGATTTCATTAAAGTTAATGGTTAAAAAAAAACACTGCAAAAATGAAAAAGAATCGACATGCTGCAGATCTGAACCTGCACCAAATCTGCAAGTCACAAATAAGCAACTTGTGCATGAGACTTCAGGATTCTCTTTCAGGATTTGTGACTAATCCGTGCTGCAAAAACGCGACATGCACACAGCCTAATACAAACATCCAGCCACCACTAGGGGGATCCCACTGCCTATTGATCACATTTCAATTCCCCGGTTATCTCAGCACTGCTACTCTGGTGGTACCAGCTGGTCTTAGTTCGCTTTGCTGTGCAATCATGTGTTATACGAAGGGCCGGCGTCAGCTCCCGGCGCACCCGGGCAAATGCCGGGGCCCTGAGCAGGCAGAGGGGCCCACTGGCGGTCGCGCACCCTGCTGAGCTATGGGCGGAGGAGAGCGGTGTCAGCGCCCGCCCTTCTCCGCCGCTTGCTCAGTGCCCCGGCAGCCGGATACTTACCTCTCCCCGTGCCTCCGCAGATCCGCTGTCTTCCTGCTCTACGCTCCCTGTGACGTCTCAGGTCAGAGGGCGCGGTGACGCCTTTACACCGCGTCCTCCCCTGAGCCGTCACAGGGAGCGCAGAGCAGGAAGACGCCGACAACGCTGGAGTTCGGACCTGAGCAGCGGGCAGTGGGCAGCAGGTAGCAGGTGAGAAGGAGGGAGGTGAGTATTTGATTTTTTTTTTTTTTAATGTATGGAGGCATGGGGCAGTATAAAGAGAAGGGTGGGGGGCATCCTGCATGGGGCATTATAAAGAGAGGGGGGGACATCCTGCATGGGGCATTATAAAGAGGGGGGGGGGACATCCTGTATGGGGCATTATAAAGAGGGCGGGGGGGTGACATCCTGCATGGGGCATTATAAGGTGGGGAACAGCCTGCATGGGGCATTATAAAGGGGGGGGTCAGCCTGTATGGGGCATTATGTGGGGGGTAACAGCCTGCATGGAGCATTAAAAGGGGGGGGGCCTGTATGGGGCATTATGTGGGGGGGAACAGCCTGCATGGAGCATTATAAGGGGGGGGGCAGCCTGTATGGAGCATTATGTGGGGGGTAACAGCCTGCATGGAGCATTAAAAGGGGGGACAGCCTGTATGGAGCATTATGTGGGGGGTAACAGCCTGCATGGAGCATTAAAAGGGGGGACAGCCTGTATGGGGCATTATGTGGGGGGTAACAGCCTGCATGCAGCATTATATGGGGGCCAGTATCCTGTATGGAGCGTTATAAGGGGACCGGTATCCTGTATGGAGCGTTATAAGGGGACCGATATCCTGTATGGAGCGTTATATGGGGTCCAGTATCCTGTATGGAGTTTTATAAGGGGACCAGTATCCTGTATGGAGCGTTATATGGGGGCCAGTATCCTGTATGGAGCTTTATAAGGGGACCAGTATCCTGTATGGAGCGTTATATGGGGGCCAGTATTCTGTATGGAACCTTATATGGGGGCCAGTATTCTGTATGGAACCTTATATGGGGGCCAGTATTCCGTATGGAGCCTTATATGGAGGCCAGTATTCCGTATGGAGCCTTATATGGAGGCCAGTATTCCGTATGGAGCCTTATATGGGGGCCAGTATTCCGTGTGGGGGCCAGTATTCCGTATGGAGCCTTATATGGAAGCCAGTATTCCGTATGGAGCCTTATATGGGGGCCAGTATTCCGTATGGAGCCTTATATGGGGGCCAGTATTCCGTATGGAGCCTTATATGGGGGCCAGTATTCCGTATGGAGCCTTATATGGGGGCCAGTATTCCGCATGGAGCCTTATATGGGGGTCAGTATTCCGCATGGAGCCTTATATGGGGGTCAGTATTCCGCATGGAGCCTTATATGGGGGCCAGTATTCCGTATGGGGCCTTATATGGGGGCCAGTATTCCTTATGGGGCCTTATATGGGGGCGTATTCCGTATGGGGCCTTATATGGGGGCCAGTATTCCGTATGAAGCGTTATATGGGGGCCAGTATTCCGTATGGAGCCTTATATGGGGGCCACTATTCTGTGTGGAGCGATTCACCGGTTTCTGAGCTATTGTGGAATTTACAATAGATATCACTCATGTAATGTAAGAAGTGAAATCTTTGCATTGTACTATATATATTTCTCCGCCGTATCTCTGCACCATGAATCGTGGTATGTGTTAAAGGGGCCCACTGAGACTCTTTCGCCCGGGGCCCAGAAAAACCTGGAGCCGGCCCTGGTTGTACGGCCACATTAGTGCTGGAGCCAATCACTGAACACAGCGATGATGCTAGTATGTACGGAACAAAATTGCTGAGCCCAGTGTTGCAGTGAAGTAAACAAAGATCAGAGGAGACCACGGGAGCAGCAGGGAATTGAGTCATCTGTACATAGAAATCATAGGGCCCCATAGCAGAAGTTCTAATTGTACACCCCCCGCCTCAAAAAATAAAAATAATAATAATAACAATCAGCGGGATCACAGAAGAGCCATCTCACAAATTTGCGAGATACAGTAGGAGGAAAATTACTATTGAAGCCCTTAGATTCCCCTTTCATTGCCCCATAAAGTATGTTGCCAACAAAAGTGCCCCCCAAAAACACTGCAATACCCTTCAGTGAATTCCTCCTCACGCACGGCATGAGGGCCCTACTGTACATCCCCGCCCACCAACCATCTTCCACCCGGCAAAGAATGGTGGCCCCAACACAGTAAGATGTCCCAACTGTGACACTCACACAGCCCTCCATACAGTATAATGGGCCTCCACACAGTATAATGGCCCCCCACAACCGGCCACACAGTATGATAGCCCCAATACAATCCTCCACACTGTATAATTGCGCCTACTAGCCCTCCACACAGTATGATGGACCCTACACAAACCTTCACACTGTATAACTGCACAAATATAATAGACCCCACATAGCCCTGCAAATAGTATAATGGCCCCTATATAGCCCTGCAAACAGTGTAATGGTCACCACTCAGCCCAGAAAAATGTATAAAGGCTCCAACATAGCTATCCATATAGTATAATGGCCCTCACATAGCCTTCCAAATGTTGTAATTGCCCCTACATAACCCTCCAAATAGTATAATGGGCCCCACATAGCTCTTCAAATATTATAATGGCCCCTACACAGCCTTCCATCTAATATATATAATTGTCTTATCCCTTCAGTCTGTCTGTCCAGGAAATCCCGCTTCGCTCATTGGTCCGGCCGCTGTCTGTCCAGGAAATCCCGCGTCGCTCATTGGTCTGGCCGCGGCCAATCAGCGACACGGGATTTCAGAAAAAAGATGGCGGCCGTTAGCGGCTCATCTGCCACACGGAGGTCAGCGGCGATGCAGCCGGGAGATGAGCGGCGCTAACAGCAGAACTACCCCGACCGGCGGCGCCGCTGACCTCCATGCAGCTAACGTCGGGAGATCAGCGGCTTGGCCCGCTGATCTGACGACGGCAAGTGTGAACGGAGGATCGGGGAGCGGCGCCGCCGGTCCGGATACTTCTGCTGCGAGCAGCCAGTCATCTCCCAGCTGCTCGCAGCGGAAGTACCCACACAAGCAGCACCGCTCCCTGGTCCTCACTAATACGACGCTGATTGGTCGCTGCCGCTGTCCGCGACCAATCAGCGATATTGGTGCTAAGTTTAAATACCGCTGTGCGGATTGGTCGCGGCCGCCGCCCGCAACCAATCAGCAGTATTGGCCCCAAATGTAAACCCCGCTCTGCTGATTGGTCGCGATTGCCGGCCGCGACCAATCAGCAGTATTGGCGCCAAATTTAAACATCGCTCTGCTGATTGGTCGCGGTTGCCGGCCGCTACTAATCAGCATTATTGGCGCCAAATGTAAACACCGCTCTGCTGATTGGTTGCGGCCGTGACCAATCACCATTATTGGCGCCAAATTTAAACACCGCTCTGCTGATTGGTCGCAACTGCCGACCGCAACCAATCAGGATTATTGGCGCCAAATTTAAACCCTGCTCTGCTGATTGGTCACGTTCGCTGGCCGCGACCAATCAGCGATATAGGAGCCAAATTTAAACACCGCTTTGCTGATTGCGCCCGGTCGGCCGCATATATATTCTAGAATACCCGATGCGTTTGAATTTGGTCACCATCTAGTATAGTATAATGGGCCCCACATAGTCCTCTATATAGTATAATGGGCCCACGTTGCCTTCCATACAGTATAATGGGCCCCACATAGTCCTCCATACAGTATAATGGACCCCACATGAGACATCAGACATAGAGGGAGAATGATGGTGGAGGGAATGTCAGCTGAGCCTCCCTCCTCCATCATTGCTTTCAACTCTATCGGCATTCAGGATGTTTCTGACATGCTGCAGTGTTTCAGATAAAACATTTTTTGTAAAGCCGTCCGGGGACTATGTGTGACGCTCGCAAGCCCTGCCCTGGGAAGATGGGGGATACTCGGAGCCGGGTCAGATGTTGAGGGGGGTGCAGCCGTGGCCCGGACCCGTTCCGTGCCCAGGGCCGTCACATTAAAAATGATGTTAGGGCTTTCCGGGTTGAGTGGTAATTGTCGACTACGCCACCTGTGGTGTCTGGTGAAGGGCCACCAGCGCCGCTAGCAGTCCGCTGAGGCCCGTTGTCATGGCGGCTAAAGTTCTCGCTGCTCCCCACAGGCGGAGCGTGGCCTCAGGGCAGGCACGGCAGGATAGAGGAGGGTTAGTAGTGCGGGGAGTAAGGGCTCCGCGTCGCGTGGTATGGCACGTAATGAACAGTCCGGAGGCCATAGGGATGAACTTCCAAGGCTTTTCTCACAGTTCTCTCTCAAGCAGCGCAAGGCTTCTCCCTGCTCCTCGCGGAGTCCTGCGGCCACCAGGGACGGGGGTCCGACTACCTCCGAGGAAGTCCAGTGTGAGGTAGCATCCCTACACCAGAGTGTTCCTGCACTACAGACTTTACCCTTTCCCGTCTGTGCGTGTGTAGTTAGGCCGGGTCTCCCGCTGAGCTCCTCTCAGGTGTAGGGCTCGGGTGGCAATTCCTCTCCATCCGAAGCCCAGCGGGATCCTCAGGGCCTAACCGGGCTTTCACGTCCTGGACGTAGAGTACAAGGTCAGGGGCCAGTACCCCTCTTGCAGCCGGAATCCCTCTGAATAGATCAGGTAGGCGAGGACAGGTGGCGTGCTCCACTCCGTCTGCATCCTCCCCGGGACCCATTTGCTAGCAAGCCACACTCTAAAGCTCCCGGGCCTTCTTGATCCTGGTCCTTGGCCGGGTTGAGACATTCCTTGTCTGCAACCTTCCTCTCGTCCCATAGATCGGGGTACGAGGGCTGTGTCCCATGCCGGTGCAGGCCCACACAGAATCTGCGCTCCCGGAGGGAAGTCACATTACACACAGTATTTTGACAGCACAATACGACCACTTGACAGACACACTGTCAGAGACCAGAGAACAGACGGACCAAGATCAAAGATCGCATACTATTAAATATGAAATTTGAAGTGTACTAACTAACTGTTCCTCCACCCACACCCACTAACTGGTTCCTACCACTTTGTGTTCCCCAGTATCCCTGTAACCAGGGGAGCAGCACTAGTGCAAAATAGCTCACTCTGGTGGAATGTGGTGTTGGATGCAAAAGGCTAGGTCACTACCATCACACTGGCCTTACCTCAGAGGAGGAACACCACACTCCATTAAAGAAGTGCAGCATTCCTGTGGCGGTCGAACCCTCAGGGGCGCCACATTTACATCTCAGCAGGTGACTAATCCCCGGTCAACTGTCCGTCTTGGGGAGCACAGCGAGGAGAAGCCACAACGGCTGCAATAACTGAACTAGTTCCTGAATCAGATGACAGGCTGCTTTTAACATATTTTTTCTCTTAACCTTTTGTTTTTGTTTGTTAATACTCAGAACTTCCCCTTACTCTTATAGGAGTTTCCGGGTGATGGAAAACCCTCCAATGTTTCCCCATGCCAATCTACTTTGTTGTTTTGTTGGCTACATTAAAAATCCAATATAACAAAATAATAAAATAGAGGCAGTGATGGGTTTATGACGCAGTTCACATAGTGGGACACAAACCACAATCAGGGTTTTCCTGTTGATTAGGGAAAGCATCGTTTTATGACGGCTCTGCTTCCTCTTTACATGTAAGTAGATTTATCACCAACACCATATTGTGGCTTTCTGACCTCCGCAGTCTGAATTTTCAAATGTCATGTCTCTGGTCGAGCTTAATTCCTTTTTTAATGAAGGTCCTTAAAGGGAAGCACAAAACGTCCCATTGTTTAAATCAGGTTTTTGTTTCAAATATATATTTTTTTTACGATGTTTATATGTCATATCACAATCTTTATTAAAAAATACAAAATAGAAATCTTGCCGTTTTCACACTGACCACTGAGAATTTTTCAGACTCTAGCTTTGTGTTGTTTCAGGAAATCCACATGTACATTAGCTGCAATGATGAGACTCCGACCCTAAGTTTTGTATTAAAACATCTAATGAGCGTGTGCACACATCATTGTGAAGGGAGGGGGAGCAGGTGAGCTGTGACATCGTCTATTGTGATTGGTGGATCCTGTGTTATAAGTGGTATATAGACGTGTTAGGGTCTATGCACAGAGTGTATTTTATCCGCTGGCATTACCAAATAATTTTTGCTGTAGAAAGACACTTCAAGAAAACGCTGGCGGTATTTTACCTAAAGCGTCTTTACTGACGTTGTTTTACACATCTTTTTTTGCCTGTAATGTCTTTTTCTTTAAATTCTAAATAAAAAATAATGGCACCTTCAAAGTGGAAGCCACTAGAAGAAAGGACCAGTCAATTCTTTTAACCACATCACACCTTTCAAAGCCTGAAGCAGATAAAAGAAGTAAAAAAAACTAGAGCATTTGCACAGCAAGTGATTTTGACATTGCTGTGCATATGTTAATTTTTTTATGTTTTTTACCACTTTTTCAGGTGGGTTCCAAGCAGAATTTGTGCACATACCCTTACCTGTCATTCAGGGGCATACATAAAATTGGTGCAATCTGTGCAGCCCCAGAGGTAATGGGGCCCATTACTACCTCAAAAGCAGGTGGAATTATGCATCTTTTCCCCTTTTCCTAGAGCCTTAACTTTTTTATTTTTCCATCGAAATAGCCATATGAGGGCTTGTTTCTAGCAGGACAAGTTGTATTTTGAATGACACCATATCATGTGATGTACTGGAAAGCGGTAAATAAAATGCCAAGTGCAACGAAATGTCGAAAAAAGTGCAATCCCACAATTGTTTTTTCTTTTTTTATGCACCATGTTCACTATACCATAAGCGACCTGGCAATATGATTCTCTAAGTCAGGGGTCCTCAAACTTTTTAAACAGGGGGCCAGTTCACGGTCCCTCAGACCATTGGAGGGCCGGAATATAGTTTTTAAAAAAAACTATGAACAAATTCCTATGCACACTGCACATATCTTATTTTGTAGTAAAAAAAACAATACAGGAACAAATACAATATTTAAAATGAAGAACAAGTAAAATTAAATCAACCGGTATTTCAATAGGTAGGTAACTGTACCCAATAGGCAGCATAGGTCCTCAATAGGCAGGTAAATGTCCCCAATAGGCAGCATAGGTCATCAATAGGCAGGTAAATGTCCCCAATAGGCAGGTAAATATCCCCAATAGGCTGCATAGGTCCCCAATAGGCAGGTAAATGTACCCAATAGGCAGCATAGGTCCCCAATAGGCAGGTAAATGTCCCCAATAGGCAGGTAAATGTCCCCAATAGGCAGGTAAATATCCCCAATAGGCTGCATAGGTCCCCAATAGGCAGGTAAATGTACCCAATAGGCAGCATAGGTCCCCAATAGGCAGGTAAATGTCCCCAATAGGCAGGTAAATGTCCCCAATAGGCAGGTAAATGTCCCCAATAGGCAGCATAGGTCCTCAATGGGCAGGTAAATGTTCCCAATAGGCAGGCTGTTTCCCCCTTATAATGCCATATGCAGGCTGTTCCACCCCTTATAATGTCCCATGCAGGCTGTTCCCCCCTTATAATGCCCCATGCTGGATGCCACCCCCCATATAATGCCCCATGCAGCATGTCACCCCCCATATAATGCCCCATGCAGCATGTCACCCCCCCATATTATGCCCCATGCAGCATGTCACCCACCCCCCGCAATATTATGCCCCATGCAGGATGTCCCTTTCCCCTCATATAATGCTCCATGCAGGATGTCCCTTTCCCCCCCATATAATGCCGAATGCAGGATGTCACCCCCCATATAATGCCCCATGCAGGATGTCACCCCCCATATAATGCCCCATGCAGCATGTCACCCCCCCATATAATGCCCCATGCAGCATGTCACCCCCCCATATAATGCCCCATGCAGCATGTCACCCCCCCATATAATGCCACATGCAGCATGTCACCCCCCCATATAATGCCATATGCAGCATGTCACCCCCCCCCATATAATGCCCCATGCAGGATGTCACCCCCCATATCATGCCCCATGCAGGATGTCACCCCCCCATATTATACCCCTTGCAGGATGTCACCCCCCCCATACATTTAAAAAAAAAAAAATCCAATACTCACCTCACTTCTCACTTGCTGCCGCTGCTCTGGTCTGGACTCCAGCGTCGCGGCGTCGTCGTCCCGCTCTCCGCTGCCTGTGACGGCACTCGGGAGGGCGCGGTGTAAAGATGTCACCGCACCCTCTGACCTGAGACGTCACAGGAAGCGCAGAGCAGGAAGACAGCGGATCTGCAGAGGCACAGGGAGAGGTAAGTATCCGCCTGCCGGGGCCCTGAGCAGGCGGGGGAGAAGGGCGGGCGCTGACACCGCTCTCCCCTCCTCCGCCCATAGCCCGGCGGGCCGGATAAAAGTCCTCCGCGGGCCGCATGTAGCCTGCGGACCGTAGTTTGAGGACCCCTGCTCTAAGTCAATACAATTATAGTGATCCCAAACATGTATAGTTTTTTTAATTATTATTATATATACAGCACAGACCAAAAGTTTGGACACACCTTCTCATTTAAAGATTTTTCTGTATTTTCATGACTATGAAAATTGTACATTCACACTGAAGGCATCAAAACTATGAATTAACACATGTGGAATTATATACTTAACAAAAAAGTGTGAAACAACTGAAAATATGTCTTATATTCTAGGTTCTTCAAAGTAGCAACCTTTTGCTTTGATGACTGCTTTGCACACTCTTGGCATTCTCTTGATGAGCTTCAAGAGGTAGTCACCGGAAATGGTCTTCCAACAATCTTGAAGGAGTTACCAGAGATGCTTAGCACTTGTTGGCCCTTTTGCCTTCACTCTGCTGTCCAGCTCACCCCAAACCATCTTGATTGGGTTCAGGTCTGGTGACTGTGGAGGCCAGGTCATTTGGCGTAGCAACCCATCGCTCGTCTTCTTGGTCAAATAGCCCTTACACAGCCTGGAGGTGTGTTTGGGGTCATTGTCCTGTTGAAAAATAAATGATGGTCCAACTAAACGCAAACCGGATGGAATAGCATGCCGCCGCAAGATGCTGTGGTAGTCATGCTGGCTCAGTATGCCTTCAATTTTGAATAAATCCCCAACAGTGTCACCAGCAAAGCACCCCCACACCATCACACCTCCTCCTCCATGCTTCATGGTGGGAACCAGGCATGTAGAGTCCATACGTTTACCTTTTCTGCGTCACACAAAGACACGGTGGTTGGAACCAAAGATCTCAAATTTGGACTCATCAAACCAAAGCACAGATTTCCACTGGTCTAATGTCCATTCCTTGTGCTCTTTAGCCCAAACAAGTCTCTTGTGCTTGTTGCCTGTCCTTAGCAGTGGTTTCCTAGCAGCTATTTTACCATGAAGGCCTGCTGCACAAAGTCTCCTCTTAAGAGTTGTTGAAGAGATGTGTCTGCTGCTAGAACTCTGTGTGGCATTGACCTGGTCTCTAATCTGAGCTGCTGTTAACCTGAGATTTCTGAGGCTGGTGACTAGGATAAACTTATCCTCAGAAGCAGAGGTGATTCTTGGTCTTCCTTTCCTGGGGCGGTCCTCATGTGAGCCAGTTTCTTTGTAGCGCTTGATGGTTTTTGCAACTGCACTTGGGGACACTTTCAAAGTTTTCCCAATTTTTCACACTGACTGACCTTCATTTCTTAAAGCAATGATGGCCACTCATTTTTCTTTACTTAGCTGCTTTTTTCTTTCCATAATACGAATTCTAACAGTCTATTCAGTAGGACTATCAGCTGTGTATCCACCAGACTTCTGCAGAACACAACTGATGGTCCCAACCCCATGTATAAGTCATGAAATCCCACTTATTAAACCTGACAGGGCACACCTGTGAAGTGAAGACCATTTCCGGTGACTACCTCTTGAAGCTCATCAAGAGAATGCCAAGAGTGTGCAAAGCAGTCATCAAAGCAAAAGGTGGCTACTTTGAAAAACCTAGAATATAAACATATTTTCAGTTGTTTCACACTTTTTTGTTAAGTATATAATTCCACATGTGTTAATTCATAGTTTTGATGCCTTCAGTGTGAATGTACAATTTTCATAGTCATGAAAATACAGAAAAATCTTTAAATGAGAAGGTGTGTCCAAACTTTTGGTCTGTACTATATATATATATATATATACATATATACTGTATATATATATATATATATATATATATATATATACAGTGCCTACAAGTAGTATTCAACCCCCTGCAGATTTAGCTGGTTTGATAAGATGCAAATAAGTTAGAGCCTTCAAACTGCAAATGAGAGTAGGTTTTATGAACAGAAGCATAAATCTTACAAACCAAAAAGTTATGTTGCTCAGTTGAATTTTATTAAATTTTAAACATAAAAGTGTGGGTCAATTATTATTCAACCCCTATGTTTAATATTTTGTGGAATAACCCTTGTTTGCAATTACAGCTAATAATCGTCTTTTATAAGACCTGATCAGGCCGGCACAGGTCTGTGGAGTTATCTAGGCCCACTCCTCCATGCAGATCTTCTCCAAGTTATCTACGTTCTTTGGGTGTCTCATGTGGACTTTATTCTTGAGCTCCTTCCACTAGTTTTCAATTGGGTTAAGGTCAGGAGACTGACTAGGCCACTCCAACACCTTGACTTTTTCCCTCTTGAACCAGGCCTTGGTTTTCTTGGCTGTGTGCTTTGGGTCGTTGTCTTGTTGGAAGATGAAATTAAAACCCATCTTAAGATCCTTGATGGAGGAGCGGAGGTTCTTGGCCAAAATCTCCAGGTAGGCCGTGCTATCCATCTTCCCATGGATGCGGACCAGATGGCCAGGCCCCTTGGCAGAGAAACAGCCCCACAGCATGATGCTGCCACCACCATGCTTGACTGTAGGGATGGTATTCTTGGGGTCGTATGCAGTGCCATCCAGTCTCCAAACGTCACGTGTGTGGTTGGCACCAAAGATCTCGATCTTGGTCTCATCAGACCATAGAACCTTGAACCAGTCTGTCTCAGAGTCCTCCAAGTGATCATGAGCAAACTGTAGACGAGCCTTGACATGACGCTTTGAAAGTAAAGGTACCTTACAGGCTCGTCTGGAACGGAGACCATTGCGGTGGAGTACGTTACTTATGGTATTGACTGAAACCAATGTCCCCAGTGCCATGAGATCTTCCCGGAGCTCCTTCCTTGTTGTCCTTGGGTTAGCCTTGACTCTTCGGACAAGCCTGGCCTCGGCACAGGAGGACACTTTCAAAGGCTGTCCAGGCCGTGGAAGGCTAACAGTAGTTCCATAAGCCTTCCACTTACGGATGATGCTCCCAACAGTGGAGACAGGTAGGCCCAACTCCTTGGAAAGGGTTTTGTACCCCTTGCCAGCCTTGTGACCCTCCACGATCTTGTCTCTGATGGCCTTGGAATGCTCCTTTGTCTTTCCCATGTTGACCATGTCTGAGTGCTGTTCACAAGTTTGGGGAGGGTCTTAAATAGTCAGAAAAGGCTGGCAAAAGAGATCTTTAATCCACACATGTGAAGCTCATTATTCTTGGTGCATGAACTACTTCTTAATACTTTAGGGGGACCAAACAGAATTCTTGTGGTTTGAGGGGTTGAATAATAAATGACACTCTGAATTAACTTTTAACGTTTTAAAAAAAAAATAAAAAAAAAACAAAAAACAAAATTTGCTGCAGTGCATTTCCCACTTCCAGGCTGATCTACAGTACAAATGTCACAATGCCAAGTTAATTCCGCATGTGTCAACCAGCTAAATCTGCAGGGGGTTGAATACTACTTGTAGGCACTGTATATATATATATATATATATATATATATATATATACACACACACACACGTACTTCTCACAAAATTAGAATATCATCAAAAAGATCATTTATTTCAGTTCTTCAATACAAAAAGTGAAACGCATATATTATATAGAGTCATTACAAACAGAGTGATCTATGTCAAGTGTATTTCTGTTAATGTTGATTATGGCTTACAGCCAATGAAAACACTAAAGTCATTATCTCAGTAAATTAGAATACTTTATAACAACAGCTTGAAAAATTATTTTAAAATCCGAATTGTTGGCCTACTGAAATGTATGTTCAGTAAATGAACTCAATACTTGGTCGGCGCTCCTTTTGCATCAATTACTGCATCAATGCGGCGTGGCATGGAGGCGATCAGCCTGTGGCACTGCTGAGGTGTTATGGAAGCCCAGGTTGCTTTGATAGCAGCCTTCAGCTCGTCTGCATTGTTGGGTCTGGTGTCTCATCTTCCTCTTGACAATACCCCATAGATTCTCTATAATAGATTTTCTATGGGGTTAAGGTCAGGCGAGTTTGCTAGCCAATCAAGCACAGTGATACTGTTGTTTTTAAACCAGGTATTGGTACTTTTGGCAGTGTGGACAGGTGCCAAGTCCTGGTGGAGAATGACAATTCCATCTCTAAAAAGCTTGTAGGCAGAGGGAAGCATGAAGTGCTCTAAAATTTCCTGGTAGACGGCTGTGCTGACTTTGGTCTTGATAAAACACAGTAGACCTACACCAGCAGATGACATGGCTCCCCAAACCATCACTGATTGTGGAAACTTCACACTAGACCTCAAGCAGCTTGGATTGTGTGCCTCTCTACTCTTCCTCCAGACTCTGGGATCTTGATTTCCAAATGACAATTGGAACTCTGGGACCTTGTGGAGTGTGTCAATGCCTGCCTTTTTGACATCTGTCAAGTCAGCAGTCTTCCCCATGATTGTGGAGCCTACTGAAACAGACTAAGGGACCTTTTTTAACGCTTTGGAAGCCTTTGCAGGTGTTTTTTGTTAATTATTTTAATTTACTGAGATAATGACTTTTGTATTTTCATTGGCTGTAAGCCATAATCATCAACATTAACAGAAATAAACACTTGAAATAGATCACTCTGTTTGTAATGACTCTATATAATATGAGTTTCACTTTTTGTATTGAAGAACTGAAATAAATAAACGTTTTGATGATATTCTAATTTTGTGAGATTAACCTGTATATAGTAGGGAAGGAGAATTCGGAAATTCCGTTGGAGACTTGAATTTGCCATCATCAGGTCACTTGTGCAATATACAAAAATCAGATGAGCTCACATGAATACTGACATGACAGGTATGAGGGTCTTCAGCAGAGCCATGGCAACTCATTGGCGCCCCGCGAACATGTCATGCAGGTGCCGATGGGCGAATGGAATGAGGCACCCCCCTGCCGGTGCGCTGTAAATGCCACTGTCAGAGATTGATAGTAGCATTTAACCAGTCTACAGCCACGTGTGGAGCTTGCTACATGTGCGACTGTTAGAGGCAGATGATGGCTGAATTTCACAACCATCACCTGCTGGGTAAGATACGGGCTCAGGAACTGAGCCCACATAAAAGTCAGGGAGCCGGCATATGTGTATGTTATATGTCGGTAGAGGGTCAAGACTGTTGTAGCCCACAGTCTTATTCAAGGACTTGCTGGAGTACAATGCGCCAAATTTATTAAGAAGCGCAAAAGACTTAATGAATTTGGCATATTTTATGAGCAGCGTGCACTTCTGATCAGGAGAGCTGACTGTCAGTCATTACATGTCTCATACAGGTAATGCCCTCTTTCATCTAAAATAAGCTCTCGTGACAGATTCTCAGGGAGATCTATCTCCGGCTCCATAGATCTTAACAGCTCCTTTACATATTGAGGATTTCTCTGGAATAAGAAGTCGGATCGCAGATATAAAGATATCATTTTATTCAACTTTCTATGACCTACATGCCCATATAGACGGCTTAGGAGGGTTGCTTCTACTGACAGGTGCCCTTTAATGAATTTGCGCCTATGAGTCTTGCCCCGATGGCAAGTGTGAAAATTTCAAGATTACTAATTTTGATTTTTAAAGCATTTCTCCAGCATTATTTTCATTTCAGTGCTGGAGTGATGCCACTAACATAAGGTTCCTGCCCCTAGTATCATACTTATCAGCTGCCGTCTTCAGCTCTTCCTACTTTGCTCCAGACCCGTGTAAGGTCTGTAGGGCAGTAGTCATGGGCGAGGGGCTGCGTTCTCACACTCTGGCACCCCACAAATAAACTGTGTCCCAGTCCCTTAGTGTCACGCTGTGTACAATGCAGTGTACTCACATTTAGGCCGCAAGCATCCGCTGTCTCCAAGATCCTGGATCCAGGAACAGCTGCTCATAAATCAGGGGACACTTGCTTCATAACAAACAGTTCAACTTTACTTAGCAGTCCATGTTCAACTGATGTTACAGCACAGTACGTTTACATCTTCTCCCTGAGCTATCCCTTCGTTTTAATCACTCCTTCGGCCCCTGGCATACTCTATTTGGCTCTGCAGCTCTCATGAGACCCGTCCCGTCTCCCTCATGCATCTCCCCGTCCAGCTTCCACTTGTTGCAAGGCAATAAGACACACTTTCCAGTCCCTATTTCTGGCCGTAGGTCCCGGACATTGCAGGGATGTCTGCTGAAGACAGTAGCCGACATTCTAATGCTGCCTGAACAGTGCGTACTTCTCGCACCCTCCAGCCCTGTGGCCTTGAATGCTTCTAACACTTTCTTTATCTTGTAATCTAATCTCTCACTCCAAACTCACTGCACTAACCAGGAAGTGCTCCCCTTCTTAACTGACCCAGACCCTTTCCAAGCTGTGGTGGTATAATGCGCCACCTGGGCCGTGGGGTACTCGGTGGCGGGCGGGTCGGTGCAGGGGATGTCACAGTGGCAGTGACCTGGTCTATGACCCAGGGCGGTCAATAATGGGGAATAACGTAAAAGGGGAAATGACGCCACCTGTGGTATGCGGCTATATGGAGCCACCGCTGCGGAGCAGGTCCTCTGGAGCTGTTGGTAATGCAGCAGAGTTGGTTCAGCTCTCCACAGGCAGAGCTTAGCTCCAGGGCGGTCCTGTGATGGAAAATGATGAGGTAGCTCTTGTTGTGCAGTATAGTGCATGGCTGGTGATGGCGCAGCAATAATTCACAGAGACAGTGGGGTGCAGTCTTCAAGGTTTACTCACGATTATCACGTTGCTCCTGGTTACAACGGCCAAATTATCACCACCCGTGGCGTTCTGCGTTCACCGAGACAGGGGTTCAGCAATCCCTCAGGTAATTCAAGAGCACTTAATGGGACCCCGTTCTCTGTGCCTTCCTCGGTCGTCTTCCCGCCCTGGCTCTCACCCTCCTGCCCTGCGCCTCGCAACCAGTGTCCCAAGCCGGTAACCTCAGATCTTGGCGGGCAACCTGGAGTTCCCTGGATCCTGTGCGGCTACCTTTTTGGCGATTAATTGCGGCTGTGGGCAACTACACCCTGAAAATGTAGAAGCCTCCGGTTTCTAGCTGAATATTGTAATTCTCACTAGTTAGAGGCCAGTCCCCTTTGCGGCCTGATCCCTCCACGTCCTGGTAGATTCGGGCGTACGGGTGGCCTCCAGCACTTCCTGTACCCCTAGTATCCCCTCTTTCTTTCTGGAGCCTTCCTCTCTGCTCCTCTCCACTCTTCAGTCTGACCTCCTTGGCATCTCTCACTCAGGCCTGCTCCTCCCGAGCAGGGCTCCTGCTCCTTTCACTGTCCTCCTCTGACTGAACACTGTCTTTCAAGATGGTTCACTCTTTTATACTGCTCCTGAAGTGCTCCCCTATTGCTCTTCCTCCACCCACACCCACTAAATGGTTCCGCTCTCACTCTAGGGCCCAGGGACTGTGCTCTCCCTTAGGAGCAATCTCGCCCTGCCCTCTGAAGTGGAGTGTAATGGATGCAAGTGTGTGGATCCCGGGCAGTACTCCATCCTTACCTGAGAGTGAGATACCACACCTCTGGGTGAGATGCAGTACCTCTGTGGCGACTGAACCCTCAGGAGCGCCACATACCCCCCTGGTAAAACACAGCACTTCAGCGGGCTGGAACAAAGTAAAAACCAAAGTATTTTAAAGACATGCAAATTTTTAGAATGCATTCACATAGAAGAATTTCACACAACTTTTTCTTCCCTTTATGGGAGGCACGTTTTCTTAAACGTTACAGGTTTCTTTATCAGCTTACAAGGCATTATAAAACTTTCTTCCAGTAAAATTCTCTTCACCTTAATCAAACATTTTTCATATAAAACATTTTCAATAACTACAGTGAAACCTATAGCCGGGTGTCCATTTCACTGAACAAGGTGCAATCTGATCAACATGAGGGGCCCATCCGAAAACCCTCAACGTAGGCCCTGGGCGTGGCTGCAGGGCATAAGTGATCCAGCTGTTGGACCACGTCTTCGGCCACGCCAAACGGGTTTTTGTTCAGTGGTCTTTGTATATAAAACCAATAAGAAGCACCTTAAGAAGTGCTAATTATGAACAGTTTAAAAGTTTTTGGCTGCTCACAGTCCTCAGCCTGTCAGTTCTGGTACCCTTACCGGGTAACTAAGCAATACACACAAAACTTTTTTAAACTTGCAGCATCCCTGCTTTACCCTCCTGGGTAACTATGTACAGTACAGTTGCCACTTGAATCGCTCAATAGTGGTGCTCCCTCCTGGGAGACACCTGTCCACTATAGGCTGGCCCAGCCGGGTCGCCCGCTCTAGATGGCAGGGGTGCGTTCTCCTCTTCCTCCATTCTGCACACATTCAGGACGTACCACCCACGTTCTCCATGGTGACGGGTGTAGATTGACTCGCCCCCCTGGGCCGTGGGGCACTCGGATCCGGGCAATAGGCAAACGGTGGGAGTAGTAGTGGCAACCCGGTTCCGTGGCTCAGGGAGGTCAGACCAGTGGCAGCCTTTTAGATGTTTCAGATAATGTCCGACTACGCCACCCGTGGATTGCGATTATTAGGAACCGCCGCTGCAGGGCGGACCGCTGGGGCCGATGATGTATGCAGCTGGGATGGTGTGACTCCCCACGGGAAGAGTGCGGCCCCAGGGCAGTGTAGTGGATAGTGGGAGTGATGGTGGTGAGAGTCCCCGTACCGTTAGTGCTGGAGGAGCGAAAGAGCACACAGACAACGTACTGCAGTCCAATGTCTTTTACTCACAGTTCAGGTGCTCCGGGTCACTTCTGCGCAAGCAGTGACCACCCAAGCCGTGCAGTGTCCACCAGGTGAGGGGCTCGGTCAACCCCCAGGCAGTTCAGGAGCATGGCACAGGACCCCCTTCAATCCTTTCTCTGGCCTGCCTCACCAGTGACCCACTTTTGTCCAGCTGCCGCGGACTTGTGCGGGTAAACGTGGGCCCTGTTCTCTGCTGTCCTATATGGTGCCTTCCTAGCAGGTTTGATGAGGTGCTGCACCAATAAATGGTCACAGCCTCCGGTCTTTGGCTGAGGGTTGTTTCTCCTCCACCAACTTGGGATCCGGTACCCTTAATCTGCCTGACCCTGCACCCTGGATTCTCGTGGGTTCTTAGGGTCCCTTCCACCTTCTTGTTCCTGAGCCCTTCTGTTTCTCTGTCTCTTCTTCTCCTTTTCTGTTCTGTCTTCTCCTCCTTCCCTTGGCCTCTTCTCCAGGCCCACTTCTCCTTCTCCTCTCAGGCTCCGGCCTTTTCTCTAGGCCTGCCTCTGAGCAGAGCTCCTACAGAACCTCTGCTCCCTGTCTTCTTCTCTCTCTGCACAGACTGAACTTCTCCCTCAGCTAAGATGGTGCCCACCTTTTATACCTCCCTCTGACCATGAGCCCAGGTGACCAGCAACCAATGGGCTCCTTCCTACGCTCAGGAACCAACCTCTATCTGCCCCTACAGCACTGGGTGTTCCACCCCCCTTCCCACTCCAGTCAGGGACATAGTCGGTCATGCCTGCACTTCTGTCTAGTGGGAGCACCGTTGAGCTGTCCCTCGGAAATGGGGTGTGTGTGCTGTATGCAGCTAACTGAGCCCTGGTCCATACTCCATCCTTACCCGGGAGTGGAATACCACACCTCTGGCAGAGGTGCAATACCCCTGTAGCGGCCGAACCCTCGGGGCGCTACATAGATGACCCTGTCTCCAGGGTACTTAGCTGCAGTCGGAGCAGAAGCTGCTTGTGGACAGCCAGGGTCAGCGACACCAGAAGTCAGGGGCATGTCCTCCGCGCTCGCCTTCTGTACATCAAGTGCATACCACCCCCTCTCTCCTGAGTATTGTGGTAACCAAGCCGCTCCTGGGATGTATGGCATAGACAGTGGCAATATGAGGGCTGCGGCAGCACACGCTGTTGGAGCTTCTCCTAAGGTGGGCATCTTTCTTCCCCCCTAGTTCACCCTTGCCGGGGTAAGACTCACCGCTCCAGATGCTTATGTCGTCGCTCCTTGCACAGCCGGTCACCGAGACTGCTCTGCTGATCACTGTACAGCCGCACTCTTGCTGCACAGTTTCTCACACTTGTATTGTATTCACAGAGTTGCAGCAGCTGGGTGGATGGGATCACACAGCCCTCTGCAGGGGGAAGCAACAATCTCCTCCTCAGTCTGATGCAAAGGGGAAGGCTGGCACCTTTCAGCCTGAGTGACAGACAACTCTGGTACAGTCTATGCAAGTGGGAGGGGCCTATTTTGGCACAGTTTCTGAGGCTCTGCCCACGATGGGACACCCCACATATCATTAACTTCTCATGTGCTACAGTAATGGCTGCAGTTTATACAGTTATACACAGTCTTTGTGGCACACAGGACCCATTTATACCGGGCTTCGAATTCTGTTCGTGACGCCAAATATGACGTGCCCCTTGGGCCATGGGGTACTCGGTGCCGGGCCGGTCGGTGCAAGGGACGTCACAGTGGTAGAGACCCGGTCCGTGACCCAGGGCGGTAAATAAAGGGGAATAACGTAAAAGGGGAATGAAGTTTTTAAAGATAATGTTCGTGACGCCACCTGTGGTATGCGGCTATATGGAGCCGCCGCTGCGGTGCAGATCCTCTGGAGCTGTTGGTAATGCAGCAGAGTTGGCTCAGCTCTCCACAGGTAGAGCTTAGCTCCAGGGCGGTGCTGTGATGGAAAAAGATGAGGTAGCTGTTGTTGTGCAGTGTAGTGCAGGGCTGGTGATGGCGCAGTAATAATTCACAGAGACAGTGGGGTGCAGTCTTCAAGGTTTACTCACGATTATCACGTTGCTCCTGGTTACAACGGCCAAATTATCACCACCCGCGGCGTTCTGCGTTCACCGAGACAGGGGGTTCAGCAATCCCTCAGGTAATTCAAAAGCACTTAAGAGCACCGTTGTGTGAGCCTTCCTCGGTCGTCTTCCCGCGCTGGCTCTCACCCTCCAGCCCTGCGCCTCGCAACCAGTGTCCCAAGCCGGTAACCTCAGATCTTGGCGGGCAACCTTGAGTTCCCTGGATCCTGTGCGGCTACCTTTTTGGCGATTAATTGCGGCTGTGGGCAACTACACCCGAAAATGTAGAAGCCTCCGCTTTCTAGCTGAATATTGTAATTCCGACTAGTTAGGGGCCGGTCCACTTTGCGGCCTGATCCCTCCATGTCCTGGTAGATTTGGGCGTACGGGTGGCCTCCAGCACTTCCCGTACCCCTAGGATCCCCTCTTTCTTTCTGGAGCCTTCCTCTCTTCAGTCTGACCTCCTGGGTCTCTCTCACTCAGGCCCGTTCCTCCCGAGCAGAGCTCCTGCTCTTTTCACTGTCCTCCTCTTACTGAACACTGTCTTTCAAGATGGTTCCCTCTTTTATACATCTCCTGAAGTGCTCCCCTGTTGCTCTTCCTCCACCCACACCCACTACATGGTTCCGTCCTCCAGCTAGGGCCCAGGGACTGTGCTCTCCCTTAGGAGCAATCTCGCCCTGCCCTCTGAAGTGGAGTGTAATGGATGCAAGTGTTTGGGTCCCGGGCAGTACTCCATCCTTACCTGAGAGTGAAATACCACACCTCTGGGTGAGATGCACTACCTCTGTGGCGACTGAACTCTCAGGGACGCCACACAGGTCCCAAACATTAAACTGTATCATAACCTGTCTGTCCCAGCAGTCTGTTGCTGGGGAAACTTCCCCTTTGACCTACTTAACTTCAGCCACTATCCCTACACACTATACATGAATAACATTATACATTAATTATAATACATTACATTAACTGCATCACTTAGTGCTTATAGAATTCTATGCAGATTCTCATATTACATTACTCATACAATACAATAAAACCATGTCATAACACATATTCAAATACAGTTCTTACAGACGTTGTCTTTAATGGGAGAGGCGTATGACAGCTTCTGTCACACCCTTACACCCGCGCTGCCATCTTGTAACCATAACTTCTGGCTGACCGGAAGTCAGAGGTAACAGTCACAAGCTCTCAATGTAAGTCTATGAAGACCCCGTTCTGCCCTCTTTCTGGCTCTCATAGACTTACCTTTAGTTGTGAGTTCCAGATTGGCCAGCAAACACTGGAGCGATCAGGCAGGTCAAAATCTGCTGGAGACTGACCGGAGCGGTGCAGAAAGAAGATGAAGATGGCAGCTGGTAATTGTAATACTGAGTGCAGGAAACTCAAATTCGTAGCACCACTCCAGCGCTGCAATAAAAAAAAAATGCTGGAGTGGTGCTTTAATAAAGATGATGATAAGAAAAAAAAATTCACAAAATGTTTAAATACTTGTAATACAAACGCCTAAGTTAAACAATTGGATTATTTTTTGATGACAGCTTCCCTTTTAGGTGTGCTAGTAAACAGAAGTGACATTAAGTTTTCCGAACACATATTTCTGAAATGAATACGAACAACGCAGCAGGTCTTTACTATGCATGACAACATGCGATGCTAAAAATGTCATTTATAACAAAAAGTACAGTGAATGGTTATATATATATATATATATATATATATATATTACACTGTGTGCAGAATTATTAGGCAAATGAGTATTTTGATCACATGATACTTTTTATACATGTTGTCCTACTCCAAGCAGCATAGGCTTGAGAGCCAACTACCAATTAAGTAAATCTGGTGATGTGCATCTCTGTAATGAGGAGGGGTGTTGACTAATGACATCAACACCCTATATAAGGTGTGCTTAATTATTAGGCAACTTCCTTTCCTTTGGCAAAACGGGTCAGAAGAGAGATTTGACAGGCTCTGAAAAGTCCAAAATTGTGAGATGTCTTGCAGAGGGATGCAGCAGTCTTGAAATTTCCAAACTTTTGAACTGTGATCACCGAACAATCAAGCGTTTCATGGCAAATAGCCAACAGGGTCGCAAGAAGCGTGTTGGCCAAAAAAGGCGCAAAATAACTGCCCATGAATTGAGGAAAATCAAGCGTGAAGCTGCCAAGATGCCATTCGCCACCAGTTTTGCCATATTTCAGAGCTGCAACGTTACTGGAGTATCAAAAAGCACAAGGTGTGCGATACTCAGGGACATGGCCAAGGTAAGGAAGCTGAAAAACGACCACCTTTGAACAAGAAACATAAGATAAAACGTCAAGAATGGGCCAAGAAATATCTTAAGACTGATTTTTCAAAGGTTTTATCGACTGATGAAATGAGAGTGACTCTTGATGGGCCAGAGGCTTGATCAGTAAGGGGCAGAGAGCTCCACTCCGACTCAGACGCCAGCAAGGTGGAGGTGGGGTACTGGTATGGGCTGGTATAATCAAAGATGAACTTGTGGGACCTTTTTGGGTTGAGGATGGAGTGAAGCTCAACTCCCAGACCTACTGCCAGTTTCTGGAAGACAACTTCTTCAAGCAGTGGTACAGGAAGAAGTCGGTATCGTTCAAGAAAAACATGATTTTCATGCAGGACAATGCTCCATCACATGCATCCAACTACTCCACAGCGTGGCTGGCCAGTAAAGGTCTAAAAGAAGAAAAAATAATGACATGGCCCCCTTGTTCACCTGATCTGAACCCCATAGAGAACCTGTGGTCCATCATAAAATGTGAGATCTACAGGGAGGGAAAACAGTACACCTCTCGGAACAGTGTCTGGGAGGCTGTGGTGGCTGCTGCACGCAATGCTGATCGAAAACAGATCAAGCAACTAACAGAATCTATGGATGGAAGGCTGTTGAGTGTCATCATAAAGAAAGGTGGCTATATTGATCACTAACTTTTTTTGTTGTTGTTTTTGCATGTCAGAAATGTTTATTTCTAAATTTTGTGCACTGATATTGGTTTACCTGTTGAAAATAAACAAGTGAGATGGGATTATATTTGTTTTTTATTAAGTTGCCTAATAATTCTGCACAGTAATAGTTACCTGCACAAACAGATATCCTCCTAAGATAGCCAAATCTAAAAAAAAACCACTCCAACTTCCAAAAATATTAAGCTTGGATATTTATGAGTCTTTTGGGTGATTGAGAACATAGTTGTTGATCAATAATAAAAATAATTCTCTAAAATACAACTTGCCTAATAATTCTGCACACAATGTATATGCATACGTAATGCAATGATTTTCCAGTAGGTCATGGTAAGTTCATATATGATATACTTTGCTTTCCTGTTCAATGGAGATAATTACATTTATGGATAAAACAGCAAACGTACAAACACATTATTTCTGTAGATGTAATGACAATGACATTTTAGCTGATCGCTTACTTCATAATGATTCTTCCAGGAAATTGCTATTAGAAAGTATATTCTACAAGAGAAAAAATAATGACATAAGATTGCTGATGCTAAAAGAGCTTATGTCTGTTCCCCCTTTTCTGATGGAAAGTTTGAGCTATGTAGAAAATGCAAAAATAGATAAATGAATGCAAATTATATATGTACCGATATATGCTAGAGATGACATTTTAAAAATTTAAACATCTGAAATGTTCTACATAGTCATTAGATTGAAAGAATGTATGCTCTATGGGCTACCATCAGATTAGGGTGGGTTTTGTAAAGATTTCACATATATACAAAGGGTAAGGTTTCTCATTTTGGAGAATGGCATGCCAGACCTGACATGCCAGTATGAGGAGACTTAAATGCTTTACATGTAGTGTTGAGCAAGCATGCTCGACACTGCTCAGTACTCGCCCGAGCATCTCACAACTCGAGATGTTCGGCGACCACCGAGCATTTCCGGGTTACTCGGGCGGGAGCTCGGGTCTCCGCCCTGCACGTTTGGCGCTCTTTACAGAGCCAATTAACATGCAGGGATTGCCAGCCAGTCACTGTAATGCCGCAGCCATGTTGTTTGTGGGCATTACAGTGATTGGCTGGCTGCACAGCGTCACCTCGAGTATTTAAAACTGGGCGCCGCCATCTTGGACACAGTCGCCCGGGATCAGACAGTGTAGGGTCAGTGCTGCTGAGTTAGGGAGAGATATATAGTGCGAAATAGTGTAGGGTCTCTAAAGCCTGCCAAATCAAACAAACAGTCCTTCTCAGGACTAATATCCATCCCAGATATCAGGCAGGCAGTGTCACAGGTGTGTCGCCACGAAGATCGTCACGATTACACAGCCTGACTTCTCGCAGCTGACTTTTTGGTGCTTTGTGTTTTTTGGCAGTGAGGGAGTTAATTCTCTCTCTCTCTGTGCTAGACGAGGTCCAGCCTCGCCCAGCTGCAATCAATGCTGCTGTAGTGAGACTCCTTCAAATGCCTGCTGGTCTGTTAGGGAAGTGTCGGTGAAAGCATTTCATGCAGACTAACAGAGCGGATCGTGGTTTTTGGAGTTTCAGAGATAAGTGTATTTGGAGAGTTTTTTCCCTTCCTCACTTTATCATTTATCTCCTTTCCCGTTGGTGTTCCCTCTGTTGTAGTTGTGTAGTTTTTGTATGCAAGGTGGTTTTGGTTTTTCCCTTGTACTGTCTCGTTCGTCTAAGTACTGTGTGTGGGCATATTATTATTTGTCCCCTTTTGTTGTGATCGGGGTCCTTCTCAGGACTAGATTACTTAGGTGCAGGGATCCTCAGGAGGTAGGGGTTACGCTGGTGGCCTGGACCTCTGTACCTTTAACAGTACCTCCAGGTTGAGGGATTAGTCAGGGCCCCAGCTTAGGGTCAGCTTAGGCCCCCTACCTCCAGTATACAGAGACAGCGTGACATTTTCACCGACCCACTTAGTTTTTCTCCAGCTACCATGGATCCAGTAGCCGGTCTAGCTCGGCAGTTGCAGAGTTTGTCCATGGAGCTGGCGGACGTTAGGTCCAAGGTTTTGTATCCTCGGGAGCAAGCCGGACCAGAACCTAAAGTAGCTCTCCCTGACAGGTTCACTGGGGGGCGGGACAAGTTTTTTGTTTTCCGGGAGGCATGCAAGTTGTACTTTCGGCTGCGGCCTCGGTCATCGGGGAGTGAAGAACAAAGGGTGGGAATTGTCATCTCGCTCCTACAAGGGGACCCACAATCTTGGGCGTTCTCTCTTCCCCCGGGCTCCCCGGCTCTCCAGTCAGTGGATAGGTTTTTCGCTGCTCTGGGACTCGTATATGATGACCCAGATCGGATCTCCCTTGCTGAGTCTAAGTTACGTAGGATCCAGCAGGGAGATCGTCCGGCGGAGGAATTCTGTTCGGAGTTCCGTAGGTGGGCCACGGACACCCAGTGGAATGACCCGGCTCTTAGGAGCCAGTTTTGTCAAGGTTTATCCAACAAATTACAGGATGTGTTGGCACAGTATGACTCTCCCGCGTCACTGGAAGCCGCTATGGCCCTTGCTATTCGCGTTGACAGACGGCTTCGGGAGAGGTGCAGGATAACTCTACCCCCTGTGATGACTCCACCTCCTACAAGGTCCCCTCATATGGTGGTTCCCCTGGTCAGTCCAGAGGAGCCTATGCAATTAGGAGGGACATCATTTCGGGGGAGGGGACCGGTGGTGCGCCATAAGACAGGAAGGTGTTTCTTCTGTGGGAGAAAGGGACATTTTATTGGGGGGTGTCCATCCCGTCCCTTGCAGAGTGAAGAGTCGTCGGAAAACTGTTGATCCCAGGTTGTGTGGTGGACGGCAATCTGGGAGTAGGTATTTCGTCCCTAAGTTCGTCTCAGTTTCTCGTACCGGCGGAGGTGGTGGTGGGTACGAGAACTGAGAGGATATCTGTTCTTCTGGATAGTGGGGCCGGGGCTAATCTGGTTGATGCTCGGTTTGCCCGGGTTCAAGGTATGCGATTGAGTGAGTTGGCTAAACCCATCCCCATATTCTCGATCGATGCCAGGCCTCTCGGTCAGGGAAGTTTTTTGCAAGCTGTGCATGACGTAAAACTTCAAGTGGGGGCGATACATAAAGAACTGTTGTCTTGCTACGTGTTGGAGGGTCTTCCCACTCCTATAGTGTTGGGCCTTCCTTGTTTAACTAAGCATAACCCGGTTATTAATTGGCAAACCAGAGAGATAAGCCAATGGAGTAAATTCTGTAATAAAAACTGCATGAACACGGTCATCGGTGCGGTTACTCCTTGGGTCTTACCTCCATTTCTGGCGGACTTTGAGGATGTATTCTCGGAGAAAGGGTGTCAGGAACTACCTCCTCATCGCGAGTATGACTGTTCTGTAAAACTGCTCCCTGAGGCCAAGTTACCTAAAGCTAGGTTGTATAACCTTTCTGGTCCTGAGAGGCAGGCCATGAAGGATTATATTTCAGAAAGTCTGGCTAAGGGGCATATTAGACCTTCATCTTCACCGGTGGCTGCGGGGTTCTTCTTTGTTAAGAAGAAAGATGGAGGCCTACGCCCTTGCCTGGATTTCCGTGAACTTAATCGGATTACGGTCCGAGATCCGTATCCGCTCCCACTTATTCCCGATCTCTTTAATCAGATCGTGGGCGCCAAATGGTTCTCTAAGTTGGATCTCAGGGGGGCGTACAATCTGATTAGGATGAAGGAGGGGGATGAGTGGAAGACGGCGTTTAACACTCCGGAGGGGCATTATGAGAACCTTGTCATGCCATTCGGTCTGACTAATGCCCCGGCGGTGTTCCAACACTTTGTTAATGACATTTTTCGCAGCCTGGTGGGACAGTTTGTTGTCGTATATCTGGATGATATCTTAATTTACTCGCCGGATCTGGTGTCTCATCAGGAGCACGTTAGGCAGGTGTTACAGATCTTGCGGGATAATAAACTGTATGCCAAATGGGAAAAGTGTGTGTTCGCCGTACAGGAACTCCAGTTTTTAGGCTTCCTGGTTTCAGCGTCCGGTTTTCGTATGGACCCTGGGAAAGTGCGGGCAGTTCTCGAGTGGGATCGGCCAGAGAATCTTAAGGCACTACAACGTTTCCTGGGGTTTGCTAATTATTACTGGAAGTTCATTCGTAATTTCTCGTCCGTGGTTAAGCCTCTCACAGACATGACTAAAAAGGGGACGGATTTTTCTAGGTGGTCTGACAAGGCTTGTCAAGCATTCTCCTCCTTGAAAAAATGTTTTGCCTCGGCACCCATACTCATTCAACCTGATGCGTCACAGCCATTCATTGTAGAGGTAGACGCTTCCGAGGTAGGGGTGGGAGCAGTATTGTCACAAGGTTCGTCCCCTGGTAAGTGGCATCCGTGCGCCTTTTTCTCTAAAAAATTGTCGTCCGCTGAGAGGAATTACGATGTCGGCAATAGGGAACTCTTGGCCATTAAGTTAGCTTTTGAGAAGTGGCGCCATTTTTTGGAGGGGGCAGTCCATCCGGTCACCGTCATCACCGATCACAAGAACCTGCTATATCTGGAGTCCGCGAAACGTCTGAATCCCAGACAAGCTAGGTGGTCATTGTTTTTTACCAGGTTTAATTTTGTCGTTACATATCGTCCTGGGTCAAAAAATGTAAAGGCGGATGCCTTATCTCGTAGTTTCCCTGGGGCCGGGAATACGGACGACCCGATTCCTATCCTTCAGGAGGGGGTGGTGGTTTCGGCAGTATGCTCTGAGCTGGAGGAGGAGGTATTGGAGGCTCAGGGGGACGCCCCTGTTGGACCTCCGGGGAGACTGTTTGTTCCAGATCAGTTGCGACAAAAGGTGATCGAGGCACACCATAACTCAGTTTTTGCAGGACACCCGGGGAGTAGAGCAACTGTGGATCTCCTCTCGCGTCGGTTTTGGTGGCCTAACTTGCATAAGGAGGTGGTAACTTTTGTCGCGTCCTGTGGGGTTTGTGCGCGCTCTAAGACCTCACATACCCGTCCGTCTGGGGCCCTCTTACCTTTGAAGATCCCGGAGCGTCCTTGGACTCATCTGTCTATGGACTTTATTACGGACCTCCCTCCGTCTTCGGGTAAAACGGTCATACTCGTTGTAGTGGACAGGTTCAGCAAGATGGCACATTTTATCGCTCTTCCGGCTCTCCCTAATGCTAAAACTCTTGCGCAGGTGTTCATTGGGGAGATTGTGAGGCTTCACGGGGTACCCTCCGAGGTGGTGTCTGATCGGGGGTCTCAGTTTGTGTCCAAGTTCTGGAAGGCGTTTTGTGCACGGCGGGGGATGCATTTGTCATTCTCATCGGCTTTTCATCCTCAGACCAATGGTCAGACGGAACGTATGAACCAGAGCTTGGAGACATATCTCCGGTGTTTTGTGTCAGAGAACCAGGAGGACTGGGCTTCTTTCTTACCTCTGGCAGAGTTTGCTCTTAATAATAGGCGGAGCGAGTCCACTGGTAAGTCCCCGTTTTTTGGGGCATATGGTTTTCACCCCCAGTTTTGTACTTTCAGTAGGGGGGGCTCTTCGGGGGTTCCTGAGGAGGAACGATTTTCCTCATCACTCGCTTCAGTATGGAGAGGGGTGCTGAAGAATCTGAATACTATGGGGAACCGATACAAACGTATGGCTGATAGGAGGAGAGTGTCTGGTCCGGACCTAAGTGTGAACGATCGGGTATGGTTGTCTACCAGGAATATAAAACTTAAGGTTCCCTCCTGGAAACTGGGTCCCAGGTTCATCGGGCCGTACAGAATCAGTTCTATTATTAATCCGGTGGCATTCCGTCTTGACCTCCCCCCTACGTTTAAAATTCACAACGTGTTCCACAGATCGTTGCTTAAGAAGTATGTGGCGCCGGTGGTACCGTCACCTTTACCTCCCCCTCCAGTGGTGGTCAATGGTAACTTGGAGTTCCAGGTATCGAGGGTCATCGATTCACGCTTTAATCGCCGGTCCCTTCAGTACCTGGTTCATTGGAAAGGGTATGGTCCTGAGGAGAGGATGTGGGTTCCTGCATCGGATATTAACGCAGACCGAATAGTTCGGGCCTTCCACACGACTCACCCGAATAAACCTGGCCCTGAGGGTCCGGAGGCCCCTCGTGGAAGGGGGGGTACTGTCACGAGTGTGTCGCCACGAAGATCGTCACGATTACACAGCCTGACTTCTCGCAGCTGACTTTTTGGTGCTTTGTGTTTTTCGGCAGTGAGGGAGTTAATTCTCTCTCTCTCTGTGCTAGACGAGGTCCAGCCTCGCCCAGCTGCAATCAATGCTGCTGTAGTGAGACTCCTTCAAATGCCTGCTGGTCTGTTAGGGAAGTGTCGGTGAAAGCATTTCATGCAGACTAACAGAGCGGATCGTGGTTTTTGGAGTTTCAGAGATAAGTGTATTTGGAGTTTTTTCCCTTCCTCACTTTATCATTTATCTCCTTTCCCGTTGGTGTTCCCTCTGTTGTAGTTGTGTAGTTTTTGTATGCAAGGTGGTTTTGGTTTTTCCCTTGTACTGTCTCGTTCGTCTAAGTACTGTGTGTGGGCATATTATTATTTGTCCCCTTTTGTTGTGATCGGGGTCCTTCTCAGGACTAGATTACTTAGGTGCAGGGATCCTCAGGAGGTAGGGGTTACGCTGGTGGCCTGGACCTCTGTACCTTTAACAGTACCTCCAGGTTGAGGGATTAGTCAGGGCCCCAGCTTAGGGTCAGCTTAGGCCCCCTACCTCCAGTATACAGAGACAGCGTGACAGGCAGGCAGGCTGTATAGGAGACGCAATGGGTATACCAACAAACACTGCATTACAGTCATGTGTGCTCCTGCTGGTCAAATTGCTAGACTTATCCCCCGGTCTCAGGGGCCAGGAAAAATCCTTTTTTTTTTTCATCTAAATCCTGTATTTTTTTTCCTTCAGTCAGACTGTACAAATACGTGTCTTATTAACCTTTTGGTATTCCCCCCCCCCCCCCCCCAAAAAAAAAAAAAATTGAGTGTGTCTGTGAGTGTTCAGACACCAATATATCTGTTTAAAAGAGTCTGGTGTAAGCCAGATAACTAGAACTTTGGTTTTGCAGTTCCACGGTTCAAATCTCTGTATTATCCAGCTTTTGGCCGTTTTTCCGTAAAAAAAAAAACTGTAATAGTGTCTCGCTCACTGTTCAGACACAAATATATCTGTTTATAAGATTCTGGTGTAGGCCACATAACTATAACTGTGGTTTTGCAGTTCCAAGGTTCAAATTTCTGTATTATCCTGCTTTAGGCATTTTTCTGTAAAAAAAAACAGTAATAGTGTCTCCCTGACTGTTCAGACACAAATATATCTGTTTATAAGATTCTGGTGTAGGCCACATAACTATAACTGTGGTTTTGCAGTTCCACGGTTCAAATTTCTGTATTATCCTGCTTTAGGCATTTTTCCGTAAAAAAAAACAGTAATAGTGTCTCCCTGACTGTTCAGACACAAATACAGTTAGGTCCATATATATTTGGACAGAGACAACATCTTCTAATTTTGGTTCTAGACATTACCACAATGAATTTTAAACAAAACAATTCAGATGCAGTTGAAGTTCAGACTTTCAGCTTTCATTTGAGGGTATCCACATTAAAATTGGATGGATGAAGGGTTTAGGAGTTTCAGCTCCTTAACATGTGCCACCCTGTTTTTAAAGGGACCAAAAGTAATTGGACAATTGACTCCAAGACTATTTCATGGACAGGTGTGGGCAATCCCTTCGTTATGTCATTCTCAATTAAGCAGATAAAAGGCCTGGAGTTGATTTGAGGTGTGGTGCTTGCATTTGGAAGGTTTTGCTGTGAAGTAAACATGCGGTCAAAGGAGCTCTCCGTGCAGGTGAAACAAGCCATCCTTAAGCTGCAGAAACAGAAAAAACCCATCCGAGAAATTGCTACAATATTAGGAGTGGCAAAATCTACAGTTTGGTACATCCTGAGAAAGAAAGAAACCACTGGTGAACTCATCAATGCAAAAAGACCTGAGCGCCCACGGAAGACAACAGTGGTGGATGATCGCAGAATAATCTCCATGGTGAAGAGAAACCCTTCACAACAGCCAACCAAGTGAACAACACTCTCTAGGAGGTAGGCGTATCAATATCCAAATCTACTATAAAGAGAAGACTGCATGAAAGTAAATACAGAGGGTTCACTGCACGGTGCAAGCCACTCATAAGCATCAAGAATAAAAAGGCTAGACTGGACTTTGCTAAAAAACATCTAAAAAAGCCAGCACAGTTCTGGAAGAACATTCTTTGGACAGATGAAACCAAGATCAACCTCTACCAGAATGATGGAAAGAGAAAAGTATGGCGAAGGCGTGGTACAGCTCATGATCCAAAGCATACCACATCATCTGTAAAACACGGCGGAGGCAGTGTGATGGCTTGGGCATGCATGGCTGCCAGTGGCACTGGCTCACTAGTGTTTATCGATGATGTGACACAGGACAGAAGCAGCCGAATGAATTCTGATGTATTCACAGCCATACTGTGTGCTCAGATCCAGCCAAATGCAGCCAAACTGATTGGTCGTCGTTTCATACTACAGATGGACAATGACCCAAAACATAAAGCCAAAGCAACCCAGGAGTTTATTAAAGCAAAGAAGTGGAATATTCTTGAATGGCCAAGTCAGTCACCTGATCTCAACCCAATTGAGCATGCATTTCACTTGTTAAAGACTAAACTTCAGACAGAAAGGCCCACAAACAAACAGCAACTGAAAACCACTGCAGTGAAGGCCTGGCAGAGCATCAAAAAGGAGGAAACACAGCGTTTTATTTACAATTATTTAATCTGTCCAATTACTTTTGGTCCCTTTAAAAACAGGGTGGCACATGTTAAGGAGCTGAAACTCCTAAACCCTTCATCCAATTTTAATGTGGATACCCTCAAATGAAAGCTGAAAGTCTGAACTTCAACTGCATCTGAATTGTTTTGTTTAAAATTCATCGTGGTAATGTCTAGAACCAAAATTAGAAAAATGTCTCTGTCCAAATATATATGGACCTAGCTGTATATCTGTTTAAAAGATTCTGGTGTAGGCCACATAACTTTAACTGTGGTTTTGCAGTTCCACGGTTCAAATCTCTGTATTATCCACCTTTTTTACATGAAAAAATAAAAAAATTGAGTGTCTCGCTCAGTGTTCAGACACAAATATATCTGTTTAAAAGATTCTGGTGTAGGCCAAAGAAATAGAACTGTGGTTTTCCTCTTCCACGGTTCTAATCTCCTTTTTATTACCCTTTTTCCATTGATAGTGCGAGTGTAAGCTATTTTACTTCATTTACAATGGGCAAGGCGCGTGGCAAGGGACGTGGAACTGGACATTCTGGTGATTGTACGTGTAGAGGACGGGGCCGTGGCCAAGGTGAAAATGTGCCACAACCAATAGCCACATCTTCTCGCTCCCACTACTTTACCGAATTACTAGGGAAGCACACTACACCACCAGTATTGCGAACTGATCAGTGTGAACAGGTTATTAATTGGATAGCAGATAATACTTCCAGTTACCTGGGCACCACCACCTCCGGTCTGTCTTCCACACGGTCAAGTTTTAGTAGCCGTGAGTCTCGACTGCATATGTGTCACCCTACCTGGATGCCACAAGTGTAATAAAGCTGTGTCTGAGAGCAAGGGGGAGGTTCTCTGGTCAGGGGAACATTAGCATGCAATGCCTCCTGTCTCAGGCCAGTAGGGGGAGCTGGCTGCCCCTATAAAAGCTGGTGCTGAGGGCAGGGTTAGACAGAACTGGATTGCCTGTCTCAGCTCTGAGACGTGTCCCAGAGTGGAGCAGGGACAGAAAGTTGATTGCACCTAAGAGGAAGTGTGGCAGTAGGAGAGAGCCACAAGCCAGAGACAAGAGGCGAAGAGAGCCTGTCTTGGCAGAGAAAGACTTAGCTTTACCAGACTTTGGTGTCTGAGGCTGGAAGGATTCCACATCCCCCAGCAGAGAACCAGTCCGCAAGGGACTATACATTCCTTGGCCTAAGAAGTCTGGAGGCCCTGCCACAACCGAAGGGACCAGTAAAGCCGTACAAGGCTGGGAGCAGAAAGGAACCCACGTCGCAGGCCATACAGGCGAGAAAGCACGGTAAGCTCGGAAACGTGGGCTGTTACCCTATCAGGAGGAGATAGCCAGAAGGAGCGTAGAAAGCACGGTAGGCCTACACCCTCACCCTGACCAGGGCCAATTTCCCCGTTGCTCTCAGACATCCAGGTCCCCTCCTAGCTGGGACTGTTTGTGGGTCAGTTTACCTGTTCAAGTAAAGACCCTGGACTGCAACCTGTTGTCTGTGTGCTCCTTGCTCCTCCAGCAATATCATCACTGGGACTCTCACTACCATCACTCCCACCATCCACTATACTGCCCTGGGGCCGCACTCTTCCCGTGGGGAGTCACACTACCATCCCAGCTGCACACATCATCAGCCCCAGCGGTCTGCATGCAGCGGCGGATCCTAATAACCGCAATCCATGGGTGGCGTAGTCGGACATAATCAATATAACGGACTACCACTGGCCTGACCACCCTGAGCCACGGAACCGGGTTGCCACTACTACTCCCATCGCTCCCTATTGCCCGGATCCGAGTGCACCACGGCCCAGGGGGCGAGTCACATACTCTTCCTCACCCTGATGCTCATTCCTCCCACCATGCGGAGTGTTGTCAGACAGCAACCGATCCCACACTTGGACACTCTGAAGAGCTGTTCACTGGTCCATTTCCATATTTGTGCCCCTCGCCTGCTCCGCTTGAAGTGGTGGAAGAGGAGATCCCATGTAGCGATGCCCAAATATTTGAACAGACACGGCCAGAGGAAGTCGACGCTGGCAATTTGTCACAAGAGGTGGACGATGACGAGACACAATTGCCACGAAGTGAGGAGGAGGATCGTGGTGAGCAAGTGGAAGAGGAGGAGGTGGTGGATGATCTAGTAACTGACCCAACGTGGCAGGAGGACACGCAGAGCGAGGCCAGCAGCACACAGGGGGAGGGAGGCAGAGTACCCCAACAGGCAGGAAGAAGCAGTGTGGTGGCCGCACACAGAAGGCGGGCAACAGTTCCCCGTAACACCAACACAAGGGACGTTGCCAGTACAACCGGTAGGTCTTCCAGAGTCTGCAATTTTTTTAAAGACTCTGCTGATAACCCCAAAAAGGCCATTTGTACCACCTGCCATGCCAGCATCAGCAGGGGTGACAAAACTACCAGCCTGACCACCACCAGCATGATCAGGCACATGTCAGCAAAGCACGCGACTTTGTGGGGCGAACCCCAGGGTCCACGACCAGTGTCAGCGGGTGTCACCACTGCTTCTTCCGCTGTTGTGCGTGTAAGAGAACCCCCTGTTGTGCATGCAAGGCAATCCCCTGTCCATACTGCATGCAAAGATGCCCCCTCCTCTCAGTCTTCACTTGTTATGGCAGTTTCTCAAGAAACAGCATCAACGTCCACGTCCACCGCAGCGTTCAATTGTCCATATCCCAGAGCTTTGACCGAAAGTGCAAATTCGCAGCCAACGCCCCACAGGCCACAGTCCTAAATGCGCACATTTCACGACTGCTTGCGTTGGAAATGCTGCCTTTTAGGCTGGTGGAGACGGAGTTCTTCCGCAACCTTATGGCGGTGGCCGTCCCTCGGTGCTCGGTCCCCAGCCGGCACTATTTTGCCCGGTGTGCCATCCCCGCACTACACAAGCACGTGTCCCAAAACATCTGCCATGCCCTCAACAACGCAGTTACTGGGAGAGTCCACCTGACAACGGACACGTGGACAAGTGCTTGTGGCCAGGGACGGTACATCTCCCTGACGGCACACTGGGTAAACATACTGGAAGCCGGGACCCAGTCGAACCTTTGGATAGAACACATCCTCCCCACACCGAGGATTGAGGGCCCTATGTCAGTCAGAGTTGCCCCCACAGTGTACAGCTCCTGCACATCATCCTCCTCCTCCTGCTCATGTTCAGCCTCCATCTCAGATATCACCACATCAGTTACAAGCTGGAAGCACTGCAGTACTGCCTCAGCCAAGCGGCAACAGGCTGTGCTGAAACTCATAAGCTTAGGTGATTAACGTCACACTGCTTGTGAGTTGTGGACAGCTGTGAAAGAGCAGGCAGATCTGTGGCTGAAACCGCTGAACCTACATCCAGGCATGGTCGTGTGTGACAATGGCCGTAACCTGGTGGCAACTCTGAGGCGAGGCGAGATCACACACGTACCATGCCTGGCTCATGTGCTTAACCTCGTGGTTCAGCGGTTTCTTAAATCGTACCCCGAGTTGCCAGATCTGCTCGTCAAAGTACGCCGCCTGTCAGCCCATTTTCGGAAGTCGGCTACAGCTTCCACCGCCCTTGCTGTGTTGCAGCAGCGTTTGCAGATTCCGGCACACCGACTGGTGTGTGATGTCCCCACACGTTGGAACTCTACCCTCCACATGTTGCAAAGGATTTGTGAGCAGAAGAGAGCAGTTGTGGCATATAAGCTGCAACAAGGCCGTCGATATTCAGGTCAGACTCCACACATAAGACCTCAGGAGTGGACCTGGATGTCTGACATATGTACCATCCTGACAAACTTTGAGGAGTCCACCAAGATGGTGAGTGGCAATGACGCCATCATTAGCGTCAGCATCCCACTTGTCTGTCTTTTGCAACGCTCTCTGCAGAGAATTAAAGAGAAGGCATTGCAGCCAGAGTATGATGAGATGGATCAAGAAGCCGTAATGGGCGATTACACACAGCCCAGCCTCATCTCATCCCAACGTGCATTGGGGGACAATGAGGGAGAGGAAGAGGAAGAGGAGGAGGAAGAACAGGAGCTGGTATCATGCGCTGTAGATGGTAGTACCTGTACAACTGTCATACCGTCGGTTCAGCGTGGGTGGCCTGAGGACAGGGGAGAGGAGGAGGAGGAGGAGAGCATGGTCAGTCGTCATCTTGGTGAGGACATGGAAGTCTTGCCCGTTACCAGTCTGGCACGCATGGCTGACTTTATGTTACGCTGCCTTAACCGTGACCCTCGCATTATCAAAATGTTGGGTGACAGTCATTACTGGTTGGTGACACTTTTACACCCCGGCTACAAGGAGAACTTTCACTCTGTAATTCCTGAGGTGGAGAGGTCTACAAAAATGGGGCAGTACCAGAAGGCCCTTGCTGCAGAACTGTTAAAAAAATTCCCATCTGAACACGCTAGCGGCAGAGGTCACAGTTCGTTGACCAACCAAGGCGTACAGGCGAGAGAGACACAACTCCAATCCAGCAGAGGCAGGGGAACATTGTCAACATTCTGGGACAGTTTTCTGAGACCCGCCCAGCTTACAGGTCCTGAGGCGCGGGGTACTCTCACGGAGTGGAAAGTTTCAAAAGATGGTGAGGGAGTACTTTGCTGACCGTACCAGGGTCCTCCGTGATTCCTCTGTGCCTTTTAATTATTGGGTATCCAAGCTGAACACTTGGAATGAACTCGCTCTGTACGCCTTGGAGGTCCTGGCCTGCCCTGCCCCTAGCGTGTTATCGGAGTGTGTTTTTAGTGCCGCTGGGGGAATTATAACTGATTAACGCTCTCACCTGTCAACTGACAATGCTGACAAGCTGACCCTTATCAAAATGAACAAGGGCTGGATTGGGCCAGACTTCTCATCACCACCAAATGACAGCAGAGTAACATAAAGTCAAATCCACTGTGTTATTTCGGGAGGTGTATTCCCATGCACCGCTTCACACCCACACATGGGTATACGCTTCCTCATTTCGGCTGTATTTTGCTCTTCTCCTTATCCTCAGCCTCCACCACCACTATACCACTAGGGTGACCGTGGTGCGTGTTGCCAGCATTGCAAGTTCCTCCATCCTAATTTTTGGCAGCTTTTGCTTGGAAGGCATAGGCAAAGACTATGGAAGACCCACTCCCCAATAATGGGAATAATGTTTTTAATATGCTGTACTGCATGGCTCTTGTAAGGGGCATGAAAACCGTCTTGTTAAGCTACTCTGAACTCCACGTTTCTTCCAAGGGGCATTAAAACCATCTTGTTAAGCTACTGTGACCTCCACGTCTCTTCCAAGGGGCATTAAAACAGTCTTGTTAAGCTACTGTGACTGCCACGTCTCTTCCAAGGGGCATTAAAACAGTCTTGTTAAACCACTCTGACCTACACATCTCTTCCAAGGGGCATTGATATTGTCTTTTTATTCCACTGCGACCTCCACCACTCTTCCAAGGGGCATTAAAACCGTCTTATTAAGCTACTGTGACCTGCACCACTCTTCCAAGGGGCATTAAAACTGTCTTGTTAAGCTACTGTGACCTCCACCACTCTTCCAAAGGGCATTAAAACCGTCTTGTTAAGCTACTGTGACCTCCACCACTCATCCAAGGGGAATTGATATTGTCTTTTTATTCTACTGCGACCTCCACCACTCTTCCAAGGGGCATTAAAACCGTCTTGTTAAACCACTCTGAACTCCACCGCTCTTCCAAGGGGCATTAAAACAGTCTTGTTAAGCTACTGTAACCTCCACCACTCTTCCAAGGGGCATTAAAACCGTCTTGTTAAGCTACTGTGACCTCCACCACTCTTCCAAGGGGCATTGATATTGTCTTTTTATTCCACTGCAACCTCCACCACTCTTCCAAGGGGCATTAAAACCGTGTTGTTAAACCACTCTGAACTCCACAGCTCTTCCAAGGGGCATTAAAACTGTCTTGTTAAGCTACTGTGACCTCCACTCTTCCAAGGGACATTAAAACCGTCTTGCTAAGCTACTGTGACCTCCACGTCTCTTCCAAGGGGCATTAAAACCGTCTTGTTAAACCACTCTGACCTCCACGTCTCTTCCAAGGGGCATTAAAAGCGTCTTGCTAAACCACTCTGAACTCCACAGCTCTTCCAAGGGGCATTGAAATGTTGTTTTTAATTAGCTCTAACCTCCACGACTCTTCCAACAGGCATTGAATTTCCTCCTAATTTTAGTCAGCTTTTGCTTTTCAATGCATAGGCGAACACTAAGGGAGACCCACTCCCCAATAATGGGTAGAAGGTTTTTAGTACACTGTAATCCACGTCTGTTTCAAGGGGCATTGCAGTTCCTCATAATTTTTGGAAAGCCTTCCATTCACTGCTTAGGCCAACAGTGTACAGGAGACCCAGTTGCTATAAATGGAAAAAATGGTTTAGTTAAGGCTCTCTGACCTCCATGTCACTTCCAAGGGGCATTGGAGTGCCTCAAAATTTTTGGTAGGCATTGCACTCACTGTATGCCCTATAACTGTGTAGCCAAACCGCTCCTTTTGGTACAGAAACATATCCTACAAGACACGTGTGGTTGACTGGCCTGATATTGATGTGAATGGTCCCTGTTCCTCCTGCTCTTTCTCCTTTGCCACCACCTCATCCATCAATCATCACCTGAAGCTTTGTTTTAACGGGAGTCATAGAACTGGGATAGTAGCAGGAAAACATCCAACAATCCTCGGAGGAGGTAGGATATGCGCCAAAGCGCTGACCACCTCAGGCCTAGCCGCTACTACATACATGCGCTTGCATTCCAAGGAACAGAAAGCTAAGGAGATGGATGGCCTCATGATCATGAATAATTTACTCGTTGTGTAGGAGGCCGACCACTGCTGCTGTCTACCTTCTGAACTTTGTGTTGAAGACTGATTGACCCAGGACCCACAATCCTCTATGTCTGGAGGACGTGTTGCATCCCAGTGTCCAACTGTGTCCCGGCTTCCACAGTATTAACCCAGTGTGACGGCGTCAGTCACATGGAACATCCCTGGCCACATTCACTTGTCCACGTGTTTGTGGTTAGGCTGTCCTTCAAATAGGGGCTGCTGTGGACCGTTTATGGACACCCGGCCGCCCCCAGGCGGCTGGGGACCGTGTGTGGGCACCTGGCCATGGGGCGGCTGGGGACCAAGCGTGGACACCCGGCCGCCGGGCGGCTGGGGACCGAGTATGGATACCAGGCCGCCGACGCAGCCATGACGTGGTGGCCAGATTCCACCTCCACATGCCTAAAAGGCCCAATTTCAAGTGCAAGCAAGCAAGCAGTATGGTATTGCAGCCTGGGGGTGGGTGGGTGGCAGGCTGCATACTTGCACTTGCATTGCAAGGAATGGGGGAGGTACATTTGAACACTGCACTGGGACAAGGACTTGCACGGGGATAGTTGCAAGTCTGCATCTTCTGATGCAGCAAGGATCACTTCTGATGGGCACACTTTTAGGCAGTGATCTGGGTGTCAGAGATGCTTCCAGGGGTCTTCCCCATGCTGTTCCCATGTCTTTTCAGCACTGTATGCCTGTGTCACACAGCACATGGCCAGATAAGGTTGTAAAATGTTAAAATGACATTTCCCGGTGAATGCATTTGTCACGGTTGAAAGCAATACAAAAGTGCAAAAACGCATAAAAAATGCTACTTGAGAACATAGCCCAAGGTGTGGAGGAGTATTTTTGTTATTTATTTTACCTTATACACAAGTCTTTACCCTGGAAAGGAAGTTCCTTAACATATTTCACAGGAAAGCAGTTTCAGTTTCGTTTTTGAACGTTTTATTGTGAGCCCGTAAAAGTGGCTTAATACCTCTGACCACGTTGTTGACAGCAGTGACCTGGGGGTCAGAAATGCTGTCTGGGGCAATCCCCATGTCATATGAGCACTGTCACTATCGTTTTGGGCACTTTTTAGGTTTTCTACAGACTGCCGGGGGTGCCGCCGCAAAACTGCTTGGGTCTCCCATAGACTAACATTGGGCTTGTTGCTTGGGTCGAGCACCCGAGTATCACGGTGAGCTCGGCCCGAGCTTCGAGCACCCAAGCATTTTAGTGCTCGCTCAACACTACTTACATGCTCCTCCTCATACTTTCCAGAGGAGCATGCAAGGTGTTTAAATCTCGGTCATACTGGCATGTCAGACCTGGCATGCCACTCTCCAGAATGAGAAACCTTACCCCTTAAATCCCAGTCCTAGCCTCTCACCTAGGCAAATCAGACCTTATACTTTGCACTGAAGAGGGGCAATACCCCGAAACACCGAGTCTGAAAATTGGAATTCTTGTTTAGCTTTTATCCTAAGAACAATAAGGGTTCGCTAGAAAAATTCTTTTGTGCTCAGGAGGAAAATAGTCCACTGATATGTAACCTGAACCTCCGGCACTAATAAATGAGGAAACAATAGTATATCATTTCAAAAATTATTTGTTTTAATTCCAAAAAGTGACCATAATGAGATAGTAACCAACTGAACGTTTCGTTTCGGCTAATTGCCTTTATCAAGGTTTATCTGTGTCAATGAAAAATATTACATTTAATAAGGTCACACAAATAATGAAGCCACACATATTACATACTATACGTATATAATTTTAACATACATAAAGCTCATATGCACGGTTGTCAAGTAGTAGGTCACTTGTTTCAAATATAGGGGATCATATTCAAGCGCAAATTGTACCTATAATATAGAAAAATAATAATCATAATAATGATGTTGCTCAATAAGAAAAGCATCCAATACAATATAAAAGGGGGAAATGATATACTATTGTTTCCTCATTTATTAGTGCCGGAGGTTCAGGTTAGATATCAGCTTTTATCCTAAGTCATGTGGCAAGGCTCATTAAAGGGTCGGTATTGACTTGTAGGATTGCTACTTCCAATAGGTGGCGCTAGAGTTCAAGTCCTCTTCCTCTCTGAAGAGACAACTTTCACCCATATATACAAATAATACGTAGCAAAAAAATCATATTGCCGTCTCTACTGTACCTTTGTATATCTCTGATATCATACGGAGGCTGGCAGAATTTTTATTTTTATTGCATGACAGAAAAAATCCACATGTTCCTATTAAGTTTGTTTTGCTCAAGAATCATGACTTTTCCCACAGACAATACATGACAATAAATGTCTTCAGCATTCAGTGACTCGAGTTCCAGATGTCTAAGATTAAGTTCCCACAGAGCGGATTTGGTGCATGATTTTCATGTTGTGGATTTAAATCAGCATTTCTAAACCATTCAGCTAATTAAGGTTACTTGCGTTTTTAATTTTCTTTTTAGTTTGCTTTTTAACATGCGTTTTTATCTCATTTTGTTTGCTGTAGTTTTTGTCTCTTGTTGCCATGTCTAATTTTCAATTAATTTGTTTAAGAAACTTTCTGTTTGATCAGTATCCTAACTTTGATAACATTTTATTGATAAAGTCATGTGTGGATTACATCAATTTTTATTGCATATGTTATTTTTTATCTACACACTTTTCACATCTCATTCAAATCTATGGGAAAAATCTGCAATTAAAGCACATATGAGGCTGTGTGCCCACTATGCGTTTTTTAAGCGCTTGCGCAGCAGCAATTCCGCTGCAGAAACGCTTAAAAAACGCTTGGTAGAAGGTCTGCCATGTTCCCCAATGATAATCCGCATGCATATATGCACTATGCAAACTTAGCCTAAAATGCCCAAGAGCATTTAGTGCTTCAGGGCTGTAGTGTCCGGTCCAAATCTATAAGTCAGCACTGTGCGCTGCGGGGATTCACTGGTTTCTGACCCGGAACGGCAGGGTATGTATGCAATATACATACTCCAGGCCAAGGCCCGTCTAGTGGGTGTAGCCTTGCTCCATACACTTGTATTGAACGAGGCCAAGCCCCATCTAGTGATGCGAATGGCCAGTGGGCGTGTCTGACTAGAGGGCGTGGCCTTGCTCCATACAAGTGCATGGAAGCAAGGCCACGCCCACTAGCCGAGAGTATGTATAACGCATACATACACTCCGGTCCCGGGTTAGAAACTGGTGAGTCACACAGAGTGACTGCAGACTTATCGATTTGGAGCGGAGAACCCCTTTAACTTTCATAGTATAAAAGTCCCTTTTGGTATCTCTCACGGTGTTGAATGTTTTTTTTTGTCATTTAATTCTAAAACCCAATGGTAAACTGACTGACTGTGTAATTCCTGTTTGCCTTCCGGTGACAGATTAATGCTATCAGTCTGTCAGAAGCGGATTAAATGAAGCTTCCTATTCCAGCTCTGACCCTACAGAAATGGATTGTGGTTGTGTACTCTCCTGCCGATAACATCGGTATCAGCATTCATGGTATGACAGGAAACCAGCAAAGACATTTTGAGATTGGAATCCCTGAGAACTCTAAGCATTGCACATTGCAGGGTTTGAATTGGATAGAACCGTATTCTGCAATAGCACGCCGGACTAGTCTCATCTCTAGCTCTGGCCTACGGCCGGCTATTCTCCGCGCGGCTCCTTAGTGAGAGACCCGTGAATCATCTGGAGCGGTGCTAGAACCCTCTAACTGTATTTTCTCTGGACTCTGGAGCATTTCCGAGAAAATTATACCTGGCTGCAATCATGCAGTTAGACGCCGATTCATTCTGACCATGGTTTGGGCAACATGAATCACGTGACAGGTTCCCATCAAGTGGATTAAGGTAATTTAACATTGCACATGCCATTGACGGATGTCAAGGCCCCAAATTAATTGTTGTGGAGAAGCGGTTATGCTGCGCTGCTGGCGTCTCAATGAATGACAGTGTCCAGAAAGGGATTTAGATGTTTACGCATTTCAAAGTCCAAATGACTTTTTCATCAGGAGAACCACAAGTACAAGAAATAACTGAAATGCGACTTTATAGATATAGTTTCAAATACTGGCACCAAGAGTAAAAAAAACTTCCAAGAGGGTGTAAGCAGCATTCCCCTGTCATGTCCCACAACTTGGGAATCATACAGTATTGTATGGTCATTATATTGTTGCTGTTTTATTGCTATGCAATAGGGTTTGCCCCTTTTAGAAGTTTGTCCTCCCTCTCTCCCTGTAGCTCTGATGTCAGTAACCCCTCCCTTATTCCTCATTCAGTGTATGTCAGCCATATTTATGAAGTTCGTGACTTGCATCTCTGGTTCAGAATTGTCTTTTTTACCTACTGTAATTGTGCATAACTACAAGAATTCACCTTGAAAATAAACCTTCCTCTGTAGTCTTAACACGTGACTCCTACAGTTGAGTCCAGCTATCTGATGAAATCTCTTCATGTGATTAATGATACATAGAGATATCCATAGAAACTGTGTCTCAAGCGCCCTACACTCGCAGTCTAGTGAGAGGATGATAGGAGTTATTCTACACCCAAGACTACGATGTAAGACACAGATGAAGTTATTCTTCCCTTATCTGGACATTTGGACTGACGCCCAGAAACTAGATTGTAACTTGTTTTAGCTGTCTCAGCAACCTTCTACTAATTATCACTTTTCTGTTTATGAAACTTTCTTATCAACATTCCACTGTTATGAATCATCATTTCGCTGCCTGTGAAACAAAGGCATTTTACTGCGCATGTCTGACAAAAAAAAAAAAAAAAAAAAAATGATTATTATTATAAATAAAGGGACAGCACCCATAGAGGGAGGCGCGCTCAGGGGCTTCCCAGTACTTGATTATACACTACGTGTCTGTGTATTTCTTGTTACGGGGATACCCCGACTCCAACAAGGACCCTCCATGGCTGAATGATCCTAACAATTCCTGGCGCCCGAAACAGGGACCCGAGGTCTGCGTATTCCTTCAAGTTCATCGACCGGCACGAGTAACCGCTGAGATTGGGACATCGGAACAGCAGATGACAAACCTGGCCAGGTAAGAGACACTGTTAGTTCTCTTACATCTGCTCTGCGATAGTCCGTAAATTTCATGCATATCTTGTGTTGGGATTGAGGAACTAGTAGAGAAGGATACCTATAGCTCGGGTCATTCATGTATATACTGTAGGATCTGCCGAAGGAGAGGTCAGAGAAGGTTATGAAACGGATGGTATGAAAGAGATGTGGATGTCGGGAATAGCCTCATAAGCCGCACTAAGGTAGATGACATAAGTATTACGGAGATTGCCTAACTGAGTCATAAGGTTGTGTCCTTTCGGGGAAACCTTCGCTCACGCTTAACTCCCGAACCTTTGTCCTCCTTTTTGACGGATAAGAGATTGACAGAATGAGCCCATGGAAGTAATGATAATACTCCAGGGACACGATATATAATGGAGACTGTATGGTTCATTTTATGTATTGTTGGTCTTGCCCTTGTTGCCATATATATGTGTGTTAGAATTACTCTACACTTCAGACAAAACGGTCCAGAGAAACCGTTTCAGATACTGGCTCCTTAGGACAGAATAGGTAACGAGGAAAGGTAGAATATAGAATATATTTTATCTAACCCAAAAAGCCTCCTAAGGTAAGAATAGTCAGGAAAAATGGGCAACAAACAGACTAAGACCACAAATGATGAACAAGATGTCTATACAATCGTGAAAGAAAGGTGTGGTGTAGAAGCAACTAAGAATTTAGGGAAAGTTTGCAAAACTTTTCAGGTAGCAAGGCATGACAGGTTTAACAGGAAACTATGGGAGGACATTCGGGTTAGAAAAGCAGGAGTGATAAGAGACAAAGGATGGCAGGAACAAGTAGAGGCCATGGTCGAACTATCAAAAACAGCAGAGACAGACCATTGGACTTTTAATAAAGACAATGGATTATGGAGAACTCCAGTCAGACAGGGTCCCATTGTACAAACAGAAAACAGTAAACAAATGAACCCATTGGCACCACCATATCAGCCCAGGTCAGAACCCACACCGTATCCTGATTTTCGGGGTCCGGGTGGATGGACATGTACAAACTGTGGACTCCAGAATCCAGACTGGAGAGACACATGTGCAGGATGTGGAGCACCACGACCACATGATATGTTGGCACCAGTGCGTATCCTCAGTCGACCATACAGAGAAGAAGATGGTGGCAATCCACCGCGTAGAGTAACTAGATACCATCAGACTAGACAATATTTTCCATGGACCCCCGCTGAGGGAATGTCCCTACTTCAGAATGCACCAGATCCAATACAATGCCCACTAAGATTTGCTACGTACATACAGCAGATAATACACACCCATAATGGAACATGGTCAGATGGGACAGAATTATGTAGAATGAAAATGACACCAGGGTTGTATCAGGAATTGATGACAGTTATAGAACCTCATAGACCTCAACCAGTAGATGGTGAGGATCCAAATACCGCACTGTCAGGACAGAATTTTATGATCAGACTTATGGAGTTTATGAGAACTAAACAACGAATGAGAGGGACTTCAGGAACTGTCTCCCAGAAGTCAGGACAGCCTGTAGATGAATACTACTTAGCGGTAGAAAACAGTTACAGAGACGAGGGAATGGACCTTACCAATGAAGGAGTCATTCGACTGATGACAAAAACTTTTATAGAGAATCTTAACCCAAAACTTAGGGAAAAGTTCAAGGCTGCAACTCCTGATTGGAGAACCCTAGATGATCCCCAGATAGTCAGACAAAAACTATTGGGGATAGAAATGGATATGCGTGAGGCAGCATCCAAACCCATCAGAGTAGCAGCAAATAATAGTCTGGTCAATAAAAACAACAGATCAAATCAGACCTATGACAAAGGGAATTTGGATAAGAAAACTAATCCATGTCACTACTGTAAGAAACCAGGACATTGGATTAGAGAATGCAGGAAAAAAGCCAGGGATATAGAAGATGGTACCTATGTCCCAAGAGAATCACAAGAAAAGACAGTACAGGCTTCTGCTCCTGCAGCAAGCGAGTGACTAGACGTGATGCAAACCACTTTGACTGGAAGGCGCCCAATAATTCAGGTAAAAGTAGCAGGAAAACAATGCCCTTTTCTAATAGATACCGGAGCAACTTCCTCCGTCCTCAATGAAGACGCCTTACCAAATGCTGATTGTTTATCAGATGATGTAACCTATACCGAAGGGTATGATGGAGGAATCAGGCCACTCCCATATAGCATTCCCCTTGAAACAAAGATAGGATCTAAAATATTTTTATCTAAATTTCTTTTTGTCAAAGGGGCACCTACTTGTCTTCTAGGTACAGACCTATTAAAGCAGACAGAAATGAATATCCAATTTTTGGAGGATGGTAGAGTCCAAATTTTGGTGCCTGATGACCAAGAGTCTCTAGAAAACATTGTAAAAGTCCAAGCCTTAGAGGATGAGAAAGATCCTGCCCCTACCCAAATTATTTTAGATCTTTCTGAGGTACCAGAAAAATTATGGGCACAACATGACACCGATGTAGGACTAATGCCAATAGCTCCAGTAAAAGTCACTCCTGTTCCAGGTGTGACACTACCCCAATTGAGACAGTATCCTATTAGTGCCCAACAAGAACACGCCATAGGAGAACAGATAAAAGATTATCTAAAAACTGGAGTACTGATAGAAGTAAAGTCACCAGCCAATACACCGTTGTACCCCGTAAAAAAGAAATCTACTGAGGGGTCAGCTGCTAGGTACCGGATGGTACATGATCTAAGAGAGATAAATAAAATTTTGGAACCTATTACTCCTGTTGTGCCAAATCCACACACGTTGCTATCACAGATCCCAGCAACAGCACGAGTATTTTCTGTCATAGACTTATCAAATGCATTTTTTTCAGTACCATTACACCCAGACTGTTACAAACTGTTTGCATTTACATTTAAGAATAGACAATTAGCATGGACAAGATTACCACAGGGTATGATACATTCACCTACCTTGTACTCAGAAGCTATGAGATCAGTTCTTCAAAATTTCAAACCTACGGATGAGGTTGTAATTCTCCAATATGTTGATGACCTATTGTTATGTGCCCCTGCTCAAGAGTCCGCAAACAGCAACACAATAAGGTTGTTAATATTTCTAGCAGACATGGGCTGTAAAGTTAACAAGAAAAAAGTACAACTTTGTATGACTACGGTAGTATTTCTAGGACACTGCATTTCACAAAGTATTCGGCACCTCACCGCCGACAGACTAAAAATCATTAGAGATCTTGTTCCTCCCAAGAACTACAAAACATTAAGAGCATTTTTGGGAATAGTATCACACTGCAGACAATGGGTTATACATGCTAGTCAGCTTATGCAACCTCTATATGATTGTTTAAAAATCGAGCCTTTTCAGTTAACTGAATCAGCGCTCATAGCCTTTCAAGACCTCAAGAAAGGTCTCATGTCAGCCCCGGCCTTGGGAATCCCAGACTACGCCAAACCATTCCAATTAATGGCTGCGGAAATGTCTAATCATGCTACAGGAGTACTAACACAGAAACATGAAAATAAACAAAGACCTGTCGCATACTATTCTGCTCAATTAGATAATGTTACCAAAGCTGCACCATCATGTGTCAGAGTAGTAGCAGCTGTCTCTCTTTTGGTAGAAAAAGCCTCAGAAATAGTACTAGACCATGCCCTAATAGTACAAACTACACATGATGTACATGGCATACTGAATCAGGTATTGCCAAAACACATTTCAATGGCTAGACATCTTAGATTACAATGCTCCTTACTAATGCCACCAAACCTCACTTTTCGCCGCATATTGTCTCTAAATTTAGCCACTCTGTTACCACTAGAGACAAAGGGGGGAGTGGAAGGAGGTCAGGAAGACGAAGATGAAAATTTTTTACAATACCACGAACAAGACAATATAATACATGATTGCTTACAGTGTATAGAACAAGAAACACAAGGGCTACCTAATGTACAGGACACCCCTCTTGACAATCCAGACCTACATATGTATATAGATGGTAGTAGGTATGCAGATGAAACTGGTAACTTTCACACAGGTTATGCCATTGTATCAGATTATGATGTTATTGAAGCTGAGCCAATGCAGGCCAGCTGTTCAGCCCAGGAAGCTGAACTATTAGCTCTAATACGAGCATTACAGTTAGCAAAAGAAAAAACCGCTAATATTTTTACCGATTCTAGATATGCATATGGTATTGTACATGATTTTGGATGTATATGGAGAGCTAGAGGTTACATGACAGCTTCAGGTCAACCAGTAAAACATGGACAAATGATTAGACAAATCCTAGAATCAGCTGCCTCAACCAAACAAGTAGCAGTAATAAAAGTACCTGCACATGTAAGACTCAACACCGAGATAGCTAGGGGTAATGACCGAGCCGACAAGGCTGCTAAGCGAGCTGCAGTAAAACCTCTGACAACTGACCACACTATTAGTGCAGTATCAGAATTTGACTTAATTACACGGCTCAAAGAAGCCCACCAGCAGGTGAGTAGAGAAGAAAAAGAAGAGTGGCAGAAACAGGGGGCAGAAGAAAAAGAAGGACTATGGAGAAAAGGAGATGAGCTTTGTCTCCCCCGAGCATGGTACCCTGTTGTGGTCAGTGAAGCCCACGGACCTACACATGTGTCTGCAAACGGTATGATACAGAGGGTCAGACAGAAGTGGTTAGCCCCAGGGTTCGGCCAGGTAGCTCGAGCAAAATGTGGTTCTTGTGAAATCTGTTTAGCCCACAATCCAGGACAGACTGTTAAGACCCCCCAGAAGCACCATGTAAGACCACTATATCCGTTCCAGAGACTTCAGATCGATTACATCCAGATGCCTAAGCATGGACACTATGAGTATGTACTGGTATGTGTGGACATGTTTTCGGGGTGGCCAGAGGCTTATCCAGTTCATACAGCCACGGCTAAAGTCACTGCAGTAAAAATAGCACATGAACTGGTACCCCGTTATGGTATCCCAGAAGTGATCGAGTCAGATAGAGGTACACATTTTACTGGAGAGATCTTTCAGAATGTAATGAAAATGTTGTGTATAAAAAGTGAACTACACACCCCTTACCACCCACAGAGTTCTGGTAAGGTTGAGAGAATGAATGGAACACTTAAGTTAAAAATACAGAAAGCCATGGCAGAAACACAGAAACCATGGACTGAGTGTCTCCCAATAGCATTGTATTCAGTCAGAAACACCCCCCAGGGAAAGAGCAAACTCACCCCCCATGAAATATTGTTTGGTAGAGTTGCCAATACAGGATTGTATTTCCCACAGACTTTAATGTTAGAAACTGAAAGCTTAACTGCTTATGTACAAAATTTATGTAAGCATGTGTCTAAAATACACTCTTTAGTGTTCTCTTCCATTCCAGATCCAGATTCCATTGAGGGAACGCACAAGCTGCAACCAGGAGACGAAGTCTACGTAAAAAGACATAACAGAAGAACGCTAGAACCCAGATTTGAGGGTCCATATCAGGTGTTATTGACAACTCCAACTGCAGTAAAATTGGAAGGAAAATCAGCATGGGTACATGCAAGCCATTGCAAAAAGAAATAGTGGTGATTGTACTTGTGTTAGCTATAACGATAGATCAGGGAGACCTGTGGGATAAACTAAGTTCCCCAAAACCTGCAGGTAATAAATTTATAAAACATCATGAGACATTGGTAAACGGGCTGCTCGATGGCGGACAGAAAATAGCAGACTGTTGGATTTGTACGCATTCTCCAATATCAGCCACGAGCATACCCTTCCTGGCCGTACCCATGACCCCTGAGGAAGTGTTTACATGGACTAATTGCTCAGACAAATTAGCAAATAACCAAACCGTTAATTCTAGATTATGGAACACCACTGTTGCCATCCCAGTTGTGGGGTGGGTGGGATTTCCCTGGTGGCAAGGTAATATGACCGGAAAAATAAACAACTTACAATATTTAGCGTTTAAAGGAGGTGTATGGGTTCCTAGAAATAAGACGGGACTAACAGACTTAGGGTTAATTCCTACAGAAAATATACAACTCAGTTTTAGTAGCACAGTATCTTCTTCTCAACCTTTTAAACCTGATATAGTAGAAAAATACATACACAATAATGGTTGGAAATATTCACAATTATTCCCCGATGGAAACAATGATACATGTTCAAAGATACCAGGTAATATATTATGTAATGAGTCAAGTGCATATGACCCAGGTACACCGACTTGTGAAAATCCAGATGCAGGATACTGTAGTCCATTAGGTCAAAAAACCCCTTGGTGTATACTTCAGAATGTATCTAAATTTTTAGATTTGGTACATAGGTTGGTGCTCCAACACTCTGCAATATGGGATCTGCCTGAAGGAACCTTCTGGATTTGTGGAAATGGAGCATACAAATGGCTCCCAGTGGGAATAAAAGGTACATGTACTCTAGGACGCTTAACACCGGCCACATTTATAGTTCAGAATCAGCAGGTAGATATGCAAGCAGTACCTAAACACACACTATACAAAAGAGCAGCCGACAACTCGCCTAGACCTTCAGGTAGGCCACATGTGGTCCAAATGGGAATTCCTAATAAAATATTCAGCACTTTCTTTGTGTATCCAATGTTGATGCAGATGTGGGATAAATTAGTTCAGGCCACCGACTATCTAGATGATCAGATATGGGATATTATGGATATACTTAATACTAGTATAGCTGTACAAAATCAACTTATAATTGTTACTAATCAACATATTGTAGTGTTAGACTACCTAACTGCGGCCCAGGGAGGAATGTGTCAAATTATTGGTCCAACCTGTTGTCATTACATAGATCCAAACAGTACAATGAGTATGAGGTTCAAGCTGGCAGATATACAACGATTACGGGATGAATATGACAGACACAATGACCAAAATAAAGATAGCTGGTGGTCAGACACCTTCTCCTTTCTCAACCCAAAGAACTGGTTTAAGGGTATTGGAGGTTGGGTGGCTGGAATTCTGCAAGGTATATTACAGATTGTGCTAATTATAGTAGTCATATATGTAGTGTTTAAAATAGGATTAAAAATTATTTTAATATGCATAAATAAGCTTTGTAACACGGACTCAAGAATATGAAAGAAAAGAACTCCCGGACCAGGTTTTCTACCAAAAGTCCATAAGGAAGAATCAAAGGGGGGACTGAGAGGATGATAGGAGTTATTCTACACCCAAGACTACGATGTAAGACACAGATGAAGTTATTCTTCCCTTATCTGGACATTTGGACTGACGCCCAGAAACTAGATTGTAACTTGTTTTAGCTGTCTCAGCAACCTTCTACTAATTATCACTTTTCTGTTTATGAAACTTTCTTATCAACATTCCACTGTTATGAATCATTTCGCTGCCTGTGAAACAAAGGCATTTTACTGCGCATGTCTGACAAAAAAAAAAAAAAAAAAAAAATGATTATTATTATAAATAAAGGGACAGCACCCATAGAGGGAGGCGCGCTCAGGGGCTTCCCAGTACTTGATTATACACTACGTGTCTGTGTATTTCTTGTTACGGGGATACCCCGACTCCAACAAGGACCCTCCATGGCTGAATGATCCTAACACTAGTTATGGATTCAGAATAACCCCCGTCTTTACAAATAGTGCTGAAAAGACAAGGGGAATACTGCTCACACACGTTCAATATTTGATCAGTATGTTACATCAGTATTTATTATAAGCCAAAACCAGTAGTGGGTGATAAATTTAGAAGCGGTTACTTGTTTATATTGTACTCTTCCTCTGATTGTTCCTGTCCTGGTTTTGGTTTACAAATATTGATGTAAAATCCTAACTTAATACTGAGCATTTGAACGTGGCCTAGACCACATTTCTGTCTTATCTTGTACTTGTGGTTCTCCTGATGAGGAAGTCAGTTGGACTTTGAAACGTGTAGCAATTAAACTGCTATTCTGATTCTAAATCCCTTTCTGGACACTGTCATTCATCGAGACGCCAGCAGCGCAGCATAACCGCTTCTCCACACCAATTGATTTCAACGTTGGATCTGCCAACCAGCGGAGCAGCAGCAGCAGGACCCTTTGTTTCGGAGCTATTCCAAGAGTCGTGCTTTCTTACAGCTTTACTAGGTACCACAGCACAAAAATGCCTGTTGTCTGGTTAATGCCCTATCTTGCGCTCTTTTGTCCTTCCAGCCTATAATCAAGGTCCCAAATTACACTTTTTTTGTGCAGTGATATCCTAGTATCTGTTTTAAGGTAAACGTAACTACATCTGTAGTTTTTAGTGGATTCCTTTTTGATCCTCTTCAAAGAATTTACATGCACTTTTTTTCCCTACCAAGCTGCAATTTCTCAACCTCTTTAGAAAAAAATGGCACCCAAAAATATCCTCATAGGAACAGCAAAGTGTTTTTCCCATAGAAATGAATAGGAAGAGTTTTCCAAGCTTTTATGAGGAGGGTGTTGGAGCAGATTCACGCCATAAAAATTCAGAAAAAACTTTGTGTGATGATAGCCTTATTTAGGAACTGTTAAAATGCATATGTGGCTCACTTTTCAAAATTCCATATTGAAGGGGTTCCAGGCTAAAGTGAAATTTCTGCAATCATTCTATGTGACCGCACATTGCCGAATTGTAACCATGTGCAATCTGCACAATGTTAAGATTCCCCTCTATTTGCAGCGCGAGTGGGTGGTCTACTTCTCTTATAACATTACAATTCGGATGAGAATCTAGTTGGCAGGTGACCATCCACTTACCTTGGAAACAGAGGGAAATCCTGACGATGTGCACATTGCACACTGTCACAATTCGGCAATCCTGTTGTCACATTGAGTGGCTGAGGAAAATTCTTATCACCCTGAAAAAGCCTTTTAATGAATAGATGAACCAGTGTAATGTCCCAAGGAGTACCTCTTATACCAGCAGTCCTAAACATTTAGGCTACTTTCCCCCAATGAGTTTTTGGTGCATTTTTGATGCCGCAGAATTTCTGCACCGTTTCTTCACCTATTATATAAATTAAATGCTCTGTGGTTTTTCATTGCGGTTTTTGAGTGCGTTTTTATTACGTTTTTGATGCTGCATATTTTGTCTCTTTTTGGTCTGTAATGCTTTAAATAAAACTGCTTTGTTTTTGATACTTCCTGGTATTTGGCTTTGACAAAACGTTGATATACTTAGGTGCGGATTACATGCGTTTTTGATACTTTTCTGGTGCGGAAATGCACTAAAAATGCAAATGCGTTTTTTGCTTGCGGAATTTCCCCACCTAATGCAAGTCTATGGGGAAATTCTGCACAGAAAACTCAGCGTACTCGCAAGAGAAAGCGACATGTTGCAGATTTGAAACAGGCAGGTCAGTTTATGAGGAGTAAAAAAGAAGCACAGTGGGCAGGAGATTTCTATAAATCCCATACACTTTGTTGGAACTGTAAGACGCTGTGTGTTTGACACAGCAAAAATAGATAGCGTCAAAAACGCACCAAAAGCTCATGGTGGGAACGTAGTCTAAAGGGGTTGTACCTAATTATAAAAACAGTGCTACAGTACAAATGGCAACAAATAGTTTGAGGTATTGCAGCTTGGTCACCTTCACTTCCGTGGAGCTTAGACGCAATAACAAACACTACACATGAACAGGTGTGCCACCATTTATGGAAGAAAGCAGATATAGCTTTTTAATACTGTAATAGTATTTTACATGTGGCTTTTTAGCATTTAGAGCTACATTTTATATTTAATTCTTTACTCTATTACTAAATGTTTTACTGTAATTAAAAAGCAAACAAACATTAAATTCAAGAAATACATTGAATACAGACAGTTATTATGGGGGTTTTTCCCTGTAGCTTCCTTGCAGAACACACTTTGAGAACAGGATTTTCACATGATAGGTGTGACAAATGTGATATATTAAAACTGTTTCAATTAGCACTATCACACAAATCTAAAAATACTTTGCACTGATTAACACTGTGTGGGCTTAACAAGCACTTTGCATTCTTTGCTAACATATAATGCATATTACCGGCACTACTTTTGGTTATATACCATAAAGTTCAGATAGATACAGCACTCACCCAGGGGCGTAACGACCGTGGGCGTAAGGAGCGCAGTCGCAGAGGATGCGACCGCGCCTGTGCGGATGGGGAGTCTGCCGGCGCCAGCACAAACTTCAACTGGATGTGCATTCTAAGACGCACATTCAGTTGAAGTGTACTGCAAAGCAGAGACTCGTCGGGTCCGTGTGCGGCAATACATGCAGCCGGCCAATCAGAAGCCAGCAGCTGACATCGGCATGCACGTGACTGGGGGCGTATGGCAGTGATGTCATGCGCTCCTGTCATACTAGGAAAGGGGGATATATATACCAGGATGAAGCTGAGGCAGGGCAAGTGACTGTAAAGTGGATATTAGACACATAGTGGATGGGAAATAAACCTAGAGTAATGCTTTAGTGCATATATGACTAAACGGGGTTAATCGGCCATGACAGGTTGATTATGAGCAGCTAAACGGCTGCTCACCCACTATATCTCCACCCCTGGGTGTGGTTCACTTGGTAAAATGAGACCTGTTTCTCTCAAAACACAGGCTGTGTGTATGGAGGTGTGCAGATCTTCTGGATTGAGTGCCTTAGCTAAAGGACAAAGAAGCTGGACTCTAAGCCAGGTTAACCAGCACTATTGTATGAACTTGTTACTTTATATTTTACTTTATGCTGGCCAAAGGCTGTATTTAAGTTTTCTTCTGATGTGGTTTGTGAGGACTGAAATAAACTAGTCAGACTTTAAATAGAAACAGTTCCTGTGATACCTCAGTGAGTGAGTTCCTGTGATACCTCCCAAGTGAGTAGCATTGTTACATTTGGTGTTAAAAGTGCAGGCAGCGTTCCCAGGGGACACGTGTGACTGCTACAGAAGTACTGCATGTCTTGGGTGAAGACGGCTATAAGCCAGGGAGCAACCTCAGACGGCATGGAGGACCTGATTAAACACCTGGTGCAAGCCCAGCAACAGCAACACCTGCTACAACAAGAGACAAATAAGCTGTTTATGCAACAGCTCCAGCAGCAGCACCAGAAACAGATCCAGTAGCAGCAACAAGTCCAGCACCAATAACAGCAGCAGATTGAATTACTCACAGAGGTGGTTCGTGGCATGGCAGCAGCTCCGACTCCAAGGTCAGATGATGATTTTTTTTATCCAGAAGGTGGTGGGGAGAAAATTATCCTGGGTGACGATACTGAGGCCTTTTTAACCATTTTTGAAAAGGTCGCCGATAGGGAGAAACTCCCACCAGAGCAGTAGGCGGAAGTCCTGGAGCCATACTTACCGGGGGAGCCACAAAAAACCTACTATGATTTAGCCCTACAGGACGCCAAAGAATATGCGAAATTGAAAACCAATATCTGTCAGGGCACACTGCTGGGCATATCACTGTGACAAACCCCCTCGCTCTCAAATGTTTGATCTGCTGCACCTCATCCAAAAGTGGTTGCAATCGGAGTCCTCTACCCCAGCGCAGATGGTAGAGCGAGTTGTAAAGGACCGGTTCGAGCACTATCTTCCGAGCCCAATGCAGACTTGGATTGCCCAGGGAAATCCCCAGAATGCTGATGACTTGGTCGAAAGGTATCAGGGGGTCAACGGTTCCTTTGGGAGGCAACCCACTCCATACTGGGGGTCGGAAGCTAAAAATTGGGTGGGGCGTACAAGTCCAAGGGGATGACAGAGGTATGCCGAGGGTCTCATAGGGGGATGTAATTTGCTAGAGATGTCACGGCCCAGGTCATATAGCTGTCTATTGTCCCCTGACCACCGAGCAAATGGACTGTAGCATGGGACTCTGGTGTTCATTCTATGCATATCCGGTTTGCAGTGGGAACTGTTCACCCGGCGAAGGCCCCCAAGCTTCTCCTGTAAAAGTGAATGGTCTGAAAATTAATGGACTACTAGACTCAAGGAGTTTGGTGACTCTCGTGAGGGCCACACTCCCTCTCCAATTAATACCTGGGAAGAAGGTGGGCTTCCACTGCATTCAGGGAGGAGAGCTAAAGACTATCCGGTGGCCAGAGCGATCATTGAGACGGCCCAAGGTACTGAGTCCCATGAGATCAGCATGTTCCTGGATTTATTGCACCCTATTTTCATAGACTGGGACTTTGTGTTGTTTTGGGACTAGTGGGGGAGGGGTGGAGACCTTGATTGCTCAGGTAAGAGATAGGTTGGCCATAAAGAAGTCTCACCAATCCCAGAGCCTGTTAAGTTTTCCTTCTGTGTAATGGTGGGAGATGAGGTATATTTCCCAGAAGCCAACATTCCTGAGATAGGGGTGACCAGAAAAAACTTTGGGTCCGCCCAATATAAGGACCTAACTTTAAAAGAAGCATTCAATAATGTAACTGTTATAAAAGGCATAACACAGGAGCCGGGGGCCAACACCAGGTTTGAGTGGGGACTCGTTGTACCGGGTTACTAAGGTCAGAGAGGAAATAGTGGAGCAATTGTTGGTACAGGACGCATTCACATGTCTTGGGTGGCCATCTAAGTGTTGACAAAACCCAAAATCGGGTGAGTCGAAAGTTCTATGGCCCACATGTCACCGGGAAATCCTAAGGGACCTCGTTGAAACTCCATGTTTGCTGGTAAAGCCAGAAGGGGACATTGAAGACGTCACAATACCAAGACACGCTCAAAGGCCCAAAAACAGCAATGTTGGGAATTGCTGTAGCAAAACTGGGACCTATTCTCAGATTTGCAGGGGTGTACAGATGTCATAGAACACAAGGTTCTGACGGAATCCCATATGTGGGTGAATTCGAAGCCCTACCGAATTCCAGAGGCCTGCCGAGAACTGATCTCCATGAAAGTGAAGCGTATGCTGAATCTCAGAGTCATTGAGGAATCTAACAGCGGGTGATCTAACCCGATTGATATTGATCAACCCGATGGAGAATAGAGATTCTGTAATGACCATGTACCGGATCATCGCACCCCATAAGAATTACCCTGCGGCATACCTGGACAATATCGTAATCTTCAGCCCGGATTGGGGAAGTCATCTGGGAAATGTCCAGGCGGTGTTTGATGCTCTCAGGAAGGCAGGGTTCTCAATAAATCAAAAAAACTGCCATGGCGAAAGAGGAGGCCACATACCCCAGCCTACATCCCAAAAAAGCACAAGCCTACCCACTAAAGCTCCCTTTCCGACCCACTATGCGCACTTTTGCATAAACAGTTTACTTAAACCCAGCCCTGTTCAGCCTCAGTGTCCCTGGAAATCAGAGACAGTTAGCAGCAATGGTACTAATGCACTTGCATTTTACCTGATGTTGACACTGTTTTTGGGGATTTTCCTTTGTTTTACTTTGGATTCCCCATTGAAAATATTTCATTTCTATGCACCTTCTTTTACAAATACTCAACTTTGCTATATTCCGTGAACATAAATGTGTTTCTCAGCACTTTATGCCAGCACTATCTTCAGGTTAGTAGCATTCCAAAGCTGTCCGGCCACTGCACTGAAAGCCCAGCTGCTGGGAGGAAATTAACTTTATTCCACCCAGTAGGTTCCAGCTTTCAGTCATAGAGGCGCAGCTTCAGTCACCGTTCAGTACATATTGAGCAGAGGCTGTAACCGTGCCCTTGCACTGACAGCTGGCTCAGTAGTGCATCAGTACAGAGCTGGCTGTCAGTCAGTGCAGGGGTGTGGTTACAGCTGCTGCTCACTGTGTACTGAGTGGTGACTGCAGCCGTATTGGCCACACCTCTATGACTGAAAGCTGAAGGCTGCTGGGAGGAATTAATATAATTTCCTCCCAGTAGTCGGGTTTTCAGTACTGTGGCTGGGTAGGTTTGAAACAATGTTAACCTGCCAATTAACCCCAATATTCTAGATTAATAGTGTTTTGGGAAGTGACAGGTTCCCTTTAACTTATTACTGATGGATTTTATAGGTCCAAAGGATAGGGAATAACTTGCTGATCGCTGGGGGTCCAACTGCTTAGACCCCCAGTGATGCTGAGATTGAGGCTCTGGAACCCCCAGAAATAGCTGAGTGCTGTACTCGGCAGTCCCATATAAAATATATGAAGTGGAGTCTGAGCTCTGCAGCCCCATTCACAAGGTTGCAGAGCTCAGATCTCATGATCGTTGGCTGTTCTAGCGGTCAGATCCACAGTGATCAGCAAGTTATTCCCTATTCAATGAATAGGGGATATCGTATTTTTTGGGGTGGGAAATAACCCTTTAAAGCTCCTGAGCCCCTATACAAAATAATACAATGTCTGCATTGATGAGTATTGACTGCATACATGGAATTAAATAAATGCAAGACATGCACATGGACATGTCTATGCAAGCAAGCACATGTATTCTTACACTGCAGTTCCGGATGTCAGGAATCACTTTAGAAGTATATACAGTGCTGGCCAAAAGTATTGGCACCCCTGCAATTCTGTCAGATAATACTCAGTTTCTTCCTGAAAATGATTGCAATCACAAATTCTTTGGTATTATTATCTTCATTTAATTTGTCTTCTATGAAAAAAACACAAAAAGAATTGTCCTAAAGCCAAATTGGATATAATTCCACACCAAACCTAAAAAAAGGCAGTAGACAAAAATATTGGCACCCTTTGAAAAATCATGTGATGCTTCTCTAATTCGTGTAATTAACAGCACCTGTAACTTACCTGTGGCACCTAACAGGTGTTGGCAATAACTAAATCACACTTGCAGCCAGTTAACATGGATTAAAGTTGACTCAACCTCTGTCCTGTGTCCTTGTGTGTACCACATTGAGCATGGAGAAAAGAAAGAAGACCAAAGAACTGTCTGAGGACTTGAGAAACCAAATTGTGAGGAAGCATGAGCAATCTCAAGGCTACAAGTCCATCTCCAAAGACCTGAATGTTCCTGTGTCTTCCGTGCGCAGTGTCATCAAGAAGTTTAAAGCCCATGGCACTGTGGCTAACCTCCCTAGATGTGGACGGAAAAGAAAAATTGACTAGACATTTCAACCCAAGATTGTGCGGATGGTGGTAAAGAACCTCGACTAACATCCAAACAAGTTCAAGCTGCCCTGCAGTCCGAGGGTACAACAGTGTCAACCCGTACTATCCGTCGGCGTCTGAATGAAAAGGGACTGTATGGTAGGATACCCAGGAAGACCCCACTTTTTACCCCGAGACATAAAAAAGCCAGGCTGGAGTTTGCCAAAACTTACCTGAGAAAGCCTAAAACGTTTTGGAAGAATGTTCTCTGGTCAGATGAGACAAAAGTAGAGCTTTTTGGGAAAAAGCATCAACATAGAGTGTACAGGAAAAAAAAAAGAGGCATTCAAAGAAAAGAACACGGTCCCTACAGTCAAACATGGCGGAGGTTCCCTGATGTTTTGGGGTTGCTTTGCTGCCTCTGGCACTGGACTGCTTGACCGTGTGCATGGCATTATGAAGTCTGAAGACTACCAACAAATTTTGCAGCATAATGTAGGGCCCAGTGTGAGAAAGCTGGGTCTCCCTCAGAGGTCATGGGTCTTCCAGCAGGACAATGACCCAAAACACACTTCCAAAAGCACTATAAAATGGTTTGAGAGAAAGCACTGGAGACTTCTAAGGTGGCCAGCAATGAGTCCAGACCTGAATCCCATAGAACACCTGTGGAGAGATCTCAAAATGGCTGTTTGGAGAAGGCACCCTTCAAATATCAGGGACCTGGAGCAGTTTGCCAAAGAAGAATGGTCTACAATTCCAGCAGAGCATTGTAAGAAACTCATTGATGGTTACCGGAAGCGGTAGTTCGCAGTTATTTTGGCTAAAGGTTGTGAAACCAAGTATTAGGCTGAGGGTGCCAATACTTTTGTCAGTATTATCTGACAGAATTGCAGGGGTGCCAATACTTTAGGCCAGCACTGTATGTCACAGTGCTTTTGAATTTGAAAGTTTCTGATAACTCTTTCAAGAATAGTCCCTATTACTGGTGTTAGGGAGTCAAATTCATATTATAACTAACCACAAGGGATTGGTCTCTTTACATTCATTATACAGTCATATGAAAAAGTTTGGGCACCCCTATTAATCTTAAGCTTAATGTTCTATAAAAATTGGTGTTTTTGCAACAGCTATTTCAGTTTGATACATGTAATAACTGTTGGATACAGTAATGTTTCTGCCTTGAAATGAGGTTCATTGTACTAACAGAAAATGTGCAATCTGCATTCAAACAAAATTTGACAGGTGCATAAGTATGGGCACCTCACCAGAAAAGTGACATTAATAGTTAGTAGATACTCCTTTTGCAAAAATAACAGCCTCTAGTCGCTTCCTGTAGCTTTTAATGAGTTCCTGGATCCTGGATGAAGGTATTTTTGACCATTCCTCTTTACAAAACAATTCCAGTTCAGTTAAGTTTGATGGTCGCCGAGCATGGACAGCCCTCTTCAAATGATCCCACAGATGTTCAATGATATTCAGGTCTGGGGACTGGGATGGCCATTCCAGAACATTGTAGTTGTTCCTCTGCATGAATGCCTGAGTAGATTTGGAGCGGTGTTTTGGATCATTGTCTTGCTGAAAGATCCATCCACTTTGTAACTTCATATTTATTACTGATTCTTGAACACTATTGTCAAGAATCTGCTGATACTGAGTGAAATCCATGCGTCCCTCAACTTTAACAAGATTCCCAGTGCCAGCATTGACCACACAGCCCCAAAGCATGATGGAACCTCCACCAAATTTTACTGTGGGTAGCAAGTGTTTTTCTTGGAATGCTGTGTTTTTTTGCCACCATGCATAACGCCTTTTTGTATGACCAAATAACTCAATCTTGATTTCATCAGTCCACAGGACCTTCTTCCAAAAAGAAATTGGCTTCTCCAAATGTGCTTTTGCACACCTCAGCCAACTCTGTTTGTGGCGTGCTTGCAGAAACGGCTTCTTTCGCATCACTCTCCCATACAGCTTCTCCTTGTGCAAAGTGCCTTGTATAGTTGACCGATGCACAGTGACACCATCTGCAGCAAGTTGATGCTGCAGTTCTCTGGAGGTGGTCTGAGGATTGTCCTTGACTGATCTCACCATTCTTCTTCTCTGCCTTTCTGATGTTTTTCTTGGCCTGCCACTTCTGGCCTTAACAAGAACTGTCCCTGTGTTCTTCCATTTCCTTACTATGTTCCTCACAGTGGAAACTGACAGGTTAAATCTCTGAGACAGCTTTTTGTATGCTTCCCCTGAACAACTATGTTGAATAATCTTTGTTTTCAGATCATTTGACAGTTGTTTTGAGGAGCACATGATGCCACTCTTCAGAGGAGATTCAAACAGGAGAACAACTTGCAAGTGGCCACTTTAAGTAGCTTTTCTCATGATTGCATACACCTGGCTATAAAGTTCAAAGCTCCATGAGGTTACAAAACCAAAAAAAGTGCTTTAGTAAGTCAGTAAAAAGTAGGTAGGAGTATTTAAAACAAGAAAATGATAAGGGTGCCCATACTTATGCACCTTTCAAATTTTGTTTGAATGCAGATTGCACATTTTCTGTTAGTACAATAAACCTCATTTCAAGGCAGAAACATTACTGTGTCCAACAGTTATTACATATATCAAACTGAAATAGCTGTTGCAAAAACACCAATTTTTATAAAACATTAAGCTTAAGATTAATAGGGGTGCCCAAACTTTTTCATATGACTGTATATACTTTACTTCGGTTCTTTGTAAATATAATAGCATTGTGAGAACAGGATCTTGTCAGTACTGGTCTAAACAGAAGGTTTAACAATGGCAGAAAATAGATGAAACCTAAATGAGAAGATAATCCGTTAGTCAAAATAAAAATATTCTAATCATTGACTCTTCATTGTGTATATTTGAAGATTATAGATAGGAACAGAATAAAGCAAAGAATTTCATATAGAAAGTGTTTAAATAAGATATTAAAATTGTACTCAAAAGATAAAATAAACAGCAAACAATAAAATAAAATCCAAAAATGACAGATAAACAGGTAAAAAAAATATGTCCTCTATTTTTCTACATCAGTTTGTCAACATTATTTGAGTGGAAGCTGGTGTAATGATCAGATGATTGCCTCTCCAACCTCCGCCAATGAGTTATTATTAGTGTTGAGCGAGCATGCTCGACACTGCTCGGTACTCGCCCAGGCATCTCACTACTCAGGATGTTCGGCGAGCACCGAGCATTTTCGGGTGACTCGGACGGGAGCTCGGGTCTCCGCCCTGCATGTTTGGCACTCTTTACAGAGCCAATGAACATGCAGAGATTGCCAGCCAGTCACTGTAATCACCTCAAGTATTTAAAACCGGGCGCCGCCATCTTGGACACAGTCGCTCCGGATCAGACAGTGTAGGGAGAGTGCTGCTGAGCTAGGGAGATAGACATTTATACTTCGAAATAGGTAGTGTGGGGTCTCTAAAGCCTGCAAAATCAAACAAACAGTCCTTCTGAGGACTAATATCCATCCCAGATATCAGGCAGGCAGGCAGGCTGTATAGGAGACGCAGTGGTTATACCAGGGGTCTCAAACACGCGGCCCGCATGCGGCCCCTCCGGCTGCTTCTTGTGGCCCGCAGGCACAGACCCCGTAACTATCGCGGCTTTCTCCAGCAGCCGCTGACATCAGCGTCAGCGGCGTATGACGCCACTGCCATGCGCAGATGTCAGCTGCTGGCCTCTGATAGGCCGGCGGCTGACACTGGTATTGCTGTGCAGAGAGCCGGTCTCTGCGAGCAAATACTCTGCATTACAGTGCTGATGTCCGCGGCTGCTGGAGAGAGCCGTGATCGTTACGGGGTCTGTGCCTGCGGGCCACAGGTGCAGAAAGGACGCCGAGGGAACGGAGGACAGATGAGAATCTTTTTTTTTGTGCTCAGTATAGGGGGGGGGCACTGTGCGCAGTATGGGGGGGATGGGGACCCTGACCGCTGTATGGGGGGGGGGGGGGGGGGGCGGGGATTCTGAGTGCTGTATGGTAGGGGACGGGGACCCTGAGCGCTGTATGGTAGAGGACGGGGACAGGTGAGAATCTTTTTTTTTTCTCTGTCATGCAGGGCCGTATTTGGAGTTTCTGCTGCCCTAGGCACTGTCAGTGGTCGCCCCCCCCCCAGTCACGCCCACCCTCACCCCCCGTCACGTCCCCCCCACGTCGTGCCCCCCTCGCATCCAATATCTCCCCCCCCCCCCCCCGTCGCGGCTGTGGCGCCCCTGAGGGTTCGACCGCCACAGGGATGCTGCACTTCTCTAATGGAGTGTAGTGTTCCTCCTCTGAGGTAAGAACAGTGCGATGGTCAGGACCCTACCTCCACATCCAACACCACACTTCTCCCACCAGAGGGGGCTAGTAGGCACCAGGTTCTGCCCCTACTGGAAGTTGGGAGACTGGGGAACCAAGAGATAGGGGAACCAATTAGTGGGTGAGGGTGGAGGATTCACATTTTAGTGACACTTTAAATTTCATATTTAATACAGAGCCATTTTGGTTCTTGGTTCTTTGATCGTTCTGTGTCCGTGACCTTCCTCCCTGAGCGTGGATCCTGTGTGGACCTGCAGAGGACGGAGACACGGCCCTCGTACCCCGGCCTTGGGTTGAGGGGCAGGCTGCAGACAATGTATGTCTCAGCCCGGTCAAGGACCATGACCAAGAAGGCCCGGAGCTTAGGAGTGTAGCTCCACCGCAAATGGATCCCAGGAAGGAAGCAGACGGAGCGGTATACGCCACCTGTCCTCACCAACCTGATCTACTCAGAGGGATTCCGGCTGCAAGAGAGGTACCGGCCCCCGACACCTGACCTTGCTACTCTACGTCCTGGTCAGGGAAGCCCGGTAGGCCCTGAGGATCCCACTGGGTAACGGAAGGAGCGGAGCTGCCACCCGTACCCTTTTTCTGAGAGAAGTTCAGAGGGAGACCCGGCCTATCCACACACACAGACAGGAAAGTACCCGGTCTGAAGTCTAGGAACACTCTGGTGTGGGGTCTCGATTGAACACTGGACTTACTCTGAGGTAGTCGGACCCTCCCCCCCCCCCCCGTCCCTGGTGACCGCAGAACTCCGCGAGGAGCAGGGAGAAGCCTTTCAACTGCAATCTCCACCGTGAGTAAAAACCCTGGAAGTTTACCCCTATGGCCTCCGGACTCTTTATTCTGCATTACACCGCACTACGCAGCACCAGACCTCCTAGACTACTACCCCCTCCATCCTGTCTCTCTGCCCTGAGGCCCTGCTCCGCCTGTGGGGAGTAGTAACAACGACGGCTGCCATAACACCCTGCCTCAGCGGACTGCAGCAGCGCTGGTGGCCTTCACCAGGTGCCACAGGTGGCGTAGTCGAGATCAGCCACTCAACCCGGATAAGCCCGTACCATCCCTTTTTAATGTGACGGCCCTGGGCACGGAGCGGATCCGGGCCACGGCTGCACCCCATCGACAACATAGGACCCGGCTCTGAGTCCCCCATCTCCCAGGGTACGGCTTCGAGGCGTCACACGACCATTTCCCCGTTTCATGCAGCACATATAAAAGGTTGGGGTGGGTGGGGGTGGGAGCGGCCCACACAGACCACAGGGCTGCAGCTTTGCATATGGGGGTGGGGGGGGATGGGAGCGGCCCACACAGACCACAGGCTGCAGCATTGGATATGGGGGTGGGGGGGATGGGAGCGGCCCACACAGACCACAGGGCTGCAGCATTGTATATGGGGGTGGGGATGGGAGCGGCCCACACAGAACTGGGCTGCAGCAGGCAGGCTGTGTGCCCACTATGCGTTTTTTAAGCAATTCCGCTGCAGAAACTCTTAAAAAACGCTTGGCAGAAGGTCTACCATGTTCCCCAATGATAATCCGCATGTGCTGTGCACATGCTGCGGAAATTTCCGCTGCGGATTATCATTGTGGAAAAATTCACAGCACTACCAATTATTTTGCGGAAGCTCGGCGTTTTCGCCGCCATTGACTTGCATTGGAACGCATGTAATCTGCATCACTGCATCTGTACATGCAGAATCCATGCGTTTCAATGCGAGACTCTCCTCCAGACCCGGGTACCATAGTACCTGTAAAAAAAAAAGAATAAAATAAAAAATAAATATCATACTTACCTTCTGATGGCCCCCTGTGTCTTTATCCGATGCGTCCTGGCTTGCCGGCAGCTCACAATAGTCTGAAAAGGATCTGCCGTGACGTCATTTAGTCATGTGACGGGTCACGCGACCGCTGACGTTGGCAGGCCATCAGAAGGTAATTATATATTTATTTTTTACCATTCTTTTACGGTCACACTATATAAATCCACTCCGGTTGCATGGATTTATATAGTGTGACCAAGTTGTCAAGCACTTTCCAAGTGATGCTAAAATAGCTTGTCAACCCACATGCGGAATTGCAAGTGAAGAACGCTTCACATCAGCATGTCCCTGGCAGGAAAAACGCATGTAAAATCCGCATGCGTTTTTTCTGCCAGGGAGATGCAGAAACGCTCAAAAAAAATCCGAAGCATTTCTGCATCGTGGGCACATAGCCTTACATTAATTGTATGACTCAATATTGAGCACACATAGCCATCTATACACGGCGGGAGGCCGCACGGCGCCATCTATACACGGCGGGAGGCCGCACGGCGCCATCTATACACGGCGGGAGGCCGCACGGCGCCATCTACACACGGCGGGAGGCCGCACGGCGCCATCTATACACGGCGGGAGGCAGCACGGTGCCATCTATACACGGCGGGAGGCCGCACGTAGCCATCTATACACGGCGGGAGGCCGCACGGCGGGAGGCCGCACGGCGCCGTCTATACACAGCGGGAGGCCGCACGGCGCCATCTATACACAGCGGGAGGCCACACGGCGCCGTCTATACACAGCGGGAGGCCGCACGGCGCCATCTATACACAGCGGGAGGCCGCACGGCACCATCTATACACAGCGGGAGGCCGCACGGCGCCATCTATACACAGCGGGAGGCGGCACGGCGCTATCTATACACAGCGGGAGGCCGCACGGCGCCATCTATACACAGCGGGAGGCCGCGCAGCGCCATCTATACACAGCGAGAGGCCGCACGGCACCATCTATACACAGCGGGAGGCCGCACGGAGCCATCTATACACAGCGGGAGGCCGCACGGAACCATCTATACACAGCGGGAGGCCGCACGGAACCATCTATACACAGCGGGAGGCCGCACAACACCATCTATACACAGCAGGAGGCCGCACAGCGCCATCTATACACAGCAGGAGGCCGCACAGCGCCATCTATACACAGCGGGAGGCCGCATTGTGCCCCCCCAGAGACAGCGGGAGGCCGCACGCAGTCACGCACACACAAACATATACAGACATATACATACACGCATAAACACATTTGAAACACAAAAATACATATAAACAGACATCACACAATGATATCTGCCTGCACACACACACACACACACACACACTCACCATCCCCCGGCTCGGCTCCAGTCCTCCTGGCTCCTGCTCCTCTCCGGTGGTAAGTAGCAGTGCAGGGCGCGCACTGCGTGACGTCACAGCTAGGAGACACGGCCGCGCACAGGGCCGTGTCTCCTAGCAGTGACGCGGCCGGGCCAGCACAGGGCCGTGTCTCCTAGCAGTGACGCGGCCGGGCCAGCACACAGGGAAGTTAACTGCTGCAGTGCTGGCCCGGCCGGAGAAGCAGCAGCCGCACATATAATGAGGGCAATCCGGCCATAGACACCCCGGATTGCCCTCATTATAATCCGCCTATGGGCGCGATGACAGGGGGGGCAGGGGCGGAGCCACCCGGCCGGCCGGCTTGGGGCATGAAACAAAAAAATAAAAACCACACACAAAAAAACACGCTCAGGCGCCTCCCTCCCCGAATTCCGGCGCCCTAGGCACGTGCCTACAAGTGCCTAAGGGCAAATACGGCCCTGCTGTCATGTGAAATACAGCACAGGGGACCTGTGCTCAGTATAGGGGGGGCACTATGCGCAGTATGGGGGGGACGGGGACCCTGAGCGCTGTATGGGGAGGACGGGGACCCTGAGCGCTGTATGGTAGAGGACGGGGACCCTGAGCGCAGTATGGGGGAGACGGGGACACTGAGCGCAGTATGGGGGGAAACAGGGACCCTGAGCGCAGTATGGGGGGACGGGGACCCTGAGCGCAGTATGGGGGGACGGGGACCCTGTGCGCAGTATGGGGCGGGGGGGGCGGGGACCCTAAGCGCAGTATGGGGGGGGGAACTGGATGGGGGACATGTCTGTAACATGGGGACCTGGATGAGGGACATGTCTGCAACATAAGGACCAGGATGGGGCACCATGTCTACAATATGGTGGACCATGTCTGCAATATGGGGGACCTGAATGGGGGACCATGTCTGCAATATTGGGGACCTGGATGGGGGACCATGTCTGCAATATTGGGGACCATGTCTGCAATATGAAGACCATGTGGGCAATATGGGGGGACCTGGATGGGGGACCAGGTCTGCAATATGGGGGACCATGTCTGCAATATTTAGGGACCTGGATGGGAGACCATGTCTGCAATATGGACCTGGATGGGGGACCATGTCTGCAATATGGGGGACCTGGATGGGGTACCATGTCTGCAATATGGGGGACCTGGACGGGAGACCATGTCTGCAATATGGGGGACCTGGACGGGAGACCGTGTCTGCAATATAGGGGACCTGGAGGGGAGACAGTGTCTGCAATATGGGGGACCTGGAGGGGAGACCATGTCTGCAATATGGGTGACCTGGAGGGGAGACCATGTCTGCAATATGGGTGACCTGGAGGGTAGACCATGTCTGCAATATGGGGGACCTGGAGGGGAGACCATGTCTGCAATATGGGGGACCTGGAGTGGAGACCATGTCTGCAATATGGGGGACCTGGAGGGGAGACCATGTCTGCAATATGAGGGACCTGGAGGGGAGGCCATGTCTACAAGATGAGGACAAGTTCAAAAGGTGTATAGAAAATAAAATGGTATCACTAAAAATGTCACTTTGTCATGCAAATAATGCGGCATCCCAAATTAAATGTTTTTCCATGTGCGGCCCATATGCCCAGCTGAGTTTGAGACCCCTGGGTTATACCAACAAACACTGCATTACAGTCCTGTGTGCTGCTGCTGCTCAAATCGCTAGACTTAGCCCCAGGCCTCAGGGGCCAGGAAAAATCCTTTTTTTTCATCTAAATCTTCATTTTTTTTCCCTCAGTCAGACTGTACAAATACCCGTCTTATTAACCTTTTGGTATCCCCCCCCCCCCCCAAAAAAAAAAAAAATTGAGTATCTCGCTGACTGTTCAGACACAAATATATCTGTTTAAAAGATTCTGGTGTAGGCCAGAGAACTAGAACTGTGGTTTTCCTCTTCCACGGTTCTAATCTCCTTTTTATTACCCTTTTGCCATTGATAGTGCGAGTGTAAGCTATTTTACTTAATTTACAATGGACAAGGCGCATGGCAAGGGACGTGGAACTGGACGTTCTGGTGATGGTGCGTGCAGAGGAAGGGGCCTTGGCCAAGGTGAAAATGTGCCACAACCAACAGCCACATCTTCTCTCTTCCAGTTCTTGACCGAATTACTAGGGAAGCACACAACACCACTATTGCCAACTGATCAGTGTGAAGAGGTTATTAATTGGATAGCAGATAATACTTCCAGCCACCTGGGCACCACCACCTCCGGTCTGTCTTCCACACGGTCAAGTCTTAGTAGCCGTGAGTGTGGTGCCCAGCTGCGCTTGGTACCACAGATCCTAGAAGGGTGTATTGATGGAATCCTCCACAAGAGGCCCCCATAAACATTCACACATCTTCACCTTCCACCTCAGACCAGCAGAGGGAGCCCGTTGGGGATATAAATAGGGAAGGTGGAGCTAGGCAGTTTACTCTGTTGAGAGAGTTCCTGCAGTAGAGAAGCCTGAGCGAGGTCAGCCTGCAGTAGAGCATAGTTCAGACTCAGTTGTAGCTCAGAATAGTGAGCTTTAGGTGTGCCGGCGCCATAAGATCGGTGAAGCGCGGCAAGCTGCCCTTAGTGTGAGTAGCCTAGTGAGGGCCCGAGCGTGGCCGAAGGCGAGTGGAAAGTGAGTAGCAGTGGGGGCAGAGGAGCTTACCCAGCTCACCCCGAAACGTATACCGGACACCGGGTCCGAGCTTACCGGGATCTCTACAACCCAGTAAGGCATAACCGGAATCCCTGGAGAACTACAGGTCCCAGGTTCACCAGAGAGCTGATACGTAACAGAGCCAGGAGACACATAGGCCCCGTAAGCTGGGAGCGTGCACTCCAAGAGAAGGCCCTACCACAACGTCAGCCGGTGCAGGACAGAGATAAAGTTAGGCCTAGCTTCAGGCAGGTCAGAAACTTACTACGCAGAGGCAAGAAACAGGAGGCCCTACACCCGCTCATTGGGGAGGATCCTGATATGCACCCTTCACCCTACAGTGCTCCGGGATGTGCCTGAACTACCACCAGTAAAAGGTACTGAAGTGACTACTGTGTCCGTCCCCGTTCTTGCTCTGACCCGGCTGGGTCTCGCCTGTCCAGCATCCCCATCTGTGTACGCTGCCCTGAGGCCTAGCTCCACCTGTGGGGAGCTATACCATCGAGCTGCCTTATCACATGGCCTCAGTGGACTGCCGCAGCGCTGGTGATTCTCACCAGAAACCACAGGTGGCGTCACGAACTTCCATAAAATTAACAAACAATCCCCTTTTAAAAGCTGACCCCAGAGTACGGGCCCGGGAGCCGACTACCGCGACATCCCCAAGGCCAGGCAAAGGCCCGGGTACCGAGTCGTCCCCATCCCCCTGGGTGAGTCATGAGTCTCGACCGCATACTCCTCCTCACCCTGATGATTCTTCCTCCCATCATGCCGAGTATCGTCAGACAGCAACTGATCCCACAGTTGGACACTTTGAAGAGCTGTTCACTGGTCCATTTCCATATTTGGGCCACTCGCCTGCTCCGCTTGAAGTGGTGGAAGAGGAGATCCCATGTAGCGATGCCCAAATATTTGAACAGCCACGGCCACAGGAAGGCGACGCTGGCAATTTGTCACAAGAGGTAGACGATGACGAGACACAATTGCCACGAAGTGAAAAGGAGGACCGTGGTGCGGAAGTGGAAGAGAAGGAGGTGGTGGATGATCTAGTAACTGACCCAACGTGGCAGGAGGACACGCAGAGCGAGGCCAGCAGCACACAGGGGGAGGGAGGCAGAATACCCCAACAGGCAGGAAGAAGCAGTGTGGTGGCCGCAGACAGACATCAACACGAGGGACGTTGCCAGTACAACCAGTAGGTCTTCCAGAGTCTGGAATTTTTTTAAAGACTCTGCTGATAACCCCGAAAAGGCCATTTGTATCATCTGCCAGGCCAGCATCAGCAGGGGTGACAAAACTACCAGCCTGATCACCACCAGCATGATCAGGCACATGTCAGCAAAGCACCCGACTTTGTGGGGTGAACCCCAGGGTCCACGACCAGTGTCATCGGGTGTCACCACGGCTTCTTCCGCTGTTGTGCGTGTAAGAGAACCCCCTGTTGTGCGTGCAAGTCAATCCCCTGTCCATACTGCATGCAAAGATGCCCCCTGCTCTCAGTCTTCACTTGTTATGGCAGTTTCTCAAGAAACAGCATCAACGCCCACGTCCCACCGCAGCGTTCAATTGTCCATATCCCAGACCTTTGAACGAAAGCGCAAATTTGCAGGCAACGCCCCACAGGCCACAGTCCTAAATTCGTACATTTCACGACTGCTTGCGTTGGAAATGCTGCCTTTTAGGCTGGTGGAGACGGAATCCTTCCGCAACCTTATGGCGGTGGCCGTCCCTCGGTACTCAGTCCCCAGCCGACACTATTTTGCCCGGTGTGCCATCCCCGCACTACACAAGCACGTGTCCCAAAACATCTGCCGTGCCCTCAACAACGCAGTTACTGGGAGAGTCCACCTGACAACGGACACGTGGACAAGTGCTTGTGGTCAGGGACGGTTCATCTCCCTGATGGCACACTGGGTAAACATAGTGGAAGCCGGGACCCAGTCGGACCTTGGGACGGAACACATCCTCCCCACACCAAGCATTGCGGGCCCTATGTCAGTCAGAGTTGCCCCCACAGTGTACAGCTCCTGTGCATCAACCTCCTCCTCATGTTCAGCCTCCATCTCAGATATCACCACATCAGTTACAAGCTGGAAGCACTGCAGTACTGCCTCAGCCAAGCGGCAACAGGCTGTGCTGAAACTCATAAGCTTAGGTGATAAACCTCACACTGCTTGTGAGTTGTGGACAGCTGTGAAAGAGCAGGCAGATCTGTGGCTGAGACTGCTGAACCTACATCCAGGCATGGTTGTGTGTGACAATGGCCGTAACCTGGTGGCAGCTCTGAGGCGAGGCGAGATCACACACGTACCATGCCTGGCTCATGTGCTTAACCTCGTGGTTCAGCGGTTTCTTAAATCGTACCCCGAGTTGCCAGATCTGCTCGTCAAAGTACGCCGCCTGTCAGCTAACTTTCGGAAGTCGGCTACAGCTTCCGCCGCACTTGCTGCGTTGCAGCAGCGTTTGCAGCTTCCGGCACACCGACTGGTGTGTGATGTCCCCACACGTTGGAACTCTACCCTCCACAAGTTGCAAAGGATTTGTGAGAAGAGAGCAGTTCAGGAGTACCAGCTGCAACAAGGCTGTCGATATTCAGGTCAGACTCCACACATAAGACCTCAGGAGTGGACCTGCATGTCTGACATCTGTACCATCCTGACAAACTTTGAGGAGTCCACCAAGATGGTGAGTGGTGATGACGCCATCATTAGCGTCAGCATCCCACTTGTCTGTCTATTGCAACGCTCTCTGCAGAGAATTAAAGAGGAGGCATTGCAGCCAGAGTATGATGAGATGGATCAAGAATCCGTAGCGGGCGATTACACACAGCCCAGCCTCATCTCATCCCAACTTGCATTGGGGGACAATGAGGGAGAGGAGGAGGAGGAAGAACAGGAGCTGGTATCATGCGCTGTAGACGGTAGTGCCTGTACAACTGTCACACCGTTGGTTCAGCGTGGGTGGCCTGAGGACGGGGGGGGGGGGGGAGCATGGTCAGTCGTCATCTTGGTGAGGAAACGTCTTGCCCGTTACCAGTCTGGCACGCATGGCTGACTTTATGTTACGCTGCCTTAACCGTGACCCTCGTGTTGTCAAAATGTTGGGTGACAGTCATTACTGGTTGGTGACACTTTTAGACCCCGGCTACAAGAAGAACTTTCACTCTCTTATTCCTGAGGTAGAGGGGTCTACAAAAATGGGGCAGTACCAGAAGGCCCTTGCTGCAGAACTGTTTAAAAAATTCCCATCTGAACACGCTAGCGGCAGAGGTCACAGTTCGTTGCCCAACCAAGGCGTACAGGTGAGAGAGACGCAACTCCAATCCAGCAGAGGCAGGGGAACACTGTCAATGTTCTGGCACAGTTTTCTGAGACCTGCCCAGCTTACAGGCCCTGAGGCGCGGGGTACTCTCACAAGGAGTGGAAAGTTTAAAAAGATGGTGAGGGAGTACCTTGCCGACCGTACCAGAGTCCTCCGTGATTCCTCTGTGCCTTTTAATTATTGGGTATCCAAGCTGGACACTTGGAATGAACTCGCTCTGTACGCCTTGGAGGTCCTGGCCTGCCCTGCCACTAGCATATTATCGGAGCGTGTTTTTAGTGCCGCTGGGGGAATTATAACTGATAAGCGCACTCGCCTGTCAACTGACAATGCTGACAAGCTGACCCTTATCAAAATGAACAAGGGCTGGATTGGGCCAGACTTCTCATCACCACCAAATGACAGCAGAGTAACAAAGTCAAATCCACTGTGTTATTTCAGGAGGTGTATTCCCATGCACCCCTTCACACCCACACATGGGTGTACGCTTCCTCATTTCGGCTGTTTTTTGCTCTTCTCCTTATCCTCAGCTTCCACCACCACTATACCACCAGGGTGACCGTGGTCCGTGTTGCCAGCATTGCAAGTTCCTCCGTCCTAATTTTTGGCAGCTTTTGCTAGGAAGGCATAGGCAAAGACTATGGGAGACCCACTCCCCAATAATGGGAATAATGTTTTTAATATGCTGTACTGCATGGCTCTTGTAAGGGGCATTAAAATCGTCTTGTTAAACCACCCTGATCTCCACAGCTCTTCCAAGGGGCATTGAAATGTTGTTTTTAATTACCTCTAACCTCCACGACTCTTCCAACGGGCATTGCATTTCCTCCTAATTTTAGTCAGCTTTGGCTTTTCAATGCATAGGCGAACACTAAGGGAGACCCACTCCCCAATAATGGGTAGAAGGTTTTTAGTACGCTGTAATCCAAGTCTGTTTCAAGGGGCATTGCAGTTCCTCATAATTTTTGGAAAGCCTTCCATTCACTGCTTAGGCCAACAGTGTACAGGAGACCCAGTTGCTATAAATGGAAAAAACGGTTTAGTTAAGGCCCTCTGACCTCCATGTCACTTCCAAGGCGCATTGGAGTGCCTCGAAAATTTTGTTAGGCATTGCATTGACTGTATGCCCTTTAACTGTATAGCCGAACCGCTCCTTTTGGTACAGAAACATATCCTACAAGACATGTGTGGTTGACTGGCCTGATATTGATGTGAATGGTCCCTGTTCCTCCTGCTATTTCTCCTTTGCCACTACCTCATCCATCATTTATCACCTGAAGCTTTGTTTTAACGGGAGTCATAGAACTGGGATAGTAGCAGGAAAACATCCAGCAATCCTCGGAGGAGGTAGGATATACGCCAAAACGCTGACCACCTCAGGCTTAGCCGCTACTACATACAGAAAGCTAAGGAGATGGATGGCATCATGATCATGAATAATTTACTCGTTGTGTAGGAGGCCGACCACTGCTGCTGTCTACCTTCTGAACTTTGTGTTGAAGCCTGATTGACCCAGGACCCGTAATCCTCTATGTCTGGAGGACGTGTTGCATCCCAGTGTCCAAGTGTGTCCCGGCTTCCACAATATTAACCCAGTGTGAAGGCGTCAGTGAGATGGACCATCCCTGGCCACATTCACTTGTCCACGTGTTTGGTTAGGGTGCCCTTCCCACTAAATGCACTGGGGAGGACACAGGTAATGTTTTGGTATGCGCGCTTGTGTATAAGGCGCACTGGGACAAATAGGGGCGGCAGGGGACCGTTTATGGACCAGGCAGCTGGGGACAGTGTGTGGGCACCCAGCCGCCGGACGGCTGGGGACTGAGTATGGATACTAGGCCGCCGACGCAGCCATGACGTGGTGGCCAGATTCCGCCTCCACATGCCTAAAAGGCCCAATTTCAAGTGCAAGCAAGCAAGCAGTATGGTATTGCAGCCTGGGGCTGGGTGGCAGGCTGCATACTTGCGCTTGCATTGCAAGGAATGGGGGAGGTACAATTGAACACTGCCCTGGGACAAGGCTTGCACGGGGATAGTTGCAAGTCTGCATCTTCTGATGCGGCAAGGATGACTTCTGATGGGCACACTTTTAGGCAGTGACCTGGGTGTCAGAGATGCTTCCAGGGGTCTTCCCCATGCTGTTCCCATGTCTTTTCAGCACTGCATGCATGTGTCACACAGCACATGGCCAGATAAGGTTGTAAAATGTTAAAATGACATTTCCCGGTGAATGCATTTGTCACTGTTGAAAGCAATACAAAAGTGCAAAAAACGCATAAAAAATGCTACTTGTGAACATAGCCCAAGGTGTGGAGGAGTATTTTTGTTTTTGGTTATTTATTTTACCTTATACACAAGTCTTTACCCTGGAAAGGATGTTCCTTAGCATATTTCACAGGAAAACAGTTACAGTTTCGTTTTTGAACGTTTTATTGTGAGCCCGTAAAAGTGGCTTAATACCTCTGACCACATTGTTGACAGCAGTGACCTGGGGGTCAGAAATGCTTCCTGGGGCGATCCCCATGCTGTCCCCATGTCATCTGAGCACTGTCACTATTGTTTTGGGCACTTTTTAGGCTTTCTACAGACTGCCGGGGGTGCCGCCGCAAAAATGCTCGGGTCTCCCATAGACTAACATTGGGCTCGTTGCTCGGGTCGAGCACCCGAGTATCACGGTGAGCTCGGCCCGAGCTTCGAGCACCCAAGCATTTTAGTGCTCGATCAACACTAGTATCTATGTATTCTTTTCTCAACAGCAGTATATGGACACTGAGGTGGGACGCGGAGGTAGGGTAGGTAATGTTTGGGGTTTAATTGTACTGTACTTTTCAAAAGGTTTAATAAATTATCTGATTAGAAAAAAAAAGGGCTACGTCTGGCACATTTCTTTATATATTTACAAGGCATATGTGCTGAACATAAAGCCTCGCAATATACCACACAGTTCTCTGTGATATACAGTTGAAAAGGATATGGAGGATTTACACAATTTCTTTCATTATTTTATTTTGAAAGGCTGCAGGAAAATTGGGAAAAAATATTTGAATTAAGCTAAAATATATGGAAAATCATGTAAACCTTTCTGTAAGAAATAATCTGTATGGCTACAGATTTTTTTTGGCCATTAGATTTTTTTTTTTTACTATGAGCCTAAGAACTAACAGGCAGGTAATTTGCTAACTACCTGCCTGTGCTGCCCAGTGCAGATCTCTGCCGGCACAGAACGCTCCTGCTGGCAATTCTGCAGCTTCACATCAAGAGCAGCAGCTTCTCTTCCGCTCTGCGCAGTTGACAGGGCGGGACTGCCAATGTCATGACAACTGACAGCTGGCTCCCTGTTGCGCAACTGTGAAGACTCAGCTGTGAATCAACATGATGCCAGCAGTCACACCCCAGCAACAGAGCAGCACGGAAGAGGAAGAGCTGCTCTGTTGACGTGAAGCAGCAGAATCGCTGGTGGGAGCGGTTTGTGACCGCTCTGTGCCGCCAGGGATCTGCATTGTGCAGAACTGACAGGTAGTTAGCAACTATCTGGCTGTAAGTTCTTAGGCGTCATCTTTTGCACTAGCCCACAGCTCCTCAGCCTCCCAGCTTACTGTTTGCTGAGGGTGGTGGAGGTGGCATGGAGCTTCTAATGACTGATAATTCAGAACAGCGTCCTAGTGGCGACACAGGCTCAAACTGTGAGTTTTCTAATGCTGCAAGCAGAGGCAGCTTTATCTCTGCAGCATAGGAGAAGCACAGAGGTACTAAATCTGGCCAGATCCAGCAATCTGGGCAGCTCCAGAGCAGTGCTTGCAAGACATTAAGCATAGAGCATACAAGAGCACACTCCTTGCCTTGGAAACCCGCCACATCTGAGACTGCAGAGGTAGTTGGTAACCTAGGCATCGAGCACTAAGACATAACATTAAAAATCCCTCTGTTTTCAGGAGTGCAGAGTATTTATAATAAAAAGATAAATTGCAAAGTTGCTTCTTTATAGAAGCACTTTAGAATTTTACCCATTTAATAAGAGAAGACAATCTCTTTAATGTTTTTATGAACCGGACGTCTCTTAAAATGTGAAAAACCTACAAGAAGCAAAATGAACATAAACCCTGCTGCAAAATAAAAAGCAAGTGCAATTAAAATTAATAAAATAAAATAAATAAAACCCTATTTTTTATTTATTTACAGCAGGGTTTATGTTCATTTTGCTTCTTGTAGGTTTTTCTGATTCATGGCCATTGTGAAATATGCATTTATGTGCTGTATGTATACCAACTTAAACCAAGCTCAAATTTAGTGTTTTATCTCTTAAAATGTGCAGTTTAAGTTAAACCACCCTAATATAAAAATATCTATACGTCTGATTCATTTATAAACAGATACTATCAGTTACTGATCGGCTTTCACGTAAAAAATATATCTATATCTCCACGGTGCTGCATCATCCTACATCTCTTCCCTCATTTCTGTTTACGACCCTTCCTGTTCTCTCAGTTCTGCAAATTTTCTCAGACCAATATCCTCAATAATCATAACCTCCCACTTCTGTCTCCAAGACTTTTCTGAAGCTGCACCATCTCTCTGGAATGCACTACCCCAGAGAATCAGGTTAATTCCCAGTGACCACAGTTTTAACTGTGCCCTAAAAACACATTTTTAGGCTGGCTGAACATGTTGATTAACCCAACTATTCTCCCTTTTTACATTATTGTTCTAATCCTGGTCTCTTGAACAGTTTTCTCAAAACACAATGCACTCAATGGCACTTCTTATCTGCTCATACACAGGTACTGGCTGGTGACCGGCTCACGCAGCTTTTCATATGTGGTCCTATTCATTATAAAAGATGGATGGATCATACAAAACAAGCACTTTTTACTTCGGGTTCCTCCATTTCCTCATATTGCAAACAAGGCCATCACTTCTGCTTGGCAGGTAATTAGTTTGCTATTCTGTGACTTTGTCCTTATTATTATTATTATTTATTATTATAGCGCCATTTATTCCATGGCGCTTTACATGTGATAGGGATATACATAACAAAAGCATAATCTTAACAAAATGAGTCAGCGACTGGTACAGGAGGAGCGAGGATGATAAAGTGCTGCAGAATATGCTGGCTCTATATATAATAAAGATAATTATTCATCATTATTAGAGCACTTATGAACCTTTCTTCTGTGTAGTCAGGTCTCAATCTATTTACACAATTTCATTCTTGGTGGAAGATGTATGGACCCATTGGATCAGTGTGAGATCACCACAATACAAGTGATTGTCACAGTCGGCCATTACCATGGAAGCTGTGTAGTATATGTTATATCGGTCTGCTGAAAATATAATGCACTCGAGAGGTTATACTTCCAGATCAGTCTCCACATACTGGAAATGGGCCCCATCACAGAGCACAAACTGGGGATTCTTCCGCTTCCATACACTAAAGGAGTCGACTTGTCCTGGCCAACTGGGCAACCGGATCCTCTTCACACAGCAGAAACCCTCAGCCAGGGAAAGCTGGAAGGCACGTGAGGTGGACTGACCCCAGGGGCTGGATGACAAGGTTTCTCCAAGGAGCTCTCCCACGTGAAAAAGTGTGTGACCCCTGAAGAAAGCCAGGCAATCCAGAGAAAAGAGGGAAGACTCTATGAAAGAGCACATGCTGTAAGATGGCATCAGTATACAGGTCACAACATGTAACATGGTAGAAAGCTTAAAAGAAAAAAAGATATAGAGCGGTGCTCCCATAGAATAGTCATTTTGTGAATCAAAATGCAGCACATGGATCGCGGCCTCTCCTACGCTTGCCCGCCCTGCACGGACCCAGCATTTTTCTGCCCCTTCTCCTCTAGCTGGCGGCCTGAGGCCCCAGAGGTGAAAGACACCCACGCTCCTCTGTGGGGGTTGGGGAGATTCGCCGCAGCTTCGCTATCCAGCTAGACGGGTGCCGGTACTGACGCACATCAAGGCTTAAGCGGCCCGTGGGCAAACTGCTCCTGATGGGTCCCCCTCTCCTGGGTAATGCAGCTACATGGGACGGAAACCCGCTACCCAAAATAGCTCCCCTCCAGTTACATTAACAGCCCAGCTGGGCTCCTAGCTGCACTCCCTCAACAGTCTCCTGCCCTCAGTTACCATGCAATCAGAGACTGCATATAGGAGACTCCCAGCAGCCTTCAATTGGATTTCCTCAGTCTTAAAGATACAGGGGTTTATCAATTCTTCAATGTACCTAAGGTTACCCCTCATATACTTTACCCTGGCTAAGCACAGCTTGGAATCCTTAGGGTTAATCCTATACTTGTGGAAATATATTGTAAGCCACTGCTGACATTTAGTGGCCACTCACTATAATCACACCTTCAGTCACAAAAGTTACTACTTACAACCCACCTCATTAACTGGCTATATCCTTCAATCTGAAACCAAGCCTGCCCAATAACCCTAACAGGTCGAGGCCCAGGACCTCCATGATGACTTAACCCTCTCTCCTCTCCATCCTATAAAAAGCTCAACGCGCAATATGCTTTCCCTTTGATTCATTCAACCAGTGCTGGGCTATAGTTACCAGATTATCCAACAATTCATAACCGCCCTAATGCCAAAATCCTAACCTCAGGAATCAGCCTCCAGCAGATCTCGGCAACAATATGTTTTCCTGGCCACACTTGAAAGTTTAGTCATCCGGCTCCTCTCTATCAGATAGGGTTGACTCAGAGACTATTCCAGTGTCCACAACCAGGATTCTGTGTACTCCTACCTCGAACCATGCTACCCTACTATCACAGTTCCAGTCTATACTACACTCGGAGCTGTCCAAATTGTCGGATAAACTAAGGAACTTTCCAAAGAAATTAGAGAACTAGGATCCAGAACCTCCGATCGAGGACTCTACCACTCATTACCCACGAAAAAGAGATGGAGATGCTCCACAAAGAAATCTACTCCCTCAACAATAAACTGGAAGATTTTGAAAATTGCACTCGCAGAAGTAATATCCGCATCAGAGGCCTGTCCGAGACAATTCAATCTATTGCCACAGCCCTATTTCAAGAACTTCTATTTGGAATCCCCAATGAACGTCTAGAGATGGGCCGCATTCATAGAGCTCTGAGTAAACGCAAACCTGACGGCCCACTCCGTGACATTATTCTCAAACTTCACTTCTACAAAACAAAAGAACAACTATTTATAGCAGCACGGAACTTCTCATCCCTGAAATTCGATAAGTCTACGGACCCTCAACCCCCAGCTCTCTCACCAACCCCACTTTCAGCAGATTTGGTCTCTCTTAAACACCTTTCCCACCACCAGTGGGCAGACCTATGGAGAGAGATGAACCATTCGGTCAAGACTGCACTTATTTCTCTACACGTCACTTAGTCTACACCAGAATAGATCATATATTCGTTCACCCCGTGTTCATACCCAACATAACAAACATTTCTATTCTTTCCACTCCTTGGTCGGATCATTCCCCAATCCAGCCAACGTGCTCCTCTCTACATCCTTGCTCATTCAACTGGACTCTGAATGACTCCTTCCCCTCTTATCCTGAAAGGTCCCAAAGATTGAGTGACCACCTTGATGATTACTTCTCTTTGAACCAGCAGCCTCTTCACCAATTTCCCTTTGGGAAGTTCATAAAGCAGAGAAGAGAGGCTTCTGCACTCAAGACGCTGCTCACAAGAAAAAGACTTACTAGAACAGCTGATCTTGAGAATAAGCGGTCAATATTAAGATTGTCAGGTGAAGAGCTCACCCTCCCCCTCTATATCAAGACCTTACACATGCGTGCTCTGAACTCAATCTTTGTCTCTCCAAAAACACAGGTCAGGCCCTGCGTTGGTCCCAACAGGGCTTCTACTCCCTTAATAATAAAAGCAGCTCTAACCTTCCCCTATGCCTCAATGCTTCCCTGTAAGACGTACCCCAATGAGACTACGTACGACACAGGCCTTACGTCCAACCCACAACAGATAACTTGCTGTTCCAGCAGCAGCTTGAGCAGAAATACAACGACCCTTCCCCAGACACCACACAAAAATAGAAGCTTTCCTTAAAGGGGTAATCCCATCGCCAAGATCCTATCCCAATATGTAGTAGGTGAAAAAATAATATTAGCAAATACCTCCAATTAGAAATGTAGTATAGTTTTTCTGATTCGCTATGTTGCTTTCCTCATGTACAGGCATTGCAGGACCTTAGGTATCCATGGTTACAACCACTAGAAAACTAGTTGTCACTATATTAGTGGTCATAACCACGGACACCTAAGGTCCTGCAATGCCCTTCAATGAGGAAAGCGACATAGCGAATCAGAAAAACTATACTACATTTCTAATTGCAATATTTGCTAATATTATTACACCTACTACATATTGGGATAGGATCTTGGAGATGGGAATATCCCTTTAACTCTATTTCGCTCCCAGTCCTCAATTCCAATATGATTGATCTCCTAAATCAGGCCATCATCTCTTCTGAAATATAAACCGCTATCCACTAACTAAAACTTAATAAAAGCCAGGCCCAGATGTCTTCTCAGCTCTTTACTATAAGAAGTCTCCTCTTATTCCCTATTTCACTATTTTATCTCCCTGAGGTCCAGACAAAAGCCAAGGGCAGCCCCTCTTACAGCACCTATATTTATGATACCCAAACAAAACGCGGACCACTCATTGTGGTCGAACTATAGACCGATATCCCTGATTAATATAGATCTCAATCTTTTAGCTAAAATCTTGGTTAAAATATATACCGTATTTGCCGGAGTATAAGACGACCCCAACTTTTTCAGTTAAAATATAGAGTTTGGGATATACTCACCGTATAAGACTACCCCTCTTCTAACGCAAATACGGTAAAAATTTTAAAAAATCAGATTTGATTTCAATATGGTAATTTTAAAGTGATGAACCTTACCGGCGATTGGCTGGTTGTTGTATACAAATCCTGCTTGGATTGGTCAGCTCTCCCTGCCTGCCCAGCTCTCCCTGTCTCCAAGACTATCAGAGCGGTAGCGCATCCCTCTGGCCCTTGTATCATCACTGGTACCTCCTTCTCTGCCTCTCTGATCTCGCTCCTCAGGACTACAGTGACGAGGTGAGGGGGACGCCTGCAGCTTGCTTCACTTACACTTTCCCGGTGAGGCGCCCCCTCACATCGTCACTGCAGTGCTCAGGAGCGAGATCAGAGAGGCAGAGAAGGAGGTACCAGTAATAGGATACAAGGGCGGCCCAGAGGGATGCGCTACCGCACTGATAGTCTTGGAGACAGGGAGGGCTTATAAATTACCATAAATACCGTGTTTTTGGACTATAAGACGAACCGGACCATAAGACTCACCTAGGTTTTAGAGGAGGAAAATAGAAAAAAAATGTAAGCAAAAAATGTGTTCACGATGCACTTTTAAGGGGGAGGGGGTCTTCTGTTGACACTAGTATAGGGGTAATGTCCCCCAATTCTGACAATATCCCCCATCCTGGTATATATGCACCCCCCCTTCCTTTTATACGTGGCATCCCTCCATGCTGATATGCATGGCACCCCTCATCCCTGTCTTGGTATGCAAGGCACCCCTCATCCCTGTCCTGGTATGCAAAGCACCCCTCATCCCTGTCCTGGTATGCAAAGCACCCCTCATCCCTGTCCTGGTATGCAAGGCACCCCTCATCCCTGTCCTGGTATGCAAGGCACCCGTCATCTCTGTCCTGGTATGCATGGCACCCCTCATCCCTGTCCTGATGTGCATGGCACCCCTCATCCCTGTCCTGGTTTGCATGGCACCCCTCATCCCTGTCCTGGTATGCAAGGCACCCCCTCATCCCCGTCCTGGTATGCAAGGCACCCCCTCATCCCCGTCCTGGTATGCAAGGCACCCCCTCATCCCCGTCCTGGTATGCATGGCACCCCTCATCCCTGTCCTGGTTTGCATGGCACCCCTCATCCCTGTCCTGGTATGCATGGCACCCCTCATCCCTGTCCTGGTATGCATGGCACCCCTCATCCCTGTCCTGGAATGCATGGCACCCCTCATCCCTGTCGTGACGTCACTGCCTTGCGCGGTTCACAAGGAGAGCTCAGCTGCCGGAAGTCACTGCTCCCCACGCCGGGTCTGTGTGCGCGGGGAGCAGTGACTTCACTCACCTTCACAGCCGGCACACAGCGGAGCCGCGATGCGGCTCCTGCTGCAGCCGGCTATCTCCTGCGCCCGCTCATTAAAGGGCATGAATATTCAACCTCTCTCCACGCCCATTTAACAGCGGTCATAGGCGATTCCGGCAGCAGCAGGAGCCGCAGCGTGGCTACACTGTGTACCGCTATTAAGGAGCATGAATATTCACTGCTCCCCACGCCCCATGGGCGTGGGGAGCAGTGAATATTCATTTTCTGTAGCAACGGGGACAGTGTAGGCTGCAGCGGGCGGCTGCTGACTCCTGTGCCCCGCTCCTCCAACGCTACCGCTCCCCACACACCCAACACATCATATATATATACCCCCTCCTCCCCCAACATTCGGAGTATAAGGGTATATGCCCTATAAGATGACACCTGGCGTATAAGACGACTCCTGACTCTTGAGATTTTCAGGGGTTAAAAAGTCGTCTTATACGCCGGCAAATATGGTATATAAATTCTTACCATCTGCATCAGGCCAGGCAAGAAACAAGGCTCTGTCTGGATAGTTCTCCAAGAGTTCAGGGCCTCCAGTCTACAAATAACAGACGTATATTCAGAATCTCCACCTGATACCAGTGTAATAAATGCTATAAATGTAGAAGGTTTATGCAATTTTTGCTTTGGCAATACTTTGCTTTTGTTATAGTTGGCGGTTTGCTTTTTCTTAAAGTGGCAGTGCAAGAAAATTTCAGACATCCGGTTTTCACATGTGTGTTCTGTCTGTGTTTTTCATGGATAAAACATGTAAACATATAGAACATGTGCCCGTTATAGACTATGGGACTGTTCACATGCCGTGTTATTTTACAGACCGTGTGTTTTTACCAGTCTATGCACTTTGTGTGCCGTCCATGATTTACATTGTCATGCATAGGAGAAGCTTTGTCATTTATTTTTCCATACATGAAAATAACTGATGGTAAAATCTGACATACTGATCAAACACTGATGACGCTCAAATCATTTTTTTTTTTTTTTTTTTAGGAGGTAGGTGAATAATCACAGACATCTAAATCAGGCCAAAAGCAGTGTTACAAAAATAAAAGTAAAATCAATGAGAAAAGCTGGCAAAAAAATAGATTATAAACATTTAATTTAGTGCAAATTTACAGAGCACACATTGCTTTGAAAAGACATGTGTAACACTCTGAGGTCCCCAAGGACTGTATCCAGTTCCTATCAAGCTCTCTAACGTAAACAAAGTTTAAGACCTCATTCACATGTCTGTGTTTAAACATATACATGAAATAATGGTACTGGTCTCATCAGTGTTTTGGTACAGTGTGTCATCGGTGTACACTCCGTGTCTGTTTTTACCATTAGTGTCTCATTAGTGGTTTTCATGGATGGATAAGTTACAAAGGTTCTTCTATCCCTAGCAATATTAAATATGGACAACACACCAATGGCAGTTGGATGCCATCCGAGTGCTGTACGTGTTTTTCACTGACCCATAGACTTGTATAGGCAGTTTTAATCTGTGATACTGGAAAAAAAACCAGATGTGGCTCTGTGAGGTTTTCACAGATACATGGTCCGTGAAAAAACATGGACACGTGAGCAGCCCCATAAATTATAATGGGTACGTGTTCTATGTGAGAAAAAAATTGAATGAACACGTGAGTGTTACACAGAAGTATGAATGAGGTCTTAATAATATCAAAGTCACCTGAACATATAGGACTATGGGTATTTGATGGTAACTGTTCTTCACTGCCGTTCTTAACACACTCATCTATATCAGTGTTTTGTCTTTTTCACCCCATTTCTAATATTAAGCTGTAACGTTATCTCACTAAACAGATTCACCCCAAAATGGTTATGCTACATTCCCTGCCTCAGCTTTTACACAGGCTATGATAGGCTGTGCTATTCTATGTGATGGTTACATGGCATTATTGGGATGCTCGTAATTACAGCTCACCAAATCGCAAATTGTTCAAATTCGCTGAGTCCAGCAAATTGAAAGGGAACCTGTCACGTCATTTCAAGTATCTACACTGTCCCCAGTGCGGTGTTAGTGATGGAATGGGCATCACTAACACATTATTTTCATTAAAAACAGGGCTGTAATGATGTTCAAAAAGCACTTTGTATTCTTATATCGTACCTGCTCATTTAGTCACAAGGGTGTGCTTCATTTTGTGTTCAGTCACAGGAGTCACCGGCACTCAATTTGACCGATTTCCCTGGTTGCGCCAACGTCAGTAGAATCCCGCGCTTGCGCAGTGTGTAGCCGGCCGCGCTTGTAGTGTCGATCGTGCAACTGCCCGCTTGACACTGCGCAAGTGCAGCTCCAAGCGCCACACTGAGCACAAAATGAAGCACACCCCTATGATCAAACGAGCAGGTACGATATAACTAAATAAAGTGCTTTTTGCACATTAGACAGCTGTTTTTAATGAAAATAACGCGTTAGTGATGTACATTACATCACTAACAATGCACTGGGAACAGTTTAGATGCTTGAAATGACGTGACAGGTTCCCTTTACCAACATTTGAAACAAATTCAATTAGCTCACCTCTAATATACATGATATTATGCTTCGTTTACGCCGCACTGCTCTTACCATGACCACTGTGTAACGCATCTCTAGGGAAAAATGGTGTTCTGATCAAAAGCCACGACATCCAGCCCAGGACACTGCAGTAAGAATTCCCAGTATCCAGTGCCCTGGACAAACAGCCGACAAAGGAGGAATAAGCAAAGCGCTGCAAGGAGTGCGGTCAACGCTCATCACACATGTAAAGGTGTTCACCAGCAGGTCGGGAGGGCTCTTTATTCTCTCACTGTAGGGGAATATTTGGTGTAAATCATTATTCCACCACTAGCAGACACTTACCTTATGAAGGCAGATTAGGACAAGTGTTATATATGTAAGCCTGTATTACAGATGCAAGTCCCAGCCCGACCACGGGATCTATGAAGCTGCCAGTTTGGGACCTTGGAGCTGCGGTTTGGCCAGAACTTGTATCTGTAAGAAGCCTCATACACAATAGACGGCAGTCAGCCGAACAATGATTTGGCCAATTGTGAACTTAGGTCAGGTGGCTCGGCACTGCAAACATAAGGCTGGGGCCGCAAGGAAAGTTGTGTCAGGGAACCAAAAATATTTACCGTATTTTTCGGACTATAAGACGCACTTTTTTCCGCCGAAATTTTGGAGGAAAATGGGGGGTGCATCTTATAGTCCGAATGTTGGGGCGGGGTGTATATTTATGTGTGGTGTGGGGGGAGCAGTATCGGTGGAGGAGCGGGGCACAGGAGGCAGCAGCCGCCCACTGTCCCCGCTGCTAAAGAAAATGAATATTCACTGCCCATAGGGCGTGGGTAGCACTGAATATTCATGCTCCTTAATAGCGGTATACAGTGTAGCCGCACTGCGGCTGCTGCCAGCTATCTCCTGTGCACGCTGTTAAAAGGCAAGAATATTCAACCTCTCTCCACGCTCATGGGCATGGGGTGAATATTCATGCCCTTTAATGAGCGGGCACAGGAGATAGCCGGCAGCAGCAGCCGCAGCGCGGCTACACTGTGTGCCAGCTATGAAGGAGCATGAAGTCACTGCTTCCCGCGCACACAGTGCTGGCGTGGGGAGCAGTGACTTCTGGCAGCTGATCTCTCCTTGTGAGCAGCGCATGGCAGTGACGTCATGCGCGGCTCACATGGAGAGATCAGAGCAGGCAGACCGGACGCAGCGCTGGAGGAGAGAAGAAAGGTGAGTAACAGTGTTTACTTATTTTTAATGTGCAGCATGATGGGGATTAGGGGTGCCACGCATACCAGGACAGGGATTAGGGGTGCCATGCATACCAGAATGGAGGGGTTCCATGCATACCAGAATGGAGGGGTTCCATGCATACCAGAATGGAGGGATGCCAGGCATACAAGGATGGGGACCACGTATAAAAGGAAGGGGGGGCGGCATATATACCAGGGATATTGTCAGAATTGGGGGACATTACCCCTATACCAGTGTCAGAAGACCCCCTACCCATTAAAAGTGCATCATGACCACATTTTTTGCTTACATTTTTATTTTTCTCCTCTAAAATCTAGGTGCGTCTTATGGTCCGGTGCGTCTTATAGTCCGAAAAAAATACGGTAATTATATTTTGCTGAAGCACAACTATTTTAAAGCTGTGATTTTACTGTAAAAAAACAAAACAAAAAAAAACTCAGCCAAATCTAAGTTGCATGTTATGTGCAATCAACTCTATTGTAAGTCACATTTGCAACCGCGTGTAATTGTCAGTCATAGTGAGATACCATAGGAAATCAGATACAATTTAATGCAACAAGTGCAATCCTGATATTGCTGTGGAGCGTAAGGCCAGGATTACACAGCGACATGTCACAGACATTGACATCGCTGGGTCACATTGCAACATCGCACTTAATCAACTATGGTGTCGGAATGAGACATAAAGCTGAAAAAGAGCTGAAATGATGGATCAGGGCCTATGGCCATGGAGACATCAAACTGACACATTGCAGCACAGGCTGTAATGATTTCCTATGGTGTAATGTTGCGATCTGTCTACAACTTAGCTGTTTTTACTTCCAGAAAAATTACAGCTCTAAAATAATGGCAGACAAGTGATGTTCGGATGTTGTTGACGCACAACTATTCTCAGAATTGCTGGTATGCGACACGTCAAAATGTAAGAAGGCGCAAGGGCAAAAGTTGGCGCGCGGGGGGGGGGGGACGCGGACCATGGTGAGGGGCGGGGGACACAGGCGCGGGGCAGGGGGGGGGTGGCGCAGGTCAGGGGGGGGTGGGGGATGCGCAGGCCAGGAAAGAGGAAACGCGGGAGCAGGGTGCGTGGGGATGTGACGCGGGGCAGAGGGGGGAGACAATGCGGACGCAGGGTGACGCGGGAGGTGATGTCGGTGCAAGGCGGGGGGGCGTCACAAGGGTAAAGGGAGGAGGTGACGCGGGCGCTGGGCAGGAGGTGACGCGGGCACAGGGTGACGTGGGCACAGGGCAGAAGCGGGGGGAGACACGGGCGCGGAGCATGGGGCGGGGAAGACGCGGGCGCAGGGCAGAAGCGGGCAAGGGGCACGAGGAGACGTGGGGCGGGGGGGACACGCAGGCGCGCGGCAGGAAGGAGGAGACGCGGGCGCAGGGCAGGAAGGGGGAGATGCGGGCGCAAGCAAGGCGGGGGGGCGTCACGGGGTCGAGGCAGGAGGTGACATGGGCGCTGGGCAGGGGGGGGCAGGACAGGCGTTAATGCGGGGCGCAGGGCAGGGGATGATGCGGGCGCTGGGCCAGGTGAGCAAAGCGGGCAGGGAGTGATGCGGGCAGAGAGTGATGTGGGCGCTGGGCAGGGGGTGATATGGGCGCAGGGCAGGCGGTGACGAGGGCAGGTGGAGATGTGGGCGCGGGGCAGGCGGTTATGTGGGAGCGGGGCAGGCGGTGATGTGGGTGCAGGGCAGGCGGTGATGCGGGCGCAGGGTGATGTGGGCGCAGGGTGATGCGGGGTGCAGGGCAGGCGGTGACGAGGGCAGGTGGAGATGTGGGCGCGGGGCAGGCGGTGATGTGGGTGCAGGGCAGGCGGTGATGTGGGTGCAGGGCAGGCGGTGATGCGGGCGCAGGGTGATGTGGGCGCAGGGTGATGCGGGGTGCAGGGCAGGCGGTGACGAGGGCAGAGGGTGATGTGGGTGCTGGGCAGGGGGTGAGGAGGGCAGGGGGAGATGTGGGCGCTGGGCAGGGGATGATGCGGGCACGGGGCACTCACAGCTCCGGCTGACACCAGTGGTAAGTTCAGGGCACACAGCAGCTCCAGCACCTGCGGGCTGGGCACAGAGAAGGAGAAGAGGATCTGCAGGCGCTGGCAGCTGCAGCCGTCCTCCAGGCTCCGGAGCAGGTGCAGCAGCTCCTTCCTGCGGTGCGGGGACGTCTCCGGGTCACAGAACCTGTGCACGTCTGCAGGCAGCTGCTGCATCTTCCACACGTGCAGCTGGTGATCCAGGTTCTGTCCCTTGTGCCTCCTCTGCTCCATCGTGTCCCACTGCAGCTCGGGCGACACTGCCGCAGCCATACCAGAGCCGCCCGCCCTGCGACTGGGAGAGATCGGCGCAAATTCAAAGTGGCGCCTCTCACTGACAGCAGAGGAAGAGGAAGACGAGCGAGAGGCCGGGACAGCAGGCGGCCTGTGCTCCACTGCCACCTGCTGGACGTCGCTGGAACTGCATGGTGGACATTGTGACTCGTCCTTGTATCACAGGGAGCAACAGTGACAGGTCTTACAAGTCAGGAAGGAGTTAATTCCCACCCGTGACTGCACTGCAAAAATGGCTGTGGACCATCTAGGTTTTTTTTTAATATATCTGCCTTTTATTAAACCTTACTTTCCAACACTGGCAGTGACTCAAAGTAAAAAATGGGTCTATCCTCCGCGATTTCAGGGTACAAGCCGCCCAGAAATCAATTCCATAAGTGACGTGTAGTAAACAAGGGGTTAAACTAATGCTATAGAAATGATGTAATAAAATAACGATTGGCTGCATTTTTCATGAATTTTGGAGTGGTAAACGCACCGTGTCTGTGTGCAAACCTGTGTGAACAGACCCTTAGACAGTTTCATCATGTGAGATGCAAGTTGTTCCTTTAAAGGGGATGTTCTCCACTGGGGACAATTTCTTTTCATTTAAATGCATGTATTTGAGGCTAAAAATAATTTTTGCAGTTGAGTTTCATTAAAAATGTTGTACATTTTGACTTTTACAGTCTTTGTGTTTCCCTGGGCACAGTGGCATAGCTACAGGGGGGCAGAGGCAGCCGGGGGCCCACCTGGAGTAATCGCCACACTTAACTGTATCAACCTGCACAGCAATGGTCTCCCGACTCTACCGCTCTCTATCCTGTAGTCCACGGGTCGCTCTAGGCTTGCAGTCTACAGAACAGCAGGTGCATGCACAGAGACGTCAGAGTCCTGGCGTGATCACATCACCACGTCACACCATTGCGCCGAGACACGTTAAGTGATTATATAGCATTTAATTTATGACTCAATACTTGTAGGGGGCCATAATACTGGCGGGGTCATCCTACTGTGTGGGAGGCTATGGGGACATCATATTATGGGTAGGGGACTATGCAGGTATCATTCTGTGTGTGAGGACATCATTCTGTGTGGGGGCCATCAGGGCCACCATCAGGGCATTACTGCCCTTACTGGGGTATGGGGCACAGTGAGCAGTGGGTGGCCAGTTCCGGGCCCTATCTGTTCACCGGGCCTCAGTGGCACAATCCTGCCGCCTCAGTAACTGGATGCACGTTCAGTTAATATCTGCTGGCATGTGGGAAGCTGCACGGCAATAGTTAAAAGCTGCTAGCCAATAATAGGCCGGCAGCTGACGTCATTGTCATGCACCGACACATCCACTCCTCAAATGTATGAGGGAGAGCCGGGCGCCGCTGTACCGCCACCAGGTAAGGAGAAACTTCTTTTTTTTTACTTTTTTTTTTAAACTGAAAGTGGCAAGCCGCAATATGGGGACAGATGGGGCAGGATCATGCGAAACAAAACATAGGGATGGGGTCTATCCAAAAATGAGAAGAGACCCTGAATTTATTTCTTAAGCTTAGGCTTTCACATTACAAATTGCCCATAGAACGCAGGGCCGTATTTGGCATTCATGCTGCCCTAGGCACTTTAAGTGGTCATGCCCCCTTCTTGTAAGTCAGAATAAAAGTGCCCATACCGATTAGTTGGTTGTTAAGGCCCCTATATACATTTGACTATCGTCGATTGAATCCGCCGATATTGATGGATTCGGTGATAGTCTAATGTGTATGGGACACCTGATAAATATTATCTGGAAAGATAAGGGTCCAAGATGTCCAATTTCGGACTGTAGATACTTTTGTTCCTTTAAGAGATGTCTTATACAGAACACAGTGGCTCCTGTGTATGGGAGAGTCAGCTGTCAAAAATGTATTGGGATCTTTAGTCAAACACTTGTTTTGCTAACTCATATGGCCTCTTACAGATATTTCTAGTTCCAATTTTTGTGTTGTACATGTGTGCAACACTAACACTTGACCCTATAATGATATATTTTCATGTTTAACAAATTAAGGATTACTACATCTACATTACTATATCACCAGACCCATCATCAGAACATGAACACAGCAACAGAATCATCATCTGTGCATTAGTACATTAATACAGCACAAGAACCATCATCAGTACATGAATGCACTACCAGAACCATCATCAGTATATGAATACACCACCAGAACAGCTATTAGTATATAAATATATTACCAGAACCACCATCAGTACATGAATACACTACCAGAACCATCATCAGTATATGAATACACCACCAGAACCACCATCAGTACAAAAATACAGCACAAGAACCATCATCAGTACAAGAATACAGTACCAGAAACATCATCAGTATATGAATACACTACCAAAACCATCATCAGTATATGAATACACCACCAGAACAACCATTTGTATATGGATACATTACCAGAATCACCATCAGTATATGAATACATCACAAGAACCACCATCATTACATTAATATGGTAGCATAGCTGTCATCAGTATATGAATACAGCACCAGAACCATCATCAGTACTTGAATACAGCAACAATATACAATACGGCAGCAATATCATGCGAAATACAATGCTATATATAAATGCTATTGCATGACATGAACCTGCAACTCCCTGTATGACCTTAAAGAAGCACTCTCATTAAAAAATGTTATGGCCTAAACCTGTGTGAATGTATATGTAGTGCAGTGTAGGTATATTACTATACTTACTGATTGCTGTCTTCTCTGGTGTCCAGCGCCACTCTGGTCCTCTTCAGAAATATGCAACAAGGAGTTCTGACAGTCTAGGTCACGAAAGTAAAGAACTGGAAGTGACTTTTCCAATGCAAGTCTATGGCGTGAGAGAACGAGGCTTTTACAGTGTAAGCCTATGGTGCATCAAAGCGAAGCTCCATAGACTTACATCGTAATAGCGACCTCCTGCTCAAGCATAGAACCCTGTATGATCCGGAGAGTTGGAACTTCAGTCGGGTGACTCAGAAGAGGACGGGAATAGTGCTGGTCACCGGAGACGACAGCGATCGGTGAGTATATTAAAACACCTACACTTCACTACATAAACATTCACATAGCATTAGTCCCTAAAATTTTAATGGGAGTCCCCCTTTAAGAATGGGAAGGAGATGATGGGAGTTGTTACCAGCCATAATCAAACTGCTGACCACACAGAAACCTCAGTACTGATTAGACACAGGCAGTAGCACCTATAAACAATTAAACAGCAACTTAACTTTTGGTAAATATTTTATATACTTTAGGCCATTTAATTCTTAGCAGATCGGTGGTCTCTGGGTTCTGTGACCTCCACAGATAACACAAAAGACCTCTTAAAAGTGGAGATAGGAGCCTATGACTTTCTACTACATCTGTACTTTGTTGTGTGCTCTCCTGTCTCCTAAGCTGCACACTTCTAAGCGGTATTTTGAGTGATCAGTGGGGGTCTCAAGAAGTGGTTTCCCACTGATCTGCTCAGAACTAAAGGAATAAAGCATATTAAAAAAAATCTTCCAAAAGTTTAGTTACTCTTTATGTTCACACGTTGAGTATTTTACATCATCATTTGTAAGCCAAAATCAGGACTGGAACAATTAGAGAAAAAGTATAATAGAAACACGTCACCATTTCTGCATTTTTCACCCACTCCTTGTTTTGGCTTACAAATACTGATGTAAAATACTGACCAAATACTCAACGTGTGAACATGGCCTAAGATGTATTTATACTGGTGCCATTAATCAGGAACTATTAATACTGCCCCCATACCAGTGGCGTACTGCCAATGGCGACAGGCCACGCGACAGCTATGGGGCCCGTGAGCCGGGGGGGGGCCCGGTGTCAGCGCCTGCACCGTATACTCCCCGTATCAGGCCCCCGCCGTTCCTGCATCGGGCCTCCACATCGACTGACCCCCACTCTGCATCGGGCCCCCCCCTTCTCTGGTCAGTCAGATGCCGATACAGTTGAAAGCAATGAAGGAGGAGGCAGCGTCATGTGACACTCCCTTTCCCATTGTGGCGCCCCTGAGGGTTCAGTTGCCACAGAGGTACTGCACCTCACCCAGAGGTGTGGTGTCTCCTTCTCTCAGGTAAGGAGGGAGTGCTGCCTGGAACCCCAACACCCACATTCAACACTACACTGCTCCAGGCCGGCTGGAAGGGCAAGATGCACTGTGTCTCCTGCTGAGCCCTGTCCCTGGATGGAGTGGGGGGAACCAAAGAGAGGGGGAACCAGTAGTGGGTGTGGGTGGAGGACGTAGGGTAGGGGTCACCATTGTAGGAGGTATTTAAAGGGAAGCCATCTTAGGGTGGCAAGTCAGTGAGTGAGGACAGTCAGTGAGTAGGAGGGGAGCAGAGTCTCTTCAGGAGCTCTGCTCCACAAGTGGGGCCTAGTAACAGAGGCCCAGGAGGGGAGCAGAGGAGAAAGGCTCAGTTTTACAGAAGGGATCCCAGGGGGTACGGTGAGTGCAGGATGGCACCCGTACGCAGTCTCACCCTAGTCACCGTGAAGGGCATCAAGCAGGTCCGGGAACTCCAGGTTGCCCAGAGGGACTTCAGAGCACCCGATCAGGACTGTGTGTGGGAAGGGCAGGAGGGAGAAGACCCAGCGTGAGAAGTCGGTCTAGTAGGAACATAAAGAAAGTGGGGTTCCGTCAAGCGCTCCTGATATATTTGAGAAAGTGCTGAACCCCTGGTCTCCGCGTCGCAGATGACACCCGTACAGTGTACCTGAGAACCTTGAACAAGAACTGTGAGTAAAACTCGGATGACTGCACTGCACTGCCTCTGTCAGTTATTTCCGCTGCGCCATCTCTCCTGTACCACAAGTCCCAGCCTCACCACCATCTGCACCTACACTGCCCCGGGGGCCTGCTCCGCCTGTGGGGAGCAGGAACATCCCAGCTGCCATCCCATCACCCCCGGAGGTCTGCAGCAGCGTCGGTAACCATTACCGGAAACCACAGGTGGCGTCACGAGTAGAGTTGAGCGATACCTTCCGATATCAGGAAATATCGTATCGGATTGGATCGGGCCGATACCCAAAAAGTATCGGATATCGCCGATTCCGATACCGGAAACCAATGCAAGTCAATGGGACACAAATATCGGAATGAAAATAAACCCTTTCTTTCCTTGTAGGTTAATTCTACATGAAGTAAAACAACTAAGAATAATGTAGAATGACATGAAAAGCCGGCAATTCATCAGCGGCATTCACCGGTACCGACAATTTACAACAGAAAGAATAGAGCTTCACACATAGATTAGATAGATAGAAACATGTCAGTCACATATATATGAAGTACTGTGACAGTGTTGCTTACTGTACTTGTCATTTAGTGTAAAGGATTTATTTAAAAAAATATTAGTGTTTTCGTGCACCGTCTCTTTAAGAAAGCCGGCCGGCAATTCAGCATCTGTACCCGACAATTTAGAATAGAAAGAATAGAGAATCACACATAGATTAGATAGATAGAAACATGTCAGTCACATATATATGAAGTACAGTGACAGTGTTGATTACTGTACTTGTCATTTAGTGTTAAAATAAAGGATTTATTTAAAAAAAAATTGGCGTGGGGTTCCCCTTAATTTTAGTCTCTAGCGGAGGTTAAGCAGACAGCTGGGGCAAATGTTTGAAGCCTGGGAAGGGGGTAATACCCACGGAGCTTCCCAGGCAACTAATATCAGCCCCCAGCTGAATACCTAGCCTTTACTAGCTATTAAAATGGGGGAACCCCCCCCAAAAAATAACGTGGGGTCCCCCCTAATTTAATAGCTAGCAAAGGCTAGGCAGACAGCTGGGGGCTGATTTTAATAGCCCAGGAAGGGTGCCATGAATATTGGCCCCCTCCCAGGCTAGAAACACCAGCCGTCAGCCGCCCCAGAAATGGCGCATCCATAGGATGCGCCAATTCTGGCACTTAGCCTCGCTCTTCCCACAGCCCTGTAGTGGTGGCAGTGGGGTAATAGGGCTGGGGTTGATGTCAGCTTATAATGCCAGATGACATCAAGCCCAGGTTAGTAATGGAGAGGCGTCTATAAGACACCCCCATTACTAACCCCATAGTCAAAGTTAAAGAAAAACACAAACACCCAGAAAAAAGTCCTTTAATTGAAATAAACACACAATTCTTTATTGTTCTAAATTAAACCATACTTACCATCACGCCCATTCTAGCTGAAGCCAACGATCTCCTGCAATAAAAGTAAAATAATAAAGCAACATCATCCTTACCTTTCCATGGCTCCCACGACGGCTCCAGCTCTGCTACATCGAGATGACAGGCTGGACCGCAGCAGAACGCTGCCATCCAGCCTATCATCCCGCAGACACTGAGAAGCGCAGGCATACTTCCACTCCTCAGTGTCTGGCTGTGACGGCATAAAGATGAGCCGAGGTCATGTCCAATGAACTCAGTTCACTTCAGGTACGTCACTGACAGCGTGGGAAAATTCTCACGCTGAAGCGCTGAGTGCAGGAGAATTTTCCCACGCTGTCAGTGACGTGCATGAGGTGAGCTGAGTTCATTGGACATGACCTCACCTCATGTATGTCACTGACAGCGTGGGAGAAGTCTCACGCTGAAGCGTTGAGTGCAGGAGAATTCTCCCACGCTGTCAGTGACGTGCATGAGGTGAGCTGAGTTCATTGGACATGACCTCGGCTCATCTGGATGCCGTCACAGCCAGACACTGAGGAGCGCAAGCATGCCTGCGCTTCTCAGTGTCTGCGGGATGACAGGCTGGATGGCAGCGTTCTGCTGCGGTCCAGCCTGTCATCTCGATGTAGCAGAGCTGAAGCTGTCGTGGGAACCATGGAAAGGTAAGGATGAGGTTGCGTTATTATTTTTCTTTTATTGAAGGAGATCGTTGGCTTCAGCTGGAATGGGCGTGGCGGTAAGTATGGTTTAATTTAGAACAATAAAGAATTGTGTCTTTATTTCAATTAAAGGACTTTTTTCTGGGTGTTTGTGTTTTTTTTAAATACTTTACTAGAAATTCATGGCGGTCATGTCTAATATTGGCGTGACCCCATGAATTTCGGGCTTAGGGCCAGCTGATAATGCTAAGCTGGCCTTAACCCCTTTATTACCCAGTGAGCCACCGCACCAGGGCCCTGGATGAGTTGGGTACAGCGCCAGAAGATGGCGCTTCTATGAACGCGCCATTTTGCGGGGCGGCTGTGGACTGCAATTTGCAGCGGGTGGGGCCCAGAAAGCTTGGGCCTCCCTGCGCTGCAGATTCCAGCCCCCAGCTGCCTTGTTGTACCTGGCTGGACACAAAAATAGGGCGAAGCCCCACGTATTTTTTTTTTTAATTATTTCATGAAATTCATGGAATAATTAAGAAAAAAAGGGCTTCCCTATATTGTTGTGTCCGGCTAGGTACAAATAGGCAGCTGGTGGTTGGGGGCAGCCCGTTCCTGCCTGCTGTACCTGACTGGACACAAATATAGGGCGAAGCCACACATAATTTTTTTTTAATTATTTCATGAATTTCCTGAAATAATTAAAAAAAAATTGATGTGGGGCTTTGCACTATATTTGTGTCCAGCCAGGTACAGCAGGCAGTAACGGGCTGCCCCCAACCACCAGCTGCCTATTTGTACCTGGTTGGACACAACAATATAGGGAAGCCCTTTTTTTCTTAATTATTCCATGAATTTCATGAAATAATTAAAAAAAAAAAAACGTGGAGCTTCTCCCTATTTTTGTGTCCAGTCAGGTACAACTAGGCAGCTGGGGGATGGAATCTGCAGCGCAGGGAGGCCCAAGCTTTCTGCCCCCCCCCCCCCCGCTGAACATTGCAGTCCGCAGCCGCCCCGGAAAATGGCGCGTTCATAGAAGCTGGATGCTGTACCTGGCTGGCATACAAAAATATGGCGAAGCCCACGTCAAAAGTTTTGGGAAAAATTAATTAAAAAATAAATAATAATTTAGGGACTGCATCTTTATTAACTCCTCAAATGTCATTTAGTGTTAAAATAAAGGATTTATTTAAAAAAAAATGGCGTGGGATCCCCCATAATTTTAGTCTCTAGCGGAGGTTAAGCAGACGGCTGGGGCAGATGTTTGAAGCCTGGGAAGTGGGTAATACCCACGGAGCTTCCCAGGCTACTAATATCAGCCCCCAGCTGAATACCTAGCCTTTACTAGCTATTAAAATGGGGGACCCCCCAAAAAAAAATGACGTGGGGTCCCCCCTATTTTAATAGCTAGCAAAGGCTAGGCAGACAACTGGGGGCTGATATTAATAGCCCAGGAAGGGTGCCATGAATAATGGCCCCCTCCCAGGCTAGAAACACCAGCCGTCAGCCGCCCCAGAAATGGCGCATCCATAGGATGCGCCAATTCTGGCACTTAGTCTCGCTCTTCCACGCTGCCCTGGTGCGGTGGCAGGGGGTAATAGTGGTGGGGTTCATGTCAGCGCCAGCTGCCATGAAGCCCAGGTTAGTAATGATGGGCGTCTATAAGACACCCCCATTACTAACCTACAAAGTGTTAAAAAGAAAAAACACACTACACCCAGAAAAAAATAATTTATTTGAAATAAAACACACCATTTTATTTAATTCTTAGTTTACTAAAAATAATAGTTACCTGTCCACGTTCCTGCGCTGATCTCCCATGCACAGCTGTCACATCTGGAGAAGGTGACAGCTGTGCATGGCTGCTGTAAGCTCACGCTGCCGGGAACACGTCCGCTCCCGGCAGCGGGAGCCACTGACTGAGGTCACCGGAGTGCATTCAGTCAGCGCAGCTCCGGAGACCTCCTTTACGGCACTGCTGTACCGTGGGAATTTCTCACGATACAGCAGGGCCGTAAAGGAGCTAACCGGAGCAGCGCTGCCTGAACTCCGGTGAACCCTTACGTCCCCGTCATTCTAGCGGCGGCAGCGGTTCAGGGCGGTCACATTCTATGTGGCTGCTCTGAACTGGAGATCTTCGTGGGACACTCGTGGACTACTCCGGAGGGGTAAGGATAAGGTTGTGGTTTATTGTTTTATATTTTATTACAGGAGATCGATGGCTTCGGGGAATTAGGTGTCTAGGTGAGTATAGGTGTAGTTTTTTATTTTTTACTTTATTTTAGGTGGCGATCGGCGGGGACAGGTAATGTATGAACTAATTTCTTTTAGGTAACCACTGGCCACCAATGACATGTATTTAACATTTATTGGGGACACAGTAGGGCAATTTAAATAGCAGGATCAGGCTGATGGGAACTACTGCTCCCATCGAGCTGATCCTGCTGGCACGAGTGGACGGGGGACAGACATAGGCCGATGGGAGTAGTAGTGTCACATCGGCCTATGTCTGCCTGCACGCACAGACACCGCGCACACCCGCACAAACATCGCACAGACACCCCGCACAGACAAATCGCACACACACCCCGCACACACACCCCGCACACACACCCGCACACACACTAATCATGACGGGTCTGGGAGGTGAGGCTGACCTGTGCGGCCGTGGGAAAGTTCATGTGAGTTCATGCAGTCAAGCATGAACTCACATGAACCCTCTGAGGGAAAAGCGGCGACTTCAAATGAACAGCTGATCGGCATCAGCTGATACCTCAGCTGTTCATTTGAAATAACCGGCGGGAAAGCGCAGCACAGAACGGGAAAGCCGGCGGTGAAGTCTTTTCACTGTCGGCTTCCCCGCCCGGGTCCTTCGCTCCTTGGAGCTGCGCTCCCCGCCCGGTCCTAACTTACGATCGGGATGGGAGGTGGCGAGGGGAGCGGAGGATCGGGGTGGGAGGCTGCGGGGAAGCAGTATGGGGCTGTGTGATTGTTTAAAAGCCGGCGGCTTTTTACCGCGCGCTGGCTTTTAAACAATCAGGAGAATTCTCCCCCGCTGGGATGGCATTCTGATGACAGGCTGGATTACAGCTGAGCGCTGCCACCCAGCTTGTCATCCTTCGCAGACACTGCAGAGCGCAGGCATTATGGGAACTTCCGATTCCGGTATTCGATATTGTAAAAGTATCGGAATTAAGTATCGGAATTCCGATACCGCGAATATCGGCCGATACCCGATATTACAGTATCGGAATGCTCAACACTAGTCACGAGACAAACTGTACACTAAAACCCCTTTTTAAAGAGAGACCCAGAGTACGGGCCCGGGTGCAGACTGCCGTGACCTCCTAAACAAGGTAAAAGGCCGGGGTACCGAGTCCCCTATATTCCCCCTGGGTGACACACCATCCTTCCTCCTGTGCATCTGACGCAGCGGTGTGATGATGCGCCACGCTGTGTCAGACAGTGGAGCTGGCAGCTGCTGAGGTGATGAGAGGAGACGCGCTGCAGAGACTGGAGCGGCGGGGAAGTGAGGAGCGGTAAGTATTTTTTTTTTAAATCAGTTAGTACTGATAATACTGGATGACTGGGGGCTGCATTTACCCTATTAGGGGGGCAGCATTTTACCCTATGGGGGAGCTGCATTTTAACCCTTGGGGGGGCTGCATTTTACCTTATTGGAGGGCTACATTTTACTCTGTTGGGGGGGCTACATTTAACTTATGGTGCGGATGCAATTACCTTATGGGGGCCACATTTTTACCCTATGGTGGGGGCTGCATTTTTACCCTATTGGGGGAGCTACATTTTACCCTATGATGAGGCTGCAATTACCCTATGGCTGGCTGCATTTTAACCTACGGGGGGCTGCATTTTACCCTATGGGGGGCTGCATTTTACCCTATGTTGGGGGGGCTGTATTCTATTCTTTGGTGGGGGCTGCATTTTACCCTGTGAGGGGCTGCATTATACTGCGTGGGGGACCATGGGGGGTACATTACACTGCGTGCAGGACCATGGCGAGTGCATTATACTGTGTGGAGGACCATGGGGAGTGCATTATACTGTGTGCAGGACCATGGGGAGTGCACTATACTGTGTGGAGAGCCATGGGGAGTGTCTTATACTGTGTGGAGGACCATGGGGAGTGCATTATACTGTGTGGAGGACCATGGCGAGTGCAATATACAGTGTGGAGGACCATGGTGAGTGCATTATACTGTGTGCAGGACCATGGGGAGTGCGCTATACTGTATGGAGGTCCATGGGGAGTGTCTTATACTGTGTGGTGGACCATGAGGAGTCCATTATACTATGTGGAGGTCCATGGGGAGTGTCTTATACTGTGTGGAGGATCATGGGGAGTGTCTTATACTGTGTGGAGGACCATGGGGAGTGTCTTATACTGTGTGGAGGACCATGGCGAGTGTCTTATACTGTGTGGAGGACCATGGGGAGTGTCTTATACTATGTGGAGGACCACGGGGAGTGTCTTATACTGTGTGGAGGACCATGGAGAGTGTCTTATACTGTGTGGAGGACCAAGTGGAGTGTCTTATACTGTGTGGAGGACCATGGCGAGTGTCTTAAACTGTATGGAGGACCATGGGGAGTGTCTTATACTGTATGGAGGACCATGGCGAGTGCATTATACTGTGTGGAGGACCATGGCGAGTGCATTATACTCTGTGGAGTGTGAAGGTTTGTGTGGGGGCCATTATACTGTATGTACGGCCATTATAATGAATAGAGAGCTGTGTGGGGGTCACAGTTGGGGGATCATACTGTGTTGGGGTCACCATAATTTTCTGGGGGAGTTGAGGTGGGGTACAGTAGGGTCATCATACTGTGCATGTGGAGGGTAATGTGGAGGAATTCACCATGGGGATATCATACTGTGTCTGGGGGGCACTTTTGTTGGCATATTTTATGGGCAATGAAAGAGGAATCTAGGACTTCAGCAGGAGGAAAATTACTATATAAAGGCTGGAAAGTTGTGAGATCTGCTCTTCTGTAAACTCAACAATTATTTACCTATTATTTTTTTGGGGGCCCAATTAGAGCTTCTGCTATGGGGCCCCATGATTCCTATGTACGCCCCTGCCCCATACTATTCCCAGATTTGAATAAGTAACTGGTGTTTTTAAGGGGTTTAATGACTTTGAGACACTGATCTCACACCACCATTACACAGATAGTGTTGCCCCAAATCAAATTCCGATCATTTCAGCATTGCCCAAATGGTTTCTGAGTATCAGAACTGGTATCAGAATGGGCAAATAGCCAATTCTCCTAGATTTGAATAAGTAACTGGTGGTTTTAAAGGGTTAAATGACCTTGGGCCACTGGTCTTACAGCACCAGCACAAAACAGGAAGATCCACATCAAAATCAGTTTTTCCCAGGCTGACGGAGTGGCTACTGGTTACTGATCAAATAAACTGGCATCAAAGTGAGCAAATTACAACTTTGTACTGATTTGAATAAGTTACTGGTTTGTTTTAAGGGTAAAAGGGCTTGTCCGATCTTAAAGGGGTATTCCCATCTCCAAGATCTTATCTCAATATGTAGTACTGTATTTTTCAGACTATAAGACACACTTTTTTCCTCCAAAATTTTGGCGTAAAGTGGGGGATGCGTCTTAGGCTTAGTGCCCACGATGCAAAAATGCTCCGGATTTTTCCTGAGCGTTTCTGCATCTCCCTGGCAGAAAAACGCATGTGGATTGTACATGCATTTTTCCTGCCAGGGACAAGCGTATGTCTGGCGCCCCTGAGGGTTCGGTCGCCACAGAGGTACTGCATCTCACCCAGAGGTGTGGTATCTCTCTCTCAGGTAAGGAAGGAGTACAGTTCAGGACCCTAACACCTGCATCCAACACACACCACTCCAAGCCAGCAGGAGGGGCAAGATGCCTCCCACGTACTTGCTGAGCCCCTTTCCTGGCTGGAGTGGGGGGAACCTAGCTGGTAAGAGGAACTAACTCGCCCCCTGGGCCGAGGGGTACTCAGAGCCAGGCAACAGGAGACAATGGGGGTAGTGGTGGCAACCCGGTTCCGTGGCTCAGGGTGGTCAGACCAATGGCAGTCTGCTATGTGCTGTTCATGTTGTCCGACTACGCCACCCGTGGATTGCGGTTATTATGAACCGCCGCTGCAAGGTAATCCCCTGAGGCTGATGGTGTACGCAGCTGAGGTTGTTTAACTCCCCATGGGAAGAGTGTAGCCCCAGGGTTGTGCAATGGATGATGGGGGTGATGGTGCAGGGAGTCCCAGTACCGGTAGTGCTGGAGAAGCGAGAAAGTACACAGACAACGTACTGCAATCCAATGTCTTTTACTCACAGTTCATGTGCTCCGGGTCACTTCTGTACAGGTAGTGACCGCCCGAGCCGTGCTGCGTCCACCAGGTGTGGGGCTCGGTCAACTCCCAGGCAGTTCAGAAGTCTGGCTCAGGACCCCCTTTTGTCCTTTCTCTGGCCTGCCTCACCAGTAACCCACTTTTGTCCAGCTGCCGCGGATCTGCGCGGGTAAACGTGGGCCCCGTTCCCCACTGTCCTATATGGTGCCTTCCTAGCAGGTTTGATGAGGTGTCGCACCAATAAATGATCACGACCTCCGGTCTTTGGCTGAGGTTAGTTTCTCCTCCACCAACTTGGGATCCGGTACCCTTAATCTGCCTGACCCTTCACCCGGTATTCTCATGGGTTCTTAGGGTTACTTCCACCTTCTTGTTCCTGAGCCCTTCTGTTTCTCTCTCTCTTCTCCTTCTTTCCTGTTCCTTCTTCTCCTGTTCCTTCTTCTCCTATTCCTTCTCGGCCTCTTCTCTAGGCCCACCTCTGAGCGGAGCTCCTACAGAGCCTCCACTCCCTGTCTTCTCCTCTGACTGAACAGACTGACCCTGATCTAAGATGGTGCCCGCCTTATATACCTCCCTCTAAAGCATGAGCCCAGGTGACCAGCAACCAATGGGCTCCTACCTACGCTCAGGAACCGTCCCCTCCTCCTCCTACATCACTGGGTTTTCCTCCCCCCTCCCCACTCCAGCCAGGGACATGGTCTGTCGTGCCTGCATTACTGTCTAATGGGAGCACCGTTGAACTGTCCCTCGGAAATGGGGTGTGTGTGCTGTATGCAGCTACCTGAGTCCTGGTCCATACTCCATCCTTACCCGGGAGTGGAATATCACACCTCTGGCAGAGGTGCAATACCCCTGTAGCGGCCGAACCCTTGGGGCGCTACAGAACCACATAGTGGGTGTGGGTGGAGGAAGTAGTTAAGGGGAGCACATAGAAGGGAGATATAAAATGGGAAGCCATCTTAGGGAGTTCAGATTAGTCAGAGGAAGAAAGTGAAAGGAGCAGAGGCTCTGCAGGAGCTCTGCTCCAGAGGCGGGCCTAGCCAGTAAGGCCCAAGTCTGAGAGGAAGGAGAGAAGAGAGGAGAGGGAGCAGAGAGGCTCCAGGAACAGAAGAAAGGACCCTAGGGGTATGGGCCGTGCAGAAGGCCACCCATACTCCCGCATCTGCCTGGTGGTGGAGGGGTCAGGCCATCTAAGGGGAACCGGTCCCTCAACTAGTAGAAGATTGCAAGTCTCAGCTAGAAACCGGAGGCTGCAGTACTTTATGTCCTGTAGCCACAAGTCCACGCCAGTCTCACCGAGAAGGTAGCCATATAGGATCCAGGGGACGGAACAGACATCGCCCGCCAAGGTCCGCGGGTACCGGATTGGAGATACTAGGTGTGAGGTGCAGGGAAAAGGCCAGGTGGAGGACACAGAAGGGGGTCCTGCTAAGTACTCCGGAGCTATCTGGGGGTGGACTGAACCCCTCACTGAGTAAGCACAGCACGACGAGGGAGATTACTTTGGCGCCTGTAATCTGGATTGCAATAACTGTGAGTAAAGACCCTGGGACTGCACTTCCTTGTCTCTGTATTTCTTGCTGCGCCATCAACCCCTGCACTATAACGCCCAGCACAACCTGCAACATCATCTACACTGCCCTGGAGCTAGCTCTTCCTGTGGAGAGCCACACCATCCCTGCTGCAGTAACATCAGCTTCAGAGGACTGCTCCGCAGCGGCGGCTCCATTTAATCGCATTCCACAGGTGGCGTCACGAACTCTATAAAAACTCCCCTATACATAACCCCTTTTATTGACCGCCCTGGGTCACGGACCGGGTCACCGCCACTGTGACATTCCCCAGCATCCATCGGCCCGGCACCGGGCACCCAACGGCCCAGGGGGCGCGTCATGTTTGGCATCACGAACAGGATATGAAACCCACCCGTTATCACCGGGTATTGTGCGCCTAAAGACTGTGTTTTCTGCTGAATGTGGCACCCGCCCCTGAAAAACGAGCGCCATTATGTGCGAGCCAAACAACAACGGGAGATCGCCTCCCATCGTGGGCCGGGTCCCGGAATGGCGCCAAAAGCGCGGCCCACCCACTGCAACTGTGGCCATAAACCTGGACCTGTCCATCGGTGTGGAGGATGTGCCCCCAGATGTGACCGACAGCAAGCAGACATGGGACCACCCCAGAAAGGGGAGAGGGAAGAATAAAACTGGGAGACGTTGTGTGGTCTGGATCCATCCAGACAGATCACACCCGGCAGGTAACATGGAAGGAAGAGAGACCGGAATCCCTGCCAGCGGCCTGTTACCAGCGGAGGCGCCCCTCACCCTGGATGAGTTCGTTGCCAGGCTGTCCCGGGAGGATTCAGAGTTCCTCTACGCCGGGATGGAGGACCTAAACCGGAAAATGGAGAGGGCCCAGCAAGAGGCCATCACCAGCTGGAAAAAGGAGATGGTGAAGAAGATGGCAAGCCGGCAGCAGACGACGCTGCCAAGCAACGGCAGCGCCCCAGCCTTGGCGGATCTGGACCAGCGCCAGGGAGCGGAGTGCAGCGCAAGAGCGGCTGCGGGAGCAGGTAAGAGGAGTCTCCCTGTCCCGGGCGCGAGAGCCGCTGACCTGCTCCTGGGCCCCCTGGTGGAACCGCCGATCCCGGGCGCTACTGACACCGGCCCGCTCCTGACACCCCAGCAAGGCCCTCTGCCCCCGGGCCCGGAAGACGCGGGCCCATTCCGGATCCTCCTCCCAGGACATCTGCCCCCGGGCGCGCCCGCCCTAGACGTCCTTCAGGTCCCGGAACCGTGAGCTCTGGGCACCAGCAACACCGGCCCGCTCCTGGGCCCCTTGCAGGAACCGACACTCGAATGGGTGTGCAAACGCCGTCCCTGGGATTGGTCCGCGGAGGTGGAGGACCAGCGGCTCCCACTCCTGCCAGCTCCCCTGCCCCCTGCCGAGGTGAGGAAGATCAGTTCGAGTGGGACAACGCCGGGGGAGATCTCATGGGGTTTCCCCAAGAAACAAAAGCAGAGGCGGCCCGCAGGAAAGAGCACTGCAGGAGGGAGCTGGAGCAGCTCGAGAGGGAGCGACACATCCGGCGGGTGCGTTGGGAGAAGCAGGAAGCCCGCAACATGGAGGAGAAGGCCCAGGCCCGCAGAAACAGTAGGGCAGCATCAGGTCCCCGTGCCGAGGGGACCATAGTAAAGTTCAACCTGGAAGGAGGTTGGGGCTTCATCCAGGACCCGCAGTCCGATACCGACCTCTTTGTGAACCGGAAGGACGTGGAGTCCCACCTAAAAGAAGGTCACCTGGACCGGAACCTGTATCCGGGTGATTATGTCACCTACACAAAACACAGAAGTGAAAGGGGCTGGTATGCCTTGAATGTCCACCGGGTGGGGAAAGGGAGCAGTTCCTCACCCTACAGCGCTGAAGACCCGGCTGGGCCAGCCTACAGTGGACAAGAGCTTCCCCGGAGGGAACACCACTACTAAGCATAGTAGCTGGAACTTTGGACTGTATATACTTGCCCGGAAGGGTATAGCAGGAATGCTGCAAGTTTGAAAAGTTAAGAGAGTGTGTTACCCAGTTACCCGGAAAGGGTACAAAAATTGTCAGGTTATGGACGGTGAATAAAGAAAGAACTGTCCCTTGTAAATAGTTGCACTTCTTAAAGTGCCCCTTATTGGTTTTATATCTGTACAACAAATGACCTCAGAACAAAAACCCGCTTGGCGTGGCCGAAGACGTGGTCCAACACCTGGATCATCTATGCGCTGCAGCCACGCCCAGGGCCTACGTTGAGGGTTTTCGAACGGGTCCCTCATGTTCGTGTTTGCTAGTTTGCACCTTCCTGAAGAATGGACACCTGGTTGCAGATCATGCTGTAACCTGTTGAAAAATGTTTAATGAGAAAAATGTTTTACATGTGTAAAGAGAGACGTTCTTTAAAAAGTTTTATAATGTTTTTGGTAAGGAAACGTAACCAGTAACGTTAAAGAAAAAGAGCCTCCCATAAAGGGAAGAGATGTTATGTTGGTATTCTTCTATGCGAATGCATTCAAAAATGTTGCATGTCTTTAAAATAATTTGTCTTTTACTCTGTTCCAGCCAGCGGACGTGCTGTGTTTTACCAGGTGGGTATGTGGCGCCCCTGAGGGTTCGGTCGCCACAGAGGTACTGCATCTCACCCAGAGGTGTGGTATCTCACTCTCAGGTAAGGAAGGAGTACAGTTCAGGACCCTAACACCTGCATGCAACACACATCACTCCAAGCCAGCAGGAGGAGCAAGATGCCTCCGACGTACTTGCTGAGCCCCTTTCCTGGCTGGAGTATGGGGAACCTAGCTGGTAAGGGGAACCACATAGTGGGTGTGGGTGGAGGAAGTAGTTAAGGGGAGCACATAGAAGGCAGATATAAAATGGGAAGCCATCTTAGGGAGTTCAGATTAGTCAGAGGAAGAAAGTGAAAGGAGCAGAGGCTCTGCAGGAGCTCTGCTCCAGAGGCGGGCCTAGCCAGTAAGGCCCAAGTCTGAGAGGAAGGAGAGAAGAGAGGAGAGGTGTAGCATCGGCGTCTCTGCCCCCTGCTAGGCAGAGACGCCGTCCCTCTCACCTTCCCGCTCCTGGCACGGCGTCCTCCAGCGCTCCTCTCCCCGCTGCTGCCGGCGTGCGCTCTTTCCCCAGCACTGTGCTTAGGGCGCGCGCGCTCTCCCCCTCTCTTAAAGGGACCGCGCGCGCCGTCCTAAGGAGTCCCCGGCAAGTAGCCGGAGGACCTCCCATATATAAGGCACCTCCTCCAAAATGGAGGTGCCCGAGCAAAGTTGTTGCAAAGCATACTCACCTCTGCTTCAGCCCTCAGGTCCCGTTGCCAGCCTGACTACCAGTCCTGTCTGCCAGCTTGTCTTCTCTCTAGCCCGACAGTCTGTCTCCAATCTTCCGCCAGTCTGTCTATGGGCGAGTCCACCTGCATACCAGGAAGCACCTGCCAGTTACCTGCCTGCTACCTGCCATACCTGTTAGCCCGCTCACCTGGGAGCGCACGTCTGCTACTTGCCTGCTGGCCTACCTGGAGGCTCTGTCGTCACATGCTGTGACCTCCTGCCTGCTAGCCAAGAGACTTCTACCTGCTCTGCCGTCACTTGCTGTTACCACCTGCCTGCTAGTCTAGAGACTTCTTCCGTCACGTACCGTGACCACCCGTCAGCTAACCCAGAGACTGCTGCCTGCCTGTTGTGTCCACCCGCTATACCGGTCAGTCCCAGCTATCTGACCCGTGGGAGCCACCTGCTCTTTTACAAGGTCGTCCCCAGAGTAGCACCTGCCCCTCTGGCTCCCTCCTTGTTCCAAGGCACAGAGGTTCCACCACCCGGACCCATAACAAGAGGGAGCAGAGAGGCTCCAGGAACAGAAGAAAGGACCCTAGGGATACGGGCCGTGCAGAAGGCCACCCGTACGCCCGCATCTGCCCGGTGGTGGAGGGGTCAGGCCATCTAAGGGGAACCGGTCCCTCAACTAGTAGAAGATTGCAAGTCTCAGCTAGAAACCGGAGGCTGCAGTACTTTATGTCCTGTAGCCACAAGTCCACGCCAGTCTCACCGAGAAGGTAGCCTTATAGGACCCAGGGGACGGAACAGACGTCGCCCGCCAAGGTCCGCGAGTACAGGATTGTAGATACTAGGATTTTAGCATCACTTGGAAAGTGCTTGACAACTTGGTCACACTATATAAATCCATGCAACCGGCATGGATTTATATAGTGTGACCGTAAAAGAATGGTAAAAAATCCGATCCGATGCGTCCGGTCTCCCCGGTGTCTCGCGGTTGTGCCAATGTCAGTGGTCGCGTGACCCGTCACATGACTAAATGATGTCATGGCAGGTCCTTTTAGACCATCGCCAGCTGCCGGGGAGACTGGACGCATCGGATAAGGAGACCGGGGGCAATCAGAAGGTAAGTATAATATTTATTTTTTATTTTAATTATTTATTTTTTTTACAGGTACTATGGTACCCGGGTCTGGAGGAGAGTCTCCTCTTCTCCAAACTCGGGTACCATCCGCACATTGAATCGCTGAATATCCGCATGTGCACATGTAGTCATGCGGATATTATGCGATTCAATGCAAGTCAATGGCGGTGAAAACGACGCGATTACGCAAAATAATTGGTAGTGCTGCGGATTTTTGCGCAATGATATTCCGCAGCGGAAATTTCCGCAGCATGTGCATAGCACATGCGGATTATCATTGGGGAACATAGCAGATCTTCTACCAAGTGTTTTTTAAGCGTTTCTGCGTCGTAATTGCCGCTGCAGAAACGCTTAAAAAACGCATAGTGGGCACACAGCCTTATAATCCGATATTCATAAACACTGTAGCTGTGGGTAATGGGGGATGTGGGGGGAGCGACAGCGGCGGAGTAGCGGGGCACAGGAGGCAGCAGCCGCCTGTTGCAGCCCACACTGTGCCCGCTACTAAAGAAAATGCATATTCACTGCTGCCCACACCCATGGTCGTGGGGAGCAGAGAATATTCATTTTTCTTAATAGCCGGCACACTGGTATATATGGCATCCTTCATTCCTATATGTATGGCCCCCCTCATCCCTCTTCCTTGTATGTGACTCGCCCCCTGGGCCGTGGGGCACTCGGATCCGGGCAATAGGGAACGATGGGAGTAGTAGTGGCAACCCGGTTCCGTGGCTCAGGGTGGTCAGGCCAGTGGTAGTCCGTTTTGTGCTATTGATTATGTCCGACTACGCCACCCGTGGATTGCGGTTATTAGGAACCGCCGCTGCAAGGCAGTCCGCTGGGGCTGATGATGGGTGCAGCTGAGGTGATGTGACTCCCCACGGGAAGAGTGCAGCCCCAGGGCAGTGTAGTGGATGGTGGGAGTGATGGTAGTGCGAGTCCCAGTACCGGTAGTGCCGGAGGAGCGAAAAAAGCACACAGACAACGTACTGCAGTCCAGGGTCTTTACTCACGGTTAATATCCAAGTCACTTCTGCAGGGAATGACTGCCCGAGCCGTGCTGCGTCCACCAGGTGAGGGGCTCGGTCAACTCCCAGGCAGTTCAGGAGCATGGCACAGGACCCCCTTTAATCCTTTCTCTGGCCTGCCTCACCAGTGACCCACTTTTGTCCAGCTGCCGCAGACTTGTGCGGGTAAACGTGGGCCCCGTCCTCCGCTGTCCTATATGGTGCCTTCCTAGCAGGTTTGATGAGGTGTCGCACCAATAAATGATCACGACGACCGATCTTTGGCTGAGGGTAGTTTCTCCTCCACCAACTTGGGATCCGGTACCCTTAATCTGCCTGACCATTCACCCTGGATTCTTGTGGGTTCTTAGGGTCCCTTCCACCTTCTTGTTCCTGAGCCCTTCTGTTTCTCTCTCTCTTCTCCTTCTTTCCTGTTCTGTCTTCTCCTCCTTCCCTTGGCCTCTTCTCCAGGCCTATTTCTCCTTCTCCTCTCAGGCTCCGGCCTCTTCTCTAGGCCTGCCTCTGGAGCAGCACTCAGCCTGAGCTGCTGCTCCCTGTCAGCTCTCCTCTCCTCACAGACTGAACACTGTTCTAAGATGGTGCCCACCTTTTATACCTCCCTCTGACCATGAGCCCAGGTGACCAGCAACCAATGAGCTCCTATCTACGCTCAGGAACCAACCCCTATCTGCCCCTACAGCACTGGGTGTTCCACCCCCCTCCCCACTCCAGGCAGGGACATAGTCGGTCGTGCCTGCACTTCTGTCTAGTGGGAGCACCGTTGAGCTGTCCCTCGGAAATGGGGTGTGTGTGCTGTATGCAGCTAACTGAGCCCTGGTCCATACTCCATCCTTACCCGGGAGTGGAATATCACACCTCTGGACTGAGGTGCAATACCCCTGTAGCGGCCGAACCCTCGGGGCGCTACATTCCCCCCTGGTAAAGCACAGCACGTCCTCGGGCTGGAAAAGAGCAAAAACAGTCGATTACAGGACATGCAAAACTTTTTAAAACTTTTTACATTTAGAAACGGACGACATTGTTCAACTCCCTTTATGGGACACACTTTTCTTTTCTTGTCACACTATTATAAAACACATACTAATACTTCTGGAACTCTTTTGTCACTTATTATATAAAACGGTCTCAAAAATGATGTAAAACATTTTCTAGCAGCATATTAAACTCTTCATATAAAACATTTTTTAAATAAGACACATTCTTGTATCCTTGGATCATGGCCGCGGTGCAACTTGCGACCAGGTGTTCTTTTTTCTTCTAAGTGCAACAGTCCAGCAAATTTGCCTCGAGGTAGACGTTGCAGTCTTTTTTATAAAACCAGTAGGGGGCGCTTTAGGAAGCGCAACTATATACAAGGGATTGGCCGTTCCCAGTCCTCGGCCGGTTGAAAAGGGGGAATGGCTGCTCACAGTCCTCAGCCTGTTAAAAGGAAGAGGGATGGCTGCTCTCAGTCCTTAGCCAGGTTACTTAGGGGATAGGGCAACAGTCACACAGTCCTATATCAGTCCCAACAGGGACCACACTCTATTTGAAACAGTCCCACACAGTTCTCTGTACCCTGACGGGTAACTATGTACAATTCCACTTTACCGTTCACTGGTAACGGTGTCCTCCTGATGCTCCTTCTTCCTCATGATCTTCAGGCCCATCCGGGCCCTCTTGGTTCTTAGAGTCCGAGTAGTGCTGCTCCTCCTCCTCTACTACTCTGTGGACGTGGAGGGCGTACCATCCCTTCACGCCTTGGTGTCGGGTGTAAGACACCACATCCCCTGGAAACAGATCTCGCCCTTGATGACCCTCCGGCAGGTGGCTCTCCACATCTCTCCTCGTCACGAACACATCGCTGATGGTCTCAGGGTCTCGGATGAAACCGCAGCCATGTTCCATGTGAAATTTCATGACAGTCCCGGTGACTCGGGGACCGCGCGCAGCTCGGGGATCTCGTCGGGCCTTCATCTTCTGCTCCGCACTTTGGGCCTGCAGCTTCTCCTGTTTCATGCGCCGCTCCCGCTGCTCCCTCTCGAACACCTCCAGCTGTTGGCGGCAGTACTCCCGTCGACGGGCGGCGTACGGGGGCGCTAGGCCTTGCGACCGGGCCTGCGATTGTGGTCTGCTGATCACGCCCGGGGTCAGAGGGCACGGCGTGGGGCGGGGCTCGCTGGCGGTGTCGATGGCCTGGGAACCGGTTGGTAGCGGTGGAGGCACGGTGTCGATGGCGGGTTCAGGTACGTTGGGCTCCGCAACAGGGTGCAGGGGCAGGTCGGCGGCCCCAGGGTTCGGGGTAGGGGCGTCTCCGTTACCTGCCTCTGCTGTCGCGGCCTCCTCCACGGCATCGTCCTCGGCCTCCGCTCTGCTTTCACTGCCCTCGGTGGCTGGTGTGCCGCTGGATGTCGACGGCGCCTCCTGCTGCAGTATCACGGCCCGCCGGGCCATTTCTTCTTTCCACCCGGCAATCACGTCCCGCTGCGCCCGGACCATCCTCCGGTCCAGCTCCTCCAGCGCAGCCCGCACATACTCGGGGTCTTCCTTGGGGAGGTGTGCTAGCAGCTCCGTGAAGCTGCATGGGGATTCGGCCTGCAGCAGGCCACGCGCCAGGGCGCTGGAGCTGGTTCCTGTCTCTATCTTTGGGTGTGGCCTGGCCAGACCACCCCCTGCCCCGCAGTTTTCCTCTCTTCCCGCCCCCATGGGGGGTGGTCCTGGGGCATTCTGCTGACAATCACTCTCAGGGGCAGCCCCCCCACGTTGACGGACATTTCTACCGCCATGCTCATGGTTGTTGGGGGTGGGCTTCCTCTTTGGCGCCATTCTGGGACCCGGCCCACGATGGGAGGCGGCCTCCTGTGGTCTTTTGGCGTGCACATTATGGCGCTCGTTCTTCTGGGGCGGGTGCCATCTTTAGTACAACGAAACAGTCTCTTTTCAGGCGCGCAGTACCCGTTTTGTGCTATTGATTATGTCCGACTACGCCACCCGTGGATTGCGGTTATTAGGAACCTCCGCTGCAAGGCAGTCCGCTGGGGCTGATGATGGGTGCAGCTGAGGTGATGTGACTCCCCACGGGAAGAGTGCAGCCCCAGGGCAGTGTAGTGGATGGTGGGAGTGATGGTAGTGCGAGTCCCAGTACCGGTAGTGCCGGAGGAGCGAAAAAAGCACACAGACAACGTACTGCAGTCCAGGGTCTTTACTCACGGTTAATATCCAAGTCACTTCTGCAGGGAATGACTGCCCGAGCCGTGCTGCGTCCACCAGGTGAGGGGCTCGGTCAACTCCCAGGCAGTTCAGGAGCATGGCACAGGACCCCCTTTAATCCTTTCTCTGGCCTGCCTCACCAGTGACCCACTTTTGTCCAGCTGCCGCAGACTTGTGCGGGTAAACGTGGGCCCCGTCCTCCGCTGTCCTATATGGTGCCTTCCTAGCAGGTTTGATGAGGTGTCGCACCAATAAATGATCACGACGACCGGTCTTTGGCTGAGGGTAGTTTCTCCTCCACCAACTTGGGATCCGGTACCCTTAATCTGCCTGACCCTTCACCCTGGATTCTCGTGGGTTCTTAGGGTCCCTTCCACCTTCTTGTTCCTGAGCCCTTCTGTTTCTCTCTCTCTTCTCCTTCTTTCCTGTTCTGTCTTCTCCTCCTTCCCTTGGCCTCTTCTCCAGGCCTATTTCTCCTTCTCCTCTCAGGCTCCGGCCTCTTCTCTAGGCCTGCCTCTGGAGCAGCACTCAGCCTGAGCTGCTGCTCCCTGTCAGCTCTCCTCTCCTCACAGACTGAACACTGTTCTAAGATGGTGCCCACCTTTTATACCTCCCTCTGACCATGAGCCCAGGTGACCAGCAACCAATGAGCTCCTATCTACGCTCAGGAACCAACCCCTATCTGCCCCTACAGCACTGGGTGTTCCACCCCCCTCCCCACTCCAGGCAGGGACATAGTCGGTCGTGCCTGCACTTCTGTCTAGTGGGAGCACCGTTGAGCTGTCCCTCGGAAATGGGGTGTGTGTGCTGTATGCAGCTAACTGAGCCCTGGTCCATACTCCATCCTTACCCGGGAGTGGAATATCACACCTCTGGACTGAGGTGCAATACCCCTGTAGCGGCCGAACCCTCGGGGCGCTACATATGTATGGCACCCTTCATCCCTGTATGTATGGCCCCCCTCATCCTGGTATGCTTGGCACCCCCTGATCCCCGTCACGCTGCACAGAAAAAAAACAAACAATTATACTCTCCTCCTCTCTCCTCCAGCGCTGCGTCCCGCTCTGCAGCCGACAGGGTTCTCAATGTGTGAGCCACGTATGGCGTAACTGCCATGCGCCCTCACACAGTGAGATGTTGTGCCAGAATAGTCACTGCTCCCCACGCCAGGACTTCGTGCGTGGGGAGTAGTGACCATTCATTCTCGCACGCACACTGTAGCCACAGTACGGCTCCTGCTGTGCTCTGCAGTCAGTGTGCCCGCTATTAAAGACCATGAATATTCACTACAATCCACTCACATGGAAGTGGTGAATATTCATGGTCTTTAATAGTGGGCACACTGACCGCAGATCGCAGCACATATTTAACCTTAACCAGTCAGTGTCGGGGCGCGGTTACAGCTGCCGCTCATTGTAAGCTGAGCGGTGTTTGAAGTTGAGCTGGAACATGTAATGTTCTTGACCAGTTTAGAAAGCCCAATATCCAAATGCCATTTTATGGGAATCTGAGGTAAAAGAAGCGACCCCGTTCTGTATTTTCACCAATTATTCAGAATGGAGACAATCAACAAACATCGTCATCTGCTCTGGAGGACCCAACACTTCCATGATTTTCATGGATAGCCCAGTGATTACAGACAACCATGTGCAATACTTCATTTCTTCTTTGGAGGCGCTGTAGGGAAATTCAGCACTTGCTGCCGGGTACTCGCTTACTGCAGGAGGTTTGTGCAGAAGGGACCAATTTGGTCTTTATTCACAGCACATTGGGGCTTTACCTCTGACCCATATGGAGAAACCTCACATGAGACTGGACGACCCCATCAAGGTCCATAGTGCTGGAGAATAAGACTCAGGGGCTAAACCCACATTCACTACATGGACGACCGATGGAATAAAGGCAAGAACAACGATGTAGGGGCTAAAAGAGAGATTTTATTTATAAATTGGGTTATTATATATTTTACTATTATGTATATGTTTAAATTATTTATCTATCAGAATAATCCTATTTATGGGCTGTGTTGATCCAGAGGAAGGCGAAAACCCCCTGTGAGGAACAGGCCAATTCTCCTCATATCAGGGGGAAAAATTCCTTCCTGACCCCAAATAAAACATGGCGGTCAGAATAAATCCCAGGATCAAGGGCTGGTACCGAACCTGTGGAATTAAATTCACTGCTAAAAATGTAATAAACTATTCATCTTTTTCTAATTTTTGTACTGAGCTACTATGTATATTATGTGTGTGTCAGCTATAAATTATCTGAAAACCTGCCTATATTTAAAAATGTATTTATTCATTTATTTTTATGTATTTATAATAAGCCATTAATATATGAATTACTTATGCAACTATAAGATTAAATCTATTTAAGGCCGTGTTGATCCAGAGGAAGGTGTAAAATTCCTTCCTGATCCCAAATATGGTGATCTGGATGAATCCCAGGATCAAGAGCTCATAGCTAATGTGTTATACATAAGTGAAATTATTTTATTTCAGTATTTAATTATTTATATTTTTAGAATAATTTATTTTTATATTTATGTTAACTATTTTTTTAAACCAAAAAATAAATTATATTTTTTTATATTTTTTTTTCATTATAAATATGAGAATCTACTTATTTTATTTTACTAAATCTATTTATAGGCCGTGTTGATCCAGAGGAAGGCGAAAACCCCACGTGAGAAATGTGCCAATTGTTCTCGTGACGGGGGGAAAATTCCTTCCTGACCCCAAATATGGCGATCGTGATGAATCCCAGGATCAAAGGCTCGTACCTAACCTGTAAGTAGTGGAAGTGAGATTTTTTTTAAAATATTTTAATTAATTGTTATATATTTAGACTAAAAATGTTTTTGGTTTTGTGTAAAATGAACTATTTTTGAAAATATTTTTTAAAAAGTTGAAAGTTTTCTCATTGCTTATGTGTGAATCTTACTTATTGATATATAACTAAAGCTATTTAAGGCCGTGTAGATCCAGAGGAAGGCGAAAACCCCTAATGAGGAATGGGCCAATTGTCCTCATATTAGGGGGAAAATTCCTTCCTGACCCCAAATATGGCGATCAGATTAAATCCCAGGATCAAAGCCGAAATCTCTTTCTATGTGCTATATGTCTATGTGTGCGTGTGCCTATACCTATAGCGTAGTGTGCGGCCTATACCTATCATGTAGTGGGGGTCTATACCTATAGTGTAGTGTGCGGCCTATACCTATCATGTAGTGTGGGTGATGGGGATGTGATGGGTGTAATACTTACCCGGCCTGTGCTGAGTGAGTTCAGGAATAATGACCTATATTACACTATTGTTCCTGAACTCACCAGATGGACACTAAGCACAGGCCGCTCCCTGGGGCGCTGAAGATCTTCGTGCTGGTGTCACGGGTGTGTCGCCACGAAGATCGTCACGAGTACACAGCCTGACTTCTCGCAGCTGACTTGTTGGTGCTTTGTGTTTTTCGGCAGTGAGGGAGTTAATTCTCTCTCTCTCTGTGCTAGACGAGGTCCAGCCTCGCCCAGCTGCAATCAATACTGCTGTAGTGAGACTCCTTCAAATGCCTGCTGGTCTGTTTGGGAAGTGTCGGTGAAAGCATTTCATTCAGACTAACAGAGCGGATCGTGGTGTTTGGAGTTTCTGAGATAAGTGTATTTGGAGTGTTTTTTCCCTTCCTCGCTTTATCATTTATCTCCTTTCCCGTTGGTGTTCCCTCTGTTGTAGTTGTGTAGTTGTTGTATGCAAGGTGGTTTTGGTTTTTCCCTTGTACTGTCTCGTTCGTCTAAGTACTGTGTGTGGGCATATTATTACTTGTCCCCTTTTGTTGTGATCGGGGTCCTTCTCAGGACTAGATTACTTAGGTGCAGGGATCCTCAGGAGGTAGGGGTTACGCTGGCGGCCTGGACCTCTGTACCTTTAACAGTACCTCCAGGTTGAGGGACTAGTCAGGGCCCCAGCTTAGGGTCAGCTTAGGCCCCCTACCTCCAGTATACAGAGACAGCGTGACATTTTCACCGACCCACTTAGTTTTTCTCCAGCTACCATGGATCCAGTAGCCGGTCTAGCTCGGCAGTTGCAGAGTTTGTCCATGGAGCTGGCGGACGTTAGGTCCAAGGTTTTGCATCCTCAGGAGCAAGCCGGACCAGAACCTAAAGTAGCTCTCCCTGACAGGTTCACTGGGGGGCGGGACAAGTTTTTTGTTTTCCGGGAGGCATGCAAGTTGTACTTTCGGCTGCGGCCTCGGTCATCGGGGAGTGAAGAACAAAGGGTGGGAATTGTCATCTCGCTCCTACAAGGGGACCCACAATCTTGGGCGTTCTCTCTTCCCCCGGGCTCCCCGACTCTCCAGTCAGTGGATAGGTTTTTCGCTGCTCTGGGACTCGTATATGATGACCCAGATCGGATCTCCCTTGCTGAGTCTAAGTTACGTAGGATCCAGCAGGGAGATCGTCCGGCGGAGGAATTCTGTTCGGAGTTCCGTAGGTGGGCCACGGACACCCAGTGGAATGACCCGGCTCTTAGGAGCCAGTTTTGTCATGGTTTATCCGACAAATTACAGGATGTGTTGGCACAGTATGACTCTCCCGCGTCACTGGAAGCCGCTATGGCCCTTGCTATTCGCGTTGACAGACGGCTTCGGGAGAGGTGCGGGATAACTCTACCCCCTGTGATGACTCCACCTCCTACAAGGTCCCCTCATATGGTGGTTCCCCTGGTCAGTCCAGAGGAGCCTATGCAATTAGGAGGGACATCATTTCGGGGGAGGGGACCGGTGGTGCGCCATAAGACTGGAAGGTGTTTCTTCTGCGGGAGAAAGGGACATTTTATTGGGGGGTGTCCATCCCGTCCCTTGCAGAGTGAAGAGTCGTCGGAAAACTGTTGATCCCAGGTTGGGTGGTGGACGGCAATCTGGGAGTAGGTATTTCGTCCCTAGGTTCGTCTCAGTTTCTCGTACCGGCGGAGGTGGTGGTGGGTACGAGAACTGAGAGGATATCTGTTCTTCTGGATAGTGGGGCTGGGGCTAATCTGGTTGATGCTCGGTTTGCCCGGGTTCAAGGTATGCGATTGAGTGAGTTGGCTAAACCCATCCCCATATTCTCGATCGATGCCAGGCCTCTCGGTCAGGGAAGTTTTTTGCAAGCTGTGCATGACGTAAAACTTCAAGTGGGGGCGATACATAAAGAACTGTTGTCTTGCTACGTGTTGGAGGGTCTTCCCACTCCTATAGTGTTGGGCCTTCCTTGGTTAGCTAAGCATAACCCGGTTATTAATTGGCAAACCAGAGAGATAAGCCAATGGAGTAAATTCTGTAATAAAAACTTCATGAACACGGTCATCGGTGCGGTTACTCCTTGGGTCTTACCTCCATTTCTGGCGGACTTTGAGGATGTATTCTCGGAGAAAGGGTGTCAGGAACTACCTCCTCATCGCGAGTATGACTGTTCTGTAAAACTGCTCCCTGAGGCCAAGTTACCTAAAGCTAGGTTGTATAACCTTTCTGGTCCTGAGAGGCAGGCCATGAAGGATTATATTTCAGAAAGTCTGGCTAAGGGGCATATTAGACCTTCATCTTCACCGGTGGCTGCGGGGTTCTTCTTTGTTAAGAAGAAAGATGGAGGCCTACGCCCTTGCCTGGATTTCCGTGAACTTAATCGGATTACGGTCCGAGATCCGTATCCGCTCCCACTTATTCCCGATCTCTTTAATCAGATCGTGGGCGCCAAATGGTTCTCTAAGTTGGATCTCAGGGGGGCGTACAATCTGATTAGGATGAAGGAGGGGGATGAGTGGAAGACGGCGTTTAACACTCCGGAGGGGCATTATGAGAACCTTGTCATGCCATTCGGTCTGACTAATGCCCCGGCGGTGTTCCAACACTTTGTTAATGACATTTTTCGCCGCCTGGTGGGACAGTTTGTTGTCATATATCTGGATGATATCTTAATTTACTCGCCGGATCTGGTGTCTCATCAGGAGCACGTTAGGCAGGTGTTACAGATCTTGCGGGATAATAAACTGTATGCCAAATGGGAAAAGTGTGTGTTCGCCGTACAGGAACTCCAGTTTTTAGGCTTCCTGGTTTCAGCGTCCGGTTTTCGTATGGACCCTGGGAAAGTGCGGGCAGTTCTTGAGTGGGATCGGCCAGAGAATCTTAAGGCACTACAACGTTTCCTGGGGTTTGCTAATTATTACCGGAAGTTCATTCGTAATTTCTCGTCCATGGTTAAGCCTCTCACAGACATGACTAAAAAGGGGACGGATTTTTCTAGGTGGTCTGACAAGGCTTGTCAAGCATTCTCCTCCTTGAAAAAATGTTTTGCCTCGGCACCCATACTCATTCAACCTGATGCGTCACAGCCATTCATTGTAGAGGTAGACGCTTCCGAGGTAGGGGTGGGAGCAGTATTGTCACAGGGTTCGTCCCCTGGTAAGTGGCATCCGTGCGCCTTTTTCTCTAAAAAATTGTCGTCCGCTGAGAGGAATTACGATGTCGGCAATAGGGAACTCTTGGCCATTAAGTTAGCTTTTGAGGAGTGGCGCCATTTTTTGGAGGGGGCAGTCCATCCGGTCACCGTCATCACCGATCACAAGAACCTGCTATATCTGGAGTCCGCGAAACGTCTGAATCCCAGACAAGCTAGGTGGTCATTGTTTTTTACCAGGTTTAATTTTGTCGTTACATATCGTCCTGGGTCAAAAAATGTAAAGGCGGATGCCTTATCTCGTAGTTTCCCTGGGGCCGGGAATACGGACGACCCGATTCCTATCCTTCAGGAGGGGGTGGTGGTTTCGGCAGTATGCTCTGAGCTGGAGGAGGAGGTATTGGAGGCTCAGGGGGACGCCCCTGTTGGACCTCCGGGGAGACTGTTCCAGATCAGTTGCGACAAAAGGTGATCGAGGCACACCATAACTCAGTTTTTGCAGGACACCCGGGGAGTAAAGCAACTGTGGATCTCCTCTCGCGTCGGTTTTGGTGGCCTAACTTACATAAGGAGGTGGTAACTTTTGTCGCGTCCTGTGGGGTTTGTGCGCGCTCTAAGACCTCACATACCCGTCCGTCTGGGGCCCTCTTACCTTTGAAGATCCCGGAGCGTCCTTGGACTCATCTGTCTATGGACTTTATTACGGACCTCCCTCCGTCTTCGGGTAAAACGGTCATACTCGTTGTAGTGGACAGGTTCAGCAAGATGGCACATTTTATCGCTCTTCCGGCTCTCCCTAATGCTAAAACTCTTGCGCAGGTGTTCATTGGAGAGATTGTGAGGCTTCACGGGGTACCCTCCGAGGTGGTGTCTGATCGGGGGTCTCAGTTTGTGTCCAAGTTCTGGAAGGCGTTTTGTGCACGGCGGGGATGCATTTGTCATTCTCATCGGCTTTTCATCCTCAGACCAATGGTCAGATGGAACGTATGAACCAGAGCTTGGAGACATATCTCCGGTGTTTTGTGTCAGAGAACCAGGAGGACTGGGCTTCTTTCTTACCTCTGGCAGAGTTTGCTCTTAATAATAGGCGGAGCGAGTCCACTGGTAAGTCCCCGTTTTTTGGGGCATATGGTTTTCACCCCCAGTTTTGTACTTTCAGTAGGGGGGGCTCTTCGGGGGTTCCTGAGGAGGAACGATTTTCCTCATCACTCGCTTCAGTATGGAGAGGGGTGCTGAAGAATCTGAATACTATGGGGAACCGATACAAACGTATGGCTGATAGGAGGAGAGTGTCTGGTCCGGACCTAAGTGTGAACGATCGGGTATGGTTGTCTACCAGGAATATTAAACTTAAGGTTCCCTCCTGGAAACTGGGTCCCAGGTTCATCGGGCCGTACAGAATCAGTTCTATTATTAATCCGGTGGCATTCCGTCTTGACCTCCCCCCTACGTTTAAAATTCACAACGTGTTCCACAGATCGTTGCTTAAGAGGTATGTGGCGCCGGTGGTACCGTCACCTTTACCTCCCCCTCCAGTGGTGGTCAATGGTAACTTGGAGTTCCAGGTATCGAGGGTCATCGATTCACGCTTTAATCGCCGGTCCCTTCAGTACCTGGTTCATTGGAAAGGGTATGGTCCTGAGGAGAGGATGTGGGTTCCTGCGTCGGATATTAACGCAGACCGATTAGTTCGGGCCTTCCACACGACTCACCCGGATAAACCTGGCCCTGAGGGTCCGGAGGCCCCTCGTAGAAGGGGGGGTACTGTCACGGGTGTGTCGCCACGAAGATCGTCACGAGTACACAGCCTGACTTCTCGCAGCTGACTTGTTGGTGCTTTGTGTTTTTCGGCAGTGAGGGAGTTAATTCTCTCTCTCTCTGTGCTAGACGAGGTCCAGCCTCGCCCAGCTGCAATCAATACTGCTGTAGTGAGACTCCTTCAAATGCCTGCTGGTCTGTTTGGGAAGTGTCGGTGAAAGCATTTCATTCAGACTAACAGAGCGGATCGTGGTGTTTGGAGTTTCTGAGATAAGTGTATTTGGAGTGTTTTTTCCCTTCCTCGCTTTATCATTTATCTCCTTTCCCGTTGGTGTTCCCTCTGTTGTAGTTGTGTAGTTGTTGTATGCAAGGTGGTTTTGGTTTTTCCCTTGTACTGTCTCGTTCGTCTAAGTACTGTGTGTGGGCATATTATTACTTGTCCCCTTTTGTTGTGATCGGGGTCCTTCTCAGGACTAGATTACTTAGGTGCAGGGATCCTCAGGAGGTAGGGGTTACGCTGGCGGCCTGGACCTCTGTACCTTTAACAGTACCTCAAGGTTGAGGGACTAGTCAGGGCCCCAGCTTAGGGTCAGCTTAGGCCCCCTACCTCCAGTATACAGAGACAGCGTGACAGCTGGTTTGATGTCAATCGCCAGCCCAGGATTGGAGGATGCCAAGTCAAGGTCCTGGTGCAGCGACATGATAGCAGTGGTCCGGCATGAAGATGTTATAGAGAGAGATGATGTTTTAGGGCAGCCGAGGTGAGAAATAGCAGCAGAGATATGAGGTACGGGTCAGGAGGCAAAGATTTCTGGACAGTTGGCACGGGGTCATCCTGCACGGGGTCAGAACATTTGATGGGATTTATCCTCAGAGAAGGATGATCTTACCGTGCCCAGCTTGGTGACACGTAATTAAATCCGGGCACGGGGTTACGAGCTTTCTTTTCCTCCGGCCACTGCATAAGATGGTTCTCCAGAACTGGCCTGAATGGTTTGAATGGTGGCTGTGCTCTCCTTTTCTCCAGATCCTCCCAGCCGATGTTGGTAAAGAATGGATGCAGTCTGATGTTCCCGCACACATCCAATCGCTTCTGAGGATTTTTGCACAGCAGCTTCTTGATAAGATCTTTCAAGTCAGCATCAAGCCAAGATGGAATTTCAGGCTTTCCTTTGGTTATAGCTCTGTATGCCATATTGCTGACGGAGCCGGTGTAAAATGGGGAGCGTCCTGTGGCCATCTTGGACACCACAATCCCCAGGCTCCACCAATCCACTGCTGTGCCATATCCTTTTTTGCGATGCACCTCGGGGGCCATGAAATGGAAAGTGCCCGTCACTCCAGAGATGTTATTGGAGGAGGTGACGCCATCTTGGGCAAGCCCCAAGTCGATAATACGAATGTGGCCATCTGCATCCAACATGATGTTTTCCGGCTTAAGATCTCTGCAATGAAATAAGACAATAGGATAAGAAATCTGCCCAGTGATACAGGAGATGGAGAATTGGTCACTGCAAGAATAGGAAGAATAGGCAGACAGGAGCCCAGGAAAGTTGGGGGCAATATTTTTAGCATGTAAAGGGGACAGAGAGAAAGAGGAAAGTTCTGCTTACCGATGAACGATGTTGTGTCCATGGAGGAACTGGAGGCCACATACAATCTCTGCTGTGTAGAATCTGATGGAGAGAACAGAGTGTAGTATCAATGCCATCGCTGACACCTCCTTCCCACCTGGGCTACATTCCCTGTCAGCCCTCTTTCTGCTACATCCCAACCTCCACTTTTATTTCCACCCCCTCTTCTCACTTTTTGGTAGATCTTCCTCTTTCTCACCTTAAGGTGTCGATGTTCTAGTAGCTGGACATCTTAATCAAAGCCCCCAGGCTGCCGCCGGACAGATACTCCGTGATGAAATAAGCGCGCTTACGAGACTGCTGTGCGGCATAGAGATGACATAAGAACGGGCAGTCTCTGGCTGCCAGGAGTATCCGCCGCTCTCTCATAATCATGTTTTCATTGACCTCCCTCTTCTCGATCATTTTTACAGCCATATAGATGTTTCGGCTGGGGATTGATGTCAGGACCACCTGAGAAAAGAAATAGACAATGCTAAGAATTCAACGTATTTGAATTTGATCAACGGGGGTTGCAAGGCCCTCTGTCCCGCTCCAGATTCGCCCAATTTGTCAGAGCTGGGCAAAACTGTCACGAAACCTCCAAAATGGGTATGGGAGGGGGAAAACATCCGGTTTATCTACTGCACAAAAAATGGATGGACTGAGTGGTTTGTGAGTCTGCTAGTAATCTGGACCTTATAGCAGAGCAAAGCTAAGCTATCACCATACTGCACTGTCTGCTCTATGACTGTCTATGGGTAGATCTAAAAGGGGTTTTCCATTATCACCATCTGTGAGCTGGTTGGGGTCAGTATTGGATGTATATCAATGTGCAGCTGATTTAAAGTTTATGAAACATAGAGGTCAAAGTATATATTGTATCCTAATAGCAGCATATATGGACCAGGACATGGAAATAAACCATGTCCCCCAATTCCCCACAGATTTAATACCTTAGTAACCACCAATACGTATTTTTACTGACCTGCGATATAAGAGACTAGCTTTTGAACCCGTTCTACACCCGGGTGGCGAGCATTTTTATTGGTATATGGTCTACCATGCTGTTATTTGTCCTGCCCCCATCCTGTTATTTGTGCTGCCCCCATCCTGGTATTTGTGCTGCCCCCATCCTGGTATTTGTGCTGCCCCCATCCTGTCCACCCATCCTGTCCTGGTATGCATGGCACCCCTCATCCCTATCCTGGTATGCATGGCACACCTCATCCCTATCCTGGTATCCATGGCACCCCTCATCCCCATCCTGGTATGCATGGCACCCTTCACCCCCAATCCTGGTATGCATGGCACCCCTCACCCCCCCAAACCTGGTATGCATGGCACCCCTCACCCCCAATCCTGGTATGCATGGCACCCTTCATCCCAATACTGGTATGCATGGCACCCTCATCCCTAATTTTGGTATACATGGCACCCCTCATCCCTATTCTGGTATGTATGGTACCCCTCATCCTGGTATACATAGCACCCCTCATCCCAATCCTGGTATGTATGGCCTCCTTATCCCCCAATCCTGGTATGCATGGTACACCAACCCTCATCATGGTATGCATGGCACCCCTCATCCCTGTTCTGGTATGTATGGTAACCCTCATCCCTATCCTGGTATGTATGGTACCCCTCATCCTGGCATGCATGGCACCCCATCCCTCATCCTGGTATGCATGGTATCCCGCATACCTATTCTGGTACGTATGGTACCCCTCATCCTGGTATACATGGCACCCCTCATAACAATTCTGGTATGTATGGCCTCCTCATCCCCCAATCCTGGTTTGCATGGCCCCCTCATCCCTATCCTGGTATGCATGGCACTCCTCATCCCCCAATCCTGGTATGCATGGCACCCCATCCTTTATTCTGGTATGCATGGTACCCCGCATCTCTATTCTGGTATGCTTGGTACCCCTCAACCCCAGTGCTGATATGCATGGCACCCCTCAACCCCAATGCTGGTATGCATGGCACTCCTCACCCCCCAATCCTGGTATGTATTGCACCCCTCATCCCCAATCCTGGTATGCCTGGTCCCCTCACCCCCAATCCTGGTATGCCTGGTCCCCTCACCCCCAATCCTGGTATGCATGGTCCCCTCACCCCCAATCCTGGTATGCATGGTACCCCTCATCTCTATTCTGGTATGCATGGTACCCCTCATCTTCCAATCCTGGAAAGCATGGTACCCCTCATCCCTATTCTGGTATGCATGGTACCCCTCATTCCTATTCTGGTATGCATGGTACACCAACCCTCATCCTGGTATGCATGGCACCCCTCATCCCTGTTCTGGTATGTATGGTAACCCTCATCCCTATCCTGGTATGTATGGTACCCCTCACCCTGGCATGCATGGCACCCCATCCCTCATCCTGGTATGCATGGTATCCCGCATCCCTATTCTGGTACTTATGGTACCCCTCATCCTGGTATACATGGCACCCCTCATTCCAATTCTGGTATGTATGTCCTCCTCATCCCCCAATCCTGGTTTGCATGGCCCCCTCATCCCTATCCTGGTATGCATGGCACTCCTCATCCCCCAATCCTGGTATGCATGGCACCCCATCCTTTATTCTGGTATGCATGGTACCCCTCATCTCTATTCTGGTATGCATGGTACCCCTCAACCCCAATGCTGATATGCATGGCACCCCTCAACCCCAATGCTGGTATGCATGGCACTCCTCACCCCCCAATCCTGGTATGTATTGCACCCCTCACCCCCAATCCTGGTATGCATGGTCCCCTCACCCCCAATCCTGGTATGCATGGTCCCCTCACCCCCAATCCTGGTATGCATGGTCCCCTCACCCCCCAATCCTGGTATGCATGGTACCCCTCATCCCTATTCTGGTATGCATGGTACCCCTCATCTTCCAATCCTGGTATGCATAGTACCCCTCATCCCTATTCTGGTATGCATGGTACCCCTCATACCTATTTTGGTATGCATGGTACCCCTCATCCTGGTCTGCATGGCACTCCATCCATCATCCTGGTATGCATGGTACCCCGCATTCCTGTCCTGGTATGCATGGTACCCCTCATCCCTATTCTGGTAGGCATGGTACTCCTCATCCCCAATCCTGGTATGCATGGTACCCCTCACCCCCCAATCCTGGTATATATGGCACCCCTCATCCCCAATCCTGGTATGCATGGTCCCCTCACCCCCAATCCTGGTATGCATGGTCCCCTCACCCCCCAATCCTGGTATGCATGGTACCTCTCATTCTCCAATCCTGGTATGCATGATACCCCTCATCCCTATTCTGGCATGCATGGTACCCCTCATCCCTATTCTGGTATGCATGGTACCCCTCATTCCTATTCTGATATGCATGGTACCCCTCATCCTGGTCTGCATGGCACTCCATCCCTCATCCTGGTGCGCATGGTACCCTGCATTCCTGTCCTGGTATGCATGGTTCCTCTCATCCCTATTCTGGTATGCATGGTACTCCTCATCCCCAATTCTGGTATGCATGGCACACCTCATCCCCAATGCTGGTATGCATGGCACCCCTCACCCCCCAATCCTGGTATGTATGGCACCCTTCATCCCCAATCCTGTTATGCATGGTACCCCTCACCCCCCAATCCTGGTATGTATAGCACCCCTTATCCCCAATCCTGGTATGCATGGTACCCCTCATCCTCCAATCCTGGTATGCATGGTACCCCTCATCCCCCAATCCTGGTATGCATGGTCCCCTCACCCCCAATCCTGTTATGCATGGTCCCCTCACCCCCAATCCTGGTATGCAAGGTCCCCTCACCCCCCAATCCTGTTATGCATGGTACCCCTCACCCCTCAATCCTGGTATGTATGGTACCCCTCATACACCAATCCTGGTATGTGTGGCCCCCTCACCCCCCAATCCTGGTATGTATGGCACCCCTCATCGCTTTCACACTGCACACATGCAAAAAAAAAAACACTTATACTCACCTGCGTCTTCAGTAAAATGGCGCCAGAGAGCACTATGCGCATGAGCCGATTCCGACTCCTTCACTCCTGCCCCAGTCTCCGGTGAGAAGAGAGGCGCCGCAGCAACGCTCCTCCCGGTCAGGTAACTATGTAAATATGGCGCCGGAGTTCGCGGTATGCGTTCAGGGTCAACGCATACAGCGATAACCGGCGCTATACACACTCCTCTTACCTGTAACGGCGCCATGCGTTCTTCTGTCTGGAGCCAGACTGCGCAGGCGTGTCGCACTTGCGCAGTCTGTAAAGGCTTCAGACAGAGGGACGCTTGTAGCGTTATATTATAGACTAGCGTTCCCCGACAGGTGACTATCCTTTAACTGTCACCTGTACATTATAGCTGACAACTTGCTGCATCAGCCACGATCAGTGTTGGCACACACCATGGCCGTTTAACCCCTTAGATGCTGCTGTCAATAGTGACTACAGAATATAAATAGTTAGCAGAGTGCGGGGGCTTCCTCTTTAACCCCATGGGCACCCTGAGATCTTGATTGTGTGGTCCTGATGTTTGCCATGGCAGTTCATGGCTAAATAACAGCCTTAGAGTCTGCCGGCTATGTTGAGAAGTTATCAAAATTTAGGTGATAAAAATAAATTTTTTCATTCCTTTTATTCCACTTTGTATTAACAACTGAAAATCAGCTGAAGGGTTAATGAACTACCTGAAAGCAGTTCTGAATACGTTATGCGGTGCGGTTTTTAAACTGGTATAATTTTTTGGGTGGGTTCCTATATATAGGACCCCCAAAGTCACTTGAAAACTGAACAGATACCTATAAAAATAAGTTTTGTAAATTAACTTGAAAAATGAAAAATTACTGCTACATTATTAAACCTTCTAAAACGCTAACAAATAACATTTTTCAAATGGTGCTGATGTAAAGCAGAGAGGAGGGAAATGTTATTTATTCATGTTTTTGTGTGGTATGACTATCTGGATTAAAGGGATAATCATTCAAAGTTTGAAAATTGCAAATGTTGTTACATCTTTGTCAAATTTCTCATATTTTTATAAATAAACGCAAAACATGTCAACATAAATTTACCAATTTTATTTTGTCACGAAAAAAAATTCTCAAAACCAATGGGATATGTCGAAGCATTCCAGAGTTATTACTACATAAAGTGACACTGGTCAGATATTAAAAAATTGGTCCGGTCACTAAGGGGTTAATCCCTGAGATCAGCTCTTCGATTAATCAGAATACCCATTTATAGCAGCACTACACCTAACCATGGTGATTAGATGAACCAATATGTGAAATAATCATAGGGGCAGGGGAGCACATGGATATTTTTTCAATCATCCCACAGAAGTGCACTTCAATGAATGTCTACCTACAGAAGATGACGAATGGAGATAAAATGGCAAATATAGGTTAATAAAAAAATATATATTGACAGACCCGGACCTTTAGGAGGGGAGCATTTGGCATTATCATGCACTTGCTCTTCTTCTAAAGGGTTAAAAGTAAATAGGGTTTTTGGCGGGAATAATGTTCTCCAGCTGGGTTTTGCCGCCACAGCAGCAGGGTCTGGATTGGCTGCGGATCCCGCCAGTAGTGAGGTGTCGCAGGGGTAGATTGCGTTTCTTCCCCTGGCGGCACCAGCTGATAGGGGAGTTATTTTGTAAATAAAATAAGTGGTGGGGGGATATAGTGACTGGCAGCGCCCATGAGCTTGTCAGTCCTCGGCGTTGCCATAAGAAATTGCTGAGCCCACCCTCCCTCCCCCTTTATTTTGCTTTAAGGCTTTCATTTTACTAGTCACGGCCTGAAGGGTTAGTCATTCGGGGAACCGAATGGACAATAAGTTATAGGTAATGTAAACGGGCTTGAGCTTTGGCTAAGCTGCGGTTGTTTATAATTATTACGTTATTAATTGAAGTTACCTGTATTATATGATTTTAATAAAGGCCGTGGCCAATTAATCTTCCAAGCAAGTCAAGTGTGTCGGTGTAATTTTGTTTAATCATAGATAAGTTTAAGGTATGGTTTGTGCATTGTAATGCCAGAAAACTTACTGTTCCAAAGCTGCCCCTACCCAAGATTTTATGGATGGTAAAATTGCTCATAATAAGCGTGGGGTAGGGGCTGGATGTTCCGGGGTCCCTGCTGCATCCAGGTGTTGGCGCTTCATCCTCCAATCCATGGTCTTCGGCCTCTCTTCTCTTCTTGGTGATATTATTTAATCCAGTAGTATCACTGTGCTCTTCTCTCTTCCTCTTCTCTTCCCGCTTCTTCTGATCGCTTCCTTCTCTGTGTCCAGTAGACGCCATTCTCACATATATCTTCCCGTCTGCAGACTTCTGTCCGATCACTTCAGCCGACAGTTGAAAGTAAACGGCAGTTGGTCGTGTGCAGGTGACGTGAGTTCAGAGGTGATAGAACCCTCAGGTGGCACCAGCCAGGCAGCGGCTCATGGCCTGCTCTGCCCTATACACTGATGTGGGCATCATGGGTGACAGTTTAGAGTCCAGAGGAACGGCAAAGAACTTCATGGCAGCTTCTAATGCTGTTTTTTATTTTCATATTACATTCTTTTTATCCACATATACAGAAACTTAATAATACATTAAATAACCTAACATACTATAAAATACCAGCTCTCCCCATTACCATTGTAATCCTTGGGTTTCCATATATTTCAAAAATCATTACTTTTATCTTTTATGTTATAATACTATTTCTCATATATCACAGTTACTAGAGATTGTTTTTAAAATATTTAGGAAACGATGTATAATTTCCTTTACACTTCACAAATACTTGCTACTTAGCGTTGATATCACATAAAAGCCCAATAAAATCCATTTAAGTTTTTGGGTGTTACATGAAAAAATGTGGAAAAGTTCACGAGGTATGAATACTTTTTCAAGGCTCTGTATTGCCGGCCATTCTCTGCAATGCTTTAATAATTCTATTTTCCCGCTATATTTCCTGTTACATTGATATAAGAGTCTGTTGTACTTATTGAGTATTTTCTACTATTCTTGTATTTTTCCTGGGAATCTTGCTCTTATTTTGTGTATGGGGAGGATTGTCCTTTCTGTCCATGACTTGGGACATATTTTGGTCATTTTTCATACGTTGATGTGTATTTTTGATTTTTGTAATCCGAGGATTTGTTCTGCTTTTTTCTTGATAGCGCTCACAATAAAGATATCCTATTATTTCCTTGGATGTCTGATCCTTTGTTTAATTCTTGCTGACAATACTGTAACTGTACATTTTTGGCTGGCACACTGGTCTTCATTTAGGTTGCACCTACCCAACCTTACTGCCCAAATAATACAAGCAAAATCAGCATCCTGCTGTCATATAGCAGCATTTTACTATAAGCAGTTCTCTTCTGTCATCTCCTGATGAAACGTGGTGGTGCGTGCACATTATATTACTAGCTAATTGTCAGTACTATAAGCATGATAGCACAAGGCCCAAAAATATAAACAATTAACTTAAAATCAATGTGTCACCAGGTTTTTGCTACCCCATTTGAGAGCAGCATGATGAAGGGGCAGAGACCCTGATTCTAACAATATATCACTTACTGACTAGTGTCACGGGTGTGTCAGGTGTTATAGACAGTAGCACTGGATCTGCCTATAGAAGGTCACTGCGCTTGGCATTGTAGACGCCTTCTTGATTCCTTCTTCCTTTAGGACCCAGCAGCGACCTCTCTCATGCTATTAATTGAAACATCCTTGCATGGGAGTTAAAAACTCTCAGTTTGCTGCAGAAAATCGCCGGTGATACTTCTATATTCCTTTGTGCAGCTGTTGGCTGGTTTCTTCTCTGGTGCCCTTAGAGGACAGTTGGCGTTTCTCTTCTGGTGTCTGCTCAAGCTAAATTTTTCCCATTTGTTTGTCTACCTTGTTGTCTTTAGTTTGTAGTGGGGCTGACCAGTGCTCACCCCCTCCCCCTCTCTATCTAGGGCCAAGCTCTAGGGATATACAGGGTTTAGGGTCCTGCTCGGCGATAGGTGTGGAACCTATGTAGGGACAGTAGGATAGGCAGGGTGATATTAGGACTGCCTAGGGGTCTCCACTTCCCCTTTGCCTAGTGTTTTGGCTTCCTCCCCCTCTTCCCTCTGTGTTGCACTTAGTCTTTCCCACACCTTGCATGACAGCTGCTGGCTGCAGTTTTTATGAAATCACTGTTTTCTCTTGTAGAGCTCAGAATGCAGAGCAGTGTATAATCCGCCCACATCACTAATTGGCAGATCTCTGTGTACACTGTGCACAGGCAAAAAGCTGCCAATCAGTGGTGGGGGTGGATTTATACAGGGCTCATGAATTTGGAGGACTTCCTGATAGTAGGTTTACTAGTACTAGTATACTAGTCTTCTAGTGATTTCCTGTTAATAAAACAGTGATTTTATCAAAAGTACAGCAAGCAGCACAGTAAGTGATACATCACTGGAATCAGTGTCTCTGTCTCTACATTACGCTGCTCTCAGATTAGGTGACAAAGACCTGGTGACAGATTCCCTTTAACCTATTAATAAAAAAAGACTAGACAAGTTTAGTTTGGATAAAGAATAGGCTCACGAGGTTTATTAAAGGTTACTTAAAACATATTAACAAGTCAATAAATATTAAAAACTATGGAATAAATTAATCAGTCAGTAATCAAATAAATAATCAGCTTTGACTATCAAAAATGGACCAAGTCCTCCCAGCCTTAGCCGACTAATAGGCATCGCAACAAAAAGAGAGTGGGTTAGCAGGATGCTGGTGACTTGCTGTGCACGGACTACCCCAGACTTTGGTGAATTTAGAACTTTCATGCAGAAATATTCCCGCCGCTGGCACTTCTTCACCAATTAGGATAAAGATGCATCTTCCTGCGCAAACAACAGAATTTTCCAAAACCTGCTCGTGGAGAACCTCAGCTGAAAGAACATTGACTCTCAATTAATAAGTACCATTGCGGGAAAGAGTAGGAGGGGAAAACATACAGGAAAGGGGAGCACAAATACAGCCAAAATATAGCTAAAATTCTTAAATATAGAATATAGTGTCCCCCATGCCCACTCTGTTTCCCTCATGCTAACCATTCTGGGGGGCTCTTGGCATTAGTGTCTTACCAGACCTTACTCCTGTTATCTGAATGATCTGTTCACACAATATTTTTGCCTATTTGACTCTACAGACGAAGTACCACCCATTACCAGGTCCTGGAGGGTCCTGTGCCCAACTTCTGCTACCTCATCTGAAAGAATCCACTTATTGCGTTGGATTTACACTACTTAAATACAAGGACTTCTATATGTGCCTTTTTAATGGACTCTAAGGAGAGGGGGATTGACAATGACAGATCGAGTTTTGCCTCACTAAGCTCTCACATCTCACAGAACACAATACAGCTAGCTGGCTTCCTCGGGCGTTGGTCGTCACATAGAGGAACTCTGCCATTGATCCTTCACTCCTTACTGAAACTGGTCCTATTGAATGCTTCCTATCCCTTACTCCTCCAATATCTGAGGTGGCTACGATACAGGAGACCATGGCTTCTCTCTCTTCTTCTCAGTTGCTTCTGGAACCGATGTCTTGCCCTGCTTAAACATCTGACCTAGTGAATAATATTGGCCCCACTATGTCAACCCCTGATATGCCCAACCAAATCCAACATCCAATTCCTATAAAAAATGGCAAAGAACCTCTCCAACACAATGGAAGACTGGGACTGGAAAGATACGCCTACTAAACAGGACATAGAAGGAGGATTGAAGCATCTCAGAAAAAAGACATGGAAAACCTAAAGAGAGAAATAAAAATGTGGGTCAGACAGTCAGTGATATAGAAGAGGCACAAGACCACATGTCAAAGATTCTGGAGTTACACAAGACAGTCATTCAGGAGCGTTCCTCACAAATTGCAGACATTGTCCTACACCTCAATGATAACAAAAATACACACAGGAGGCTATCAGAAGAAATTGGAGCAGTGCAAATGGAGGAATGGGCACAGAAGTATTTTTGGCGAGTGCTGAGAAAATCTCACCCAATCGAAAAAGAAGTCATAGAGCTCTGCCCCCAAAGCCGACAGACCCATCTATTGCTATAAAAAAAAGAGCAATAGTGCTCCTCTAAGTTAGTATATCTCACAATAATAAGGTGATACGAAAACATAGTGCTCACCTGTATGAGTTGTGCTAGGGTTTTGGCACAGCTCTAATGAAACTTATTAGATCCTTTCCTAGCTGAACCTCGGTAAAATAAGAGAAAAGTGACAAAATGAGGTAGCTGGGTGCCAAGGATGGTGGAAGATGGATAAGTATTGGCCATGGATTCAAACAAAAATATTATATTGATAACAGGCAACACATTTCAAAAGTGGACTGCTATCCTCCTCAGACCCCATGAAGAAAGGCCCCAAGAAATGTGGGACACACAAATTATCAGTTTCCTGTAGGCTACAGGAACTCAACTTTGGAGAGGTTGTCCACTACTTTTACATTGGTGACCTATTCTTCGGATATGTCATCAATGTCTGATAGGCCGGGGTCTGACACCCGGCACCTCGCTGATTAGCTGTAATTGGAAGTTCTCACTTACCGAGCTGTCCGTCTACTATTAGTGGCCGTGGCTTGGTACTGTACACCTTCTATTCAAAACAATAGGAGGTGGATGTGTAGTACCCTGTAGCGGCCAATACAACTAGACAGAGCAGCTCAGTAAGTGAGTACTTCCGGACGCTGATAGCAGCTGATGGGTGGGTGGTGACATCAGACATTGATGACCTATCCCAAGGATAGGTCATCAGTGTAAAAGTAGTGCACAACCTCTTTAAGATTCTCTCACAATGGTACAAGACCCCTGCAAAATTACATAAAATGTTCCCATCATTCTCGCACTTGTGTTGACGGTGGGCTTCAGCCTCAGGTTCAGTTTTATATGTCTGGTGGAGCTGATCTCCTATATGTCTATTATGGTAGGAGATCTCTTGACTGTTGCACTAACCTCCAAATGATCCCTGATGTTCCATGCTCCCCGGATCCATTTCTACTAATTAAAAGGGGTGTACTGAGGCACTTTATACTTGCAATCACGGCCGCCATCAGGGCATTACTGCCCTTATTGTTGTATGGGGCCCGGTGAGCAGAAGGAAAGAGGGGGATTTGTGCTTCTGCTCACCGGGCCCCAGGGTATAATGTACAGTGAACATTTCATCGCAGGGAGCTTTCCTGCTTGGTGCTGCACAGAAGTCAATACAGAACAGCCGCGTAGCTCCAGGGCTTCCTCCGCCCCTTCTGTGACGCGATGGTGATGACGCATACGCGATGACATAATTGCGTACCAGCGCCACTCGCCAGAAGCAAATGATTATGAATAGAGACTGGAGGTGGAGGAAAGTAAATAATTAATTGAGATTGGGGGATGGTGAACAGCAAATGGTGATGAATTGAGACTGGGGGGTGGGAAATAGCAAATGGTGTTGACTTGAGGGAGGGGAGAGCAAATGATGATGAATTGAGGGGGTCCTGTTACTGTGCAGGACAGCACTATGTCGCTTTTTCCTTCATCTGGAGTAGTGTAGAAGTTGAGGAAAAAGTGGGGAAAGTGCTCTGAAAGCAGTGCTCTAGATAACTGTGATATTTTATGCAGAGACGAGTCCTGGCTGCAAGAACTGATGGCAGTCTGCGCAGGATTAAGAAAAGCGAACATGAAGGACTTCAACTAGAGATGTCACTGGTGAGGTAGTGTGTTACCTGTACACTGACACTATACACTATATAGAGTATGAAAAAAGGAGGAGAACATTGAGTATGAGCTAAAATCATATAATTTTATTAATTCATTTCATTACAAAAATTGCATAAATATTTAAGGTCATTTAATATCAAGATGTGGAGATAAGTAACCCAGTGCAAGGCTAAAACACCCAGACACAGTACGCATGCATAGGTTATTTAAGTAAGCTGCATGAATTAAACATGATAGTAAACTAGGTAGGTACTAGTATACCCAGCATAATACACCAAAAAATGAGTGATTACGTCAGTACTTCCTGCAGCAATGCTTTATACAGATGTAGAAAGTAAATAGACAAACAACTATAGGTGGAGAGCCCATGTAGTAGTCATATTAATGCTAGCTATCAGCATAAGTATAAAAGGGGACTCCATCTATTGTTAATAGAAATCGAATCAAAAGCAAAAGACAATCATACCCATGCTTGCGAAAGTCTGCGCCAGGTACCCAGCCCAGCCTCAGCCCCAAACGCACGCTTTCGCCGTCTGGCTTCCTCAGGGCGCATGGTTGGACACATATCCATCTTGTGTTATATAGCTGCAAGGACCTTCCGTCCACATGTCCAAAATAAGCCAATCGCGTTGGAGTGGGCGGCGCATGAGCCCTCAAGCTGCCATGTCTGCGGACGCCCCGACCCCCGTCAGTCTCCCAAGCAGTCACATGACTCGGCCGGCGCAGGTACGAGCCACGGAGTGCAGGGGAGATCAAAGATAAGGAGCGGGGCGGAGGGGGCGCATGTGCACCATGTACAGCATACTGCATCTGCCAGCAGTCACCAAAGCATGCAGGTAGTAACCCCATGATTGCACCTGCACTGCAGCAAAAAAATAAAAATAAAATATATACAGTGCCTACAAGTAGTATTCAACCCCCTGCAGATTTAGCTGGTTGACACATGCGGAATTAACTTGGCATTGTGACATTTGTACTGTAGATCAGCCTGGAAGTGGGAAATGCACTGCAGCAAATTTTGTTTTTGTTGTTTTTTTTTTGTTTTTTTTTAAACGTAAAAAGTTAATTCAGAGTGTCATTTATTATTCAACCCCTCAAACCACAAGAATTCTGTTTGGTCCCCCTAAAGTATTAAGAAGTAGTTCAGGCACCAAGAATAATGAGCTTCACATGTGTGGATTAAAGATCTCTTTTGCCAGCCTTTTCTGACTATTTAAGACCCTCCCCAAACTTGTGAACAGCACTCAGACATGGTCAACATGGGAAAGACAAAGGAGCATTCCAAGGCCATCAGAGACAAGATGGTGGAGGGTCACAAGGCTGGCAAGGGGTACAAAACCCTTTCCAAGGAGTTGGGCCTACCTGTCTCCACTGTTGGGAGCATCATCCGTAAGTGGAAGGCTTATGGAACTACTGTTAGCCTTCCACGGCCAGGACAGCCTTTGAAAGTGTCCTCCCGTGCTGAGGCCAGGCTTGTCCGAAGAGTCAAGGCTAACCCAAGGACAACAAGGAAGGAGCTCATGGCAGTGGGGACATTGATTTCAGTCAATACCATAAGTAACGTACTCCACCGCAATGGTCTCCGTTCCAGACGAGCCCGTAAGGTACCTTTACTTTCAAAGATTCATGTCAAGACTCGTCTACAGTTTGCTCATGATCACTTGGAGGACTCTGAGACAGACTGGTTCAAGGTTCTATGGTCTGATGAGACCAAGATCGAGATCTTTGGTGCCAACCACACACGTGACGTTTGGAGACTGGATGGCACTGCATACGACCCCAAGAATACCATCCCTACAGTCAAGCATGGTGGTGGCAGCATCATGCTGTGGGGCTGTTTCTCTGCCAAGGGGCCTGGCCATCTGGTCCGCATCCATGGGAAGATGGATAGCACGGCCTACCTGGAGATTTTGGCCAAGAACCTCCGCTCCTCCATCAAGGATCTTAAGATGGGTCGTAATTTCATCTTCCAACAAGACAACGACCCAAAGCACACAGCGAAGAAAACCAAGGCCTGGTTCAATAGGGAAAAAGTCAAGGTGTTGGAGTGGCCTAGTCAGTCTCCTGACCTTAACCCAATTGAAAACTTGTGGAAGGAGCTCAAGAATAAAGTCCACATGAGACACCCAAAGAACCTAGATAACTTGGAGAAGATCTGCATGGAGGAGTGGGCCAAGATAACTCCACAGACCTGTGCCGGCCTGATCAGGTCTTATAAAAGACGATTATTAGCTGTAATTGCAAACAAGGGTTATTCCACAAAATATTAAACATAGGGGTTGTATAATAATTGACCCACACTTTTATGTTTAAAATTTAATAAAATTCAACTGAGCAACATAACTTTTTGGTTTGTAAGATTTATGCTTCTGTTCATAAAACCTACTCTCGTTTGCAGTTTGAAGGCTCTAACTTATTTGCATCTTATCAAACCAGCTAAATCTGCAGGGGGTTGAATACTACTTGTAGGCACTGTATATATATATATATATATATATATATATATATATATATATAAATAAATATATAAAAATTGTAAAAAATATATATAAAAAAAATATATATATTTTTGTGAAGTGCCTGAAAGTGACTGCCAGCCAGAGTGCATATATGCAAAGTAGCAAATCCAGATCTAAAGTGCAGATGTGCGGTATGCTTCGGCAGTGAGGGCATAAAGTTCAGTATGGACACTTCACACAAAATATACAGTTCATCAGAGCAGCATACATGATAAGTATTGTTCAAAACTCCATATAAGCTTCATCCTTGATTTTAAACTTCATAAAAGCTGAATTTGCAAGGGTCGAAGCTAGTCCCAAAGGGTGAAGTCCTCCAAACACATAATCAGAAGTGCATCGTGGCGAAAGGACAGAGGAAAGAAGAGGGGGTCATGTACGACCCTAATCCCTGCAGACTGTAGACATTATCTTAAGCAAAGAAAGAAAATAAATGTCAGAATTGACCAAATGCAATAAATACTATTAAAACCAAATAAAAACAGCACAAGATAAACATGTTAAAAACCCGTGGCTACAAAGAGAGGGAGGAGGCAGAGACACACATAAATCATAAATACGAGGCAAAGCCCAATGCCTCATTAAGGCCTTGCGGTACCATAGTTCCCAGAAGTGTGATCCAACGGCATTCCTTTTGTGCAAAAAGGCGTTTAATGTTACCCCCTCTAATGCTGCATTGTACATGTTCAATACCACGCACCATAAAAAATTTGGGATTACAATTATGAACTTTTCTATAGTGACGGGGTATTGATTTTAGTTGAGAGGGGTCTATAGCGGTTGCAGCCACACAAATATCCCGCACATGTTCACGCGTGCGTATCTTCAATTGTCTTGAGGTTAACCCAACGTGAATTTTGGGACAGCTGCATACAGCATAATAAATTACCTGTGAGGTGGAGCATGTGATATGCTGCTTAATTGTATATGTCTTCTTCCCATCGGCCGTAGCAAAGCTCGTTGATCTCGATATATTTTTGCATGCAATGCAATCGCCACATGGGAAGCATCCAGCAGGGGGTCCACGGGTTCCGAACGGATTTAATTTCATGGGAACATAGTGGCTTTGTGTCAATAGATCTTTTAGGTTAGGGGATCGTCTTGGCGTCATAAGTGAATGGTCTAGAATGAATTGCGACAAAGCGGGCTCAGTTTTTAAAATATTCCAGTGCTTCCCCAAACACTCCCTCATGGTATCCCACTCCCCATTATAGGTTGAGATGAACCGAACTACTTCTTTAGCGTCCTGTTTTTTTTGGGGGGGATATAATAATGTGTCCCTCCCCCTCCTTTTAGCTTTAATATAACCATTTTTAATGCATCTATTGCTATAGCCACGTGCTCTAAATCTCTCCCGCATGTCATCAGACTGTGTTTCAAAACGCACGTCTGAGGAACAGATCCGTCTGATTCTCATAAATTGTCCCACCGGGATACCTTTGATGGTGGAGTATGGGTGTCCAGAACTAGAATGTAATAATGAGTTTACCCAGGTGGACTTCCGATGGACATCAGTCTGGAGTTGGAGTGAAGAGTCCACACATATCTTAATGTCCAGAAAGTCCACCTGTGTCCTGCTGCTGGAGTATGGCAATTTAATATTAAATCTGTTTATATTCAGTTGCAACATAAATTCCTGGAATTGGGCCTCAGTGCCTTGCCAGATGATCAGCACGTCATCAATGTAGCGTATCCAGCACTGCGCACGGTCAGCGGCCCACACCCCTCCCCCGCCAAAGACCTCTCTTTCCCATAGGAAGAGGTTTGCATAAGATGGGGCACAAGCCGCCCCCATCGCAGTGCCGCACCCCTGTAAATAGAATACTTCTTTAAACACAAAGAAATTGTGCGTCAGGATGTAGGCCAACAATTCCAGGATTAGGTCACAGGTCTGATCGTCCCAGTTGCTATTGTGTAAAAAGAACTTGCATGCCTCGAGGCCATCTTGATGTCTTATGCAAGTATAAAGTGCCTCTATATCTACCGTAGCTAATATCATACCGCTATCCAAGACCATCCCATCAATGCGGGCCAGGACGTCCGTCGTGTCACGTGCATAGGAGGGCAAAGTTTCAACCAAAGGTTTTAAGTAGAACTCAATAAATTTACATATTGGTTCGCATAGCCCCCCAATGCCGGACAAGATCGGACACCCTGGCAGCTCCAATGGGTTCTTATGGATCTTGGGCAAAAAATAGATGGTAGGGATTCTGGGAAACTTAGTAATAAGACCATCATAAACTTTTTTGGGGATAATGCCTTTATCAAAAGCCCGAAATAATATATCATCCAGTTCAGCAGAGTAGGTCATCATTGGGTTCCGCTCTAGCCTACAATAGGTGGTTTTATCCCTTAGGTGTCTAAATGCCTCCCTCTCATACATAATTTTAGGCCATAGTACAATTTCCCCCCCCCCCCTTGTCAGCCAGTTTAATGACCACATCGTCCATAGCCTGGAGGGCATGCAAAGCCCTACGTTGATCCGAAGACAGGTTATCCACAGTGCGGTTAGTAGGGATTTGATGGAATTCGTCTATCACCAATCTAACAAAAACTTCAACCGCTGGACATAAAGACAAGGGGGGGAACCTTGTAGACCGTGCCAAACTGGATTGGGGGAACATATCTGTGTGTTCAGGGGCCTGATCAGTCAGCAAATCCTCAAGGGCCTGTAGGGCTTCACTTTCCAAGGAGCTAGTTGGAAGTTGTCCTTCTGTCCCTCTATTATGCAATTTTTTCAAAACGAGTTTCCTTGCAAATAAGTATAGATCCTTTATTGCTGGAAACAAATTAAAATTGTTAGTTGGTGCGAACGTCAGGCCCTTGGACAGTACTTCCCTTTGAATGGGAGTAAGAGTATGAGTTGATAAATTAATCACCTCCAATCCAACCTTGTTCCGTTTTTCTTGATTATTGGGTGGTGGTATTTTGCGTTTAGTAGACTGTTTGTCCTTATTCGCTCCCATATTCCTATGACCATTCCACTTAGAATCACCCGCCACAGACCCCTCACTGGATGCATAGGATGAGAATAAGGTCGTTCTAGAGCGTAAATATACCCTTGTACGGGCCCGCCTTTGATTCCATTTATACATGGTATTGGTCTGCTGATCATTATAGTCACGCTATAATTTCTGGGTTTTACTCTCGCATATACTTTTCTCCCACTTAGTAAATTCAGCATCGATTTCTAGATTAAGAGATACCAAATTATCTGGTGATAATTCTTGTTTGAGTCCATTCTGGATCTCATCTATTTGGGCATCAAGTATTCCAAGGGTTTTTGTGTTCATATTTATCAACAGCTCCATAAATCCCCTGGAGCAATTACTAGCCAGATTTTCCCATTTGGACCTAATTTCCTCGTCCTCGACATCAAAGGAGGGAAAGACTTGAACCCTGAGGCCCCTAGGGATCAAGCCCTTCTCTACATATTTATTAAGGAATGCCCTGTTCCACCATATTCTGGTACGCCTGTTGAGTAAATCCTTAAATTTTGTAGTCATTGCATTGGTGTCTCTGCCTGCCCCGACCACGGGTCCACTAGGTACTTCACCAAACACATCATTGACACGGTTGAGCCACGTCTGTTCACGTGCTTTATAGTCCCTATATAGAGTATACAGAGCTCTTGTGTATGATGTAACTGGTGATCACTGTATTACCTATACACTGACACTATATAAAGAGCTCCTGTGTATTGTGCCACCAGTGATCACTGTATTATCTGTACACTGACACTATATACAGAGCTCCTGTGTAAAATGTCACTGGTGATCACTGTATTATCTGTACACTGACACTATATACAGAGCTCCTGTGTGTAATGTCACTGGTGATCACTATATTACCTCTTCACTGGCACTATATACAGAGCTCCTGTGTATAATGTCACTGGTGAGTCCCTGTATTACTTGTACACTTAGACTATACACTGTATACTATGTACAGAGCTCCTGTGCACTAATGGCATTAGAATTGTGTTTTTTTATTAATGATTAGTATTGTAGTATTCGGTCACTATGTGGTGATGTGTGGTCAGGTCTTGGTGTGGCAGTATTTGTCCCCTGTATGTGGTATTATTCAGTCATTATGTGGTGGTGATATGTGGTCTGGTGATGGTGTAGCGGTATTTATCCCATGTACAGTACAGACCAAAAGTTTGGACACACCTTCTCATTTAAAGATTTTTCTGTATTTTCATGACTATGAAAATTGTACATTCACACTGAGGTAATCAAAACTATGAACTAACACATGTGGAATTATATACTTAACAAAAAAAGTGTGAAACAACTGAAAATATGTCTTTTGCTTTGATGACTGCTTTGCACACTCTTGGCATTCTCTTGATGAGTTTCAAGAGGTAGTCACCAGAAATGGTCTTCCAACAATCTTGAAGGAGTTCCCAGAAATGCTTAGCACTTGTTGGCCCTTTTGCCTTCACTCTGTGGTCCAGCTACTTTGAAGAACCTAGAATATAAGACATATTTTCAGTTGTTTCACACTTTTTTGTTAAGCATATAATTCCACATGTGTTAATTCATAGTTTTGATGCCTTCAATGTGAATGTACAATTTTCATAGTCATGAAAATACAGAAAAATCTTTAAATGAGAAGGTGTGTCCAAACTTTTGGTCTGTACTGTATGTGGTGGTAATATGTGGCCTGCTCATGGTGTGTTGGTATTTGTCCCTTGTATGTGGTATTATTTGGTTACTATGTGGTGGTAATATGCGGTCCGGCCATGGTGTGACGGTATTTGTCTCTTGTATGTGGTATTATTGATCATTTTAAAAAATGTATATGTCACATTCCTTTAAAGATAAATAAATAAAAACATACCTGAAAAGAGTATTGTATATTTTAATGATTAATAGGTTAGAGTAGAGTAGGACCCGGCCAAAAGAGTCTACCTTGTTGTGGTAGCAGGCTGAAAAAATCTTTTGGCCAAATCGAAAGCTGATTGCTATGTATGTGATATGGTGTTCTATGGGAATTGTTAATGTGTGATTGGTGAGGACGTGGTGCACAAGTGGAGTTTTTCCAAGAGTGGATGGTAGGACTGTGGAAGGTTCAAGGCGTGCAGGTGGAGTTTGGGTGGAGGCGGAGCTGTGGTGGAGCCTGCAACATTTTCAAGGGGGCCCGAAAATGTTGCCACTATGTGGCCCTGAAATTCCTGGTGGCAGCCCTGGGGGTCATCATATTGTGTGGGGGATTGTAGAGTTATCAGGCAGATTATTACTTTTTAGAAGCACTCAGGGGACTATATTAAATGGTAAAGGGAACCTGTCACCAGCGAAAATGCTATGAACCTGCAGATATGGGGTTAATCTGCAGGTTAGTCCGGCGCCTGCACGTAGCCAAAGGAAATCTAACTTTATTCTCCCCGATAGCATTCGGTTCCAGCCTCTATCTATTATCTGTCTCTATTATTTAGCTCTATAGATCCAACAGAAAAAAAGAGACTCTATTCTCCAATGATTATTGTAAAAATTCTTTATTGATACATCAATTCAAATGGATATACATATTAAAACCATTTAAAAAGAGAAAATAGGGGAATGTGTAGGATGCAAAAAGAAACCCACAATATACCAGGGCACAATATAAAAACATTGTTGTCAATTATAACTAAAATTCACAACAAAATACAATCTACATATACCTGAAGAAGTAGAGTAAATCAACAGTTTTTGGTCCAATCAAGGTAAATTGTCGCCATACATAAGCAATCGAAAATCAAAACAGGCCATCCAAGTGTCCCAAAGGAGGAAAATGGAAAGAACCATGAGAAAACAAAAGTCAAATATAAATGTTATTAATGACAGATAAAATACATATTAAAATAGGTGATAGAATGGTGCGGAGCCACTATCTAGCACCAGCGAGTGAGTCTTGGTTGAAATCAGACCTTAAGGGCTGTTTTAGGTGCGGCAACTGCATAAATTGCCTTTCCGTTGAAAACATTAAAATCTTTAGAGGTACCAATGTTGACAGAGAATTTATCATCAGGGATTTCATTAACTGCCGAACGCAGGGAGTTATTTATAGAGGTGTATGCCAATGCGGCCTGGAATACATAGGCAAGACCATACGTGAATTGAGGCGTAGGATTGGTGAGCACCTAGGTGACATTGAACAGGTGAGGGGGAGATTGGGACCGCCTATTACTGCAAAAGGAGACAAGGTGGATCTTTGTGTTGAAAACCGTGTCTCCGCGGGGTTTGAATGAGCGGCTGACATACAGATGCTTCATATAAATTATGTTTTTTGCCTACAGTTTTTAACTCAACCTATATACCTCATTTTTGTTTGTCCTTTATTCTACTTTTTGCAAGTGAACCAATACTATTGGACATTGATCCTGGGAACACCTCCACCTGAGTTTCCTTTTCTAACTTATGGAACACCATCCTGACATATTGTGCCATGTACTTGCATTACAGATGCCTGGGGCTGTTGTTGTGGGCTCTTATTATTGGGCCATTGTGGAGTGCACAGTGTGTTTAGGAGCGAGGGTGTTCTATAATGATGCATCTTGAAATGCATCTTGCGGTCCAGCGCACCAGAAGCGACATGGGTGGGCGCTCATAGTAACATACATAGTAACATAGTTTTTAAGGTTGAAGGAAGACTAAGTCCATCTAGTCCAACCCATAGCCTAACTTGTTGATCCAGAGGAAGGCAAAAAAAAACCATGTGGCAAACACTAAGCTCCACATTGGGAAAAAAATTCCTTCCCGACTCCATACGACAATCAGACTAGTTCCCTGGATCAACGCCCTATCAAGGAATCTAGTATTTATAACCTGTAATAGTGATGCGCTCTCTTGGAAATGTACTTGCCATTGCCTAAAGTACAACCCAGATAGAGGGTGCCCAGCCCTGTGTTCTACAGTTCTTTGTGCCAGTCCCCTGATGACTCAAGATTTTTGAAGAAACGCGACCGGAGGCGCATAGGGTCAGTTCAGGGCTGTCCAAAATTAAAGGATCAGCTGTGGACTGCCCCTGTAAGGGCGGGAGTCTTGGGGTCTGAAGGGTCAATCAAGTTAATAGGGACTAACAGGGACAGTCAACCCCTTGGACTCGATGATATGGGCCTTTATGGATGAGGATCTTTTGGAGGAACTCTGAGACCAATGAATTTGGTGAGATCTTTCCTTTTATCCATCTGCCCTATTGTACATAATTGTTTGTGGACTTTATTGTCTGGTCCTGTTAAAACATATTATATATATATATACACACTGCTCAAAAAAATAAAGGGAACACTTAAACAACAGAATATAACTCCAAGTAAATCAAACTTCTGTGAAATCAAACTGTCCACTTAGGAAGCAACACTGATTGACAATCAATTTCACATGCTGTTGTGCATATGGAATAGACAATAGATGGAAATTATTGCCAATTAGCAAGACACACTCAATAAAGGAGTGGTTCTGCAGGTGGGGATCACAGACCACATCTCAGTACCAATGCTTTCTGGCTGATGTTTTGGTCACTTTTGAATATTGGTTGTGCTTTCACACTTGTGGTAGCATGAGACGGACTCTACAACCCACAGAAGTTGCTCAGGTAGTGCAGCTCATCCAGGATGGCACATCAATGTGAGCTGTGGCAAGAAGGTTTGCTGTGTCTGTCAGCGTAGTGTCCAGAGGCTGGAGGCGCTACCAGGAGACAGGCCAGTACACCAGGAGATGTGGAGGGGGCTGTAGGAGGGCAACAACCCAGCAGCAGGACCGCTACCTCAGCCTTTGTGCAAGGAGGAACAGGAGAAGCACTGCCAGAGCCCTGCAAAATGACCTCCAGCAGGCCACAAATGTGCATGTGTCTGCACAAACGGTTAGAAACCGACTCCATGAGGGTGGTATGAGGGCCCGATGTCCATAGATGGGGGTTGTGCTCACAGCCCAACACCGTGCAGGACGCTTGGCATTTGCCACAGAACACCAGGATTGGCAAAGTCACCATTGGCGCCCTGTGCTCTTCACAGATGAAAGCAAGTTCACACTGAGCACATGTGACAGACGTAACAGAGTCTGGAGATGCCGTGAAGAGCGATCTGCTGCCTGCAACATCCTTCAGCATGACCGGTTTGGCAGTGGGTCAGTAATGGTGTGGGGTGGCATTTCTTTGGAGGGCTGCACAGCCCTCCATGTGCTTGCCAGAGGTAGCCTGACTGCCATTAGGTACCGAGATGAGATCCTCAGACCCCTTGTGAGACCATATGCTGGTGTGGTTGGCCCTGGGTTCCTCCTAATGCAGGACAATGCCAGACCTCATGTGGCTGGAGTGTGTCAGACGTTCCTGCAAGATCAAGGCATTGAAGCTATGGACTGGCCCACCCGTTCCCGAGACCTGAATCCGATTGAGGACATCTGGGACATCATGTCCAGGTCTGAGAGGAGATCCCACAGGAGACCATCCGCAAACTCATCATGAGCATGCCTAGGAGTTGTAGGGAGGTCATACAGGCACATGGAGGCCACACACAATACTGAGCGTCATTTTGACTTTTTTAAGGACATTACATCAAAGTTGGATCAGCCGGTAGTGTGTTTTTCCACTTTAATTTTGGGGGTGACTCCAAATCCAGGCCTCCATTGGTTAATAAATTTGATTTCCATTGATGATTTTTGTGTGATTTTGCTGTCAGCACATTCAACTTTGTACAGAACAAAGTATTCAATGAGAATATTTCAGATCTAGGATGTGTTATTTGAGTGTTCCCTTTATTTTTTTGAGCAGTGTATAAATTGGGAAAACTTTGAATGTGTCCCCAAGTGCAGTTGCAAAAACCATCAAGTGCCACAAAGAAACTGGCTCACATGAGGACCACCCCAGGAAAGGAAGACCAAGACTCACCTCTGCTTCTGAGGATAAGTTTATCCGAGTCACCAGCCTCAGAAATCGCAGGTTAACAGCAGCTCAGATTAGAGACCAGGTCAATGCCACACAGAGTTCTAGCAGCAGATACATCTCTACAACAACTATTAAGAGGAGACTTTGTGCAGCTGGCCTTCATGGTAAAATAGCTGCTAGGAAACCACTGCTAAGGACAGGCAACAAGCAGAAGAGAGAAGTTTGGGCTAAAGAACACAAGGAATGGACATTAGACCAGTGGAAATCTGTGCTTTGGTCTGATGAGTCCAAATTTGAGATCTTTGGTTCCCACCACCGTGTCTTTGTGCGACGCAGAAAAAGTGAACGGATGGACTCTACATGCCTGGTTCCCACCGTGAAGCATGGAGGAGGAGGTGTGATGGTGTGGGGGTGCTTTGCTGGTGACACTGTTGGGGATTTATTCAAAATTGAAGGCATACTGAACCAGCATGGCTACCACAGCATCTTGCAGAGGCATGCTATTCCATTCGGTTTGCGTTTAGTTGGACCATCATTTATTTTTCAACAGGACAATGACCCCAAACACACCTCCAGGCTGTGTAAGGGCTACTTGAACAAGAAGGAGAGTGATGGGGTGCTACGCCAGATGACCTGGCCTCCACAGTCACCAGGCCTGAACCCAATCGAGATGGCTTGGGGTGAGCTGGACCGCAGAGTGAAGGCAAAAGGGCCAACAAGTGCTAAGCATCTCTGGGAACTCCTTCAAGATTGTTGGAAGACCATTTCCAATGACTACCTTTTGAAGCTCATCAAGAGAATGCCAAGAGTGTGCAAAGCAGTCATTAAAGCAAAAGGAGGCTACTTTGAAGAACCTAGAATATAAGACATATTTTCAGTTGTGTCACACTTTTTTGTTACGTATATAATTCCACATGTGTTAATTCATAGTTTTGATGCTTTCAGTGTGAATGTACAATTTTCAAAGTCATGAAAATACAGAACAATCTTTAAATGAGAAGGTGTGTCCAAACTTTTGGTCTGTACTGTATATATATATATATATATATATATATATATATATATGTATTTACTGATGCCTTTTTTTTTCAGTTTTTAATATATCTGTTATGTGTATTGTCAATTTTGTACTGAGGATTGCCAAAACTCTTTTATTCTTGGCAGTAAAAGTTAAGTTTTAAATCCATTATAGCTGCTATATATATTATCTATCTCTATAGCATTCGCTGCTGGGTTATTATCTATCTCTATAGCATTCGCTGCTGTCTAAAAACACATGCAAAAAAACGCTACAAAAAAGCAGCAAATCCTCAATTATTTTTAGACCAGGATTTTATAACATTTTTGCTGATTTAATTAAAGTCAATGGTTAAAATAACACTGCAAAAATTAGAAAGAATTGACATGATGCAGATCTGAACCTGCACCAAATCTGCAAGTCACAAATAAGCAACATGTGCATGAGACTTCAGGATTCTCTTTCAGGATTTGTGACAAATCCGCGCAGCAAAAACGCGACATGCACACAGCCTAAGGCTGTGTGCCCACGTAGCGTTTTTCAAGCGTATATGCTGCGGAATTTCCGCAGCGTAAACGCTTGAAAAACGCATGTATATCCGCACCCCATGGTCCCCAATGGCATTCCGCAATGTCAATGCCCATGCTGCGGATTTTTCCGCAGCGTATATGCTGCGGTCAAAAATCCGCAGCATGTTCATTAATTTTGCGGAAGCGCAGCGGAATCAATGTGCGGATGGTACCCAAGTCTGGATGAGAGGAGACTCTCATCCAGACCTGGGTACCAAAGAACCTGTAAAAAAAAGAATAAAATAAAGTTTATACTTATCTTCTGATGTTTTCCCTCCGTCGCGCTGTTGTCTGAAGGACCTGCCACGTCATTGAGTCATGTGACCCACCACATGACTCAATGACGTCACCGCAGGTCCTGCACACAACAGCGTGAGCCGCTCAAGACTCCGGACGGGGCAGAGAATGCATCGGAAGGTGAGTATAAAGTTTATTTTTTTATTTTTTACCATTCTGAACAAGTTGTCAAGCACTTTTCCAAGTGATGCTTGGAGAAGTGCTTGATAACCCGCATGCGGAAATGCATACAAAGACGCCTCACAAACGCTTCTACCTGGCGGGAAAACCGCATGTAATATCCGCATGCGATTTTCCCGCCAGAGAGAAGCGTAAAAAATATGCTTCAGGTCCGCAACGTGGGCACATAGCCTAATACAAACATCCAGCCACCACTAGGGGGATCCCACTGCCTATTGATTTATATAGCCCTATATCAGTATGTAGAAAGCTCTGTTTAGTGGCATCACATTATTTTTTTTATCAGAGAATGTTCAGGATTTAAAAAAAAAAAAAAAGTAGGCCAGGAGCAAGAAAAGGCTTAAAATAATCAATCCTCACATTTCAATTCCCAGGTTATCTCAGCACTGCTACTCTGGTGGTACCAGCTGGTCTTAGTTCGCTTTGCTGTGCAATCATGTGTTGTACGGCCACATTAGTGCTGGAGCCAATCACTGAACACAGCGGTGATGCTAGTATGTACGGAACAAAATTGCTGAGCACAGTGTTGCAGTGAAGTAAACAAAGATCAGAGGAGACCACGGGAGCAGCAGGGAATTGAGTCATCTGTACATAGAAATCATAGGGCCCCATAGCAGAAGTTCTAATTGTACACCCCCCGCCTCAAAAAATAAAAATAACAATAATAATATTCAGCGGGATCACAGAAGAGCCATCTCACAAATTTGCGAGATACAGTAGGATGAAAATTACTATTGAAGCCCTTAGATTCCCCTTTCATTGCCCCATAAAGTATGTTGCCAACAAAAGTGCCCCCCCAAAACAATGCAATACCCTTCAGTGAATTCCTCCTCACGCACGGCATGGGGACCCTACTGTACATCCCTGCCTGTTAGCAGAGGATTAATCTGCGTGACATCCAGAGTTTAGAACACAGAATGTAGGTTTATTCATATCCAGCATAGGCACAGCATGGAGTCTGGTGTTACTGCAGCATGAGGAAATCAAATACATATATAACAACAACACAGGAAGAGAAGGAGGGGGCATCCTGTCTGTGGGAGTTTTTTTTTTTTAACTAAACTTTGTTAACAACCTCACAATATGCACAACATATGAAACAGCACAGTAGTTGTTGCAATACACATACAGATTAATATGTATTATTCCAACACCCCCACTCAACAACTACTTATCCTCTTAGTCCCATTGTGGTTCTCAATTCTTGGAACCTAGCTCGTGGCAATGGCTTTGTCATAATGTCAGCTACCATCTTATCAGTTTCACAATAGACAAACTGAATTATCCCACGATCTATCAAATCACGTAGATGATGATGTCTGACGTCAATGTGCTTGGTTCTAGCACTGATCTTTTCACTGCATGCAAGTTTAATGCATCCTTGGTTGTCCTCATAAATCACCGTCGGCTGAGTTGTCGGTTTGCCAAGATCGTCCATCAATTGTCTTAGCCAAACAACCTCCTGGCTTGCATAGGCTGCGGACACATACTCCGCTTCTGTAGATGACAAGGCAACAGACATTTGTTTCCTACTAGACCAGGAGATTGAACTTTCTCCAACTTTAAACAAGTATCCACTTGTGGATTTACGATCACGCGAATCACCAGCCCAATCCGCATCTACATAGCCGGTAAGTTCTAGATCTCCTGCTGCAGATAGTTTTAAATTTACATCTTGCATTTCTTTGAAATATCGGAGAAGTCTCTTAACAGCATTCCAGTCTCTTTGGCGCGGTTTTTCCACATATCTGCAAAGGATTCCAACTGTTGTTGTGATATCCGGTCGAGTCATAGTTGATATGTATAGAAGTGCCCCCACTGCCTGACGATATTTCTCATTGTTAGGCAACAGGTCATCTTCTCCTTCCAGCTTCAGGTAGGATGGTTCCATTGGGGTTGATATACCTTTGGCCTCTGACATTTTAAACTGATTCAGAATCAAATTAATTTTTGCACTTTGGTTTAGAAGAAAACTTCCATCTTCCTCTCTCTGGATTTGGATCCCTAGATAATATGTCACACTTCCAAGGTCTTTTGTTTCAAAGTGCTGATTCAGAATTTCAGTCATTTTTCCAATTTCTGCGTCGTCTTGATGAACAACAATCACGTCGTCCACATATAAGAGAATATACATCCACTTTCCATCTGTATATTTTGTGTATAAGCACGGATCTGCTTGACCTCTTTTAAATCCTTCTTCCAACAAGACTTTATTCATCTTGGTGTTCCATGCTCTTGCTGATTGCTTAAGACCATAGAGAGATTTTTGTAGTTTGCAAACAAGATTCTCTTCACCTCCTTTTACATAACCTTCAGGTTGAGTCATGTATAAGTCCTCCTCAATGTCACCATTTAAAAAGGCAGTTTTTATATCCAAATGTCTGACATACATCTTTTGTACAGCAGCTACAGCTAACAAAGCTCTGAACGTGGTCTGTTTAGCGACTGGAGCAAATGTAGCATCGTAATCTTCGCCATACTTTTGAGAATATCCTTTTGCGACCAACCTTGCTTTGAATCTGTGGACTTTACCTTCAGAGTCATATTTGATTTTGAAGACCCACTTGCACTTGATTGCCTTTTTGCCCTGTGGTAGCTTGGTGAGTTTCCAACTTTGGAGTTGATGAAGCGATTTGATTTCCTCATTAGCGGCATCGATCCACTTTGTTCTTTCATGGACAGGTAGTGCTTGCATTTCATCCCATGACTGCGGCTCTGACTCAGATAGTGTCTTGACAATGTAGGATAGACGTTTAGCTGGTATACCTTTATTTGATCTTGACGATCTCCTGATTTCAGATTCACCTGATTTTTCTGTTGTTCCTTCATTAGTTGAAGAATCCAGCCAGACCTCTACATCCTCCTTGTTGCTGTCTTGTAATTGTGACTTCAGCTGGACTACTGGCGTGATGTCACAAAACTTGGGTGATACAAAGTTCTTATCAATCACTACATCTCTACTTATTGTGATCTTGTTTGTTTCTGGGTGTAGAATCCTATAACCTTTCTGGGTTTCGCTGTAGCCTACCAGGATACCTTCTTTAGCGTGAGATTCCCACTTAGTTCGCTTTTCCTTGGGAACATGTACAAATGCTTTACTTCCGAATATTCTTATGTGATGTAGTTTTGGCTTTCTGCTATTCCATTGCTCAAATGGAGTTTTCTCTGTAGCTTTACCTGGTAGTCTGTTCTGAAGATAGCAAGCTGTCATGATTGCTTCACCCCAATATGCTGTGGGCAGATTTGCATCAAATAACATGCTTCTTCCACTTTCACATAGTGTTCAGTTCCTTCTTTCCGCGACACCATTTTGCTCTGGGTTGTACGGTACAGTGGTCTGAAATAGGATTCCATTTTTCTTTAAAATGCTCTGTGTCTCATTACTTGTATATTCAGTCCCATTATCTGCACGTAGAATCTTTGGCATTCTTCCAAATTTATTATATAGTTCAGCTAGGTATATTTCAAGTTTCTCTGGAACTTCCTTCTTGCTGTGAAGCAGGTGGACAACTGTATATCTTGAATGATCATCAATAAATGTGAGAAAATATCTCTTCTTCCCTGGAGTCAGAGTGCTCATTGGACCACAGACATCTGTGTGTATTAAATCTAGTGGCTGTGCTGTTGTTGTACTAATTCTCTTAGGAAAAGCTTTCCTAGACATTTTCCCTTTGATGCAGCTAGTACACTTCATTGTCTGGTTACATAGATCAATTGTAATATCCTCAGCTAGTTGCTTTTGGACTAACTTTCTTATTGCTTCTGGGTCTCTGTGTGCCAGACGCCTATGCCACACATGAATACAGTTTTTATGCTCTTCTTGTTGCGCTGTATACACACACTCTTTGCATTTCAGCTGATAAAGTTCATCTGTGATGTTTCCCTCTGCTAGTGTGTGACCTTCCTTTGAGATGATGCAGCTATCATGCTTAAATGTAACTTCATTTCCTTGTTTTGTGAGTTTCTTCACAGATAGTAGATTACTTTGAAGACTAGGCACATACAGCACATCCTTTACTGGGATCTTCCTGCTTTGTGTTGGTGAGATTTGACAATCAATATAACCATCTCCTATGCCTTCTGAAGTCATGTACTGACCATTAGCCATAATCACTTTCTCTGATTTACTTTGGTCAAGCTTAGAAAAGAAGTCTCTGTTATTAGTCATGTGACTAGTTGCTCCAGAGTTTATACACCATGCATGCTTTGATGTATTTGCACTGACAGTAAATGCAGTTTCAGTATTCACAGAATCATTTTCTCCAGATACAGCACTTTTAACCCTTTGATGACTGCTTTGCTTTTTCAGCTGATTCATTCTAGCTTTCCAGACTCTGCAGTCAGCTTTCAAATGTCCTGATTTCTTGCAAATACAACATTCATGTGTTTCTTTTATGTGCTTCCTGTTATCAGTTAGGTTTTGTGTCTGTAAAGCAGATTCTGTGTTGCATGTCCTACTGTTTACACCTTCTGCCTTTCGCTTATATTCATCTATGAGCTTCCCCCTGACATACTCCAGTGTAAGCTCATCATCTGGACGCGCATCTAGTGCGGTTACAAGCGTATCATAGCTCTCTGGAAGGCCACTAAGCAGTAATGAGGCCACATGAAAGTCCTTTAGATCTTCCCCAATGCCTCTCAGGCGTTCTACAATTTCCAGAACACTTCTTATGCAATCCTGCATATCCTGGCCTTTCTGTAGCTTAGACTGGTACAGCTTTCTCATGAGATAGAGCTTATTGCTTAAATTTATCCTCTCATGTACCTTTTGCAACTGCTCCCACATTTCCTTTGCAGTATTACATTTACACACATGCACAATCTGGTTGTAATGCACACGCCCGGACTGACTGGCGTGTGCGTGTTTATGTAGTGATTCCACTGTGCCATGAACCGGAGAGTGCCTGGAGGGGCGTAACTAAGTATCTACCTGATCCGACCAAGGTCGCACGACGGCATACAACGCCAGTGCACCAGGGAGGAAACGAGCAGAGGAACCAGGGTCTACTCCAGGTCAGACTCCGGACACGGCTGTTGACCCACACTGGGGAATACAGGAACAGGCAGACTAGAGCGCAGGCGGGGTAGGGTCCAGTACAGACTGGGAGACAAATTCGAAACCGCAGACGCGGTGGACAGGGCTGAGCAAAGCGAAAACCGCAGACGCGGTGGACAGAGCTTGAGCAAAGCGAAAACCGCAGACGCGGTGGACAGAGCCGAGCAAAGCGAAAACCGCAGACGCGGTGGACAGAGCCGAGCAAAGCGAAAACCGCAGACGCGGTGGACAGAGCCGAGCAAAGCAAAAACCGCAGACGCGGTGGACAGAGCCGAGCAAAGCGAAAACCGCAGACGCGGTGGACAGAGCCGAGCAAAGCGAAAACCGCAGACGCAGTGGACAGAGCCGAGCAAAGCGAAAACCGCAGACGCGGTGGACAGACCCGAGCAAAGCGAAAACCGCAGACGTGGTGGACAGAGCCGAGCAAAGCGAAAACCGCAGACGCGGTGGACAGAGCCGAGCAAAGAGAAAACCGCAGACGCGGTGGACAGAGCCGAGCAAAGAGAAAACCGCAGACGTGGTGGACAGAGCTGAGCAAAGCGAAAACCGCAGACGCGGTGGACACAGCTGAGCAAAGCGAAAACCGCAGACGCGGTGGACAGAGCCGAGCAAAGCGAAAACCGCAGACGCGGTGGACAGAGCTGAGCAAAGCGAAAACCGCAGACGCGGAGGACAGAGCTGAGCAAAGCGAAAACCGCAGACGCGGTGGACAGAGCTGAGCAAAGCGAAAACCGCAGACGTGGTGGACATAGCTGAGCAAAGCGAAAACCGCAGACGCGGTGGACAGAGCCGAGCAAAGCGAAAACCGCAGACGCGGTGGACAGAGCCGAGCAAAGCGAAAACCGCAGACGCGGTGGACAGAGCCGAGCAAAGCGAAAACCGCAGACGCGGTGGACAGAGCCGAGCAAAGCGAAAACCGCAGACGCAGTGGACAGAGCCGAGCAAAGCGAAAACCACAGACGCGGTGGACAGAGCCGAGCAAAGCGAAAACCGCAGACGCGGTGGACAGAGCCGAGCAAAGCGAAAACCGCAGACGCGGTGGACAGAGCCGAGCAAAGCGAAAACCGCAGACGCGGTGGACAGAGCCGAGCAAAGTGAAAACCGCAGACGCGGTGGACAGAGCTGAGCAAAGCGAAAACCGCAGACGCGGTGGACAGAGCTGAGCAAAGCGAAAACCGCAGACGCGGTGGACAGAGCTGAGCAAAGCGAAAATCGCAGACGCGGTGGACAGAGCTGAGCAAAGCGAAAACAGCAGACACGGTGGACAGAGCTGAGCAAAGCGAAAACCGCAGACGCGGTGGACAGAGCTGAGCAAAAACCGAAAACCGCAGACGCGGTGGACAAGGCTCTGTTCACACAGAACAGACTAGAAGGGAAAGGCAGAACCAGATACCCACAGGGTACTTGCAGAGAAGTAGCGAGTGGACCACAAACTCACAAACGGAAGTACAGTGACAACGAGCAGGAGTTAGGTACGAGTTCAGACTCTGCAGAAAAAGGAAAGGTACGGACATAGAGAAAAATAGGAAAGGGGCTAGGAGAGTATTCAGACAAGAACAGACACAGCAGCAAGATACAGGAGCGGGTCTAGGTATGAACGAACAGGCTAGGAGCGAGTTCACACAAGCCTGGAAATACAGCCTCCAAGATAGGCAGAAGACAACAGGCTAGAGAGCGTGTACAGACTGCAGATTAGAGTACACAGGTAGGACACGGAAACAGATACTGCAAGACAGGTAACATACACAGGACCTGGCATGTCAGAGACAAAAAGCCAACTGACAGGGCAAGATGCTCAGGCATGGGTTAATTGGAGCAGCTGGTTTAAATACCAGGTGACAGACAGCAATAGGTTGAGGACGCACAAGGGGTGTGCCTGCAGCAGGTACAAAAAGCAGGAAGTGATCGGGCGCCGCCCTTAAGCAGCAGACACAGAGGCAAACAGACAGCATGGAGGGAAGCGAGAGAGACACCCTGGACTGGAGATCAAGTGCGCGCTCTTGCACAGTGGGAGATGGACCACTATGCAAGGACGCCGCCAGGTATGTTACACTGGTCATCATCTATACTGAGTGATATGGTACTTTGTGCTTTCTGATCCATCTCTGTCCAGTCCTGTGGCACTGGGTCAGGTTTAGGCTCCTGTGTGTATTTCCACGTACCTTCTCTTATCAGCAGCATTTTCACTTTGAATTTCCAGGATTGATAATTCTGGTTAGTGAGACTTGGCACTGTAAATTTCATGGAGCTGCTGCTGGTGGCCATCTTTGCTTCTTCTCAGTTTGCTGTCTTTCTTTCTTTTCTTTCCTCTGTGTTCTGGGGATCTGTGACTCTGGGATTCAGGTACATCTGGGCCCAAAACCTGTTAGCAGAGGATTAATCCGCGTGACATCCAGAGTTTAGAACACAGAATGTAGGTTTATTCATATCCAGCATAAGCACAGCATGGAGTCTGGTGTTACTGCAGCATGAGGAAATCAAATACATATATAACAACAACACAGGAAGAGAAGGAGGGGGCATCCTGTCTGTGGGAGTTTTTTTTTTTTTTTAACTAAACTTTGTTAACAACCTCACAATATGCACAACATATGAAACAGCACAGTAGTTGTTGCAATACACATACAGATTAATATGTATTATTCCAACACTGCCCACCAACCATCTTCCACCCGGCAAAGAATGGTGGCCACAACACAGTAAGATGTCCCAACTGTGACACTCACACAGCCCTCCATACAGTATAATGGGCCTCCACACAGTATAATGGCCCCCACAACCGGCCACACAGTATGATAGCCCCAATACAATCCCCCACACTGTATAATTGCGCCTACTAGCACTCCACACAGTATGATGGACCCTACAGAAACTGCTCAAATATATTATAATAGCCCCCACATAGCCCTGCAAATAGTATAATGGTCCCTATATAGCCCTGCAAACAGTGTAATGGTCCCCACACAGCCCTCAAAAAAGTATAAAGGCTCCAACACAGCTATCCATATAGTATAATGGCCCCCACATAGCCTTCTAAATGTTGTAATTGCCCCTACATAACCCTCCAAATAGTATAATGGGCCCCACATAGCTCTTAAAATATTATAATGGCCCCCACACAGCCTTCCATATAGTATAACGGCCCCCACATAGTCCTCTATATAGTATAATGGGCCCCACATAGTCCTCTATATAGTATAATGGGCCTCACGTTGCCTTCCATACAGTATAATGGGCCCCACATAGCCCTCCATATGGTATAATGGACCCCACATGAGACATCAGACACAGAGGGAGAATGATGGCGGAGGGAATGTCAGCTGAGGCTCCCTCCTCCATCATTGCTTTCAACTCTATCGGCATTCGGGATGTTCCAGGATGTTTCTGACATGCTGCAGTGTTTCAGATAAAACATTTTTTGTAAAGCCGTCCGGGGACTATGCATCTCAGCAGGTGACTAATCCCCGGTCAACTGTCCGTCTTGGGGAGCACAGCGAGGAGAAGCCACAACGGCTGCAATAACTGAACTAGTTCCTGAATCAGATGACAGGCTGCTTTTAACATATTTTTTCTCTTAACCTTTTGTTTTTGTTTGTTAATACTCAGAACTTCCCCTTACTCTTATAGGAGTTTCCGGGTGATGGAAAACCCTCCAATGTTTCCCCATGCCAATTTACTTTGTTGTTTTGTTGGCTACATTAAAAATTCAATATAACATAATAATGACAGACCCGGACCTTTAGGAGGGGAGCATTTGGCATTATCATGCACTTGCTCTTCTTCTAAAGGGTTAATAATAAATAGGGTTTTTGGCGGAATAATGTTCTTCCAGCTGGGTTTTGCTGCCACAGCAGGATGGTCTGAATAAGTGGTGGGGGTATATAGTGACTGGCAGCGCCGATGAGCTTGTCAGTCCTCGGCGCTGCCATAAGAAATTGCTGCCGCACCTGTATAACATGGAGGCTGTTCTGGAGGAGCTGCGCAGCCTGTTAGGAGAAGAGGGAGTCCTTGCCTGCCTTCATCGCTGTCTGGAGACAGCGAGCAGCGATGTTCCGGGGCCGAGCGCGGCGGTGAGACTGAGCAGAGGTCCTGGAGTGCAGGGGGAGCCAGCCGCAGTGGAAGCGCCGGAACCCCAGATGACGTCATCCCGCGGCGCGGGCATGCGCACTGGTGGTAGAAGCAAGAGGAGGACAGTGCGGTATTCCCCATCTCCAGTGCGCCCACAGAGGTCCCAGGGGGGGAAGAAGAAGTCGCAGGGGAGCAGCTGACTTGTCACCGGACAGCAGGACCAGGCTGGCCTCAGTTGACCACCGGCTGGAGGGAGCCGTTGCTGGTCCTGAGGCTGCCAGTATGGAGAACACAATGTCCACGGCAGGGGTTTTCATCCAGCATGACCAGACCCAGGACCCTGCATCTGAGGGTGGTGAGTATAGCCCACCTGTCGCACATCACACATTAGAACAGCTATCACACGTATTGTCATCCCTTAGGGATATATTGCAACCCCCTGCTGTCACTTCTATGTCAGCTAGCCAGTGCTCTGGGGCCACAGGTGTAGCCGGAGTTTGGAGGCACCTAGACAGTGGCCCAGGGGCTCGCGGGGGGGGAGCATGGTTCCATAGCAACCCCATTGGCATCAGGTGTCAAAGGGGTGGGTGAGGACTGTTACAAGGAGATTCTGGTATGTCCAGTTTTGCCGCTGGGATGTCATTTGTCCATGACAGTTAAAGAAAAAATATGGCGTAATGAATTCTTTGATATCCTGTCTTTGCTACCAGCCTCCAAGGAATTTTTGGCAAGGCTGGAAAAAGATGAGGTTAGGCGTAGGCCGGTACATCGGTCCTTTAATAACTGGTTGCAGGCTTTTTCTATTTTCGCCAGTGTGATTCGCGAAAAGTTTCCCAGCAAGTGCTCTGGCCTTTTCCAGCATGTCGAGATAGTGTTAGAAGCTTACAAAAATTTTGGTAGTTTAAGCTGGTATTTTTATGACGAAAACATTCGCCAGAAGATGGCAGTATATCCATCTTTGAAATGGGGAGTTAAAGATGTAGGTTTATGGCTTAATTTAATGCTGCCAAGTAAACCTAATAATGTTCAGCGTAATGTACCAGCTCAGACTAGTACATTTAGGAAAGGTACATGTTTTGCCTTTAATGAGGCACAATGTAAGTGGCCGAATACGTGTAAATACAAGCACGAGTGCTCCTTTTGTGGAGGGTCGCACGCTATGTCCAGATGCTTTAAAAAAGCAAGTGGGCAACATTCCACAAAGGAGTACTTGGGTAAAAGCAGTGACACCAGTAAATCTGGAGAGAATGTAGCCATGGTTAGAGCAGTACCCAAACCGCAAGATGGCCAAGTTAATAATTGATGGGTTTGCACATGGGTTTATGATTCCACATTTTTCAGGCAAAGGGTGCATATGGGTAAAAAATTTGAAATCCGCGGAGCTGCTCCCAGAGGTGGTAGAAGCAAAATTGTTAAAGGAACTAGCTGAAGGAAGATTGGCGGGCCCCTTTAAGGAGCAGCCATTTAAACATTTTCGGCTATCTCCTCTGGGTGTAGTTCCAAAGAAAGAGATGAATGCTTTCAGATTGATTCATCATTTGTCTTATCCATATGGTACCTCTTTGAACGATAGCATTGATAGCAGTGTTAGTACTGTTACATATACGTCTTTTGATAAGGCTGCTGAAATAGTTAGAAGTTTCGGTCCCGGGGCATTAATGGCCAAGGCCGATATAGAATCAGCCTTTAGGTTATTGCCTTTACATCCTAGCGGTTTCAATTTGTTAGGTTTTCATTTCAACGGTTTCTTTTATGTTGATAAATGTTTGCCCATGGGGTGCTCGGTATCTTGTTTTTATTTTGAGGCCTTTTCATCTTTTGTAGAATGGGTGACAGCACGGCAGTGCATGAAGGGCGGTATAGCGCACTACTTAGATGATTTTTCGTTTATAGGTCCTGGCGACTCATTGGTGTGTAATGAGTGTCAGGGTCGTAGCGACATTCCACTCGTCCTCCAGTCACTCCAAATTAAGGCTATGAGCATGGGTCAACCATTCAAAGAATGAGTCAGACAACAAGCTGGTTCAAACTCAGAGCATGCTCAGAGGCTACTGGCAAGCCACGATCTCAGCAATGTTCCACTTTTATTTCCGCATGCACAAACTTAAATACACTACATAATGGGGAGGGGAAAGGGGTTGTTCGGGGCGGGGTAAGCCATAAATGGATTGTTCGGGGCGGGGTAAGCCATAAATGTCTAGTATCCGGCCACTCCTGATTGGTCCACGTCTCCTTAACTCAGTCTCTGGGCAGACAACCGTCAGTTGATGATTCGGTTTCATTTCTCTGGAACAGGTGCTGGCTGATACCGGCGCCATCTTAGCATAAATTTCGATCTAAGTAACACGTAGCAAGGAAAGCTTATTGTTATAAGACACAAAATGGTGGTTAGTACATAAGCAAAGCGTATAAAAGTGGAAAAATATATATTCTTTTTTACCCTGACATTCCCCCCTAAACACTAAGCTTTCCCTTGTTTCGGGGCCTTTGAGACTGTCCATGTGTGGGGAGAGGGGAGGTGGATTTCTTCACCCAATTATCTTAGAAGCTGCCCCCTTATGGGACGCCCCCAAACAATTGAGCCCTACCCTAAATAACACATGGAGTTCTCCCAACTGACCCTAAACTAAATCTCTCAATTGGACTCTGTCATGGGGGGTTGGAACAGCATTGTTTATAGCTTTCCTGTATGAGGGGACTATGCAGCATACCATGTCATTCCTGCGCAATTCACTATGTCACAGTAATCAAATCGATACGTCTGGATTTTTGCGTGAGTATCTACCCAAAATGTGGTAGCTGTCCACCCTGGGACAGACAGTAAGCATATGGAAAGGATATAGAAGAAGGTAGTCATCTTTTATAGGCTCGCTTTGTCTCTCTTGCAGTGGGAGGCGTGAATCCAGGTGCTCTTGCCCTCAAGCTTCAGAGCTGTAGGAGTAGTCAGGATCACAGTGTAGGGGCCCTCAAATCTGGGTTGGAGACAGTCTTTCCGGACAAACTTCTTTACGTACACCAGGTCGCCTGGGGTAAAATCATGTACGGCATCACCTGTGGATTCTGGGAGAGAAGCAGATACTGTAGAGCGGGTGTTAGTCAATTCTTTAGACAGAGCAATCACAAATTTTACTACTCTATCATGTGTTTCAGACAACTCTTGGGGCCTAATTTCTCCTATTTTAGGTGGGGTCCCGAACAAAATTTCATAGGGAGTTAGCCCATGTTTAGCTTGTGGGGTGTGTCTGATATTGTAGCATCGGCGTCTCTGCCCCGTTCTAGGAAGAGACGCCGTCCCTCTCACCTCCCCGCTCCTGGCGCGGTGTCCTCCAGCGCTGCTCTCCCCGCGCGCTCCTTCCCCGGCAGTGTGCTTAGGGCGCGCGCGCTTCCCCTCTCTTAAAGGGACCGCGCGCGCCGTCCTAAGGAGTCCCCGGCCAATTGCCGGAGGACCTCCCATATAAAAGGCACCTCCTCCAAAATGGAGGTGCCCGAGCAATGTTGTAGCACTGTTCACTGCTCTGCTTCAGCCCTCAGGTCCCGTTCCCAGTTACCTGCCAGATACCTTCCAGATTCCTGCCAGCTTGCTGTCATATTCCTGCCTGATATTCTTCTACCTGCCTGCTAGCCTGAGGTCCGACGGTCTGCCCTCCAGCTCCAGTCAGTCTGTCTATGGACCAGCTTGCCCGCTCACCTGGGAGCGCACACCTGTTACCTGCCTGCTAGCCTACCTGGAGGCTCCGCCGTCACGTGCTGTGACCACCTGCCATTCCAGAGACTCCTGCCCGCTCACCTGGGAGCGCACACCTGTTACCTGCCTGCTAGCCTACCTGGAGGCTCCGCCGTCACGTGCTGTGACCACCTGCCATTCCAGAGACTCTCGCTTGCTCACCTGGGAGCATACATCAACCATCTGCCTGCTAGCCTACCTGGAGGCTCCGCCGTCACGTGCTGTGACCACCTGCCATTCCAGAGACTCTCGCTTGCTCACCTGGGAGCATACATCAAACATCTGCCTGCTAGCCTACCTGGAGGCTCTGCCATCACAGGTCGTACCTACCCTTCATCCAGAGACTGCCCCGGTCACTTGCCGTGATCTCCTGCCCATTCATCCAGAGACTGCCCCGGTCACTTGCCGTGATCTCCTGCCCGTTCTTCCAGAGACTGCCCCGGTCACTTGCCGTGATCTCCTGCCCGTTCTTCCAGAGACTGCCCCGGTCACTTGCCGTGACCTCCAGCCCGTTCACTCAGAGACTGTCCCGGTCACCTGCTGTGACTGCCTGCCCGTCTTCCCTGGTCGCCACCCGCTCCCTTACAAGGACCGCCCCCTTGTATAGTAGCTCAGAGGTTCCGCCTCCCAGACCCGTTACAGATATGATACAATACTATAGGGAGTAGGTCGGGCCAGGGGAGGGGATGATCTTGGGTTATTTTCAAGAGCTGGGTCTTGAGTGTGGAATTCATCCTTTCCACTTTGCCTGAACTGGCAGGATGGTATGGAGTGTGGAGGCCCAAATCTGTTCCCAACATGTTCCAAAGTTCTTTGTAGATATTTGCTGTGAAAGCTGGTCCTTGATCCGATTCTATGACTTGGGGAACTCCAAATCTGCAGGCAACTTCAGTGATCAGTTTCTTGGCTGTGACTTTAGCAGTCATGTTGACAACCGGGTAGGCCTCGGGCCAGGCTGAGAACATATCCACGGCTACCAAAACGTACTCATATTTTCCTGCTTGAGGCATTTGGATATGGTCGACTTGTATTCTCTGCCAAGGGTAGTCTGGTTTAGCCAGGTGTTGGAGAGGGACCCGTGCCGTACACGTTGGGTTGCAGGTAGCGCAGACCGAGCAGGATTTTGAGTATGCAGTCACAGTGGAAGAGATTCCGGGTGCAAAGTACAGTTTCTTGATACATGCCAGGGCTTGATTCTTTCCTCTGTGTGTAGGCCCGTGAGCCCATGCTGCCACGGCTGAGTACATGCGCCTGGGCAAGCAAGGTTTTCCATCCACTTGGTAAAGAGTTGAGTCGACCTTTAAATCTTTGCGACCTGCCAGCACGGCTCCCGCCGCTTTCCATTGCTTGACTTCTTCAGTGGGGGTCTTCCTTTGTTCTTCACACAATTTTTCTTCAGGCATCCTGACCCCCCTGGATTCCACTCGTGTCTCCGCTGGACTTGTATGGTCTTCCGCCGGCTGTTCTTTGGCTCTTGCTCTAGTGAGCGCCACAGCTACGGTTTGCAGGGTCTCCCCCATCTCTTCTTCCTTTTCCTGCCACTTTGATGACACATTCTCCACTGCCGCAGACTTGGCTGCTTGGTCAGCTAGGTGGTTGCCCCTGGCTTCCCTGGAATCTAGTCTTCCATGAGCCTTGACCTTGATAACAGCAACCTGAATGGGTAGTTCCAGGGCCTTCATTAGGGCCTTAATCCATGAGGCATGTTTCACTGGTGTACCTGCAGCTGTGATGAATCCTCTAGACTTCCACAAGAGTCCAAAATCATTGCAAATTCCATGTCCATACCTAGAATCGGTATATATGTTTGCCGTTGTTCCAGCTGCCAGGTGGCAGGCTTCTGTGAGAGCTACAAGTTCAGCTTCTTGTATGGTGGTAGAGCTTCAGCCTTGAGGACTGTTAGGTCTGTTGTGACAGCATATCCCGTGTGGAACTTCCCTTGAGGGTCTACGAAACGGGATCCATCAGTCCATAGGTGTAAGGCAGGGTGTGCGAGCGGATGTGCCACCATATTCTCTGGAGCAGAAGTCTCTTCCTGCAAAATTTTTATACAATCATGAGGATCATGAGGTTCCACCAATGGACCTTCACCCTGTTCGTCTTCCCCCCTAGAAGGTGGAAGCAAAGTGGCAGGGTTGATAGTCAGACATCTGGTAAATGTTATATTGGAGGGCAACAATAGGGAACACTGCAGCCGCAGGTGTCTTTGGTTGGTTAGATGTTTCGGAGAGGTTTGTTGCAGAACAGCCGAGAGATCATGGCCAGCCTGTATAACTAGATCATGTCCAAGGACGATATCAGCTGACTTGTCAAGGATGTGAGCAGCGTGGACCGCCTTAAGGCACGTGGGGGCAGTTCGGGCGACAGGGTCCAGGCGGGCTGAGTAGTAGCCTAAAGGCCGATACTTATGATCATAGCGTTGTGCTAGAACTCCAGAGGCATGACCTTCCGATTCAGAGACAAAGAGGTGAAATGGCTGAGTATAGTCTGGTAAGCCCAAGGCCGGGGCAGAGACAACAGCCTGTTTAAGGCTGTCAAAACATAGTCTGTGTTGGTGAGAGACACGTGGATCTTCAGCATGAAACCAGATGGAGCCTTCGTCCTTAAAACAGTCATACAGGGGTTGCATAAGCTTTGAGGCATCCGGGATCCATTGCCTGCAGTAAGTGATGAGGCCAAGGAAAGTCTGCATAGCGGAGTAGGTGGTTGGGAAGGTGATATCCATGATGGCTTGTTTTCTTTCTTCAGTCAGATGTCTAGCACCTTGTGATATACAATGTCCGAGGAAAATGACCTTGGGCAGACACCATTGGACTTTGCCTTTCGAGACTTTACAGTTAGCTGAGTGAAGAAACCAGAGAAGGGATGCTGACATCTCTGGCAAATTTTCTTCAGTGCCGCAGAGTAAAAGATCATCCACATATTGTAGAAGAGTGACCTGAGGGTTCTCTTGAACCCATGGCTCCAGAATAGACTTCATAGAATGAATGAATTGGTTAGGAAAGTTCTGGGCTCCTTGTGGAGTCCTGGTCCATGTAAGCTGTGCTCCTTGAAAGGTAAAGGCAAAAAGAAACCACGAATCTTCATACAAGGGTATACTGAAGAAGGCGTTGGCCAGATCTAACACCGTAAACAAGGTGGCCGTTGGAGGCACCTGAGACAAGAGGGTGTTTGGGTTGGGTACCACTGGAGTTTCTAAAATGGTAGCTGCATTGACGGCTCTGAGATCCTGAACCAACCGGTATCTTGGAGGCTCTCCCGGAGCGTTTTTCTTTTTTACAGGAAAGAGGGGTGTATTGCATGGAGATACACATCTGACAAGGACTCCTGACTCCAGGAGGGAAGCGATTTGGGTACCCAAGCTTTGTTCTTGTGCCGCCTTGAGGGGGTATTGTGGAAACCGTGGGTACTTGTGTCCAGGCTTGAGGTGTACTTGGACCGGGGGAACCTGCAGGAGGCCAACGTCCTCTGGCCCGCTGGACCACAGAGAGTGAGGGAACTGTGAGGTTTCAAGAAGAGTGTGAGGTTGTATGGTCATCATCATGAGAGGGAAGGCTTTGAGAACGCAGCGGTCTTCAGTCCCTTGTTCGGAATGAGGGTCTCGCAGAAGAAGCTCCATGCCATGGTTTCCGAAGGTAATAGTTGCCTTCATCCGCTCTAAGAGATCGGCTCCCAACAAATTAACGGGGCAAGTTTCTGAGACCAAGAATCTTGTGAGTACTCCAGTGAATGGTCCTGCAGACACAGGGACTGTGAGTGGAGAGGAAATATGTTGGCCTTCCACCCCAATACACAGGTGAGGGTATCCGGTGATAGGGATACTGAGGGAGGGAGCTGTGTGGAAGAAATGACAGATGTGGCCGCTCCAGTGTCCACCAGGAACTTCAATGGTTGATGGTCCACCTGTAAAGTGACAGTCCCACAGGCGGCCGTGGGGTGCGTAGCCGGGAAAGTGGACACTGGTTGACCAGGCCGTCATTGGCGTGGGTGAGATGGTTCACGGGAAGGTCCATGGTTGTGTGGACCGTCATGAAACGAGCGGTCATGGTACTGTCTGCGGGTTGGACAGTCTCTGAAAATGTGATTAGGGCTACCACATTCCCAACACAGTATGCGTCCTTCAGAATCACGAGATTGTCTCTTGTCTCTAGGTGGCCCCCTGTCATTTCTTCTGTCTTGTTTTCTATATGTGGGAGGAGTATCATCACCTGTGCCTTTAACCATTACCCACTTGATTCCATGTTGGTTGCCAGGGGGTGGGTAGCTTTCTTGAGCTTGATATACCATGGCAGGAGCGGCTTTCTTCTTTGGCTTAGTATCCTTTTCCATTTTTAGCATGGCTTTTTGGAAAGCTTTGACAATGTCCACCGCGTCGTTAAAAGAAGAAGAATGGATCTCGGGGCGTACCCTCAGAACCTCATCTCTGAGGGCGTCTTGTAGGCCATCTACTAGGGCCTGAACCAACAGGGCGGCCTGCGTCTTGACGTGAGGACTGTATCCGAGATCCTCAAAATGCATGCTGAGTCTTGCAGCATATCTTTCCACAGATTCATCAAGGTCTTGTTGAACATCTTGTACAGACCCAGCTTGATCTGACAAGCGATCCTGAGCCCAGGCTTTTAACTGTTTCATGTATTCTAGGCCGGATTCATACATACTAAGGGATCCTGCTTTTGTGGAATCCATGGCCTTTTCAAAGCTCTCCGTTTTCGGCTAAGTGAGCCTGGCATTCTGCAGCCAGAGTGGAACCAGCAGCAAGGGCAATTTTACGAGCCAATCCTCCAGCATGGCTCATACGGGTGTTTGCAGGGTTGACTATGGCCCCCACCCGATGTGTAAGGATGTCACCATAGCCTATTGACAGAGTGACAGGGCGTCCTGATGGGTCTACTAGATTCCGGGAGCGGCAGGGGTCCCATATTTCTGAGGGGCTGGGGGGTGGTGCTCTTTCAGCAGTTGCTTGGAGCAAGGGCCGGAGTATGGGTAATTGATGTGGGGTGGAGGATGCCATAGGAGACGTATGGGTTAAAGGGGGGGGCGCTGGAGTATCTTGAGCCCATCCCTCATCTGGCTCCGTATCGTCTTGAGTAACAGTATGTTGGCGGAGGGAGAGCAGTCTGGCCTGAAATTCTGGGGAGTTGAGGAGGATATCCCCAGGGTTATGGGCGACCCCCATGGGGAACAGAGGGAGTGCCTCAGCATCGTGGACTGGAGCAGAGGGTATCACATTAGTTTCAGATGGGTGCTCTGGGACTGCGGGCTTTTCCACCCGTGCTGGCGGCTGGTAATAAGCACTGGACGGATCTAGTAGGGAATATAGGCCGGATTGGGGTTTCCCGGGCCTCCCACAACAAGTACAAGGTGTAGTAAGATGGCCGTTGGAGGGAGGAGGGGGGAAGAGTTGGAGTGGGAGTGGGATTGTTCTTGGGGGCAGGCTGGGCATCGTGCCATGGGCGGCCCGCCCCACAGACACAGCAGAACTTCGCCCAGGGCGGGTTCTGCTCTCAGCACATAAGACACGTCCATCCTTCCGATGATTTGGCGTCGGCGCCATTATAGGGTGGTGGCTGAGGGCTCGGTGTAGTGACAGGCATCAACGGGGTTACGGCCAATTTAGGGTCACATAACAAATCACATTCTGCAGCGTTCATGTATCCGAACAAAGGCTCGGCATTCTGAGCCTGGTGCAGGAGTCCTTCATCACTCAACTTCCCTTTTTTTTTTTGTAACGGATTCCTTCTACACTGGAGGCTGAAGTCTGCCCGTACTGGGTAGTCTTATCATTTAATACAGATTCCTAACATTCTTAACAGCCTCCTTGCCTTCCCGTGACTCTAGTAGCTGGATAACTCCCACTGCACCATCCGGCAACTTGCCAGGTCTTTCAGATTTGAACATACGCAACATTTTCTTATAGAATGCAATGATCTGTCGCGACTCAGATCACTGGTGCAGTCCACAGGTCGCCACCGGTCAGTGTAGAGCACACCTCAATACACTGATGAGATAGAGAGACACCTCAATCTATCCCCTTCCCTAACCTTGAATGGCGACTTTACAGTGCGACTCACGGCACCCTGATTACAGGTCCCCACCCGTCAGTGTAGAGCACTCCTCAATACACTGGTGAGATAGAGAGACACCTCAATCTATCTCCTTTCCTAACCTTGACTTTACAGCAGTCTCTGTGGTAGACGAAGAGCACTCCTCAATTCGTCACAGATTCTTTCTTCCTTACACTACAATCTAGGGATGGCTTGGAATCGACTATCAGTCACGGGAGGCAGCTATCTAAGAAAAGAACAGTGACCGGGGGAGGAGGAGGTGGTGTTCACACGAGCACGCGCAGGCATGCGACGTCACTCGGTCTCACAGTTGCTGGTACGGGACGTGGCGCGGGACGCCTGAGGTCTCACCACTCGACCGGTCACCCACCCAGATCCAACCTGACAACCCCACAGGAACCGCTGCGGCTGACACACAGGCAAGTGAGACATATAAAATATATCTCGACTTACCGTGTTCGGTGGAGGTTGATCAGGCCTCAGATTCAGCCGCCGCGGTCACCACCAGGGAAGTCAACAATATGGGTCCGGGAGGGCGGCGTACCGCTAGCCACGCCCCACGTTGGGCGCCATTTGTCGGGGTCGTAGCGACATTCCACTCGTCCTCCAGTCACTCCAAATTAAGGCTATGAGCATGGGTCAACCATTCAAAGAATGAGTCAGACAACAAGCTGGTTCAAACTCGGAACATTGCTGTGATCGTGGCTTGCCAGTAGCCTTCTGAGCATGCTCTGAGTTTGAACCAGCTTGTTGTCTGACTCATTCTTTGAATGGTTGACCCATGCTCATAGCCTTAATTTGGAGTGACTGGAGGACGAGTGGAATGTCGCTACGACCCCGACATGAGCTTTTGTCTACGTTTCAATTAATTTGCAAGCAGTTTGGTATTCCGCTAGCGGAAGGAAAGACAGTTCACCCAACCATTTGTTTAGAGTATCTAGGTATAGTGATTGATACAGGTAAAGGGGAATTTAGGTTGCCAATAGCTAAGATTGTTAAATGTAGAGAAGCGTTGTTAGCAGTGAGAAAGAGGAGGAAAGTGACAGTGAATGAGGTCGAGTCGTCGCTGGGACTTTTAGCCTTTGCGTCTAGAATAATGCCTATGGGCAGAGTATTTTATAGACGCCTGTCAGCACATATTGCAGGAATCAGGAATCCTGTGTGGCACCCTGCTGTTCACAGGTACCACAGGACCCAAAAGGGTGCATTGACGGACTTCTCCACAAGAGGCCCTCACTACATGCAGACACCTCCACCCTTCCACCTCATACCACCAGAGGGAGCCCTGTTAGGGATATATATATGGAGGGTGGAGCCAGGCAGTTCAGTTCAGCAGAGAGTCTCTCAGTCTGAGTTGTTTAGTCAGAGAGTGTGCTGCCACTGAGAGCAGTGAAGACGCAGCACGTCTGCTGCTGTATTGAGGGCCCCGAGTATGGCCGGAGGCAAGGAGGAGAGGAGAGAGGAGTTGAAGGGGCAGAGGAGCATCATAGGCTCACCCCAAGACACAAACCAGACACCGGGTCCGCGCCTACAGGGTCCTTTATACCCAGTAGGGATCACCGGCATACCAGGAGGACTACAAGTCCCTTGTCAACCTGAAGCTAAACCCTTGACAGGACTAGGAACCACGAAGGCCCTGGCGTCCAGGGATAGTGGTTGCCAGGAAAGGTCCTACTACAAAGCGACAGGTGAAGGAACAGCACGACACAGAAGCTAGGCCCAGTTGCAGGCTGGCCAGGAGCTTAGAGAGAGGGAGACACGGACCAGGAGGCCTTATACCCGCTCACTGGGGAGAAGTCCTGAAGTGCACCCTTCCTACCGAGTACCCTGGACCGTACCTGACATCCGCACCAGTAAAGATACTGAAGTGAATCCCCTGTCTCTGTCAGTTACTCCTGCTGCGCCATCTCTCCTGAACTGCAAGCCCCAGCATCACCACCATTTGCACCTACACTGCCCCGGGGGCCCGCTCCACCAGTGGGGAGCGGAAACATCCCAGCTGCCATCCCATCACCCCCCCGGAGGTCTGCAGCAGCGCCGGTAACCATTACCAGAAACCACAGGTGGCGTCACGAGACAAACTGTACACTAAAAAAACCCTTTTTAAAGAGAGACCCAGAGTACGGGCCCAGGAGCCGACTGCCGTGACCTCCTAAACAAGGTAGAAGGCCCGGGTACCGAGTCCCCTATATTCCCCCTGGGTGACACACCTGTATTTCATGTTAGAGTCACAAAGGAAGTTAAGGAGGACTTACGAGTTTGGTTGGAGTTTTTAGAGTCATTTAATGGCCAGGCTTTGTGGCGTCAGCCTTTTATTGCAGAAGAGGATGTACAGGGATGCGGCTCCTGAATCAGGTTTTGGTGTTTTTTGGGATGGTAATTGGTGTGCGGGCCAATGGCATTGGGCATGGCGTAAGAATGGGGTGTTGAAGAATGAAGTTTTGTTAGAACTATTTTCTATTTTAGTGGTTATAGTGGTTTGGGGCAGTCAGCTAGCTAATAGAAATATCATAATTAAATCCAGTAAAAAAGGGGTGGTCCTTGCAGTGAACCATTTGTCTTGCAAATGTGGTTTAGTTATTAGAGTTCTTAGACGTCTAGTACTGCTGTGTTTGAAAAGGAATATTTGGCTGAAGGCGGTACAGGTTGATAATAGTGATCCTTCAGTGGCTGTTTTGCTTTCTCATTTTCAATTCAAGAGTTTCTTCAGTATCGCCCCAGGCACCCAGGAGAGGGGAGTGGAGTGTCCGGAGTATCTCTGGGGATTGATTTGGTCAGGCTAATGGAGCTGTTACAGCGGTCTATGGCCATTTCTACATGGAAAGGTTATTCGTCGGCTTGGGTTTCATGAGTTAAATTTTGTAGGAGAATGAAAATGGATGCTAATAGGTGTTCAGAGCAGTCCGTGTTGCATTTTGTATTATCGCTTTTTGACAGAGGGCTCGCTTATTCCACGGTAATGAAAACATTATCTGGTGTGTCATTTTTTATGAAGGTTATGGGCCAGAAGGCATGCAACGATTATTTTTTTAATAAAGCAGGTACTAAAAGGTTACAAAAAAGAGAGAGTAGTTCGGGATGGCAGACGCCCCATTTCTCCAGAAATGTTGGTAAATTTATATACAGTGTCATTCTCTTGCTGTTACGATAACTATGAAGCCCTTTTATTCTCCACAGCAGCTGCACTATTGGTTTTTGGAGCTTTGCGTATAGGCGAGCTATTGCCGAGGGGCAGAGACGGTATTGAAGGTTTGGCTTTTCAACATATTACATTGAAGAGGGGGATATTAATAATTTTTATTGCTAAATCCAAAACTGATCAAGCCGGTAAGGGTACGTCTTTAAAATTACAATGTTTAGCGGGTAAAGGTATTTGTCCGGTTTGCTTGGTGCAACGTTATTTAATGTTACGTCCCCTGGGAGGTGAGAAGTTTTTACTTTATCAGTCGGGCAGACCTTTGACTTAGTTCCAATTCAGATGCATTTTGAGTAACTGTTTGTCTAAATTGAATATGGGTAATAAATATTTCTCTACTCACTCTTTTAGGACTGGAGCTGCGACGGAGGCTGCCAGACGGGGTTTGAGTGAGGGCTTCATCAAAAAATTGGGAAGATGGAGTTCAGGATGTTATCGGGTGTATATTCGGAAGTGATGTATACTAATGTTTCTTTTGTTTGAAGTTTTTGCAGGTATAACAGTATGGATCTTAGGTCGTTCTTTCGTGCACTGGGCGGAGTGGAGAGCGCAGCAGCGGTGCTATGGTCCGAATCTGTCTTTGTCTGCCGGTAACGTAAGAATCTTCTGGTTTGGAATCAGGGGGCAAAGATGGGAAGGACTGTTGGAGCAAGCTGCCATGATGAGTGAGAGATCTCCGTCCCCAGATATAATCATTGTGCACTTAGGAGGGAATGATATTGGTAAATTAGGTACAGTGGATTTACTATTTCAAATGAAAAAAAGTTTAATAGAGCTAAAAAAATTGTTTTTTGGTGTTAAAATTATATTTTCCGAGATCGTTTCCCGTTTAGTGTCGGTGAAATCTATGGATCTCAAATTTTGTGAGAAAATTCGCAGAAGGGTAAATAGGTGCATGAATAAATTTATGCCATCTATTGGAGGTTTTTCTTTTCGGCACAATGACTTGGAGGGAGGTTTGCCAGGCCTATTCAGAAGTGATTGGACCCATTTGTCTGAAGTGGGTAACGACATTTTTAATTTAGATCTACAGGCGATGGTAGAGTTGGCCCTGGGTGGGGCAGGGCCATGTTCGCCTGCTTGATCCAGGCAAGATGGCCGGGTGGGTTAGTCATTCGGGGAACCGAATGGACAATAAGTTATAGGTAATGTAAACGGGCTTGAGCTTTGGCTAAGCTGCGGTTGTTTATAATTATGTTATTTATTGAAGTTACCTGTATTATATGATTTTAATAAAGGCCGTGGCCAATTAATTTTCCAAGCAAGTCAAGTGTGTCGTTGTAATTTTGTTTAATCACAGATAAGTTTAAGGTATGGTTTGTGCATTGTAATGCCATATGTGATAAATACATTGCTCAGCAATCTCCTTCTGTCACATAAACAATGGATGGAGTAGCAAGCAGTATCTGCAGCAACGCAGCTCCATTTAATTGCTATGGCTGGCAGAGAAAAAGGTTGGGAGCACAGGGATTCTCATCAATCAGATATTTATCAACCATCCTGTCATTTGACAGAAAACCCCTTTACCGATGCGGTCTTATTCCCAGAGCCATAACTTTTTTACTTTTCTGTCCACATAGACCTATGAGAGCTTGATCTTTCAGAGACAAGTTGTACTCTTGAATGACACCATTCATTTTACCACATAGTGTACTGGAAAAAGAAAAAAAAATCCAAGTGCGGAGAAATTGGGAAAAAAATGCAATTCTGACTGTTTTTTAGGAACAATTTTTATGGTGTACATTTTGTGGTAAAAATGACTTCGCAATATGATTCTGCTCATCAGTACGATTAAGGCTATACCAAAATGTCCATTTTTTTTTTTTTCATTTTAGTGGTGAAAAAAAATCAGAAGTTTGCAAAAAAAAAAAATTCCGGTTGTGTTGCCCCTTTCCGAGACTCATAACATTTTTATTTTTCAGTCGATGGAGCTGTACGACAGTTTATTTTTTTACGGGGAGAGACAACGTTTTTATTGATACCGTTTTGTGGTAGATATGATGTTCTGATTGCTTTTTGCAGTATTTTTTGTGGTATTTCAGCCACCAGAAATATTTTTTTTTTTTGTTTAACGATTGGGATAATTATTTTTATATTTTGATAAGATAGGACTTTTTTGAATGCGGCGATACGTGTGTATTTTTCTGCTATCTTTATTTTTAATGGGGGAAATGGAGGTGATTTGAACTTATGTTTTTTGGATTTTAATATTTTTTAAAACACTTTTTTTTAAAACTTTTCACTGTTCTTAAAAGTCTTCTTAAGGGACTTGAAGCGCAGATCGTCTGATCGCTTGTGCCGTATGCAGCGATGCCAGAGCATTGCTGTATATAGCAAAAATCATAGTCTCCTTTGAAGCCCGGGCACAAGCTGGATTTCAAAGAAGCTCCGTAATTATAAGCATGGAGGTCTCCAACAGACCCCCCGCTGTCATAGCACACCCAATCACATCAAGGGCACGCCGATGGGCGCACGGAATGACGTGCCTCGCTCCCTCCCTGCGCACGTTAAGCGCCGCTGTAAGTTTGACAGCAGCTCCGCTCCACCTGCAATTGTTAGAAGCAGGTTCTGGCTGTAACACACAGCCATCATCTGCCGAGTATGGGGTGAGCCCGCTCCATACACCTGCTTCCGACTTGCGCCATACCGGCGCATGTTGTGAAGGGGTTAACAGCACTTGGAAAGGTCAGAGACAAGAATTGGTGAGGAGGTGGCAAAGACACTTCTAGGAAGGTTGTAAATTTAGTAAAAAGTGACAAACATCACTGTAGGCTCAATAGCAGGACAGTACTAGTCACCAGTTCAGTATAGATGGCACATTCTGCCATCAGAACATGACAAAGAAGAATTAAATAAACTTCAATGGAAACTGTCCATGACTAAGTGTGTGCTTCAGTTATCGCATCTGTATTATTAAATGCTCAATGGCTAACTAGGAAATCAGTGAGTAACTTTGCCCCGCAGCTATGTGTTTGAGTCACATTTATAAGTCACATACTTTCCCATTGCATCACTTTACATTACACTAACTTTCCATAGGATCTCCGAGCATTTACTCTGTAAATGGCAGATAAACAATCCATAGAGAGCTTTCTTCAATCCATTTATAACATTAGAATCTTTATACAGAACGACATTCTGCCGGGACACGTTACATAGACAGATGCTGCACTGCAGCCCCCGTGTCTCGCTGATCCGTAGGGAATGGTGCTTTTATGTGTTTTGGTATAGACATTATACATTGTATGCATGGTGAAAGATGAGCCCCGACCTACTTGGAAAGGGCAGTTTATCAGAAGTATTCGGCACTGTTCACATACCACTAAAGGGCTACGTTTTTTTTCCAATATTTACAACTCAGATAAGCCTGTGCTGTTCAAGCCAAATCTATTGCATTGACCCCAACGATATCTGCCCCTTTTCTGGATATGGTGGTGACTGGTGGGGGACACAAAAGGGGCGATTTTTTTATATAATAAATGTCTATTGGAATCTAGACTGAGAAGGAGAGCTTGTCCCCTAAAAGAAAGATGGCAGAGGATGGTGGCCCCTTAAATGACAAGATATGAGAAGATATAGAGCAGGATGTCCCTAGAGTGTCTGCTAGCGAGTGTAATGTGGAACTGCCACGTCTTCGGAGGTACTGGAGGGACGTGATAGAGCTTATAAACTCGGTGTACAATTGTCAGATTGCTCCGGAACCTTTGACTTGTGCATACAGCTGAAATCCCTGTGAGAGTCATCGACTGGCTATCGCGCATATACTATATCAGGCCCGGAGAAGTATAGCTCCATACTGGAAGAGACCTAACGGTCTAGTTGTTGGAGAGGTAATAACAGGTAAGTACACCAATAATATCCAAAAAGTAAGGCCATAAAGTATTTAATATAATAATCTTCCAAAAAGAACTTTACAAATGACTAAGAATACGAAGATAAAAAAGTTAATTTTATAGATATATTTAAAAAAAAAAACATAATAAAGATATATAAAAATTGTGAGATAAAATACACAAAGGCACAAAGTGGGTGTTCCCGGATGAGAGAACAGTAAGTATCTATATCATTATTAATCAACGAGTATAGGTGACATTCATATACAGAGACATCAATCAAACTACTGTCAGTAGAAATAGAATATAGCACAGTGCTAATCACATATAGAGTCTAAGACATGGTATACATACATATGTATCCTGCATTACCTCACTTGTTGTGTCCGTGGTCCCACCACACCCGATGCGCGTTTCGCATTGAAATGCTTCGTCCAGGGGTCAAAAATATATCAATAAAATGAACTTTATCTTCATATTCTTGGTCATTTGTAAAGTTCATTTTGGGAGGTAATAACAGGGTTAAATAACACTATATGCCTTGAGAAACATGTATGCCAAAAAAGGGGGGCATATGAGAAATTTGAAGATATATGGGTGCCCGGCTGGATAGACCAAATCTGGCCCCCCTTACTTTAATGTGGTCTAGAATACTCTTACGGATGTTTTGAAACTATGAGCAGAATCTGTGACTCTCTTCACAGGTGTATATTTTTAGAAGTGCCTTTATTGATACAATTGTATGTTGGTTTTAAGTAGGCGCGAATGTTTATATGGGTATCTATGTACAGGGGGTATGGAAAGTATTCAGACCTCTTTACATTTTTCACTCTGTTTCATTGCAGCCATTTGGTAAATTCTAAAAAGTTCATTTTTCTCTCATTAAAGTACACTCTGCACCCCATGATGACTGAAAAAAACAAATGTAGAAATTTTTGCAAATTTATTAAAAAAGAAAAACTGAAATATCACATGGTCATAAGTATTCAGACCCTTTGCTCAGTATTGAGTAGAAACCCCCTTTTGAGCTAGTACAGCCATGAGTCTTCTTGGGAATGATGCAACAAGTTTTTCACACCTGGATTTGGGGATCCTCTGCCATTCTTCCTTGCAGATCCTCTCCAGTTCCGTCAGGTTGGATGGTGAACGTTGGTGGACAGCCATTTTTGTGTCATAGTGGCGCCACAGGCTCAAATTGTGAGTTTTCTGATGTTGCAAGCAGAGGCAGCTTTATCTCTGCAGCATAGGAGAAGCACAGAGGTACTAAATCTGGCCAGATCCAGCAATCTGGGCAGCTCCAGAGCAGTGCTTGCAAGACATTAAGCATAGAGCATACAAGAGCACACTCCTGGCCTTGGAAACCGGCCACATCTGAGACTGCAGAGGTAGTTGGTAACCTAGGCATCGAGCACTAAGACATAACATTAAAAATCCCTCTGTTTTCAGGAGTGCAGAGTATTTATAATAAAAAGATAAATTGCAAAGTTGCTTCTTTATAGAAGCACTTTAGAATTTTACCCATTTAATAAGAGAAGACAATCTCTTTAATGTTTTTATGAACCGGACATCTCTTAAAATGTGAAAAACCTACAAGAAGCAAAATGAGCATAAACCCTGCTGTAAATAAATAAAAAGCAAGTGCAATTAAATAAAATAAAATAAATAAAACCCGATTTTATTTAATTGCACTTGCTTTTTATTTATTTACAGCAGGGTTTATGCTCATTTTGCTTCTTGTAGGTTTTTCTGATTCATGGCCATTGTGAAACATGCATTTATGTGCTGCATGTATACCAACTTAAACCAAGCTCAAATTTTGTGTTTTATCTCTTAAAATGTGCAGTTTAAGTTAAACCACCACAATATAAAAATATCTATACGTCTGATTCATTTATAAACAGATACCATCAGTTACTGATTGGCTTTCACGTAAAAAATATATCTATTTATATCTCCATGGTGCTGCATCATCCTACATCTCTTCCCTCATTTCTGTTTACGACCCTTCCTGTTCTCTCAGTTCTGCAAATTTTCTCAGACCAATATCCTCAATAATCATAACCTCCCACTTCTGTCTCCAAGACTTTTCTGAAGCTGCACCATCTCTCTGGAATGCACTACCCCAGAGAATCAGGTTAATTCCCAGTGACCACAGTTTTAACTGTGCCCTAAAAACACATTTTTAGGCTGGCTGAACATGTTGACCAACCCAACTATTCTCCCTTTTTACATTATTGTTCTAATCCTGGTCTCTTGAACAGTTTTCTCAAAACACAATGCACTCAATGGCACTTCTTATCTGTTCATACACAGGTACTGGCTGGTGACCGGCTCACGCAGCTTTTCATATGTGGTCCTATTCATTATAAAAGATGGATGGATCATACAAAACAAGTACTTTTTACTTCGGGTTCCTCCATTTCCTCATATTGCAAACAAGGCCATCACTTCTGCTTGGCAGGTAATTAATTTGCTATTCTGTGACTGTCCTTATGATAAAGTGCTGCAGAATATGCTGGCTCTATATATAATAAAGATAATTATTCATCATTATTAGAGAACTTATGAACCTTTCTTCTCTGTAGTCAGGTCTCAATCTATTATACAATTTCATTCTTGGTGGAAGATGTATGGACCCATTGGATCAGTGTGAGATCACCACAATACAAGTGATTGTCACAGTCGGCCATTACCATGGAAGCTGTGTAGTATATGTTATATCGGTCTGCTGAAAATATAATGCACTCGAGAGGTTATACTTCCAGATCAGTCTCCACATACTGGAAATGGGCCCCATCACAGAGCACAAACTGGGGATTCTTCCGCTTCCATACACTAAAGGAGTCGACTTGTCCTGGCCAACTGGGCAACCGGATCCTCTTCACACAGCAGAAACCCTCAGCCAGGGAAAGCTGGAAGGCACGTGAGGTGGACTGACCCCAGGGGCTGGATGACAAGGTTTCTCCAAGGAGCTCTCCCACGTGAAAAAGTGTGACCCCTGAAGAAAGCCAGGCAATCCAGAGAAAAGTGGGAAGACTCTGTGAAAGAGCACATGCTGTAAGATGGCATCAGTATACAGGTCACAACATGTAACATGGTAGAAAGCTTAAAAGAAGAAAAGATATAGAGCGGTGCTCCCATAGAATAGTCATTTTGTGAATTAAAATGCAGCACATGGATCGCGGCCTCTCCTACGCTTGCCCGCCCTGCACGGACCCAGCATTTTTCTGCCCCTTCTCCTCTAGCTGGCGGCCTGAGGCCCCGGAGGTGAAAGACACCCACGCTCCTCTGTGGGGGTTGGGGGGATTCGCCACAGCTTCGCTATCCAGCTAGACGGGTGCCGGTACTGACGCAACCCAAGGCTTAAGCGGCCCGTGGGCAAACTGCTCCTGATGGGTCCCCCTCTCTTGGGTAATGCAGCTACATGGCAGGGAAACCCGCTACCCAAAATAGCTCCCCTCCGGTTACATTAACAGCCCAGCTGGGCTCCTAGCTGCACTCCCTCAACAGTCTCCTGCCCTCAGTTACCATGCAATCAGAGACTGCATATAGGTGACTCCCAGCAGCCTTCAATTGGATTTCCTCAGTCTTAAAGATACAGGGGTTTATCAATTCTTCAATGTACCTAAGGTTACCCCTCATATACTTTACCCTGGCTAAGCACAGCTTGGAATCCTTAGGGTTAATCCTATACTTGTGGAAATATATTGTAAGCCACTGCTGACATCTAGTGGCCACTCACTATAATCACACCTTCAGTCACAAAAGTTACTACTTACAACCCACCTCATTAACTGGCTATATCCTTCAATCTGAAACCAAGCCTGCCCAATAACCCTAACAGGTCGAGGCCCAGGACCTCCATGATGACTTAACCCTCTCTCCTCTCCATCCTATAAAAAGCTCAACCCGCAATATGCTTTCCCTTTGATTCATTCAACCAGTGCTGGGCTATAGTTACCAGATTATCCAACAATTCATAACCGCCCTAATGCCAAAATCCTAACCTCAGGAATCAGCCTCCAGCAGATCTCGGCGACAATATGTTTTCCTGGTCACACTCGAAAGTTTAGTCATCCGGCTCCTCTCTATCAGATAGGGTTGACTCAGAGACTATTCCAGTGTCCACAACCAGGATTCTGTGTACTCCTACCTCGAACCATGCTACCCTACTATCACAGTTCCAGTCTATACTACACTCGGAGCTGTCCAAATTGTCGGATAAACTAAGGAACTTTCCAAAGAAATTAGAGAACTAGGATCCAGAACCTCCGATCGAGGACTCTACCACTCATTACCCACGAAAAAGAGATGGAGATGCTCCACAAAGAAATCTACTCCCTCAACAATAAACTGGAAGATTTTGAAAATTGCACTCGCAGAAGTAATATCCGCATCAGAGGCCTGTCCGAGACAATTCAATCTATTGCCACAGCCCTATTTCAAGAACTTCTATTTGGAAACCCCAATGAACGTCTAGAGATGGGCCGCATTCATAGAGCTCTGAGTAAACGCAAACCTGACGGCCCACTCCGTGACATTATTCTCAAACTTCACTTCTACAAAACAAAAGAACAACTATTTATAGCAGCACGGAACTTCTCATCCCTGAAATTCGATAAGTCTACGGACCCTCAACCCCCAGCTCTCTCACCAACCCCACTTTCAGCAGATTTGGTCTCTCTTAAACACCTTTCCCACCACCAGTGGGCAGACCTATGGAGAGAGATGAACCCTTCGGTCAAGACTGCACTTATTTCTCTACACGTCACTTAGTCTACACCAGAATAGATCATATATTCGTTCACCCCGTGTTCATACCCAACATAAACATTTCTATTCTTTCCACTCCTTGGTCGGATCATTCCCCAATCCAGCCAACGTGCTCCTCTCTACATCCTTGCTCATTCAACTGGACTCTAAATGGTTCCTTCCCCTCTTATCCTGAACGGTCCCAAAGATTGAGTGACCACCTTGATGATTACTTCTCTTTGAACCAGCAGCCTCTTCACCAATTTCCCTTTGGGAAGTTCATAAAGCAGAGAAGAGAGGCTTCTGCACTCAAGACGCTGCTCACAAGAAAAAGACTTACTAGAACAGCTGATCTTGAGAATAAGCGGTCAATATTAAGATTGTCAGGTGAAGAGCTCACCCTCCCCCTCTATATATCAAGACCTTACACATGCGTGCTCTGAACTCAATCTTTGTCTCTCCAAAAACACAGGTCAGGCCCTGCGTTGGTCTTAACAGGGCTTCTACTCCCTTAATAATAAAAGCAGCTCTAACCTTCCCCGATGCCTCAATGCCTCCCTGTAAGACGTACCCCAATGAGACTACGTACGACACAGGCCTTATGTCCAACCCACAACAGATAACTCGCTGTTCCAGCAGCAGCTTGAGCAGAAATACAACGACCCTTCCCCAGACACCACACAAAAATAGAAGCTTTCCTTAAAGGGGTAATCCCATCGCCAAGATCCTATCCCAATATGTAGTAGGTGAAAAAATAATATTAGCAAATACCTCCAATTAGAAATGTAGTATAGTTTTTCTGATTCGCTATGTTGCTTTCCTCATGTACAGGCATTGCAGGACCTTAGGTATCCATGGTTACAACCACTAGAAAACTAGTTGTCACTATATTAGTGGTCATAACCACGGACACCTAAGGTCCTGCAATGCCCTTCAATGAGGAAAGCGACATAGCGAATCAGAAAAACTATACTACATTTCTAATTGCAATATTTGCTAATATCATTACACCTACTACATATTGGGATAGGATCTTGGAGATGGGAATATCCCTTTAACTCTATTTCGCTCTCAGTCCTCAATTCCAATATGATTGATCTCCTAAATCAGGCCATCATCTCTTCTGAAATATAAACCGCTATCCACTAACTAAAACTTAATAAAAGCCAGGCCCAGATGTCTTCTCAGCTCTTTACTATAAGAAGTCTCCTCTTATTCCCTATTTCACTATTTTATCTCCCTGAGGTCCAGACAAAAGCCAAGGGCAGCCCCTCTTACAGCACCTATATTTATGATACCCAAACCAAACTCGGACCACTCATTGTGGTCGAACTATAGACCGATATCCCTGATTAATATAGATCTCAATCTTTTAGCTAAAATCTTGGCTAAAATATATACCGTATTTGCCGGAGTATAAGACGACTGGGTGTATAAGACGACCCCCAACTTTTCCAGTTAAAATATAGAGTTTGGGATATACTCGCCGTATAAGACTACCCCTCTTCTAACGCAAATACGGTAAAAATTTAAAAAAATCAGATTTGATTTCAATATGGTAATTTTAAAGTGATGAACCTTACCGGCGATTGGCTGGTTGTTGTATACAAATCCTGCTTGGATTGGTCAGCTCTCCCTGCCTGCCCAGCCCTCCCTGTCTCCAAGACTATCAGAGCGGTAGCGCATCCCTCTGGCCCTTGTATCATCACTGGTACCTCCTTCTCTGCCTCTCTGATCTCGCTCCTCAGGACTACAGTGACGAGGTGAGGGGGACGCCTGCAGCTTGCTTCACTTACACTTTCCCGGTGAGGCGCCCCCTCACATCGTCACTGCAGTGCTCAGGAGCGAGATCAGAGAGGCACAGAAGGAGGTACCAGTAATAGGATACAAGGGCGGCCCAGAGGGATGTGCTACCGCACTGATAGTCTTGGAGACAGGGAGGGCTTATAAATTACCATAAATACCGTGTTTTTGGACTATAAGACGAACCGGACCATAAGACTCACCTAGGTTTTAGAGGAGGAAAATAGAAAAAAAATGTAAGCAAAAAATGTGTTCACGATGCACTTTTAAGGGGGAGGGGGTCTTCTGCTGACACTAGTATAGGGGTAATGTCCCCCAATTCTGACAATATCCCCCATCCTGGTATATATGCACCCCCCCTTCTTTTTATACGTAGCATCCCTCCATGCTGATATGCATGGCACCCCTCATCCCTGTCCTGGTATGCAAGGCACCCCTCATCCCTGTCCTGGTATGCAAGGCACCCCTCATCCCTGTCCTGGTATGCAAGGCACCCCTCATCCCTGTCCTGGTATGCAAGGCACCCCTCATCCCTGTCCTGGTATGCATGGCACCCCTCATCCCTGTCAAGGTATGCATGGCACCCCTCATTCCTGTCCTGGTGTGCATGGCACCCCTCATCCCTGTCCTGGTATGCAAGGCACCCCTCATCCCTGTCCTGGTATGCAAGGCACCCCTCATCCCTGTCCTGGTATGCAAGGCACCCCCCATCCCTGTCCTGGTATGCAAGGCACCCCTCATCCCTGTCCTGGTATACAAGGCACCCCTCATTCCTGTCTTGGTATGCAAGGCACCCCTCATCCCTGTCTTGGTATGCAAGGCACCCCCTCATCCCTGACCTGGTATGCATGGCACCCCCTCATCCCTGACCTGGTATGCATGGCACCCCCTCATCCCTGACCTGGTATGCATGGCACCCCTCATCCCCGTCCTGGTATATATGCACCCCCCCTTCTTTTTATACGTAGCATCCCTCCATGCTGATATGCATGGCACCCCTCATCCCTGTCCTGGTATGCAAGGCACCCCTCATCCCTGTCCTGGTATGCAAGGCACCCCTCATCTCTGTCCTGGTATGCAAGGCACCCCTCATCCCTGTCCTGGTATGCAAGGCACCCCTCATCCCTGTCCTGGTATGCAAGGCACCCCTCATCCCTGTCCTGGTATGCAAGGCACCCCTCATCTCTGTCCTGGTATGCATGGCACCCCTCATCCCTGTCCTGGTATGCATGGCACCCCTCATCCCTGTCAAGGTATGCATGGCACCCCTCATTCCTGTCCTGGTGTGCATGGCACCCCTAATCCCTGTCCTGGTTTGCAAGGCACACCTCATCCCTGTCCTGGTATGCAAGGCACCCCTCATCCCTGTCCTGGTATGCAAGGCACCCCTCATCCCTGTCCTGGTATGCAAAGCACCCCTCATCCCTGTCCTGGTATACAAGGCACCCCTCATCCCTGTCCTGGTATACAAGGCACCCCTCATCCCTGTCTTGGTATGCAAGGCACCCCCTCATCCCTGACCTGGTATGCATGGCACCCCCTCATCCCTGACCTGGTATGCATGGCACCCCTCATCCCCGTCCTGGTATGCATGGCACCCCTAATCTCTGTCCTGGTTTGCATGGCACCTCTCATCCCTGTCCGGGTATGCATGGCACCCCTCATCCCTGTCCTGGTATGCATGGAACCCCTCATGCCTGTACTGGTATGCAAGGCACCCCTCATCCCCATCATGCTGCACATGCCCGCGCTGATCTCTGCATGTGAGCCGCACATGACGTCACTGCCATGCGCGGTTCACAAGGAGAGCTCAGCAGCCGGAAGTCACTGCTCCCCACGCCGGGTCTGTGTGCGCGGGGAGCAGTGACTTCACTCACCTTCATAGCCGGCACACAGCGGAGCCGCGCTGCGGCTCCTGCTGCTGCCGGCTATCTCCTGCGCCCGCTCATTAAAGGGCATGAATATTCAACCTCTCTCCACGCCCATTTAACAGCGGTCATAGGCGATTCCGGCAGCAGCAGGAGCCGCAGCGTGGCTACACTGTGTACTGCTATTAAGGAGCATGAATATTCACTGCTCCCCACGGGAGCAGTAAATATTCATTTTCTTTAGCAGCGGGGACAGTGTAGACTGCAGAGGGCGGCTGCTGCCTCCCGTGCCCCGCTCCTACACCGCTACCGCTCCCCACACATCATATATATATACCCCCTCCTCCCCCAACATTCAGAGTATAAGGGTATATGCCCTATAAGATGACACCTGGCGTATAAGACGACTCCTGACTTTTGAGATTTTCAGGGGTTAAAAAGTCGTCTTATACGCCGGCAAATATGGTATATAAATTCTTACCATCTGCATCAGGCCAGGCAAGAAACAAGGCTCTGTCTGGATAGTTCTCCAAGAGTTCAGGGCCTCCAGTCTACAAATAACAGACGTATATTCAGAATCTCCACCTGATACCAGTGTAATAAATGCTATAAATGTAGAAGGTTTATGCAATTTTTGCTTTGGCAATACTTTGCTTTTGTTATAGTTGGCGATTTGTTTTTTCTTAAAGTGGCAGTACAAGAAAATTTCAGACATCCGGTTTTCACATGTGTGTTCTGTCTGTGTTTTTCATGGATAAAACATGTAAACATATAGAACATGTGCCCGTTATAGACTATGGGACTGTTCACATGCCGTGTTATTTTACAGACCGTGTGTTCTTACCAGTCTATGCACTTTGTGTGCCGTCCATGATTTACATAGTCATGCACAGGAGAAGCTTTGTCATTTATTTTTCCATACATGAAAATAACTGATGGTAAAATCTGACATACTGATCAAACACTGATGACGCTCAAATCATTTTTTTTTTTTTTTTTTTTTTTTTTAGGAGGTAGGTGAATAATCACAGACATCTAAATCAGGCCAAAAACAGTGTTATAAAAATAAAAGTTAAATCAATGAGAAAAGCTGGCAAAAAAATAGATTATAAACATTTAATTTAGTGCAAATTTACAGAGCACACATTGCTTTGAAAAGACACGTGTAACACTCTGAGGTCCCCAAGGACTGTATCCAGTTCCTATCAAGCTCTTTAACGCAAACACAGTTTAAGACCTCATTCACATGTCTGTGTTTAAACATATACATGAAATAATGGTACTGGTCTCATCAGTGTTTTGGTACAGTGTGTCATCGGTGTACACTCCATGTCTGTTTTTACCATTAGTGTCTCATTAGTGGTTTTCATGGATGGATAAGTTACAAAGGTTCTTCTATCCCTAGCAATACTAAATATGGACAACACACCAATGGCACTTGGATGCCATCCGAGTGCTGTACGTGTTTTTCACTGACCCATAGACTTGTATAGGCAGTTTTAATCTGTGATACTGGAAAAAAAAACAGATGTGGCTCTGTGAGGTTTTCACAGATACATGGTCCGTGAAAAAACATGGACACGTGAGCAGCCCCATAAATTATAATGGGTACGTGTTCTATGTGAGAAAAAAATTGAATGAACATGTGAGTGTTACACAGAAGTATGAATGAGGTCTTAATAATATCAAAGTCACCTGAACATATAGGACTATGGGTATTTGATGGTAACTGTTCTTCACTGCCGTTCTTAACACACTCATCTATATCAGTGTTTTGTCTTTTTCACCCCATTTCTAATATTAAAGCTGTAACGTTATCTCACTAAACAGATTCACCCCAAAATGGTTATGCTACATTCCCTGCCTCAGCTTTTACACAGGCTATGATAGGCTGTGCTATTCTATGTGATGGTTACATGGCATTATTGGGATGCTCGTAATTACAGCTCACCAAATCGCAAATTGTTCAAATTCGCTGAGTCCAGCAAATTGAAAGGGAACCTGTCACGTCATTTCAAGTATCTACACTGTCCCCAGTGCGGTGTTAGTGATGGAATGGGCATCACTAACACATTATTTTCATTAAAAACGGGGCTGTAATGATGTTCAAAAATAACTTTATATTCTTATATCGTACCTGCTCATTTAGTCACAGGGGTGTGCTTCATTTTATGTTCAGTCACAGGAGTCACCGGCACTCAATTTGATTGATTTCTCTGGTTGCGCCAACGGCAGTAGAATCCCGCGCTTGCGCAGTGTGTAGCCGGCCGCGCTTGCAGTGTCGATCGTGCAACCGCCCGCTTGACACTGCGCAAGTGCGGCTCCAAGCGCCACACTGAGCACAAAATGAAGCACACCCCTATGATCAAACGAGCAGGTACGATATAACTAAATAAAGTGCTTTTTGCACATTAGACCGCTGTTTTTAATGAAAATAACGTGTTAGTGATGTACATTACATCACTAACAATGCACTGGGGACAGTTTAGATGCTTGAAATGACGTGACAGGTTCCCTTTACCAACATTTGAAACAAATTCAATTAGCTCATCTCTAATATACATGTTATTATGCTTCGTTTACGCCGCACTGCTCTTACCATGACCACTGTGTAACGCATCTCTAGGAGAAAAATGGTGTTCTGATCAAAAGCCACGACATCCAGCCCAGGACACTGCAGTAAGAATTCCCAGTATCCAGTGCCCTGGACAGACAGCCGACAAAGGAGGAATAAGCAAAGCGCTGCAAGGAGTGCGGTCAACGCTCATCACACATGTAAAGGTGTTCACCAGCAGGTCGGGAGGGCTCTTTATTCTCTCACTGTAGGGGAATATTTGGTGTAAATCATTATTCCACCACTAGCAGACACTTACCTTATGAAGGCAGATTAGGACAAGTGTTATATATGTAAGCCTGTATTACAGATGCAAGTCCCAGCCCGACCACGGGATCTATGAAGCTGCCAGTTTGGGACCTTGGAGCTGCGGTTTGGCCAGAACTTGTATCTGTAAGAAGCCTCATACACAATAGACGGCAGTCAGCCGAACAATGATTTGGCCAATTGTGAACTTAGGTCAGGTGGCTGGGCACTGCAAACATAAGGCTGGGGCCGCAAGGAAAGTTGTGTCAGGGAACCAAAAATATTTACCGTATTTTTCGGACTATAAGACGCACTTTTTTCCGCCGAAATTCTGGAGGAAAATGGGGGGTGCATCTTATAGTCCGAATGTTGGGGGGGGGGTGTATATTTATGTGTGGTGTGGGGGGAGCAGTATCGGTGGAGGAGCGGGGCACAGGAGGCAGCAGCCGCCCACTGTCCCCGCTGCTAAAGAAAATGAATATTCACTGCTCCCCACGCCCATAGGGCGTTGGTAGCACTGAATATTCATGCTCCTTAATAGCGGTATACAGCGTAGCCGCACTGCGGCTGCTGCCAGCTATCTCCTGTGCACGCTGTTAAAAGGCATGAATATTCAACCTCTCTCCACGCTCATGGGCGTGGGGAGGGGGTGAATATTCATGCCCTTTAATGAGCGGGCACAGGAGATAGCCGGCGGCAGCAGCAGCAGCGCGGCTACACTGTGTGCCAGCTATGAAGGAGCATGAAGTCACTGCTTCCCGCGCACACAGTGCTGGCGTGGGGAGCAGTGACTTCTGGCAGCTGATCTCTCCTTGTGAGCAGCGCATGGCAGTGACGTCATGCGCAGCTCACATGGAGAAATCAGTGCAGGCAGACCGGACGCAGCGCTGGAGGAGAGAAGAAAGGTGAGTAACAGTGTTTATTTATTTTTAATGTGCAGCATGATGGGGATTAGGGGTGCCACGCATACCAGGACAGGGATTAGGGGAGCCACGCATACCAGGACAGGGATTAGGGGAGCCACGCATACCAAGACAAGGATTAGGGGAGCCACGCATACCAGGACAGGGATTAGGGGTGCCACGCATACCAGGACAGGGATTAGGGGAGCCACGCATACCAGGACAAGGATTAGGGGTGCCACGCATACCAGGACAAGGATTAGGGGTGCCACGCATACCAGGACAGGGATTAGGGGTGCCACGCATACCAGAATGGAGGGGTTCCATGCATACCAGAATGGAGGGGTTCCATGCATACCAGAATGGAGGGATGCCAGGCATACAAGGATGGGGACCACGTATAAAAGGAAGGGGGGCGGCATATATACCAGGGATATTGTCAGAATTGGGGGACATTACCCCTATACCAGTGTCAGAAGACCCCCTACCCATTAAAAGTGCATCATGACCACATTTTTTGCTTACATTTTTATTTTTCTCCTCTAAAATCTAGGTGCGTCTTATGGTCCGGTGCGTCTTATAGTCCGAAAAAAATACGGTAATTATATTTTGCTGAAGTACAACTATTTTAAAGCTGTGATTTTACTGTAAAAAAAAAACTCAGCCAAATCTTAAGTTGCATGTTATGTGCAATCAACTCTATTGTAAGTCACATTTGCAACCGCGTGTAATTGTCAGTCGTAGTGAGACACCATAGGAAATCAGATACAATTTAATGCAACAAGTGCAATCCTGATATTGCTGTGGAGCGTAAGGCCAGGATTACACAGCGACATGTCACAGACATTGAGATCGCTGGGTCACATTGCAACATCGCACTTAATCAACTATGGTGTCGGAATGAGACATAAAGCTGAAAAAGAGCTGAAATGATGGATCAGGGCCTATGGCCATGGAGACATCAAACTGACACATTGCAGCACAGGCTGTAATGATTTCCTATGGTGTAATGTTGCGATCTGTCTACAACTTAGCTGTTTTTACTTCCAGCAAAATCACAGCTCTAAAATAATGGCAGACAAGTGATGTTCGGATGTTGTTGACGCACAACTATTCTGAGAATTGCTGGTATGAGACACGTCAAAATGTAAGAAGGCGCAAGGGCAATAGTGGGCGCGTGGGGGGGGACGGACGCGGGCGCGGACCATGGTGTGGGGCGGGGGACACAGGCGCGGGGCAGGGGGGGAGGCGCAGGTCAGGGGGGGGTGGGGGATGCGCAGGCCAGGAAAGAGGAAACGCGGGAGCAGGGCGCGTGGGGATGTGACGCGGGGCAGAGGGGGGGGGCAATGCGGACGCAGGGTGACGCGGGAGGTGATGTCGGTGCAAGGCGGGGGGGCGTCACAAGGGCAAGGGAGTAGGTGACGCGGGCGCTGGGCAGGAGGTGACGCGGGCACAGGGTGATGTGGGCACGGGGCAGAAGCGGGGGGAGACGCGGGCGCGGGGCAGAAGCGGGCAGGGGGGCACGAGGAGACGTGGGGCGGGGGGGACACGCAGGCGTGCGGCAGGAAGGAGGAGACGCGGGCGCAGGGCAGGAAGGGGGAGACGCGGGCGCATGCAAGGCGGATGGGCGTCACGGGGTCGAGGCAGGAGGTGACATGGGCGCTGGGCAGGGGGGGTGACACGGGTGCAGGACAGGCGTTAATGCGGGGCGCAGGGCAGGAGGGGCAACGAGGGGGCAGGGGATGATGCGGGCGCTGGGCCAGGTGAGCAAAGCGGGCAGGGGGTGATGCGGGCAGAGAGTGATGTGGGCGCAGGGCAGGTGGTGACGAGGGCAGAGGGTGATGTGGGCACTGGGCAGGCAGTGATGTGGGCACAGGGTGATGTGGGTGCAGGGCAGGCGGTGATGTGGGCACAGGGTGATGCGGGTGCAGGGCAGGCAGTGATGTGGGCACAGGGTGATGCGGGTGCAGGGCAGGCAGTGATGTGGGCACAGGGTGATGTGGGCGCTGGGCAGGGGGAGATGTGGGCACAGGGCAGGCGGTGATGCGGGCGCAGGGCAGGGGGTGACGAGGGCAGAGGGTGATGTGGGTGCAGGGCGGGGGTGACGAGGGCAGAGAGTGATGTGGGTGCAGGGCAGTGGGTGACGAGGGCAGAGGGTGATGTGGGTGCAGGGCAGGGGGTGACGAGGGCAGAGGGTGATGTGGGTGCAGGGCAGTGGGTGACGAGGGCAGAGGGTGATGTGGGCGCTGGGCAGGGGGTGATGTGGGCACGGGGCACTCACAGCTCCGGCTGACACCAGTGGTAAGTTCAGGGCACACAGCAGCTCCAGCACCTGCGGGCTGGGCACAGAGAAGGAGAAGAGGATCTGCAGGCGCTGGCAGCTGCAGCCGTCCTCCAGGCTCCGGAGCAGGTGCAGCAGCTCCTTCCTGCGGTGCGGGGACGTCTCCGGGTCACAGAACCTGTGCACGTCTGCAGGCAGCTGCTGCATCTTCCACACGTGCAGCTGGTGATACAGGTTCTGTCCCTTGTGCCTCCTCTGCTCCATCGTGTCCCACTGCAGCTCGGGCGACACTGCCGCAGCCATACCAGAGCCGCCCGCCCTGCGACTGGGACAGATCGGCGCAAATTCAAAGTGGCGCCTCTCACTGACAGCAGAGGAAGAGGAAGACGAGCGAGAGGCCGGGACAGCAGGCGGCCTGTACTCCACTGCCACCTGCTGGACGTCGCGGGAACTGCATGGTGGACATTGTGACTCGTACTTGTATCACAGGGAGCAACAGTGACAGGTCTTACAAGTCAGGAAGGAGTTAATTCCCACCCGTGACTGCACTGCAAAAATGGCTGTGGACCATCTAGGTTTTTTTTAATATATCTGCCTTTTATTAAACCTTACTTTCCAACACTGGCAGTGACTCAAAGTAAAAAATGGGTCTATCCTCCGCGATTTCAGGGTACAAGCCGCCCAGAAATCAATTCCATAAGTGACGTGTAGTAAACAAGGGGTTAAACTAATGCTATAGAAATGATGTAATAAAATAACGATTGGCTGCATTTTTCATGAATTTGGGAGTGGTAAACGCACCGTGTCTGTGTGCAAACCTGTGTGAACAGACCCTTAGACAGTTTCATCATGTGAGATGCAAGTTGTTCCTTTAAAGGGGATGTTCTCCACTGGGGACAATTTCTTTTCATTTAAATGCATGTATTTGAGGCTAAAAATAATTTTTGCAGTTGAGTTTCATTAAAAATGTTGTACATTTTGACTTTTACAGTCTTTGTGTTTCCCTGGGCACAGTGGCATAGCTACAGGGGGGCAGAGGCAGCTGGGGGCCCACCTGGAGCAATCGTCACACTTAACTGTATCAACCCGCACAGCAATGGTCTCCTGACTCTACCGCTCTCTATCCTGTAGTCCACGGGTCGCTCTAGGCTTGCAGTCTACAGAACAGCAGGTGCATGCACAGAGACGTCAGAGTCCTGGCGTGATCACATCACCACGTCACACCATTGCGCCGAGACACGTTAAGTGATTATATAGCATTTAATTTATGACTCAGTACTTGTAGGGGGCCATAATACTGGCGGGGTCATCCTACTGTGAGGGAGGCTATGGGGACATCATATTATGGGTAGGGGACTATGCAGGTATCATTCTGTGTGTGAGGACATCATACTGTGTGGGGGCCATCAGGGCCACCATCAGGGCATTACTGCCCTTACTGGGGTACGGGGCGCAGTGAGCAGTGGGTGGCCAGTTCCGGGCCCTATCTGTTCACCGGGCCTCAGTGGCACAATCCTGCCACCTCAGTAACTGGATGCACATTCAGTTAATATCTGCTGGCATGTGGGAAGCCGCACGGCAATAGTTAAAAGCTGCTAGCCAATAATAGGCCGGCAGCTGACGTCATTGTCATGCACCGACACATCCACTCCTCAAATGTATGAGGCAGAGCCGGGCGCCGCTGTACCGCCACCAGGTAAGGAGAAACTTTTTTTTTTTAACTTTTTTTTTTAAACTGCAAGTGGCAAGCCGCAATATGGGGACAGATGGGGCAGGATCATGCGAAACAAAACATAGGGATGGGGTCTATCCAAAAATGAGAAGAGACCCTGAATTTATTTCTTAAGCTTAGGCTTTCACATTACAAATTGCCCATAGAACGCAGGGCCGTATTTGGCATTCATGCTGCCCTAGGCACTTTAAGTGGTCATGCCCCATTCTTGTAAGTCAGAATAAAAGTGCCCATACCGTTTAGTTGGTTGTTAAGGCCCCTATATACATTTGACTATCGTCGATTGAATCCGCCGATATTGATGGATTCGGTGATAGTCTAATGTGTATGGGACACCTGATAAATATTGTCTGGAAAGATAAGGGTCCAAGATGTCCAATTTCGGACTGTAGATACTTTTGTTCCTTTAAGAGATGTCTTATACAGAACACGGTGGCTCCTGTGTATGGGAGAGTCAGCTGTCAAAAATGTATTGGGATCTTTAGTCAAACACTTGTTTGGCTAACTCATATGGCCTCTTTCAGATATTTCTAGTTCCAATTTTTGTGTTGTACATGTGTGCAACACTAACACTTGACCCTATAATGATATATTTTCATGTTTACCAAATTAAGGATTACTACATATACATTACTATATCACCAGACCCATCATCAGAACATGAATACAGCACCAGAATCATCATCTGTGCATTAGTACATTAATACAGCACAAGAACCATCATCAGTACATGAATGCACTACCAGAACCATCATCAGTATATGAATACACCACCAGAACAGCTATTAGTATATAAATATATTACCAGAACCACCATCAGTACATGAATACACTACCAGAACCATCATCAGTATATGAATACACCACCAGAACCACCATCAGTACAAAAATACAGCACAAGAACCATCATTAGTACAAGAATACAGTACCAGAAACATTATCAGTATATGAATACACTACCAAAACCATCATCAGTATATGAATACACCACCAGAACAACCATTTGTATATGAATACATTACCAGAATCACCATCAGTATATGAATGCATCACAAGAACCACCATCATTACATTAATATGGTAGCATAGCTGTCATCAGTATATGAATACAGCACCAGAACCATCATCAGTACTTGAATACAGCAACAATATACAATACGGCAGCAATATCATGCGATATACAATGCTATATATAAATGCTATTGCATGACATGAACCTGCAACTCCCTGTATGACCTTAAAGAAGCACTCTTATTAAAAAATGTTATGGCCTAAACCTGTGTGAATGTATATGTAGTGTAGTGTAGGTATATTAATATACTTACTGATTGCTGTCTTCTCTGGTGTCCAGCGCCACTCTGGTCCTCTTCAGAAATATGCAACAAGGAGTTCTGACAGTCTAGGTCACGGAAGTAAAGAACTGGAAGTGACTTTTCCAATGCAAGTCTATGGAGTGAGAGAACGAGGCTTTTACAGTGTAAGCCTATGGTGCATCAAAGCGAAGCTCCATAGACTTACATCGTAATAGCGACCTCCTGCTCAAGCATAGAACCCTGTATGATCCGGAGAGTTGGAACTTCAGTCGGGTGACTCAGAAGAGGACGGGAATAGTGCTAGTCACCGGAGACGACAGCGATCGGTGAGTATATTAAAACACCTACACTTCACTACATAAACATTCACATAGCATTAGTCCCTAAAATGTTAATGGGAGTGCCCCTTTAAGAATGGGAAGGAGATGATGGGAGTTGTTGTTACCAGCCATAATCAAACTGCTGACCACACAGAAACCTCAGTACTGATTAGACACAGGCAGTAGCACCTATAAACAATTAAACAGCAACTTAACTTTTGGTAGATATTTTATATACTTTAGGCCATTTAATTCTTAGCAGATCGGTGGTCTCTGGGTCTCTGGGTTCTGTGACCTCCACAGATAACACAAAAGACCTCTTAAAAGTGGAGATAGGAGCCTATGACTTTCTACTACATCTGTACTTTGTTGTGTGCTCTCCTGTCTCCTAAGCTGCACACTTCTAAGCGATATTTTGAGTGATGAGTGGGGGTCTCAAGAAGTGGTTTCCCACTGATCTGCTCAGAACTTAAGGAACTAAAGCATATTAAAAAAAATCTTCCAAAAGTTTAGTTACTCTTTATGTTCACACGTTGAGTATTTTACATCATCATTTGTAAGCCAAAATCAGGACTGGAACAATTAGAGGAAAAGTATAATAGAAACACGTCACCATTTCTGCATTTTTCACCCACTCCTTGTTTTGGCTTACAAATACTGATGTAAAATACTGACCAAATACTCAACATGTGAACATGGCCTAAGATGTATTTATACTGGTGCCATTAATCAGGAACTATTAATACTGCCCCAATACCAGTGGCGTACTGCCAATGGCGACAGGCCACGCGACAGCTATGGGGCCCGTGAGCCGGGGGAGACCTGGTGTCAGCGCCTGCACCATATACCCCCCGCATCAGGCCCCCGCCGTTCCTGCATCGGGCCTCCACATCGACTGACCCCCACTCTGCATCGGGCCCCCCCTTCTCTGGTCAGTCAGATGCCGATACAGTTGAAAGCAATGAAGGAGGAGGCAGCGTCATGTGACACTCCCTTTCCCATTGTGGCCCTCCTGAGGGTTCAGTTGCCACAGAGGTACTGCACCTCACCCAGAGGTGTGGTGTCTCCTCTCAGGTAAGGAGGGAGTGCTGTCCGGAACCCCAACACCCACATTCAACACTACACTGCTCCAGGCCGGCTGGAAGGGCAAGATGCACTGTGTCTCCTGCTGAGCCCTGTCCCTGGATGGAGTGGGGGGAACCAAAGAGAGGGAGAACCAGTAGTGGGTGTGGGTGGAGGACGTAGGGTAGGGGAGCACCATTGTAGGAGGTATTTAAAGGGAAGACATCTTAGGGTGGCAAGTCAGTGAGTGAGGACAGTCAGTGAGTAGGAGGGGAGCAGAGTCTCTTCAGGAGCTCTGCTCCACAAGTGGGGCCTAGTAACAGAGGCCCAGGAGGGGAGCAGAGGAGAAAGGCTCAGTTTTACAGAAGGGATCCCAGGGGGTACGGTGAGTGCAGGGCGGCACCCGTACGCAGTCTCACCCTAGTCACCGTGAAGGGCATCAAGCAGGTCCGGGAACTCCAGGTTGCCCAGAGGGACTTCAGAGCACCCGATCAGGACTGTGTGTGGGAAGCGCAGGGCAGGAGGGAGAAGACCCAGCGTGAGAAGTCGGTCTAGTAGGAACATAAAGAAAGTGGGGTTCCGTCAAGCACTCCTGATATATTTGAGAAAGTGCTGAACCCCTGGTCTGGTGAACGCAGAGCGACGCAGAGACTGACACCCGTACAGTGTACCTGAGAACCTTGAACAAGAACTGTGAGTAAAACTCGGATGACTGCACTGCACTGCCTCTGTCAGTTATTTCCGCTGCGCCATCTCTCCTGTACCACAAGTCCCAGCCTCACCACCATCTGCACCTACACTGCCCCAGAGGCCTGCTCCGCCTGTGGGGAGCAGGAACATCCCAGCTGCCATCCCATCACCCCCGGAGGTCTGCAGCAGCGCTGGTAACCATTACCGGAAACCACAGGTGTCGTCACGAGACAAACTGTACACTAAAACCCCTTTTTAAAGAGAGACCAAGAGTACGGGCCCGGGTGCCGACTGCCGTGACCTCCTAAACAAGGTAAAAGGCCCGGGTACCGAGTCCCCTATATTCCCCCTGGGTGACACACCATCCTTCCTCCTGTGCATCTGACGCAGCGGTGTGATGATGCGCCACGCTGTGTCAGACAGTGGAGCTGGCAGCTGCTGAGGTGAAGAGAGGAGACGCGCTGCAGAGACTGGAGCGGCGGGGGAGTGAGGAGCGGTAAGTATTTTTTTTTAAATCAGTACTGATAATACTGGATGACTGGGGGCTACATTTTACCCTATTAGGGGGGCTGCATTTTACCCTATGGGGGAGCTGCATTTTAACCCTTGGGGGGGCTGCATTTTACCTTATTGGAGGGCTACATTTTACTCTATTGGGGGGGCTACATTTAACTTATGGAGCGGATGCAATTACCTTATGGGGGCCACATTTTTACCCTATGGTGGGGGCTGCATTTTTACCCTATTGGGGGAGCTACATTTTACCCTATGATGAGGCTGCAATTACCCTATGGCTGGCTGCATTTTAACCTACAGGGGGCTGCATTTTAACCTATGGGGGGCTGCATTTTACCCTATGTTGGGGGGCTGTATTCTATTCTTTGGTGGGGGCTGCATTTTACCCTGTGAGGGGCTGCATTATACTACGTGGGGGATCATGGGGGGTACATTACACTGCGTGCAGGACCATGGCGAGTGCATTATACTGTGTGGAGGACCATGGGGGGTACATTATACTGTGTGCAGTACCATGGGGAGTGCACTATACTGTGTGGAGAGCCATGGGGAGTGTCTTATACTGTGTGGAGGACCATGGGGAGTGCATTATACTGTGTGGAGGACCATTGCGAGTGAAATATACAGTGTGGAGGACCATGGTGAGTGCATTAGACTGTATGCAGGACCATGGGGAGTGCGCTTTACTGTATGGAGGTCCATGGGGAGTGTCTTATACTGTGTGGTGGACCATGAGGAGTCCATTATACTATGTGGAGGTCCATGGGGAGTGTCTTATACTGTGTGGAGGACCATGGGGAGTGTCTTATACTGTGTGGAGGACCATGGGGAGTGTCTTATACTGTGTGGAGGATCATGGGGAGTGTCTTATACTGTGTGGAGGACCATGGGGAGTGTCTTATACTATGTGGAGGACCATGGGGAGTGTCTTATACTGTGTGGAGGACAATGGAGAGTGTCTTATACTGTGTGGAGGACCAAGTGGAGTGTCTTATACTGTGTGGAGGACCATGGCGAGTGTCTTAAACTGTATGGAGGACCATGGCGAGTGTCTTATACTGTATGGAGGACCATGGCGAGTGCATTATACTGTGTGGAGGACCATGGCGAGTGCATTATACTCTGTGGAGTGTGAAGGTTTGTGTGGGGGCCATTATACTGTATGTAGGGCCATTATACTGAATAGAGAGCTGTGTGGGGGTCACAGTTGGGGGATCATACTGTGTTGGGGTCACCATAATTTTCTGGGGGAGTTGAGGTGGGGTACAGTAGGGTCATCATACTGTGCATGTGGAGGGTAATGTGGAGGAATTCACCATGGGGATATCATACTGTGTCTGGGGGGCACTTTTGTTGGCATCATATTTTATGGGCAATGAAAGAGGAATCTAGGACTTCAGCAGGAGGAAAATTACTATGTAAAGGCTGGAAAGTTGTGAGATCTGCTCTTCTGTAAACTCAACAATTATTTACCTATTATTTTTTTGGGGGCCCAATTAGAGCTTCTGCTATGGGGCCCCATGATTCCTATGTACGCCCCTGCCCCATACTATTCCCAGATTTGAATAAGTAACTGGTGTTTTTAAGGGGTTTAATGACTTTGAGACACTGATCTCACACCACCATTACACAGATAGTGTTGCCCCAAATCAAATTCCGATCATTTCAGCATTGCCCAAATGGTTTCTGAGTATCAGAACTGGTATCAGAATGGGCAAATAGCCAATTCTCCTAGATTTGAATAAGTAACTGGTGGTTTTAAAGGGTTAAATGACCTTGGGCCACTGGTCTTACAGCACCAGCACAAAACAGGAAGATCCACATCAAAATCAGTTTTTCCCAGGCTGACGGAGTGGCTACTGGTTACTGATCAAAAAAACTGGCATCAAAGTGAGCAAATTACAACTTTGTACTGATTTGAATAAGTTACTGGTTTGTTTTAAGGGTAAAAGGGCTTGTCCGATCTTAAAGGGGTATTCCCATCTCCAAGATCCTATCTCAATATGTAGTACTGTATTTTTCAGACTATAAGACACACTTTTTTCCTCCAAAATTTTGGTGTAAAGTGGGGGATGCGTCTTAGGCTAAGTGCCCACGATGCAAAAATGCTCCGGATTTTTCCTGAGCGTTTCTGCATCTCCCTGGCAGAAAAACGCATGCGGATTGTACATGCATTTTTCCTGCCAGGGACAAGCGTATGTGTGGCGCCCCTGAGGGTTCGGTCGCCACAGAGGTACTGCATCTCACCCAGAGGTGTGGTATCTCACTCTCAGGTAAGGAAGGAGTACAGTTCAGGACCCTAACACCTGCATCCAACACACACCACTCCAAGCCAGCAGGAGGGGCAAGATGCCTCCCACGTACTTGCTGAGCCCCTTTCCTGGCTGGAGTGGGGGGAACCTAGCTGTAAAGGGGAACTAACTCGCCCCCTGGGCAGTGGGGTACTCGGAGCCGGGCAACAGGAGACGATGGGGGTAGTGGTGGCAACCCGGTTCCGTGGCTCAGGGTGGTCAGACCAATGCAGTCTGCTATGTGCTGTTCATGTTGTCCGACTACGCCACCCGTGGATTGCGGTTATTATGAACCGCCGCTGCAAGGTAATCCCCTGAGGCTGATGGTGTACGCAGCTGAGGTTGTTTAACTCCCCACGGGAAGAGTGTAGCCCCAGTGTTGTGCAATGGATGATGGGGGTGATGGTGCAGGGAGTCCCAGTACCGGTAGTGCTGGAGAAGCGAGAAAGTACACAGACAACGTACTGCAATCCAATGTCTTTTACTCACAGTTCATGTGCTCCAGATCACTTCTGTACAGGTAGTGACCGCCCGAGCCGTGCTGCGTCCACCAGGTGTGGGGCTCGGTCAACTCCCAGGCAGTTCAGAAGTCTGGCTCAGGACCCCCTTTTGTACTTTCTCTGGCCTGCCTCACCAGTGACCCACTTTTGTCCAGCTGCCGCGGATCTGCGCGGGTAAACGTGGGCCCCCATTCCCCGCTGTCCTATATGGTGCCTTCCTAGCAGGTTTGATGAGGTGTCGCACCAATAAATGATCACGACCTCCGGTCTTTGGCTGAGGGTAGTTTCTCCTCCACCAACTTGGGATCCGGTACCCTTAATCTGCCTGACCCTTCACCCGGTATTCTCATGGGTTCTTAGGGTCCCTTCCACCTTCTTGTTCCTGAGCCCTTCTGTTTCTCTCTCTCTTCTCCTTCTTTCCTGTTCCTTCTTCTCCTGTTCCTTCTTCTCCTGTTCCTTCTCGGCCTCTTCTCTAGGCCCACCTCTGAGCGGAGCTCCTACAGAGCCTCCACTCCCTGTCTTCTCCTCTGACTGAACAGACTGTCCCTGATCTAAGATGGTGCCCGCCTTATACAGTACAGACCAAAAGTTTGGACACACCTTCTCATTTAAAGATTTTTCTGTATTTTCATGACTTTGAAAATTGTACATTCACACTGAAGGCATCAAAACTATGAATTAACACATGTGGAATTATATACTTAACAAAAAAGTGTGAAATAACTGAAAATATGTCTTATATTCTAGGTTCTTCAAAGTAGCCACCTTTTGCGTTGATGACTGCTTTGCACACTCTTGGCATTCTCTTGATGAGCTTCAAGAGGTAGTCACCGGAAATGGTTTTCACTTCACAGGTGTGCCCTGTCAGGTTTAAATAGTGGGATTTCTTGCCTTATAAAAGGGGTTGGGACCATCAGTTGTGTTGTGCAGTAGTCTGGTGGATACACAGCTGATAGTCCTACTGAGTAGACTGTTAGAATTTGTATTAAGGCAAGAAAAAAGCAGCTAAGTAAAGAAAAACGAGTGGCCATCATTACTTTAAGGAATGAATGTCAGTAAGTCCGAAAAATTGTGAAAACTTTGAAAGCGTCCCCAAGTGCAGTTGTAAAAACCATCAAGCGCTACAAAGAAACTGGCTCACATGAGGACAGCCCCAGGAAAGGAAGACCAAGAGTCACCTTTGCTTCTGAGGATAAGTTTATCCGAGTCATCAGCCTCAGAAATCGCAGGTTAACAGCAGCTCAAATTAGAGACCAGGTCAATGCCACACAGAGGTTCAACAGCAGCCACATCTCTACAACAACTGTTAAGAGGAGACTTTGTGCAGCAGGCCTTCATGGTAAAATAGCTGCTAGGAAACCACTGCTAAGTACAGGCAACAAGCAGAAGAGACTTGTTTGGGCTAAAGAACACAAGGAATGGACATTAGACCAGTGGAAATCTGTGCTTTGGTCTGATGAGTCCAAATTTGAGATCTTTGGTTCCAAACACCGTGTCTTTGTGCGATGCAGAAAAGGTGAACGAATGGACTCTACATGCCTGGTTCCCACCGTGAAGCATGGAGGAGGAGGTGTGATGGTGTGAGGGTGCTTTGCTGCTGACACTGTTGGGGATTTATTCAAAATTGAAGGCATACTAAACCAGCATGGCTAGCACAGCATCTTGCAGCGGCATGCTATTCCATCCGGTTTGCCTTTAGTTGGACCATAATTTATTTATCAACAGGACAATGACCCCAAACACACCTCCAGGCTGTGTAAGGGCTATTTGACCAAGAAGGAGAGTGATGGGGTGCTACGCCGATTGACCTGGCCTCCACAGTCACCAGACCTGAACTAAATCGAGATGGTTTGGGGTGAGCTGGACCGCAGAGTGAAGGCAAAAGGGCCAACAAGTGCTAAGCATCTCCGGGAACTCCTCCAAGATTGTTGGAAGACCATTTCCAGTGACTACCTCTTAAAGCTCATCAAGAGAATGCCAAGAGTGTGCAAAGCAGTCATCAAAGCAAAAGGTGGCTACTTTGAAGAACCTAGAATATAAGACATGTTTTCAGTTGTTTCACACTTTTTTGTTAACTATATAAATCCACCTGTTAATTCATAGTTTTGATGCCTTCAGTGTGAATGTACAATTTTCATAGTCATGACAATACAGAAAAATCTTTAAATGAGAAGGTGTGTCCAAACTTTTGGTCTGTACTGTATACCTCCCTCTAAAGCATGAGCCCAGGTGACCAGCAACCAATGGGCTCCTACCTACGCTCAGGAACCGTCCCCTCCTGCTCCTACATCACTGGGTTTTCCTCCCCCCTCCCCACTCCAGCCAGGGACATGGTCTGTCGTGCCTGCATTACTGCCTAATGGGAGCACCGTTGAACTGTCCCTCAGAAATGGGGTGTGTGTGCTGTATGCAGCTACCTGAGCCCTGGTCCATACGCCATCATTACCCGGGAGTGGAATATCACACCTCTGGCAGAGGTGCAATACCCCTGTAGCGGCCGAACCCTCGGGGCGCTACAGAACCACATAGTGGGTGTGGGTGGAGGAAGTAGTTAAGGGGAGCACATAGAAGGGAGATATAAAATGGGAAGCCATCTTAGTGAGTTCAGATTAGTCAGAGGAAGAAAGTGAAAGGAGCAGAGGCTCTGCAGGAGCTCTGCTCCAGAGGCGGGCCTAGCCAGTAAGGCCCAAGTCTGAGAGGAAGGAGAGAAGAGAGGAGAGGGAGCAGAGAGGCTCCAGGAACAGAAGAAAGGACCCTAGGGGTATGGGCCGTGCAGAAGGCCACCCATACTCCCGCATCTGCCTGGTGGTGGAGGGGTCAGGCCATCTAAGGGGAACCGGTCCCTCAACTAGTAGAAGATTGCAAGTCTCAGCTAGAAACCGGAGGCTGCAGTACTTTATGTCCTGTAGCCACAAGTCCACGCCAGTCTCACCGAGAAGGTAGCCATATAGGACCGAGGGGACGGAACAGACGCCGCCCGCCAAGGTCCGCGGGTACCGGATTGGAGATACTAGGTGTGAGGTGCAGGGAAAAGGCCAGGTGGAGGACACAGAAGGGGGTCCTGCTAAGTACTCCGGAGTTATCTGGGGGTGGACTGAACCCCTCACTGAGTAAGCACAGCACGACAAGGGAGATTACTTTGGCGCCTGTAATCTGGATTGCAATAACTGTGAGTAAAGACCCTGGGACTGCACTTCCTTGTCTCTGTATTTCTTGCTGCGCCATCAACCCCTGCACTATAACGCCCAGCACAACCTGCAACATCATCTACACTGCCCTGGAGCTAGCTCTTCCTGTGGAGAGCCACACCATCCCAGCTGCAGTAACATCAGCTTCAGAGGACTGCTCCGCAGCGGCGGCTCCATTTAATCGCATTCCACAGGTGGCGTCACGAACTCTATAAAAACTCTATAAATCCCCTATACATAACCCCTTTTATTGACCGCCCTGAGTCACGGACCGGGTCACCGCCACTGTGACATTCCCCAGCATCCACCGGCCCGGCACCAGGTACCCCACGGTAATGGGGGCGCGTCATATGTGAAGCGTTTTTCACATGCATTTCCGCATGCGGGTTGTAAAGCGCTTTCAAAGCGATTTTAGCATCACTTGGAAAGTGCTTGACAACTTGGTCACACTATATAAATCCATGCAATCGGCATGGAATTATATAGTGTGACCGTAAAAGAATGGTAAAAAATCCGATCCGATGCGTCCGGTCTCCCCGGTGTCTCGCGGTTGTGCCGATGTCAGTGGTCGCGTGACCCGTCACATGACTAAATGATGTCATGGCAGGTCCTTTTAGACCATCGCCAGCTGCCGGGGAGACTGGACGCATTGGATAAGGAGACCGGGGGCCATCAGAAGGTAAGTATAATATTTATTTTTTATTTTAATTATTTTTTTTTTACAGGTACTATGGTACCCGGGTCTGGAGGAGAGTCTCCTCTTCTCCAAACTCGGGTACCATCCGCACATTGAATCGCTGAATATCCGCATGTGCACATGTAGTCATGCGGATATTATGCGATTCAATGCAAGTCAATGGTAAAATAATTGGTAGTGCTGCGGATTTTTGCGCAATGATAATCCGCAGCGGAAATTTCCGCAGCATGTGCATAGCTCATGCGGATTATCATTGGGGAACATAGCAGATCTTCTACCAAGCGTTTTTTATGCGTTTCTGCGGCGTAATTGCCGCTGCAGAAACGCTTAAAAAACGCAGAGTGGGCACACAGCCTTATATTCCGATATTCATAAACACTGTAGCTGTGGGTAATGAGGGATGTGGGGGGAGCGACAGCGGCGGAGTAGCGGGACACAGGAGGCAGCAGCCGCCTGTTGCAGCCCACACTGTGCCCGCTACTAAAGAAACCCATGGTCGTGGGGAGCAGTGAATATTCATTTTTCTTAATAGCCGGCACACTGGTATATATGGCATCCTTCATCCCTATATGTATGGCCCCCCTCATCCCTCTTCCTTGTATGTATGGCACCCTTCATCCCTGTATGTATGGCCCCCCTCATCCTGGTATGCTTGGCACCCCTTGATCCCCGTCACGCTGCACAGAAAAAAACCAAACAATTATACTCTCCTCCTCTGTCCTCCAGCGCTGCGTCCCGCTCTGCAGCCGACAGGGTTCTCAATGTGTGAGCCACGTATGGCGTAACTGCCATGCGCCCTCACACAGTGAGATGTTGTGCCAGAATAGTCACTGCTCCCCACGCCAGGAAGCGACCCCGTGCTGTATTTTCACCAATTATTCAGAATGGAGACGATCAACAAACAGCGTCATCTGCTCTGGAGGACCCAACACTTCCATGATTTCCATGGATAGCCCAGTGATTACAGACAATCATGTGCAATACTTCATTTCTTCTTTGGAGGCGCTGTAGGGAAATTCAGCACTTGCTGCCGGGTACTTGCTTACTGCAGGAGGTTTGTGCAGAAGGGACCAATTTGGTCTTTATTCACAGCACATTGGGGCTTTACCTCTGACCCATATGGAGAAACCTCACATGAGACTGGACGACCCCATCAAGGTCCATAGTGCTGGAGAATAAGACTCAGGGGCTAAACCCACATTCACTACATGGACGACCGATGGAATAAAGGCAAGAACAACTATGTAGGGGCTAAAAGAGAGATTTTATTTATAAATTGGGGTTATTATATATTTTACTATTATGTATATGTGTAAATTATTTATCTATCAGAATAATCCTATTTATGGGCCGTGTTGATCCAGAGGAAGGCGAAAACCCCCTGTGAGGAACAGGCCAATTCTCCTCATATCAGGGGGAAAAATTCCTTCCTGACCCCAAATAAAACATGGCGGTCAGAATAAATCCCAGGATCAAGGGCTGGTACCGAACCTGTGGAATTAAATTCACTGCTAAAAATGTAATGAACTATTCATCTTTCCGCCGCTCTCTCATAATCATGTTTTCATTGACCTCCCTCTTCTCGATCATTTTTACAGCCGTATAGATGTTTCGGCTGGGGATTGATGTCAGGACCACCTGAGAAAAGAAATAGACAATGCTAAGAATTCAACGTATTTGAATTTGATCAACGGGGGTTGCAACTCCCTCTGTCCCGCTCCAGATTCGCCCAATTTGTCAGAGCTGGGCAAAACTGTCACGAAACTCCAAAATGGGTATGGGAGGGGGAAAACATCCGGTTTATCTACTGCACAAAAAATGGATGGACTGAGTGGTTTGTGAGTCTGCTAGTAATCTGGACCTTATAGCAGAGCAAAGCTAAGCTATCACCATACTGCACTGTCTGCTCTATGATTGTCTATGGGTAGATCTAAAAGGGGTTTTCCATTATCACCATCTGTGAGCTGGTTGGGGTCAGTATTGGATGTATATCAATGTGCAGCTGATTTAAAGTTTATGAAACATAGAGGTCAAAGTATATATTGTATCCTAATAGCAGCATATATGGACCAGGACATGGAAATAAACCATGTCCCCCAATTCCCCACAGATTTAATACCTTAGTAACCACCAATACGTATTTTTACTGACCTGCGATATAAGAGACTAGCTTTTGAACCCGTTCTACACCCGGGTGGCGAGCATTTTTATTGGTATATGGTCTGCCATGCTGTTATTTGTGCTGCCCCCATCCTGTTATTTGTGCTGCCCCCATCCTGGTATTTGTGCTGCCCCCATCCTGGTATTTGTGCTGCCCCCATCCTGTCCACCCATCCTATCCTGGTATGCATGGCACCCCTAATCCCTATCCTGGTATGCATGGCACACCTCATCCCTATCCTGGTATCCATGGCACCCCTCATCCCCATCCTGGTATGCATGGCACCCTTGACCCCCAATCCTGGTATGCATGGCACCCCTCACCCCCCCAAACCTGGTATGCATGGCACCTCTCACCCCCAATCCTGGTATGCATGGCACCCTTCATCCCAATACTGGTATGCATGGCACCCTCATCCCTAATTTTGGTATACATGGCACCCCTGATCCCTATTCTGGTATGTATGGTACCCCTCATCCTGGTATACATAGCACCCCTCATCCCAATCCTGGTATGTATGGCCTCCTCATCCCCCAATCCTGGTATGCATGGTACACCAACCCTCATCATGGTATGCATGGCACCCCTCATCCCTGTTCTGGTATGTATGGTAACCCTCATCCCTATCCTGGTATGTATGGTACCCCTCATCCTGGCATGCATGGCAACCCATCCCTCATCCTGGTATGCATGGTATCCCGCATCCCTATTCTGGTAGGTATGGTACCCCTCATCCTGGTATACATGGCACCCCTCATAACAATTCTGGTATGTATGGCCTCCTCATCCCCCAATCCTGGTTTGCATGGCCCCCTCATCCCTATCCTGGTATGCATGGCACTCCTCATCCCCCAATCCTGGTATGCATGGCACCCCATCCTTTATTCTGGTATGCATGGTACCCCGCATCTCTATTCTGGTATGCTTGGTACCCCTCAACCCCAGTGCTGATATGCATGGCACCCCTCAACCCCAATGCTGGTATGCATGGCACTCCTCACCCCCCAATCCTGGTATGTATTGCACCCCTCATCCCCAATCCTGGTATGCATGGTCCCCTCACCCCCAATCCTGGTATGCCTGGTCCCCTCACCCCCAATCCTGGTATGCATGGTCCCCTCACCCCCCAATCCTGGTATGCATGGTACCCCTCATCCCTATTCTGGCATGCATGGTACCCCTCATCTTCCAATCCTGGAAAGCATGGTACCCCTCATCCCTATTCTGGTATGCATGGTACCCCTCATTCCTATTCTGGTATGCATGGTACACCAACCCTCATCCTGGTATGCATGGCACCCCTCATCCCTGTTCTGGTATGTATGTTAACCCTCATCCCTATCCTGGTATGTATGGTACCCCTCACCCTGGCATGCATGGCACCCCATCCCTCATCCTGGTATGCATGGTATCCAGCATCCCTATTCTGGTACTTATGGTACCCCTCATCCTGGTATACATGGCACCCCTCATTCCAATTCTGGTATGTATGGCCTCCTCATCCCCCAATCCTGGTTTGCATGGCCCCCTCATCCCTATCCTGGTATGCATGGCACTCCTCATCCCCCAATCCTGGTATGCATGGCACCCCATCCTTTATTCTGGTATGCATGGTACCCCTCATCTCTATTCTGGTATGCATGGTACCCCTCAACCCCAATGCTGATATGCATGGCACCCCTCAACCCCAATGCTGGTATGCATGGCACTCCTCACCCCCCAATCCTGGTATGTATTGCACCCCTCACCCCCAATCCTGGTATGCATGGTCCCCTCACCCCCAATCCTGGTATGCATGGTCCCCTCACCCACAATCCTGGTATGCATGGTCCCCTCACCCCCCAATCCTGGTATGCATGGTACCCCTCATCCCTATTCTGGTATGCATGGTACCCCTCATCTTCCAATCCTGGTATGCATAGTACCCCTCATCCCTATTCTGGTATGCATGGTACCCCTCATACCTATTCTGGTATGCATGGTACCCCTCATCCTGGTCTGCATGGCACTCCATCCATCATCCTGGTATGCATGGTACCCCGCATTCCTGTCCTGGTATGCATGGTACCCCTCATCCCTATTCTGGTAGGCATGGTACTCCTCATCCCCAATCCTGGTATGCATGGTACCCCTCACCCCCCAAACCTGGTATATATGGCACCCCTCATCCCCAATCCTGGTATGCATGGTCCCCCACCCCCAATCCTGGTATGCATGGTCCCCTCACCCCCCAATCCTGGTATGCATGGTACCTCTCATTCTCCAATCCTGGTATGCATGATACCCCTCATCCCTATTCTGGTATGCATGGTACCCCTCATCCCTATTCTGGTATGCATGGTACCCCTCATTCCTATTCTGGTATGCATGGTACTCCTCATCCTGGTCTGCATGGCACTCCATCCCTCATCCTGGTGCGCATGGTACCCTGCATTCCTGTCCTGGTATGCATGGTTCCCCTCATCCCTATTCTGGTATGCATGGTACTCCTCATCCCCAATTCTGGTATGCATGGCACACCTCATCCCCAATGCTGGTATGCATGGCACCCCTCACCCCCCAATCCTGGTATGTATGGCACCCTTCATCCCCAATCCTGTTATGCATGGTACCCCTCACCCCCCAATCCTGGTATGTATAGCACCCCTTATCCCCAATCCTGGTATGCATGGTACCCCTCATCCTCCAATCCTGGTATGCATGGTACCCCTCATCCCCCAATCCTGGTATGCATGGTCCCCTCACCCCCAATCCTGTTATGCATGGTCCCCTCACCCCCAATCCTGGTATGCAAGGTCCCCTCACCCCCCAATCCTGTTATGCATGGTACCCCTCACCCCTCAATCCTGGTATGTATGGTACCCCTCATACACCAATCCTGGTATGTGTGGCCCCCTCACCCCCCAATCCTGGTATGTATGGCACCCCTCATCGCTTTCACACTGCACACATGCAAAAAAAAAAACACTTATACTCACCTGTGCTCCAGCGCTGCTGTGTCCTGTTCTGCCGGAGGCAGGGGGAGGAGTGCGGCGCCGGAGTACAAATGCGTCTTCAGTAAAATGGCGCCAGAGAGCACTATGCGCATGAGCCGATTCCGACTCCTTCACTCCTGCCCCAGTCTTCGGTGAGAAGAGAGGCGCCGCAGCAACGCTCCTCCCGGTCAGGTAACTATGTAAATATGGCGCCGGAGTTCGCGGTATGCGTTCAGGGTCAACGCATACAGCGATAACCGGCGCTATACACACTCCTCTTACCTGCAACGGCTCCATGCGTTCTTCTGTCTGGAGCCAGACTGCGCAGGCGTGTCGCACTTACGCAGTCTGTAAAGGCTTCAGACAGAGGGACACTTGTAGCGTTATATTATAGACTAGCGTTCCCCGACAGGTGACTATCCTGTAACTGTCACCTGTACATTATAGCTGACAACTTGCTGCATCAGCCACGATCAGTGTTGGCACACACCATGGCCGTTTAACCCCTTAGATGCTGCTGTCAATAGTGACTACAGAATATAAATAGTTAGCAGAGTGCGGGGGCTTCCTCTTTAACCCCATGGGCACCCTGAGATCTTGATTGTGAGGTCCTGATGTTTGCCATGGCAGTTCATGGCTAAATAACAGCCTTAGAGTCTGCCGGCTATAGTGACCTGTTGAGAAGTTATCAAAATTTAGGTGATAAAAATAAATTTTTTCATTCCTTTTATTCCACTTTGTATTAACAACTGAAAATCAGCTGAAGGGTTAATGAACTACCTGAAAGCAGTTCTGAATACGTTATGCGGTGCGGTTTTTAAACTGGTATAATTTTTTGGGTGGGTTCCTATATATAGGACCCCCAAAGTCACTTCAAAACTGAACAGGTTCCTATAAAAATAAGTTTTCTAAATTAACTTGAAAAATGAAAAATTACTGCTACATTATTAAACCTTCTAAAATGCTAACAAATAACATTTTTCAAATGGGGCTGATGTAAAGCAGACAGGAGGGAAATGTTATTTATTCATGTTTTTGTGTGGTATGACTATCTGGATTAAAGGGATAATCATTCAAAGTTTGAAAATTGCAAATGTTGTTACATCTTTGTCAAATTTCTCATATTTTTATAAATAAACGCAAAACATGTCAACATAAATTTACCAATTTTATTGTGTCACGAAAAAGCATTCTCAAAACCAATGGGATATGTCGAAGCATTCCAGAGTTATTACTACATAAAGTGACACTGGTCAGATATAAAAAAATTGGTCCGGTCACTAAGGGGTTAATCCCTGAGATCAGCTCTTCGATTAATCAGAATACCCATTTATAGCAGCACTACACCTAACCATGGTGATTAGATGAACCAATATGTGAAATAATCATAGGGGCAGGGGAGCACATGGATATTTTTTCAATCATCCCACAGAAGGGCACTTCAATGAATGTCTACCTACAGAAGAAGACGAATGGAGATAAAATGGCAAATATAGGTTAATAAAAAAATATATATTGACAGACCCGGACCTTTAGGAGGGGAGCATTTGGCATTATCATGCACTTGCTCTTCTTCTAAAGGGTTAAAAGTAAATAGGGTTTTTGGTGGGAATAATGTTCTCCAGCTGGGTTTTGCCGCCACAGCAGCAGGGTCTGGATTGGCTGCGGATCCCAGCCAGTAGTGAGGTGTCGCAGGGGAAGATTGCGTTTCTTCCCCTGGCGGCACCAGCTGATAGGGGAGTTATTTTGTAAATAAAATAAGTGGTGGGGGGATATAGTGACTGGCAGCGCCCATGAGCTTGTCAGTCCTCGGCGTTGCCATAAGAAATTGCTGAGCCCAGCCTCCCTCCCCCCTTTATTTTGCTTTAAGGCTTTCATTTTACTAGTCACGGCCTGAGGGGTTAGTCATTCGGGGAACCGAATGGACAATAAGTTATAGGTAATGTAAACGGGCTTGAGCTTTGGCTGAGCTGCGGTTGTTTATAATTATTATGTTATTAATTGAAGTTACCTGTATTATATGATTTTAATAAAGGCCGTGGCCAATTAATCTTCCAAGCAAGTCAAGTGTGTCGGTGTAATTTTGTTTAATCATAGATAAGTTTAAGGTATGGTTTGTGCATTGTAATGCCAGAAAACTTACTGTTCCAAAGCTGCCCCTACCCAAGATTTTATGGATGGTAAAATTGCTCATAATAAGCGTGGGGTAGGGGCTGGATGTTCCGGGGTCCCTGCTGCATCCAGGTGTTGGCGCTTCATCCTCCAATCCATGGTCTTCGGCCTCTCTTCTCTTCTTGGTGATATTATTTAATCCAGTGGTATCACTGTGCTCTTCTCTGTTCCTCTTCTCTTCCCGCTTCTTCTGATCGCTTCCTTCTCTGTGTCCAGTAGACACCATTCTCACATATATCTTCCCGTCTGCAGACTTCCGTCCGATCACTTCAGCCAACAGTTGAAAGTAAACGGCAGTTGGTCGTGTGCAGGTGACGTGAGTTCAGAGGTGATAGAACCCTCAGGTGGCACCAGCCAGGCAGCGGCTCATGGCCTGCTCTGCCCTATACACTGATGTGGGCATCATGGGTGACAGTTTAGAGTCCAGAGGAACGGCAAAGAACTTCATGGCAGCTTCTAATGCTGTTTTTTTATTTTCATATTACATTCTTTTTATCCACATATACAGAAACTTAATAATACATTAAATAACCTAACATACTATAAAATACCAGCTCTCCCCATTACCATTGTAATCCTTGGGTTTCCATATATTTCAAAAATCATTACTTTTATCTTTTATGTTATAATACTATTTCTCATATATCACAGTTACTAGAGATTGTTTTTAAAATATTTAGGAAACGATGTATAATTTCCTTTACACTTCACAAATACTTGCTACTTAGCGTTGATATCACATAAAAGCCCAATAAAATCCATTTAAGTTTTTGGGTGTTACATGAAAAAATGTGGAAAAGTTCACGAGGTATGAATACTTTTTCAAGGCTCTGTATTGCCGGCCATTCTCTGCAATGCTTTAATAATTCTATTTTCCCGCTATATTTCCTGTTACATTGATATAAGAGTCTGTTGTACTTATTGAGTATTTTCTACTATTCTTGTATTTTTCCTGGGAATCTTGCTCTTATTTTGTGTATGGGGAGGATTGTCCTTTCTGTCCATGACTTGGGACATGTTTTGGTCATTTTTCATATGTTGATGTGTATTTTTGATTTTTATAATCCGTGGATTTGTTCTGCTTTTTTCTTGATAGCGTTCACAATAAAGATATCCTATTATTTCCTTGGATGTCTGATCCTTTGTTTAATTCTTGCTGACAATACTGTAACTGTACATTTTTGGCTGGCACACTGGTCTTCATTTAGGTTGCACCTACCCAACCTTACTGCCCAAATAATACAAGCAAAATCAGCATCCTGCTGTCATATAGCAGCATTTTACTATAAGCAGTTCTCTTTTGTCATCTCCTGATGAAACGTGGTGGTGCGTGCACATTATATTACTAGCTAATTGTCAGTACTATAAGCATGATAGCACAAGGCCCAAAAATATAAACAATTAACTTAAAATCAATGTGTCACCAGGTTTTTGCTACCCCATTTGAGAGCAGCATGATGAAGGGGCAGAGACCCTGATTCTAACAATATATCACTTACTGACTAGTGTCACGGGTGTGTCAGGTGTTATAGACAGTAGCACTGGATCTGCCTATAGAAGGTCACTGCGCTTGGCATTGTAGACGCCTTCTTGATTCCTTCTTCATTTAGGACCCAGCAGCGACCTCTCTCATGCTATTAATTGAAACATCCTTGCATGGGAGTTAAAAACTCTCAGTTTGCTGCAGAAAATCGCCGGTGATACTTCTATATTCCTTTGTGCAGCTGTTGGCTGGTTTCTTCTCTGGTGCCCTTAGTGGACAGTTGGCGTTTCTCTTCTGGTGTCTGCTCAAGCTAAATTTTTCCCATTTGTTTGTCTACCTTGTTGTCTTTAGTTTGTAGTGGGGCTGACCAGTGCTCACCCCCCCCCCCTCTATCTAGGGCCAAGCTCTAGGGATATACAGGGTTTAGGGTCCTGCTCGGCGATAGGTGTGGAACCTATGTAGGGACAGTAGGATAGGCAGGGTGATATTAGGACTGCCTAGGGGTCTCCACTTCCCCTTTGCCTAGTGTTTTGGCTTCCTCCCCCTCTTCCCTCTGTGTTGCACTTAGTCTTTCCCACACCTTGCGTGACAGCTGCTTGCTGCAGTTTTTATGAAATCACTGTTTTCTCTTGTAGAGCTCAGAATGCAGAGCAGTGTATAATCCGCCCACATCACTAATTGGCAGATCTCTGTGTACACTGTGCACAGGCAAAAAGCTGCCAATCAGTGGTGGGGGTGGATTTATACAGGGCTCATGAATTTGGAGGACTTCCTGATAGTAGGTTTACTAGTACTAGTTTACTAGTCTTCTAGTGATTTCCTGTTAATAAAACAGTGATTTTATCAAAAGTACAGCAAGCAGCACAGTAAGTGATACATCACTGGAATCAGTGTCTCTGTCTCTACATTACGCTGCTCTCAGATTAGGTGACAAAGACCTGGTGACAGATTCCCTTTAACCTATTAATAAAAAAAGACTAGACAAGTTTAGTTTGGATAAAGAATAGGCTCACGAGGTTTATTAAAGGTTACTTAAAACATATTAACAAGTCAATAAATATTAAAAACTATGGAATAAATTAATCAGTCAGTAATCAAATAAATAATCAGCTTTGACTATCAAAAATGGACCAAGTCCTCCCAGCCTTAGCCGACTAATAGGCATCGCAACAAAAAGAGAGTGGGTTAGCAGGATGCTGGTGACTTGCTGTGCACGGACTACCCCAGACTTTGGTGAATTTAGACCTTTCATGCAGAAATATTCCCGCCGCTGGCACTTCTTCACCAATTAGGATAAAGATGCATCTTCCTGCGCAAACAACAGAATTTTCCAAAACCTGCTCGTGGAAAACCTCAGCTGAAAGAACATTGACTCTCAATTAATAAGTACCATTGCGGGAAAGAGTAGGAGGGGAAAACATACAGGAAAGGGGAGCACAAATACAGCCAAAATATAGCTAAAATTCTTAAATATAGAATATAGTGTCCCCCATGCCCACTCTGTGTCCCTCATGCTAACTATTCTGGGGGGCTCTTGGCATTAGTGTCTTACCAGACCTTACTCCTGTTATCTGAATGATCTGTTCACACAATATTTTTGCCTATTTGACTCTACAGACGAAGTACCACCCATTACCAGGTCCTGGAGGGTCCTGTGCCCAACTTCTGCTACCTCATCAGAAAGAATCCACTTATTGCGTTGGATTTACACTACTTAAATACAAGGACTTCTATATGTGCCTTTTTAGTGGACTCTAAGGAGAGGGGGATTGACAATGACAGATCAAGTTTTGCCTCACTAAGCTCTCACATCTCACAGAACACAATACAGCTAGCTGGCTTCCTCGGGCGTTGGTCGTCACATAGAGGAACTCTGCCATTGATCCTTCACTCCTTACTGAAACTGGTCCTATTGAATGCTTCCTATCCCTTACTCCTCCAATATCTGAGGTGGCTACGATACAGGAGACCATGGCTTCTCTCTCTTCTCAGTTGCTTCTGGAACCGATGTCTTACCCTGCTTAAACATCTGACCTAGTGAATAATATTGGCCCCACTATGTCAACCCCTGATATGCCCAACCAAATCCAACATCCAATTCCTATAAAAAATGGCAAAGAACCTCTCCAACACAATGGAAGACTGGGACTGGAAAGATACGCCTACTAAACAGGACATAGAAGGAGGATTGAAGCATCTCAGAAAAAAGACATGGAAAACCTAAAGAGAGAAATAAAAATGTGGGTCAGAGAGTCAGTGATATAGAAGAGGCACAAGACCACATGTCAAAGATTCTGGAGTTACACAAGACAGTCATTCAGGAGCGTTCCTCACAAATTGCAGACATTGTCCTACACCTCAATGATAACAAAAATACACACAGGAGGCTATCAGAAGAAATTGGAGCAGTGCAAATGGAGGAATGGGCACAGAAGTATTTTTGGCGAGTGCTGAGAAAATCTCACCCAATCAAAAAAGAAGTCATAGAGCTCTGCCCCCAAGGCCGACAGACCCATCTATTGCTATAAAAAAAAGAGCAATAGTGCTCCTCTAAGTTAGTATATCTCACAATAATAAGGTGATACGAAAACATAGTGCTCACCTGTATGAGTTGTGCTAGGGTTTTGGCACAGCTCTAATGAAACTTATTAGATCCTTTCCTAGCTGAACCTCGGTAAAATAAGAGAAAAGTGACAAAATGAGGTAGCTGGGTGCCAAGGATGGTGGAAGATGGATAAGTATTGGCCATGGATTCAAACAAAAATATTATATTGATAACAGGCAACACATTTCAAAAGTGGACTGCTATCCTCCTCAGACCCCATGAAGAAAGGCCCCAAGAAATGTGGGACACACAAATTATCAGTTTCCTGTAGGCTACAGGAACTCAACTTTGGAGAGGTTGTCCACTACTTTTACATTGGTGACCTATTCTTCGGATATGTCATCAATGTCTGATAGGCCGGGGTCTGACACCCGGCACCTCGCTGATTAGCTGTAATTGGAAGTACTCACTTACCGAGCTGTCCGTCTACTATTAGTGGCCGTGGCTTGGTACTGTACATCCACCTTCTATTCAAAACAATAGGAGGTGGATGTGTAGTACCCTGTAGCGGCCAATACAACTAGACAGAGCAGCTCAGTAAGTGAGTACTTCCGGCCGCTGATAGCAGCTGATGGGTGGGTGGTGACATCAGACATTGATGACCTATCCCAAGGATAGGTCATCAGTGTAAAAGTAGTGCACAACCTCTTTAAGATTCTCTCACAATGGTACAAGACCCCTGCAAAATTACATAAAATGTTCCCATCATTCTCGCACTTGTGTTGACGGTGGGCTTCAGCCTCAGGTTCAATTTTATATGTCTGGTGGAGCTGATCTCCTATATGTCTATTATGGTAGGAGATCTCTTGACTGTTGCACTAACCTCCAAATGATCCCTGATGTTCCATTATCCCCGGATACATTTCTACTAATTAAAAGGGGCACTTTATACTTGCAATCACGGCCGCCATCAGGGCATTACTGCCCTTATTGTTGTATGGGGCCCGGTGAGCAGAAGGAAAGAGGGGGATTTGTGCTTCTGCTCACCGGGCCCCAGGGTACAGTGCCTACAAGTAGTATTCAACCCCCTGCAGATTTAGCTGGTTTGATAAGATGCAAATAAGTTAGAGCCTTCAAACTGCAAACGAGAGTAGGTTTTATGAACAGAAGCATAAATCTTACAAACCAAAAAGTTATGTTGCTCAGTTGAATTTTATTAAATTTTAAACATAAAAGTGTGGGTCAATTATTATACAACCCCTATGTTTAATATTTTGTGGAATAACCCTTGTTTGCAATTACAGCTAATAATCGTCTTTTATAAGACCTGATCAGGCCGGCACAGGTCTGTGAAGTTATCTTGGCCCACTCCTCCATGCAGATCTTCTCCAAGTTATCTAGGTTCTTTGGGTGTCTCATGTGGACTTTATTCTTAAGCTCCTTCCATAAGTTTTCAATTGGGTTAAGGTCAGGAGACTGACTAGGCCACTCCAACACCTTGACTTTTTCCCTATTGAACCAGGCCTTGGTTTTCTTGGCTGTGTGCTTTGGGTCGTTGTCTTGTTGGAAGATGAAATTGCGACCCATCTTAAGATCCTTGATGGAGGAGCGGAAAAATCTCCAGGTAGGCCGTGCTATCCATCTTCCCATGGATGCGGACCAGATGGCCAGGCCCCTTGGCAGAGAAACAGCCCCACAGCATGATGCTGCCACCACCATGCTTGACTGTAGGGATGGTATTCTTGGGGTCGTATGCAGTGCCATCCAGTCTCCAAACGTCACGTGTGTGGTTGGCACCAAAGATCTCGATCTTGGTCTCATCAGACCATAGAACCTTGAACCAGTCTGTCTCAGAGTCCTCCAAGTGATCATGAGCAAACTGTAGACGAGTCTTGACATGACGCTTTGAAAGTAAAGGTACCTTACGGGCTCGTCTGGAACGGAGACCATTGCGGTGGAGTACGTTACTTATGGTATTGACTGAAACCAATGTCCCCACTGCCATGAGATCTTCCCGGAGCTCCTTCCTTGTTGTCCTTGGGTTAGCCTTGACTCTTCGGACAAGCCTGGCCTCGGCACGGGAGGACACTTTCAAAGGCTGTCCTGGCCGTGGAAGGCTAACAGTAGCTCCATAAGCCTTCCACTTACGGATGATGCTCCCAACAGTGGAGACAGGTAGGCCCAACTCCTTGGAAAGGGTTTTGTACCCCTTTCCAGCCTTGTGACCCTCCACGATCTTGTCTCTGAAGGCCTTGGAATGCTCCTTTGTCTTTCCCATGTTGACCATGTCTGAGTGCTGTTCACAAGTTTGGGGAGGGTCTTAAATAGTCAGAAAAGGCTGGCAAAAGAGATCTTTAATCCACACATGTGAAGCTCATTATTCTTGGTGCCTGAACTACTTCTTAATACTTTAGGGGGACCAAACAGAATTCTTGTGGTTTGAGGGGTTGAATAATAAATGACACTCTGAATTAACTTTTTACGTTTTAAAAAAAAAAAAATAAAAAAAAAACAAAATCAAAATTTGCTGCAGTGCATTTCCCACTTCCAGGCTGATCTACAGTACAAATGTCACAATGCCAAGTTAATTCCGCATGTGTCAACCAGCTAAATCTGCAGGGGGTTGAATACTACTTGTAGGCACTGTATAATGTACAGTGAACATTTCATCGCAGGGAGCTTTCCTGCTTGGTGCTGCACAGAAGTCAATACAGAACAGCCGCGTAGCTCCAGGGCTTCCTCCGCCCCTTCTGTGACGCGATGGTGATGACGCATACGCGATGACATAATTGCGTACCAGCGCCACTCGCCAGAAGCAAATGATTATGAATAGAGACTGGAGGTGGAGGAAAGTAAATAATTAATTGAGATTGGGGGATGGTGAACAGCAAATGGTGATGAATTGAGACTGGGGGGTGGGAAATAGCAAATGGTGGTGACTTGAGGGAGGGGAGAGCAAATGATGATGAATTGAGGGGGTCCTGTTACTGTGCAGGACAGCACTATGTCGCTTTTTCCTTCATCTGGAGTAGTGTAGAAGTTGAGGAAAAAGTGGGGAAAGTGCTCTGAAAGCAGTGCTCTAGATAACTGTGATATTTTATGCAGAGACAAGTCCTGGCTGCAAGAACTGATGGCAGTCTGCGCAGGATTAAGAAAAGCGAACATGAAGGACTTCAACTAGAGATGTCACTGGTGAGGTAGTGTGTTACCTGTACACTGACACTATACACTATATAGAGTATGAAAAAAGGAGGAGAACATTGAGTATGAGCTAAAAACATATAATTTTATTAATTCATTTCATTAAAAAAATTGCATAAATATTTAAGGTCATTTAATATCAAGATGTGGAGATAAGTAACCCAGTGCAAGGCTAAAACACCCAGACACAGTACGCATGCATAGGTTATTTAAGTAAGCTGCATGAATTAAACATGATAGTAAACTAGGTAGGTACTAGTATACCCAGCATAATACACCAAAAAATGAGTGATTACGTCAGTACTTCCTGCAGCAATGCTTTATACAGATGTAGAAAGTAAATAGACAAACAGCTATAGGTGGAGAGCCCATGTAGTAGTCATATTAATGCTAGCTATCAGCATAAGTATAAAAGGGGACTCCATCTATTGTTAATAGAAATCGAATCAAAAGCAAAAGACAATCATACCCATGCTAGCAAAAGTCTGCGCCAGGTACCCAGCCCAGCCTCAGCCCCAAACGCACGCTTTCGCCGTCTGGCTTCCTCAGGGCGCATGGTTGGACACATATCCATCTTGTGTTATATAGCTGCAAGGACCTTCCGTCCACATGTCCAAAATGAGCCAATCGCGTTGGAGTGGGCGGCGCATGAGCCCTCAAGCTGCCATGTCTGCGGACGCCCCGCACCCGTCAGTCTCCCAAGCAGTCACATGACTCGGCCGGCGCAGGTACGAGCCACGGAGTGCAGGGGAGATCAAAGATAAGGAGCGGGGCGGAGGGGGCGCATGTGCACCATGTACAGCATACTGCATCTGCCAGCAGTCACCAAAGCATGCAGGTAGTAACCCCATGATTGCACCTGCACTGCAGCAAAAAATAATAATAAAATATATATATATATATATATATATAAATAAATAAATATATAAAAATTTTAAAAAATATATAAAAAAAATATATATATATTTTTGTGAAGTGCCTGAAAGTGACTGCCAGCCAGAGTGCATATATGCAAAGTAGCAAATCCAGAACTAAAGTGCAGATGTGCGGTATGCTTCGGCAGTGAGGGCATAAAGTTCAGTATGGACACTTCACACAAAATATACAGTTCATCAGAGCAGCATACATGATAAGTATTGTTCAAAACTCCATATCCGCTTCATCCTTGATTTTAAACTTCATAAAAGCTGAATTTGCAAGGGTCGAAGCTAGTCCGAAAGGGTGAAGTCCTCCAAACACATAATCAGAAGTGCATCGTGGCGAAAGGACAGAGGAAAGAAGAGGGGGTCATGTACGACCCTAATCCCTGCAGACTGCAGACATTATCTTAAGAAAAGAAAATAAATGTCAGAATTGACCAAATGCAATAAATACTATTAAAACCAAATAAAAACAGCACAAGATAAATATGTTAAAAACCCGTGGCTACAAAGAGAGGGAGGAGGCAGAGACACACATAAATCATAAATACGAGGCAAAGCCCAATGCCTCATTAAGGCCTTGCGGTACCATAGTTCCCAGAAGTGTGATCCAACGGCATTCCTTTTGTGCAAAAAGGCGTTTAATGTTACCCCCTCTAATGCTGCATTGTACATGTTCAATACCACGCACCATAAAACATTTGGGATTACAATTATGAACTTTTCTATAGTGACGGGGTATTGATTTTAGTTGAGAGGGGTCTATAGCGGTTGCAGCCACACAAATATCCCGCACATGTTCACGCGTGCGTATCTTCAATTGTCTTGAGGTTAACCCAACGTGAATTTTGGGACAGCTGCATACAGCATAATAAATTACCTGTGAGGTGGAGCATGTGATATGCTGCTTAATTGTATATGTCTTCTTCCCATCGGCCGTAGCAAAGCTCGTTGATCTCGATATATTTTTGCATGCAATGCAATCGCCACATGGGAAGCATCCAGCAGGGGGTCCACGGGTTCCGAACGGATTTAATTTCATGGGAACATAGTGGCTTTGTGTCAATAGATCTTTTAGGTTAGGGGATCTTGGCGTCATAAGTGAATGGTCTAGAATTTAGAATTTTTTAAAATATTCCAGTGCTTCCCCAAACACTCCCTCATGGTATCCCACTCCCCATTATAGGTTGAGATGAACCGAACTACTTCTTTAGCGTCCTGGTTTTTTTGGGGGGGATATAATAATGTGTCCCTCCCCCTCCTTTTAGCTTTAATATAACCATTTTTAATGCATCTATTGCTATAGCCACGGGCTCTAAATCTCTCCCGCATGTCATCAGACTGTGTTTCAAAACGCACGTCTGAGGAACAGATCCGTCTGATTCTCATAAATTGTCCCACCGGGATACCTTTGATGGTGGAGTATGGGTGTCCAGAACTAGAATGTAATAATGAGTTTACCAAGGTGGACTTCCGATGGACATCAGTCTGGAGTTGGAGTGAAGAGTCCACACATATCTTAATGTCCAGAAAGTCCACCTGTGTCCTGCTGCTGGAGTATGGCAATTTAATATTAAATCTGTTTATATTCAGTTGCAACATAAATTCCTGGAATTGGGCCTCAGTGCCTTGCCAGATGATCAGCACGTCATCAATGTAGCGTATCCAGCACTGCGCACGGTCAGCGGCCCACACCCCTCCCCCGCCAAAGACCTCTCTTTCCCATAGGAAGAGGTTTGCATAAGATGGGGCACAAGCCGCCCCCATCGCAGTGCCGCACCCCTGTAAATAGAATACTTCTTTAAACACAAAGAAATTGTGCGTCAGGATGTAGGCCAACAATTCCAGGATTAGGTCACAGGTCTGATCGTCCCAGTTGCTATTGTGTAAAAAGAACTTGCATGCCTCGAGGCCATCTTGATGTCTTATGCAAGTATAAAGTGCCTCTATATCTACCGTAGCTAATATCATACCGCTATCCAAGACCATCCCATCAATGCGGGCCAGGACGTCCGTCGTGTCACGTGCATAGGAGGGCAAAGTTTCAACCAAAGGTTTTAAGTAGAACTCAATAAATTTACATATTGGTTCGCATAGCCCCCCAATGCCGGACAAGATCGGACACCCTGGCAGCTCCAATGGGTTCTTATGGATCTTGGGCAAAAAATAGATGGTAGGGATTCTGGGAAACTTAGTAATAAGACCATCATAAACTTTTTTGGGGATAATGCCTTTATCAAAAGCCCGAAATAATATATCATCCAGTTCAGCAGAGTAGGTCATCATTGGGTTCCGCTCTAGCCTACAATAGGTGGTTTTATCCCTTAGGTGTCTAAATGCCTCCCTCTCATACATAATTTTAGGCCATAGTACAATTCCCCCCCCCCCCCCCCTTGTCAGCCAGTTTAATGACCACATCGTCCATAGCCTGGAGGGCATGCAAAGCCCTACGTTGATCCGAAGACAGGTTATCCACAGTGCGGTTAGTAGGGATTTGATGGAATTCGTCTATCACCAATCTAACAAAAACTTCAACCGCTGGACATAAAGACAAGGGGGGGAACCTTGTAGACCGTGCAAAACTGGATTGGGGGAACATACCTGTGTGTTCAGGGGCCTGCTCAGTCAGCAAATCCTCAAGGGCCTGTAGGGCTTCACTTTCCAAGGAGTTGTCCTTCTGTCCCTCTATTATGCAATTTTTTCAAAATGAGTTTCCTTGCAAATAATTATAGATCCTTTATTGCTGGAAACAAATTAAAATTGTTAGTTGGTGCGAACGTCAGGCCCTTGGACAGTACTTCCCTTCGAATGGGAGTAAGAGTATGAGTTGATAAATTAATCACCTCCAATCCAACCTTGTTCCGTTTTTCTTGATTATTGGGTGGTGGTATTTTGCGTTTAGTAGACTGTTTGTCCTTATTCGCTCCCATATTCCTATGACCATTCCACTTAGAATCACCCGCCACAGACCCCTCACTGGATGCATAGGATGAGAATAAGGTCGTTCTAGAGCGTAAATATACCCTTGTACGGGCCCGCCTTTGATTCCATTTATACATGGTATTGGTCTGCTGATCATTATAGTCACGCTATAATTTCTGGGTTTTACTCTCGCATATACATATACTTTTCTCCCACTTAGTAAATTCAGCATCGATTTCTAGATTAAGAGATACCAAATTATCTGGTGATAATTCTTGTTTGAGTCCATTCTGGATCTCATCTATTTGGGCATCAAGTATTCCAAGGGTTTTTGTGTTCATATTTATCAACAGCTCCATAAATCCCCTGGAGCAATTACTAGCCAGATTTTCCCATTTGGACCTAATTTCCTCGTCCTCGACATCAAAGGAGGGAAAGACTTGAACCCTGAGGCCCCTAGGGATCAAGCCCTTCTCTACATATTTATTAAGGAATGCCCTGTTCCACCATATTCTGGTACGCCTGTTGAGTAAATCCTTAAATTTTGTAGTCATTGCATTGGTGTCTCTGCCTGCCCCGACCACGGGTCCACTAGGTACTTCACCAAACACATCATTGACACGGTTGAGCCACGTCTGTTCACGTGCTTTATAGTCCCTATATAGAGTATACAGAGCTCTTGTGTATGATGTAACTGGTGATCACTGTATTACCTATACACTGACACTATATAAAGAGCTCCTGTGTATTGTGCCACCAGTGATCACTGTATTATCTGTACACTGACACTATATACAGAGCTCCTGTGTAAAATGTCACTGGTGATCACTGTATTATCTGTACACTGACACTATATACAGAGCTCCTGTGTGTAATGTCACTGGTGATCACTATATTACCTCTTCACTGGCACTATATACAGAGCTCCTGTGTATAATGTCACTGGTGAGTCCCTGTATTACTTGTACACTTAGACTATACACTGTATACTATGTACAGAGCTCCTGTGCACTAATGGCATTAGAATTGTGTTTTTTATTAATGATTAGTATTGTAGTATTCGGTCACTATGTGGTGATGTGTGGTCAGGTCTTGGTGTGGCAGTATTTGTCCCCTGTATGTGGTATTATTCAGTCATTATGTGGTGGTGATATGTGGTCTGGTGATGGTGTAGCGGTATTTATCCCATGTACAGTACAGACCAAAAGTTTGGACACACCTTCTCATTTAAAGATTTTTCTGTATTTTCATGACTATGAAAATTGTACATTCACACTGAGGTAATCAAAACTATGAATTAACACATGTGGAATTATATACTTAACAAAAAAAGTGTGAAACAACTGAAAATATGTCTTATATTCTAGGTTCTTCAAAGTAGCCACCTTTTGCTTTGATGACTGCTTTGCACACTCTTGGCATTCTCTTGATGAGCTTCAAGAGGTAGTCACCAGAAATGGTCTTCCAACAATCTTGAAGGAGTTCCCAGAAATGCTTAGCACTTGTTGGCCCTTTTGCCTTCACTCTGTGGTCCAGCTAATTTGAAGAACCTAGAATATAAGACATATTTTCAGTTGTTTCACACTTTTTTGTTAAGCATATAATTCCACATGTGTTAATTCATAGTTTTGATGCCTTCAATGTGAATGTACAATTTTCATAGTCATGAAAATACAGAAAAATCTTTAAATGAGAAGGTGTGTCCAAACTTTTGGTCTGTACTGTATGTGGTGGTAATATGTGGCCTGCTCATGGTGTGGTTGTATTTGTCCCTTGCATGTGGTATTATTTGGTTACTATGTGGTAGTAATATGCGGTCCGGCCATGGTGTGACGGTATTTGTCTCTTGTATGTGGTATTATTGATCATTTTAAAAAATGTATATGTCACATTCCTTTAAAGATAAATAAATAAAAACATACCTGAAAAGAGTATTGGATATTTTAATGATTAATAGGTTAGAGTAGAGTAGGACCCGGCCAAAAGAGTCTACCTTGTTGTGGTAGCAGGCTGAAAAAATCTTTTGGCCAAATCGAAAGCTGATTGCTATGTATGTGATATGGTGTTCTATGGGAATTGTTAATGTGTGATTGGTGAGGACGTGGTGCACAAGTGGAGTTTTTCCAAGAGTGGATGGTAGGACTGTGGAAGGTTCAAGGCGTGCAGGTGGAGTTTGGGTGGAGGCGGAGCTGTGGTGGAGCCTGCAACATTTTCAAGGGGGCCCGAAAATGTTGCCACTATGTGGCCCTGAAATTCCTGGTGGCAGCCCTGGGGGTCATCATATTGTGTGGGGGATTGTAGAGGTATCAGGCAGATTATTACTTTTTAGAAGCACTCAGGGGACTATATTAAATGGTAAAGGGAACCTGTCACCAGCGAAAATGCTATGAACCTGCAGATATGGGGTTAATCTGCAGGTTAGTCCGGCGCCTGCACGTAGCCAAAGGAAATCTAACTTTATTCTCCCCGATAGCATTCGGTTCCAGCCTCTATCTATTATCTGTCTCTATTATTTAGCTCTATAGATCCAACAGAAAAAAAGAGACTCTATTCTCCAATGATTATTGTAAAAATTCTTTATTGATACATCAATTCAAATGGATATACATATTAAAACCATTTAAAAAGAGAAAATAGGGGAATGTGTAGGATGCAAAAAGAAACCCACAATATACCAGGGCACAATATAAAAACATTGTTGTCAATTATAACTAAAATTCACAACAAAATACAATCTACATATACCTGAAGAAGTAGAGTAAATCAACAGTTTTTGGTCCAATCAAGGTAAATTGTCACCATACATAAGCAATCGAAAATCAAAACTGACCATCCAAGTGTCCCAAAAGAGGAAAATGGAAAGAACCATGAGAAAACAAAAGTCAAATATAAATGTTATTAATGACAGATAAAATACATATTAAAATAGGTGATAGAATGGTGCGGAGCCACTATCTAGCACCAGCGAGTGAGTCTTGGTTGAAATCAGACCTTAAGGGCTGTTTTATGTGTGGCAACTGCATAAATTGCCTTTCCGTTGAAAACATTAAAATCTTTAGAGGTACCAATGTTGACAGAGAATTTATCATCAGGGATTTCATTAACTGCCGAACGCAGGGAGTTATTTATAGAGGTGTATGCCAATGCGGCCTGGAATACATAGGCAAGACCATACGTGAATTGAGGCGTAGGATTGGTGAGCACCTAGGTGACATTGAACAGGTGAGGGGGAGATTGGGACCGCCTATTACTGCAAAAGGAGACAAGGTGGATCTTTGTGTTGAAAACCGTGTCTCCGCGGGGTTTGAATGAGCGGCTGACATACAGATGCTTCATATAAATTATGCTTTTTGCCTACAGTTTTTAACTCAACCTATATACCTCATTTTTGTTTGTCCTTTATTCTACTTTTTGCAAGTGAACCAATACTATTGGACATTGATCCTGGGAACACCTCCACCTGAGATTGCTTTTCTAACTTATGGAACACCATCCTGACATATTGTGCCATGTACTTGTATTACAGGTGCCTGGGGCTGTTGTTGTGGGCTCTTATTATTGGGCCATTGTGGAGTGCACAGTGTGTTTAGGAGCGAGGGTGTTCTATAATGATGCATCTTGAAATGCATCTTGCGGTCCAGCGCACCAGAAGCGACATGGGTGGGCGCTCATAGTAACATACATAGTAACATAGTTTTTAAGGTTGAAGGAAGACTAAGTCCATCTAGTCCAACCCATAGCCTAACTTGTTGATCCAGAGGAAGGCAAAAAAAAACCATGTGGCAAACACTAAGCTCCACATTGGGAAAAAAATTCCTTCCCGACTCCATACGACAATCAGACTAGTTCCCTGGATCAACGCCCAATCAAGGAATCTAGTATTTATAACCTGTAATAGTGATGCGCTCTCTTGGAAATGTACTTGCCATTGCCTAAAGTACAACCCAGATAGAGGGTGCCCAGCCCTGTGTTCTACAGTTCTTTGTGCCAGTCCCCTGATGACTCAAGATTTTTGAAGAAACGCGACCGGAGGCGCATAGGGTCAGTTCAGGGCTGTCCAAAATTAAAGGATCAGCTGTGGACTGCCCCTGTAAGGGTGGGAGTCTTGGGGTCTGAAGGGTCAGTCAAGTTAATAGGGACTAACAGGGACAGTCAACCCCTTGGACTCGATGATATGGGCCTTTATGGATGAGGATCTTTTGGAGGAACTCTGAGACCAATGAATTTGGTGAGATCTTTCCTTTTATCCATCTGCCCTATCGTACATAATTGTTTGTGGACTTTATTGTCTGGTCCTGTTAAAACATGTTTTATATATATATATATATATACATACTGCTCAAAAAAATAAAGGGAACACTTAAACAACAGAATATAACTCCAAGTAAATCAAACTTCTGTGAAATCAAACTGTCCACTTAGGAAGCAACACTGATTGACAATCAATTTCACATGCTGTTGTGCATATGGAATAGACAATAGATGGAAATTATTGCCAATTAGCAAGACACACTCAATAAAGGAGTGGTTCTGCAGGTGGGGATCACAGACCACATCTCAGTACCAATGCTTTCTGGCTGATGTTTTGGTCACTTTTGAATAGCATGAGACGGACTCTACAACCCACAGAAGTTGCTCAGGTAGTGCAGCTCATCCAGGATGGCACATCAATGCGAGCTGTGGCAAGAAGGTTTGCTGTGTCTGTCAGCGTAGTGTCCAGAGGCTGGAGGCGCTACCAGGAGACAGGCCAGTACACCAGGAGATGTGGAGGGGGCTGTAGGAGGGCAACAACCCAGCAGCAGGACCGCTACCTCAGCCTTTGTGCAAGGAGGAACAGGAGAAGCACTGCCAGAGCCCTGCAAAATGACCTCCAGCAGGCCACAAATGTGCATGTGTCTGCACAAACGGTTAGAAACCGACTCCATGAGGGTGGTATGAGGGCCCGATGTCCATAGATGGGGGTTGTGCTCACAGCCCAACACCGTGCAGGACGCTTGGCATTTGCCACAGAACACCAGGATTGGCAAAGTCACCATTGGCGCCCTGTGCTCTTCACAGATGAAAGCAAGTTCACACTGAGCACATGTGACAGACGTAACAGAGTCTGGAGATGCCGTGGAGAGCGATCTGCTGCCTGCAACATCCTTCAGCATGACCGGTTTGGCAGTGGGTCAGTAATGGTGTGGGGTGGCATTTCTTTGGAGGGCTGCACAGCCCTCCATGTGCTTGCCAGAGGTAGCCATTAGGTACCGAGATGAGATCCTCAGACCCCTTGTGAGACCATATGCTGGTGTGGTTGGCCCTGGGTTCCTCCTAATGCAGGACAATGCCAGACCTCATGTGGCTGGAGTGTGTCAGACGTTCCTGCAAGATGAAGGCATTGAAGCTATGGACTGGCCCACCCGTTCCCGAGACCTGAATCCGATTGAGGACATCTGGGACATCATGTTCAGGTCTGAGAGGAGATCCCACAGGAGACCTTCCGCAAACTCATCATGAGCATGCCTAGGAGTTGTAGGGAGGTCATACAGGCACATGGAGGCCACACACAATACTGAGCGTCATTTTGACTTTTTTAAGGACATTACATCAAAGTTGGATCAGCTGGTAGTGTGTTTTTCCACTTTAATTTTGGGGGTGACTCCAAATCCAGGCCTCCATTGGTTAATAAATTTGATTTCCATTGATGATTTTTGTGTGATTTTGCTGTCAGCACATTCAACTTTGTACAGAACAAAGTATTCAATGAGAATATTTCAGATCTAGGATGTGTTATTTGAGTGTTCCCTTTATTTTTTTGAGCAGTGTATAAATTGGGAAAACTTTGAATGTGTCCCCAAGTGCAGTTGCAAAAACCATCAAGTGCCACAAAGAAACTGGCTCATATGAGGACCACCCCAGGAAAGGAAGACCAAGACTCACCTCTGCTTCTGAGGATAAGTTTATCCGAGTCACCAGCCTCAGAAATCGCAGGTTAACAGCAGCTCAGATTAGAGACCAGGTCAATGCCACACAGAGTTCTAGCAGCAGATACATCTCTACAACAACTATTAAGAGGAGACTTTGTGCAGCTGGCCTTCATGGTAAAATAGCTGCTAGGAAACCACTGCTAAGGACAGGCAACAAGCAGAAGAGACAAGTTTGGGCTAAAGAACACAAGGAATGGACATTAGACCAGTGGAAATCTGTGCTTTGGTCTGATGAGTCCAAATTTGAGATCTTTGGTTCCCACCACCGTGTCTTTGTGCGACGCAGAAAAAGTGAACGGATGGACTCTACATGCCTGGTTCCCACCGTGAAGCATGGAGGAGGAGGTGTGATGGTGTGGGAGTGCTTTGCTGGTGACACTGTTGGGGATTTATTCAAAATTGAAGGCATACTGAACCAGCATGGCTACCACAGCATCTTGCAGAGGCATGCTATTCCATTCGGTTTGCGTTTAGTTGGACCATCATTTATTTTTCAACAGGACAATGACCCCAAACACACCTCCAGGCTGTGTAAGGGCTATTTGAACAAGAAGGAGAGTGATGGAGTGCTACGCCAGATGTCCTGGCCTCCACAGTCACCAGACCTGAACCCAATCGAGATGGCTTGGGGTGAGCTGGACCGCAGAGTGAAGGCAAAAGGGCCAACAAGTGCTAAGCATCTCTGGGAACTCCTTCAAGATTGTTGGAAGACCATTTCCAATGACTACCTTTTGAAGCTCATCAAGAGAATGCCAAGAGTGTGCAAAGCAGTCATTAAAGCAAAAGGAGGCTACTTTGAAGAACCTAGAATATAAGACATATTTTCAGTTGTGTCACACTTTTTTGTTAAGTATATAATTCCACATGTGTTAATTCATAGTTTTGATGCCTTCAGTGTGAATGTACAATTTTCAAAGTCATGAAAATACAGAACAATCTTTAAATGAGAAGGTGTGTCCAAACTTTTGGTCTGTACTGTATATATATATATATATATATATATATATATATGTATTTACTGATGCCTTTGCCACATTGGCAATTTTTTCAGTTTTTAATATATCTGTTATGTGTATTGTCAATTTTGTATTGAGGATTGCCAAAACTCTTTTATTCTTGGCAGTAAAAGTTAAGTTTTAAATCCACTATAGCTGCTATATATATTATCTATCTCTATAGTATTCGCTGCTGGGTTATTATCTATCTCTATAGCATTCGCTGCTGTCTAAAAACACATGCAAAAAAACGCTACAAAAAAGCAGCAAATCCTCAATTATTTTAGACCTGGATTTTATAACATTTTTGCTGATTTAATTAAAGTCAATGGTTAAAATAACACTGCAAAAATGAGAAAGAATTGACATGCTGCAGATCTGAACCTGCACCAAATCTGCAAGTCACAAATAAGCAACATGTGCATGAGACTTCAGGATTCTCTTTCAGGATTTGTGACAAATCCGTGCAGCAAAAACGCGACATGCACACAGCCTAATACAAACATCCAGCCACCACTAGGGGGATCCCACTGCCTATTGATTTATATAGCCCTATATCAGTATGTAGAAAGCTCTGCTTAGTGGCATCACATTATTTTTTTTATCAGAGAATGTTCAGGATTAAAAAAAAAAAAAAAGTAGGCCAGGAGCAAGAAAAGGCTTAAAATAATCAATCTTCACATTTCAATTCCCAGGTTATCTCAGAACTGCTACTCTGGTGGTACCAGCTGGTCTTAGTTCGCTTTGCTGTGCAATCATGTGTTGTACGGCCACATTAGTGCTGGAGCCAATCACTGAACACAGCGGTGATGCCAGTATGTACGGAACAAAATTGCTGAGCCCAGTGTTGCAGTGAAGTAAACAAAGATCAGAGGAGACCACGGGAGCAGCAGGGAATTGAGTCATCCGTACATAGAAATCATAGGGCCCCATAGCAGAAGTTCTAATTGTACACCCCCCGCCTCAAAAAATAAAAATAACAATAATAATATTCAGCGGGATCACAGAAGAGCCATCTCACAAATTTGCGAGATACAGTACAGTAAGAGGAAAATTACTATTGAAGCCCTGGAATTCCCCTTTCATTGCCCCATAAAGTATGTTGCCAACAAAAGTGCCCCCCCAAAACAATGCAATAGCCTTCAGTGAATTCCTCCTCACGCACGGCATGGGGACCCTACTGTACATCCCTGCCTGTTAGCAGAGGATTAATCCGCGTGACATCCAGAGTTTAGAACACAGAATGTAGGTTTATTCATATCCAGCATAGGCACAGCATGGAGTCTGGTGTTACTGCAGCATGAGGAAATCAAATACATATATAACAACAACACAGGAAGAGAAGGAGGGGGCATCCTGTCTGTGGGAGTTTTTTTTTTTTAACTAAACTTTGTTAACAACCTCACAATATGCACAACATATGAAACAGCACAGTAGTTGTTGCAATACACATACAGATTAATACGTATTATTCCAACACCCCCACTCAACAACTACTTATCCTCTTAGTCCCATTGTGGTTCTCAATTCTTGGAACCTAGCTCGTGGCAATGGCTTTGTCATAATGTCAGCTACCATCTTATCAGTTTCACAATAGACAAACTGAATTATCCCACGATCTATCAAATCACGTAGATGATGATGTCTGACGTCAATGTGCTTGGTTCTAGCACTGATCTTTTCATTGCATGCAAGTTTAATGCATCCTTGGTTGTCCTCATAAATCACCGTCGGCTGAGTTGTCGGTTTGCCAAGATCGTCCATCAATTGTCTTAGCCAAACAACCTCCTGGCTTGCATAGGCTGCGGACACATACTCCGCTTCTGTAGATGACAAGGCAACAGACATTTGTTTCCTACTAGACCAGGAGATTGAACTTTCTCCAACTTTAAACAAGTATCCACTTGTGGATTTACGATCACGCGAATCACCAGCCCAATCCGCATCTACATAGCCAGTAAGTTCTAGATCTCCTGCTGCAGATAGTTTTAAATTTACATCTTGCATTTCTTTCAAATATCGGAGAAGTCTCTTAACAGCATTCCAGTCTCTTTGGCGCGGTTTTTCCACATATCTGCAAAGGATTCCAACTGTTGTTGTGATATCCGGTCGAGTCATAGTTGATATGTATAGAAGTTCCCCCACTGCCTGACGATATTTCTCATTGTTAGGCAACAGGTCATCTTCTCCTTCCAGCTTCAGGTAGGATGGTTCCATTGGGGTTGATATACCTTTGGCCTCTGACATTTTAAACTGATTCAGAATCAAATTAATTTTTGCACTTTGGTTTAGAAGAAAACTTCCATCTTCCTCTCTCTGGATTTGGATCCCAAGATAATATGTCACACTTCCAAGGTCTTTTGTTTCAAAGTGCTGATTCAGAATTTCAGTCATTTTTCCAATTTCTGCGTCGTCTTGATGAACAACAATCACGTCGTCCACATATAAGAGAATATACATCCACTTTCCATCTGTATATTTTGTGTATAAGCACGGATCTGCTTGACCTCTTTTAAATCCTTCTTCCAACAAGACTTTATTCATCTTGGTGTTCCATGCTCTTGCTGATTGCTTAAGACCATAGAGAGATTTTTGTAGTTTGCAAACAAGATTCTCTTCACCTCCTTTTACATAACCTTCAGGTTGAGTCATGTATAAGTCCTCCTCAATGTCACCATTTAAAAAGGCAGTTTTTATATCCAAATGTCTGACATACATCTTTTGTACAGCAGCTACAGCTAACAAAGCTCTGAACGTGGTCTGTTTAGCGACTGGAGCAAATGTAGCATCGTAATCTTCGCCATACTTTTGAGAATATCCTTTTGCGACCAACCTTGCTTTGAATCTATGGACTTTACCTTCAGAGTCATATTTGATTTTGAAGACCCACTTGCACTTGATTGCCTTTTTGCCCTGTGGTAGCTTGGTGAGTTTCCAACTTTGGAGTTGATGAAGCGATTTGATTTCCTCATTAGCGGCATCAATCCACTTTGTTCTTTCATGGACAGGTAGTGCTTGCATTTCATCCCATGACTGCGGCTCTGACTCAGGTAGTGTCTTGACAATGTAGGATAGACGTTTAGCTGGTATACCTTTATTTGATCTTGACGATCTCCTGATTTCAGATTCACCTGATTTTTCTGTTGTTCCTTCATTAGTTGAAGAATCCAGCCAGACCTCTACATCCTCCTTGTTGCTGTCTTGTAATTGTGACTTCAGCTGGACTACTGGCGTGATGTCACAAAACTTGGGTGATACAAAGTTCTTATCAATCACTACATCTCTACTTATTGTGATCTTGTTTGTTTCTGGGTGTAGAATCCTATAACCTTTCTGGGTTTCGCTGTAGCCTACCAGGATACCTTCTTTAGCGTGAGATTCCCACTTAGTTCGCTTTTTCTTGGGAACATGTACAAATGCTTTACTTCCGAATATTCTTATGTGATGTAGTTTTGGCTTTCTGCTATTCCATTGCTCAAATTGAGTTTTCTCTGTAGCTTTACCTGGTAGTCTGTTCTGAAGATAGCAAGCTGTCATGATTGCTTCACCCCAATATGCTGTGGGCAGATTTGCATCAAATAACATGCTTCTTCCACTTTCACATAGTGTTCGGTTCCTTCTTTCCGCGACACCATTTTGCTCTGGGTTGTACGGTACAGTGGTCTGAAATAGGATTCCATTTTTCTTTAAAATGCTCTGTGTCTCATTACTTGTATATTCAGTCCCATTATCTGCACGTAGAATCTTTGGCATTCTTCCAAATTTATTATATACTTCAGCTAGGTATATTTCAAGTTTCTCTGGAACTTCCTTCTTGCTGTGAAGCAGTTGGACAACTGTATATCTTGAATGATCATCAATAAATGTGAGAAAATATCTCTTCTTCCCTGGAGTCAGAGTGCTCATTGGACCACAGACATCTGTGTGTATTAAATCTAGTGGCTGTGCTGTTGTTGTACTAATTCTCTTAGGAAAAGCTTTCCTAGACATTTTCCCTTTGATGCAGCTAGTACACTTCATTGTCTGGTTACATAGATCAATTGTAATATCCTCAGCTAGTTGCTTTTGGACTAACTTTCTTATTGCTTCTGGGTCTCTGTGTGCCAGACGCCTGTGCCACACATGAATACAGTTTTTATGCTCTTCTTGTTGCGCTGTATACACACACTCTTTGCATTTCAGCTGATAAAGTTCATCTGTGATATTCCCTCTGCTAGTGTGTGACCTTCCTTTGAGATGATGCAGCTATCATGCTTAAATGTAACTTCATTTCCTTGTTTTGTGAGTTTCTTCACAGATAGTAGATTACTTTCAAGACTAGGCACATACAGCACATCCTTTACTGGGATCTTCCTGCTTTGTGTTGGTGAGATTTGACAATCAATATAACCATCTCCTATGCCTTCTGAAGTCATGTACTGACCATTAGCCATAATCACTTTCTCTGATTTACTTTGGTCAAGCTTAGAAAAGAAGTCTCTGTTATTAGTCATGTGACTAGTTGCTCCAGAGTCTATACACCATGCATGCTTTGATGTATTTGCACTGACAGTAAATGCAGTTTCAGTATTCACAGAATCATTTTCTCCAGATACAGCACTTTTAACCCTTTGATGACTGCTTTGCTTTTTCAGCTGATTCATTCTAGCTTTCCAGACTCTGCAGTCAGCTTTCAAATGTCCTGATTTCTTGCAAACAAAACATTCATGTGTTTCTTTTATGTGCTTCCTGTTATCAGTTAGGTTTTGTGTCTGTAAAGCAGATTCTGTGTTGCATGTCCTACTGTTTACACCTTCTGCCTTTCGCTTATATTCATCTATGAGCTTCCCCCTCACATACTCCAGTGTAAGCTCATCATCTGGACGCGCATCTAGTGCGGTTACAAGCGTATCATAGCTCTCTGGAAGGCCACTAAGCAGTAATGAGGCCACATGAAAGTCCTTTAGATCTTCCCCAATGCCTCTCAGGCGTTCTACAATTTCCAGAACACTTCTTATGCAATCCTGCATATCCTGGCCTTTCTGTAGCTTAGACTGGTACAGCTTTCTCATGAGATAAATTTAAGCAATAAGCTCTATCCTCTCATGTACCTTTTGCAACTGCTCCCACATTTCCTTTGCAGTATTACATTTACACACATGCACAATCTGGTTGTAATGCACACGCCCGGACTGACTGGCGTGTGCGTGTTTATGTAGTGATTCCACTGTGCCATGAACCGGAGAGTGCCTGGAGGGGCGTAACTAAGTATCTGCCCGATCCGACCAAGGTCGCATGATGGCATACAACGCCAGTGCACCAGGGAGGAACCGAGCAGAGGAACCAGGGTCTACTCCAGGTCAGACTCCGGACACGGCTGTTGACCCACACTGGGGAATACAGGAACAGGCAGACTAGAGCGCAGGCTGGGTAGGGTCCAGTACAGACTGGGAGACAAATTCGAAACCGCAGACGCGGTGGACAGGGCTGAGCAAAGCGAAAACCGCAGACGCGGTGGACAGAGCTTGAGCAAAGCGAAAACCGCAGACGCGGTGGACAGAGCCGAGCAAAGCGAAAACCGCAGACGCGGTGGACAGAGCCGAGCAAAGCGAAAACCGCAGACGCGGTGGACAGAGCCGAGCAAAGCGAAAACCGCAGACGCGGTGGACAGAGCCGAGCAAAGCGAAAACCGCAGACGCGGTGGACAGAGCCGAGCAAAGCGAAAACCGCAGACGCGGTGGACAGAGCCGAGCAAAGCGAAAACCGCAGACGCGGTGGACAGAGCCGAGCAAAGCGAAAACCGCACACGCGGTGGACAGAGCCGAGCAAAGCGAAAACCGCAGACGCGGTGGACAGAGCCGAGCAAAGCGAAAACCGCAGACGCGGTGGACAGAGCCGAGCAAAGCGAAAACCGCAGACGCGGTGGACAGAGCCGAGCAAAGCGAAAACCGCAGACGCGGTGGACAGAGCTGAGCAAAGCGAAAACCGCAGACGCGGTGGACAGAGCTGAGCAAAGCGAAAACCGCAGACGCGGTGGACAGAGCTGAGCAAAAACCGAAAACCGCAGACGCGGTGGACAAGGCTCTGTTCACACAGAACAGACTAGAAGGGAAAGGCAGAACCAGATACCCACAGGGTACTTGCAGAGAAGTAGCGAGTGGACCACAAACTCACAAACGGAAGTACAGTGACAACGAGCAGGAGTTAGGTACGAGTTCAGACTCTGCAGAAAAAGGAAAGGTACGGACATAGAGAAAAATAGGAAAGGGGCTAGGAGAGTATTCAGACAAGAACAGACACAGCAGCAAGATACAGGAGCGGGTCTAGGTATGAACGAACAGGCTAGGAGCGAGTTCACACAAGCCTGGAAATACAGCCTCCAAGATAGGCAGAAGACAACAGGCTAGAGAGCGTGTACAGACTGCAGATTAGAGTACACAGGTAGGACACAGTACAGACATGGAAACAGATACTGCAAGACAGGTAACATACACAGGACCTGGCATGTCAGAGACAAAAAGCCAACTGACAGGGAAAGATGCTCAGGCATGGGTTAATTGGAGCAGCTGGTTTAAATACCAGGTGACAGACAGCAATAGGTTGAGGACGCACAAGGGCTGTGCCTGCAGCAGGTACAAAAAGCAGGAAGTGATCGGGCGCCGCCCTTAAGCAGCAGACACAGAGGCAAACAGACAGCATGGAGGGAAGCCAGAGAGACACCCTGGACTGGAGATCAAGTGCGCGCTCTTGCACAGTGGGAGATGGACCACTATGCAAGGACGCCGCCAGGTATGTTACACTGGTCATCATCTATACTGAGTGATATGGTACTTTGTGCTTTCTGATCCATCTCTGTCCAGTCCTGTGGCACTGGGTCAGGTTTAGGCTCCTGTGTGTATTTCCACGTACCTTCTCTTATCAGCAGCATTTTCACTTTGAATTTCCAGGATTGATAATTCTGGTTAGTGAGACTTGGCACTGTAAATTTCATGGAGCTGCTGCTGGTGGCCATCTTTGCTTCTTCTCAGTTTGCTGTCTTTCTTTCTTTTCTTTCCTCTGTGTTCTGGGGATCTGTGACTCTGGGATTCAGGTACATCTGGGCCCAAAACCTGTTAGCAGAGGATTAATCCGCGTGACATCCAGAGTTTAGAACACAGAATGTAGGTTTATTCATATCCAGCATAAGCACAGCATGGAGTCTGGTGTTACTGCAGCATGAGGAAATCAAATACATATATAACAACAACACAGGAAGAGAAGGAGGGGGCATCCTGTCTGTGGGAGTTTTTTTTTTTTTTTAACTAAACTTTGTTAACAACCTCACAATATGCACAACATATGAAACAGCACAGTAGTTGTTGCAATACACATACAGATTAATATGTATTATTCCAACACTGCCCACCAACCATCTTCCACCCGGCAAAGAATGGTGGCCACAACACAGTAAGATGTCCCAACTGTGACACTCACACAGCCCTCCATACAGTATAATGGGCCTCCACACAGTATAATGGCCCCCACAACCGGCCACACAGTATGATAGCCCCAATACAATCCCCCACACTGTATAATTGCGCCTACTAGCACTCCACACAGTATGATGGACCCTACAGAAACTGCTCAAATATATTATAATAGCCCCCACATAGCCCTGCAAATAGTATAATGGTCCCTATATAGCCCTGCAAACAGTGTAATGGTCCCCACACAGCCCTCAAAAAAGTATAAAGGCTCCAACACAGCTATCCATATAGTATAATGGCCCCCACATAGCCTTCTAAATGTTGTAATTGCCCCTACATAACCCTCCAAATAGTATAATGGGCCCCACATAGCTCTTAAAATATTATAATGGCCCCCACACAGCCTTCCATATAGTATAATGGCCCCCACATAGTCCTCTATATAGTATAATGGGCCCCACATAGTCCTCTATATAGTATAATGGGCCTCACATTGCCTTCCATACAGTATAATGGGCCCCACATAGCCCTCCATATGGTATAATGGACCCCACATGAGACATCAGACACAGAGGGAGAATGACGGCGGAGGGAATGTCAGCTGAGGCTCCCTCCTCCATCATTGCTTTCAACTCTATCGGCATTCGGGATGTTCCAGGATGTTTCTGACATGCTGCAGTGTTTCAGATAAAACATTTTTTGTAAAGCCGTCCGGGGACTATGCATCTCAGCAGGTGACTAATCCCCGGTCAACTGTCCGTCTTGGGGAGCACAGCGAGGAGAAGCCACAACGGCTGCAATAACTGAACTAGTTCCTGAATCAGATGACAGGCTGCTTTTAACATATTTTTTCTCTTAACCTTTTGTTTTTGTTTGTTAATACTCAGAACTTTCCCTTACTCTTATAGGAGTTTCCGGGTGATGGAAAACCCTCCAATGTTTCCCCATGCCAATTTACTTTGTTGTTTTGTTGGCTACATTAAAAATTCAATATAACATAATAATGACAGACCTGGACCTTTAGGAGGGGAGCATTTGGCATTATCATGCACTTGCTCTTCTTCTAAAGGGTTAATAATAAATAGGGTTTTTGGCGGGAATAATGTTCTTCCAGCTGGGTTTTGCTGCCACAGCAGGATGGTCTGAATAAGTGGTGGGGGTATATAGTGACTGGCAGCGCCGATGAGCTTGTCAGTCCTCGGCGCTGCCATAAGAAATTGCTGCCGCACCTGTATAACATGGAGGCTGTTCTGGAGGAGCTGCGCAGCCTGTTAGGAGAAGAGGGAGTCCTTGCCTGCCTTCATCGCTGTCTGGAGACAGCGAGCAGCGATGTTCCGGGGCCGAGCGCGGCGGTGAGACTGAGCAGAGGTCCTGGAGTGCAGGGGGAGCCAGCCGCAGTGGAAGCGCCGGAACCCCAGATGACGTCATCCAGCGGCGCGGGCATGCGCACTGGTGGTAGAAGCAAGAGGAGGACAGTGCGGTATTCCCCATCTCCAGTGCGCCCACAGAGGTCCCAGGGGGGGGAAGAAGAAGTCGCAGGGGAGCAGCTGACTTGTCACCGGACAGCAGGACCAGGCTGGCCTCAGTTGACCACCAGCTGGAGGGAGCCGTTGCTGGTCCTGAGGCTGCCGGTATGGAGAACAGAATGTCCATGGCAGGGGTTTTCATCCAGCATGACCAGACCCAGGACCCTGCATCTGAGGGTGGTGAGTATAGCCCACCTGTCGCACATCACACATTAGAACAGCTATCACACGTATTGTCATCCCTTAGGGATATATTGCAACCCCCTGCTGTCACTTCTATGTCAGCTAGCCAGTGCTCTGGGGCCACAGGTGTAGCCGGAGTTTAGAGGCACCTAGACAGTGGCCCAGAGGCTAGCGGGGGGGAGCATCGTTCCATAGCAACCCCATTGGCATCAGGTGTCAAAGGGGTGGGTGAGGACTGTTACAAGGAGATTCTGGTATGTCCAGTTTTGCCGCTGGGATATCATTTGTCCATGACAGTTAAAGAAAAAATATGGCGTAATGAATTCTTTGATATCCTGTCTTTGCTACCAGCCTCCATGGAATTTTTGGCAAGGCTGGAAAAAGATAAGGTTAGGCGTAGGCCGGTACATCAGTTCTTTAATAACTGGTTGCAGGCTTTTTCTATTTACGCCAGTGTGATGGGCGAAAAGTTTCCCAGCAAGTGCTCTGGCCTTTTCCAGCATGTCGAGATAGTGTTAGAAGCTTACAAAAATTTTGGTAGTTTAAGCTGGTATTTTTATGATGAAAACATTCGCCAGAAGATGGCAGTATATCCATCTTTGAAATGGGGAGTTAAAGATGTAGGTTTATGGCTTAATTTAATGCTGCCAAGTAAACCTAATAATGTTCAGCGTAATGTACCAGCTCAGACTAGTACCTTTAGGAAAGGTACATGTTTTGCCTTTAATGAGGCACAATGTAAGTGGCCGAATACGTGTAAATACAAGCACGAGTGCTCCTTTTGTGGAGGGTCGCACGCTATGTCCAGATGCTTTAAAAAAGCAAGTGGGCAACATTCCACAAAGGAGTACTTGGGTAAAAGCAGTGACACCAGTAAATCTGGAGAGAATGTAGCCATGGTTAGAGCAGTACCCAAACCGCAAGATGGCCAAGTTAATAATTGATGGGTTTGCACATGGGTTTATGATTCCACATTTTTCAGGCAAAGGGTGCATATGGGTAAAAAATTTGAAATCCGCGGAGCTGCACCCAGAGGTGGTAGAAGCAAAATTGTTAAAGGAACTAGCTGAAGGAAGAGTGGCGGGCCCCTTTAAGGAGCAGCCATTTAAACATTTTCGGCTATCTCCTCTGGGTGTAGTTCCAAAGACAGAGATGAATGCTTTCAGATTGATTCATCATTTGTCTTATCCATATGGTACCTCTTTGAACGATAGCATTGATAGCAGTGTTAGTACTGTTACATATACGTCTTTTGATAAGGCTGCTGAAATAGTTAGAAGTTTCGGTCCCGGGGCATTAATGGCCAAGGCCGATATAGAATAAGCCTTTAGGTTATTGCCTTTACATCCTAGCGGTTTCAATTCGTTAGGTTTTCATTTCCACGGTTTCTTTTATGTTGATAAATGTTTGCCCATGGGGTGCTCGGTATCCTGTTTTTATTTTGAGGCCTGTTCATCTTTTGTAGAATGGGTGACAGCACGGCAGTGCATGAAGGGCGGTATAGCGCACTACTTAGATGATTTTTCGTTTATAGGTCCTGGCGACTCATTGGTGTGTAATGAGTGTCGGGGTCGTAGCGACATTCCACTCGTCCTCCAGTCACTCCAAATTAAGGCTATGAGCATGGGTCAACCATTCAAAGAATGAGTCAGACAACAAGCTGGTTCAAACTCAGAGCATGCTCAGAGGCTACTGGCAAGCCACGATCTCAGCAATGTTCCACTTTTATTTCCGCATGCAGAAACTTAAATACACTACATAATGGGGAGGGGAAAGGGGTTGTTCGGGGCGGGGTAAGCCATAAATGGATTGTTCGGGGCGGGGTAAGCCATAAATGTCTAGTATCCGGCCACTCCTGATTGGTCCACGTCTCCTTAACTCAGTCTCTGGGCAGACAACCGTCAGTTGATGATTCGGTTTCATTTCTCTGGAACAGGTGCTGGCTGATACCGGCGCCATCTTAGCATAAATTTCGATCTAAGTAACACGTAGCAAGGAAAGCTTATTGTTATAAGACACAAAATGGTGGTTAGTACATAAGCAAAGCGTATAAAAGTATAAAAGTGGAAAAATATATATTCTTTTTTACCCTGACATTCCCCCATAAACACTAAGCTTTCCCTTGCTTCGGGGCCTTTGAGACTGTCCATGTGTGGGGAGAGGGGAGGTGGATTTCTTCACCCAATTATCTTAGAAGCTGCCCCCTTATGGGACGCCCCCAAACAATTGAGCCCTACCCTAAATAACACATGGAGTTCTCCCAACTGACCCTAAACTAAATCTCTCAATTGGACTCTGTCATGGGGGGTTGGAACAGCATTGTTTATAGCTTTCCTGTATGAGGGGACTATGCAGCATACCATGTCATTCCTGCGCAATTCACTATGTCACAGTAATCAAATCGATACGTCTGGATTTTTGCGTGAGTATCTACCCAAAATGTGGTAGCTGTCCACCCTGGGACAGACAGTAAGCATATGGAAAGGATATAGAAGAAGGTAGTCATCTTTTATAGGCTTGCTTTGTCTCTCTTGCAGTGGGAGGCGTGAATCCAGGTGCTCTTGCCCTCAAGCTTCAGAGCTGTAGGAGTAGTCAGGATCACAGTGTAGGGGCCCTCAAATCTGGGTTGGAGACAGTCTTTCCGGACAAACTTCTTTACGTACACCAGGTCGCCTGGGGTAAAATCATGTACCGCATCACCTGTGGATTCTGGGAGAGAAGCAGATACTGTAGAGCGGGTGTTAGTCAATTCTTTAGACAGAGCAATCACAAATTTTACTACTCTATCATGTGTTTCAGACAACTCTTGGGGCCTAATTTCTCCTATTTTAGGTGGGGTCCCAAACAAAATTTCATAGGGAGTTAGCCCATGTTTAGCTTGTGGGGTGTGTCTGATATGATACAATACTATAGGGAGTAGGTCGGGCCAGGGGAGGGGATGATCTTGGGTCATTTTCAAGAGCTGGGTCTTGAGTGTGGAATTCATCCTTTCCACTTTGCCTGAACTGGCAGGATGGTATGGAGTGTGGAGGCCCAAATCTGTTCCCAACATGTTCCAAAGTTCTTTGTAGATATTTGTAGATATTTGCTGTGAAAGCTGGTCCTTGATCCGATTCTATGACTTGGGGAACTCCAAATCTGCAGGCAACTTCAGTGATCAGTTTCTTGGCTGTGACTTTAGCAGTCATGTTGACAACCGGGTAGGCCTCGGGCCAGGCTGAGAACATATCCACGGCTACCAAAACGTACTCATATTTTCCTGCTTGAGGCATTTGGATATGGTCGACTTGTATTCTCTGCCAAGGGTAGTCTGGTTTAGCCAGGTGTTGGAGAGGGACCCGTGCCGTACACGTTGGGTTGCAGGTAGCGCAGACAGAGCAGGATTTTGAGTATGCAGTCACAGTGGAAGAGATTCCGGGTGCAAAGTACAGTTTCTTGATACATGCCAGGGCTTGATTCTTTCCTCTGTGTGTAGGCCCGTGAGCCCATGCTGCCACGGCTGAGTACATGCGCCTGGGCAAGCAAGGTTTTCCGTCCACTTGGTAAAGAGTTGAGTCGACCTTTAAATCTTTGCGACCTGCCAGCACGGCTCCCGCCGCTTTCCATTGCTTGACTTCTTCAGTGGGGGTCTTCCTTTGTTCTTCACACAATTTTTCTTCAGGCATCCTGACCCCCCTGGATTCCACTCGTGTCTCCGCTGGACTTGTATGGTCTTCCGCCGGCTGTTCTTTGGCTCTTGCTCTAGTGAGCGCCACAGCTACAGTTTGCAGGGTCTCCCCCATCTCTTCTTCCTTTTCCTGCCACTTTGATGACACATTCTCCACTGCCGCAGACTTGGCTGCTTGGTCAGCTAGGTGGTTGCCCCTGGCTTCCCTGGAATCTAGTCTTCCATGAGCCTTGACCTTGATAACAGCAACCTGAATGGGTAGTTCCAGGGCCTTCATTAGGGCCTTAATCCATGAGGCATGTTTCACTGGTGTACCTGCAGCTGTGATGAATCCTCTAGACTTCCACAAGAGTCCAAAATCATTGCAAATTCCATGTCCATACCTAGAATCGGTATATATGTTTGCCGTTGTTCCAGCTGCCAGGTGGCAGGCTTCTGTGAGAGCTACAAGTTCAGCTTCTTGTGCAGACATGTATGGTGGTAGAGCTTCAGCCTTGAGGACTGTTAGGTCTGTTGTGACAGCATATCCCGTGTGGAACTTCCCTTGAGGGTCTACGAAACGGGATCCATCAGTCCATAGGTGTAAGGCAGGGTGTGCGAGCGGATGTGCCACCATATTCTCTGGAGCAGAAGTCTCTTCCTGCAAAATATTTATACAATCATGAGGATCATGAGGTTCCACCAATGGACCTTCACCCTGTTCGTCTTCCCCCCTAGAAGGTGGAAGCAAAGTGGCAGGGTTGATAGTCAGACATCTGGTAAATGTTATATTGGAGGGCAACAATAGGGAACACTGCAGCCGCAGGTGTCTTTGGTTGGTTAGATGTTTCGGAGAGGTTTGTTGCAGAACAGCCGAGAGATCATGGCCAGCCTGTATAACTAGATCATGTCCAAGGACGATATCAGCTGACTTGTCAAGGATGTGAGCAGCGTGGACCGCCTTAAGGCACGTGGGGGCAGTTCGGGCGACAGGTTCCAGGCGGGCTGAGTAGTAGCCTAAAGGCCGATACTTATGATCATAGCGTTGTGCTAGAACTCCAGAGGCATGACCTTCCGATTCAGAGACAAAGAGGTGAAATGGCTGAGTATAGTCTGGTAAGCCCAAGGCCTGGGCAGAGACAACAGCCTGTTTAAGGGTGTCAAAACATAGTCTGCGTTGGTGAGAGACACGTGGATCTTCAGCATGAAACCAGACGGAGCCTTCGTCCTTAAAACAGTCATACAGGGGTTGCATAAGCTTTGAGGCATCCGGGATCCATTGCCTGCAGTAAGTGATGAGGCCAAGGAAAGTCTGCATAGCGGAGTAGGTGGTTGGGAAGGTGATATCCATGATGGCTTGTTTTCTTTCTTCAGTCAGATGTCTAGCACCTTGTGATATACAATGTCCGAGGAAAATGACCTTGGGCAGACACCATTGGACTTTGCCTTTCGAGACTTTACAGTTAGCTGAGTGAAGAAACCAGAGAAGGGATGCTGACATCTCTGGCAAATTTTCTTCAGTGCCGCAGAGTAAAAGATCATCCACATATTGTAGAAGAGTGACCTGAGGGTTCTCTTGAACCCATGGCTCCAGAATAGACTTCATAGAATGAATGAATTGGTTAGGAGAGTTCTGGGCTCCTTGTGGAGTCCTGGTCCATGTAAGCTGTGCTCCTTGAAAGGTAAAGGCAAAAAGAAACCACGAATCTTCATGCAAGGGTATACTGAAGAAGGCGTTGGCCAGATCTAACACCGTAAACAAGGTGGCCGTTGGAGGCACCTGAGACAAGAGGGTGTTTGGGTTGGGTACCACTGGAGTTTCTAAAATGGTAGCTGCATTGACGGCTCTGAGATCCTGAACCAACCGGTATCTTGGAGGCTCTCCCGGAGCGTTTTTCTTTTTTACAGGAAAGAGGGGTGTATTGCATGGAGATACACATCTGACAAGGACTCCTGACTCCAGGAGGGAAGCGATTTGGGTACCCAAGCTTTGTTCTTGTGCCGCCTTGAGGGGGTATTGTGGAAACCGTGGGTACTTGTGTCCAGGCTTGAGGTGTACTTGGACCGGGGGAACCTGCAGGAGGCCAACGTCCTCTGGCCCGCTGGACCACAGAGAGTGAGGGAACTGTGAGGTTTCAAGAAGAGTGTGAGGTTGTATGGTCATCATCATGAAAGGGAAGGCTTTGAGAACGCAGCGGTCTTCAGTCCCTTGTTCGGAATGAGGGTCTCGCAGAAGAAGCTCCATGCCATGGTTTCCGAAGGTAATAGTTGCCTTCATCCGCTCTAAGAGATCGGCTCCCAAAAAATTAACGGGGCAAGTTTCTGAGACCAAGAATCTTGTGAGTACTCCAGTGAATGGTCCTGCAGACACAGGGACTGTGAGTGGAGAGGAAATATGTTGGCCTTCCACCCCAATACACAGGTGAGGGTATCCGGTGATAGGGATACCGAGGGAGGGAGCTGTGTGGAAGAAATGACAGATGTGGCTGCTCCAGTGTCCACCAGGAACTTCAATGGTTGATGGTCCACCTGTAAAGTGACAGTCCCACAGGCGGCCGTGGGGTGTGTAGCCGGGAAAGTGGACACTGGTTGACCGGGCCGTCATTGGCGTGGGTGAGATGGTTCACGGGAAGGTCCATGGTTGTGTGGACCGTCATGAAACGAGCGGTCATGGTACTGTCTGCTGGTTGGACAGTCTCTGAAAATGTGATTAGGGCTACCACATTCCCAACACAGTATGCGTCCTTCAGAATCACGAGATTGTCTCTTGTCTCTAGGTGGCCCCCTGTCATTTCTTCTGTCTTGTTTTCTATATGTGGGAGGAGTATCATCACCTGTGCCTTTAACCATTACCCACTTGATTCCATGTTGGTTGCCAGGGGGTGGGTAGCTTTCTTGAGCTTGATATACCATGGCAGGAGCGGCTTTCTTCTTTGGCTTAGTATCCTTTTCCATTTTTAGCATGGCTTTTTAGAAAGCTTTGACAATGTCCACCGCGTCGTTAAAAGAAGAAGAACGGATCTCGGGGCGTACCCTCAGAACCTCATCTCTGAGGGCGTCTTGTAGGCCATCTACTAGGGCCTGAACCAACAGGGCGGCCTGCGTCTTGACGTGAGGACTGTATCCGAGATCCTCAAAATGCATGCTGAGTCTTGCAGCATATCTTTCCACAGATTCATCAAGGTCTTGTTGAACATCTTGTACAGACCCAGCTTGATCTGACAAGCGATCCTGAGCCCAGGCTTTTAACTGTTTCATGTATTCTAGGCCGGATTCATACGTACTAAGGGATCCTGCTTTTGTGGAATCCATGGCCTTTTCAAAGCTCTCCGTTTTCGGCTAAGTGAGCCTGGCATTCTGCAGCCAGAGTGAAACCAGCAGCAAGGGCAATTTTATGAGCCAATCCTCCAGCATGGCTCATACGGGTGTTTGCAGGGTTGACTATGGCCCCCACCCGATGTGTAAGGATGTCACCATAGCCTATTGACAGAGTGACAGGGCGTCCTGATGGGTCTACTAGATTCCGGGAGCGGCAGGGGTCCCAGACTTCTGAGGGGCTGGGGGGTGGTGCTCTTTCAGCAGTTGCTTGGAGCAAGGGCCGGAGTATGGGTAATGGATGTGGGGTGGAGGATGCCATAGGAGACGTATGGGGTAAAGGGGGGGGCGCTGGAGTATCTTGAGCCCATCCCTCATCTGGCTCCGTATCGTCTTGAGTAACAGTATGTTGGCGGAGGGAGCGCAGTCTGGCCTGAAATTCTGGGGAGTTGAGGAGGATATCCCCAGGGTTATGGGCGACCCCCATGGGGAACAGAGGGAGTGCCTCAGCATCGTGGACTGGAGCAGAGGGTATCACATTAGTTTCAGATGGGTGCTCTGGGACTGCGGGCTTTTCCACCCGTGCTGGCGGCTGGTAATAAGCACCGGACGGATCTAATAGTGGATATAGGCCGGATTGGGGTTTCCCGGGTCTCCCACAACAAGTACAAGGTGTAGTAAGATGGCCGTTGGAGGGAGGAGGGGGGAAGAGTTGGAGTGGGATTGTTCTTGGGGGCAGGCTGGGCATCGTGCCATGGGCGGCCCGCCCCACAGACACAGCAGAACTTCGCCCAGGGCGGGTTCTGCTCTCAGCACATACGACACGTCCATCCTTCTGATGATTTGGCGTCGGCGCCATTATAGGGTGGTGGCTGAGGGCTCGGTGTAGTGACAGGCATCAACGGGGTTATGGCCAATTTAGGGTCACATAACAAATCACATTCTGCAGCGTTCATGTATCCGAACAAAGGTTCGGCATTCTGAGCCTGGTGCAGGAGTCCTTCATCACTCAACTTCCCTTTTTTTTTTTTTTTTTTTTTGTAACGCATTCCTTCTACACTGAAGGCTGAAGTCTGCCCGTACTGGGTAGTCTTATCATTTAATACAGATTCCTAACATTCTTAACAGCCTCCTTGCCTTCCCGTGACTCTAGTAGCTGGATAACTCCCACTGCACCATCCGGCAACTTGCCAGGTCTTTCAGATTTGAACATACGCAACATTTTCTTATAGAATGCAATGATCTGTCGCGACTCAGATCACTGGTGCAGTCCACAGGTCGCCACCGGTCAGTGTGGAGCACACCTCAATACACTGATGAGATAGAGACACCTCAATCTATCCCCTTCCCTAACCTTGAATGGCGACTTTACAGTGCGACTCACCACGGCACCCTGATTACAGGTCACCACCCGTCAGTGTAGAGCACTCCTCAATACACTGGTGAGATAGAGAGACACCTCAATCTATCTCCTTTCCTAACCTTGACTTTACAGCAGTCTCTGTGGTAGACGAAGAGCACTCCTCAATTCGTCACAGATTCTTTCTTCCTTACACTACAATCTAGGGATGGCTTGGAATCGACTATCAGTCACGGGAGGCAGCTATCTAAGAAAAGAACAGTGACCGGGGGAGGAGGAGGTGGTGTTCACATGAGCACGCGCAGGCATGCGACGTCACTCGGTCTCACAGTTGCTGGTACGGGACGTGGCGCGGGACGCCTGAGGTCTCACCACTCGACCGGTCACCCACCCAGATCCAACCTGACAACCCCACAGGAACCGCTGCGGCTGACACACAGGCAAGTGAGACATATAAAATATATCTCGACTTACCGTGTTCAGTGGAGGTTGATCAGGCCTCAGATTCAGCCGCCGCGGTCACCACCAGGGAAGTCAACAATATGGGTCGGGGAGGGCGGCGTACCGCTAGCCACGCCCCACGTTGGGCGCCATTTGTCGGGGTCGTAGCGACATTCCACTCGTCCTCCAGTCACTCCAAATTAAGGCTATGAGCATGGGTCAACCATTCAAAGAATGAGTCAGACAACAAGCTGGTTCAAACTCGGAACATTGCTGAGATCGTGGCTTGCCAGTAGCCTTCTGAGCATGCTCTGAGTTTGAACCAGCTTGTTGTCTGACTCATTCTTTGAATGGTTGACCCATGCTCATAGCCTTAATTTGGAGTGACTGGAGGACGAGTGGAATGTCGCTACGACCCCGACATGAGCTTTTGTCTACGTTTCAATTAATTTGCAAGCAGTTTGGTATTCCGCTAGCGGAAGGAAAAACAGTTCACCCAACCAATTGTCTAGAGTATCTAGGTATAGTGATTGATACAGGTAAAGGGGAATTTAGGTTGCCAATAGCGAAGATTGTTAAATGTAGAGAAGCGTTGTTAGCAGTGAGAAAGAGGAGGAAAGTGACAGTGAAGGAGGTCGAGTCGTCGCTGGGACTTTTAGCCTTTGCGTCTAGAATAATGCCTATGGGCAGAGTATTTTGTAGACGCCTGTCAGCACATATTGCAGGAATCAGGAATCCTGTGTGGCACCCTGCTGTTCACAGGTACCACAGGACCCAAAAGGGTGCATTTATGGACTTCTCCACAAGAGGCCCTCACTACATGCAGACACCTCCACCCTTCCACCTCATACCACCAGAGGGAGCCTTGTTAGGGATATATATATGGAGGGTGGAGCCAGGCAGTTCAGTTCAGCAGAGAGTCTCTCAGTCTGAGTTGTTTAGTCAGAGAGTGTGCTGCCACTGAGAGCAGTGAAGACGCAGCACGTCTACTGCTGTATTGAGGGCCCCGAGTATGGCCGGAGGCAAGGAGGAGAGGAGAGAGGAGTTGAAGGGGCAGAGGAGCATCATAGGCTCACCCCAAGACACAAACCGGACACCGGGTCCGCGCCTACAGGGTCCTTTATACCCAGTAGGGATCACCGGCATACCAGGAGGACTACAAGTCCCTTGTCAACCTGAAGCTAAACCCTTGACAGGACTAGGAACCACGAAGGCCCTGGCGTCCAGGGATAGTGGTTGCCAGGAAAGGTCCTACTACAAAGCGACAGGTGAAGGAACAGCACGACACAGAAGCTAGGCCCAGTTGCAGGTTGGCCAGGAGCTTAGAGAGAGGGAGACATGGACCAGGAGGCCTTATACCCGCTCACTGGGGAGAAGTCCTGAAGTGCACTCTTCCTACCGAGTACCCTGGACCGTACCTGACATCCGCACCAGTAAAGATACTGAAGTGAATCCCCTGTCTCTGTCAGTTACTCCTGCTGCGCCATCTCTCCTGAACTGCAAGCCCCAGCATCACCACCATTTGCACCTACACTGCCCCGGGGGCCCGCTCCACCAGTGGGGAGCGGAAACATCCCAGCTGCCATCCCATCACCCCCCCGGAGGTCTGCAGCAGCGCCGGTAACCATTACCAGAAACCACAGGTGGCGTCACGAGACAAACCGTACACTAAAAAAAACCCTTTTTAAAGAGAGACCCAGAGTACGGGCCCAGGAGCCGACTGCCGTGACCTCCTAAACAAGGTAGAAGGCCCAGGTACCGAGTCCCTTATATTCCCCCTGGGTGACACACCTGTATTTCATGTTAGAGTCACAAAGGAAGTTAAGGAGGACTTACGAGTTTGGTTGGAGTTTTTAGAGTCATTTAATGGCCAGGCTTTGTGGCGTCAGCCTTTTATTGCAGAAGAGGATGTACAGGGATGCGGCTCCTGAATCAGGTTTTGGTGTTTTTTGGGATGGTAATTGGTGTGCGGGCCAATGGCATTGGGCATGGCGTAAGAATGGGGTGTTGAAGAATGAAGTTTTGTTAGAACTATTTTCTATTTTAGTGGTTATAGTGATTTGGGGCAGTCAGCTAGCTAATAGAAATATCATAATTAAATCCAGTAAAAAAGGGGTGGTCCTTGCAGTGAACCATTTGTCTTGCAAATGTGGTTTAGTTATTAGAGTTCTTAGACGTCTAGTACTGATGTGTTTGAAAAGGAATATTTGGCTGAAGGCGGTACAGGTTGATAACAGTGATCCTTCAGTGGCTGTTTTGCTTTCTCATTTTCAGTTCAAGAGTTTCTTCAGTATCGCCCCAGGCACCCAGGAGAGGGGAGTGGAGTGTCCGGAGTATCTCTGGGGATTGATTTGGTCAGGTTAATGGAGCTGTTACAGCGGTCTATGGCCATTTCTACATGGAAAGGTTATTCGTCGGCTTGGGTTTCATGTGTTAAATTTTGTAGGAGAATGAAAATGGATGCTAATAGGTGTTCAGAGCAGTCCGTGTTGCATTTTGTATTATCGCTTTTTGACAGAGGGCTCGCTTATTCCACGGTAATGAAAACATTATCTGGTGTGTCATTTATTATGAAGGTTATGGGCCAGAAGGCATGCAACGATTATTTTTTTAATAAAGCAGGTACTAAAGGGTTACAAAAAAGAGAGAGTAGTTCGGGATGGCAGACGCCCCATTTCTCCAGAAATGTTGGTAAATTTATGTACAGTGTCATTCTCTTGCTGTTACGATAACTATGAAGCCCTTTTATTCTCCACAGCAGCTGCACTATTGGTTTTTGGAGCTTTGCGTATAGGCGAGCTATTGCCGAGGGGCAGAGACGGTATTGAAGGTTTGGCTTTTCAACATATTACATTGAAGAGGGGGATATTAATAATTTTTATTGCTAAATCCAAAACTGATCAAGCCGGTAAGGGTACGTCTTTAAAATTACAATGTTTAGCGGGTAAAGGTATTTGTCCGGTTTGCTTGGTGCAACGTTATTTAATGTTACGCCCCCTGGGAGGTGAGAAGTTTTTACTTCATCAGTCGGGCAGACCTTTGACTTAGTTCCAATTCAGATGCATTTTGAGTAACTGTTTGTCTAAATTGAATATGGGTAATAAATATTTCTCTACTCACTCTTTTAGGACTGGAGCTGCGACGGAGGCTGCCAGACGGGGTTTGAGTGAGGGCTTCATCAAAAAATTGGGAAGATGGAGTTCAGGATGTTATCGGGTGTATATTCGGAAGTGATGTATACTAATGTTTCTTTTGTTTGAAGTTTTTGCAGGTATAACAGTATGGATCTTAGGTTGTTCTTTCGTGCACTGGGCGGAGTGGAGAGCGCAGCAGCGGTGCTATGGTCCGAATCTGTCTTTGTCTGCCGGTAACGTAAGAATCTTCTGGTTTGGAATCAGGGGGCAAAGATGGGAAGGACTGTTGGAGCAAGCTGCCATGATGAGTGAGAGATCTCCGTCCCCAGATATAATCATTGTGCACTTAGGAGGGAATGATATTGGTAAATTAGGTACAGTGGATTTACTATTTCAAATGAAAAAAAGTTTAATAGAGCTAAAAAAAATAGTTTTTTGGTGTCAAAATTATATTTTCCGAGATCGTTTCCCGTTTAGTGTCGGTGAAATCTATGGATCTCAAATTTTGTGAGAAAATTCGCAGAAGGGTAAATAGGTGCATGAATAAATTTATGCCATCTATTGGAGGTTTTTCTTTTCGGCACACTGACTTGGAGGGAGGTTTGCCAGGCCTATTCAGAAGTGATTGGACCCATTTGTCTGAAGTGGGTAACGACATTTTTAATTTAGATCTACAGGCGATGGTAGAGTTGGCCCTGGGTGGGGCAGGGCCATGTTCGCCTGCTTGATCCAGGGAAGATGGCCGGGTGGGTTAGTCATTCGGGGAACCGAATGGACAATAAGTTATAGGTAATGTAAACAGGCTTGAGCTTTGGCTGAGCTGCGGTTGTTTATAATTAGTACGTTATTTATTGAAGTTACCTGTATTATATGATTTTAATAAAGGTCGTGGCCAATTAATTTTCCAAGCAAGTCAAGTGTGTCGGTGTAATTTTGTTTAATCACAGATAAGTTTAAGGTATGGTTTGTGCATTGTAATGCCATATGTGATAAATACATTGCTCAGCAATCTCCTTCTGTCACATAAACAATGGATGGAGTAGCAAGCAGTATCTGCAGCAACGCAGCTCCATTTAATTGCTATGGCTGGCAGAGAAAAAGGTTGGGAGCACAGGGATTCTCATCAATCAGATATTTATCAACCATCCTGTCATTTGACAGAAAACCCCTTTACCGATGCGGTCTTATTCCCAGAGCCATAACTTTTTTACTTTTCTGTCCACATAGACGTATGAGAGCTTGATCTTTTCAGAGACAAGTTGTACTCTTGAATGACACCATTCATTTTACCACAAAGTGTACTGGAAAAAGAAAAAAAAATCCAAGTGCGGAGAAATTGGGAAAAAAATGCAATTCTGACTGTTTTTTAGGAACAGTTTTTATGGTGTACATTTTGTGGTAAAAATGACTTCGCAATATGATTCTGCTCATCAGTACGATTAAGGCTATACCAAAATGTCCATTTTTTTTTTTTTTTTCATTTTAGTGGTGAAAAAAAATCAGAAGTTTGCAAAAAAAAAAATTCCGGTTGTGTTGCCCCTTTCCGAGACTCGTAACATTTTTATTTTTCAGTCGATGGAGCTGTACGACAGTTTATTTTTTTACGGGGAGAGACAACGTTTTTATTGATACCATTTTGTGGTAGATATGATGTTCTGATTGCTTTTTGCAGTATTTTTTGTGGTATTTCAGCCACCAGAAATATTTTTTTTTTTTGTTTAACGATTGGGATAATTATTTTTATATTTTGATAAGATAGGACTTTTTTGAATGCGGCGATACCACGTGTGTATTTTTCTGCTATCTTTATTTTTAATGGGGGAAATGGAGGTGATTTGAACTTATGTTTTTTGGATTTTAATATTTTTTAAAACACTTTTTTTTTAAACTTTTCACTGTTCTTAAAAGTCTTCTTAAGGGACTTGAAGTGCAGATCGTCTGATCGCTTGTGCCGTATACAGCGATGCCAGAACATTGCTGTATATAGCAAAAATCATAGTCTCCTTTGAAGCCCGGGCACAAGCTGAATTTCAAAGAAGCTCCGTAATTATAAGCATGGAGGTCTCCAACAGACCCCCCGCTGTCATAGCACACCCGATCACATCAAGGGCACGCCGATGGGCGCACGGAATGACGTGCCTCGCTCCCTCCCTGCGCACGTTAAGCGCCGGTGGCAGTTTGACAGCAGCTCCGCTCCACCTGCGATTGTTAGAAGCAGGTTCTGGCTGTAACACACAGCCATCATCTGCCAAGTATGGGGTGAGCCCGCTCCATACACCCGCTTCCGACTTGCGCCATACCGGCGCATGTTGTGAAGGGGTTAACAGCACTTTGAAAGGTCAGAGACAAGAATTGGTGAGGAGGTGGCAAAGACACTTCTAGGAAGGTTGTAAATTTAGTAAAATGTGACAAACATCACTGTAGGCTCAATAGCAGGACAGTACTAGTCACCAGTTCAGTATAGATGGCACATTCTGCCATCAGAACATGACAAAGAAGAATTAAATAAACTTCAATGGAAACTGTCCATGACTAAGTGTGTGCTTCAGTTATCGCATCTGTATTATTAAATGCTCAATGGCTAACTAGGAAATCAGTGAGTAACTTTGCCCCGCAGCTATGTGTTTGAGTCACATTTATAAGTCACATACTTTCCCATTGCATCACTTTACATTACACTAACTTTCCATAGGATCTCCGAGCATTTACTCTGTAAATGGCAGATAAACAATCCATAGAGAGCTTTCTTCAATCCATTTATAACATTAGAATCTTTATACAGAACGACATTCTGCCGGGACACGTTACATAGACAGATGCTGCACTGCAGCCCCCGTGTCTCGCTGATCCGTAGGGAATGGTCCTTTTATGTGTTTTGGTATAGACATTATACATTGTATGCATGGTGAAAGATGAGCCCCGACCTACTTGGAAAGGGCAGTTTATCAGAAGTATTCGGCACTGTTCACATACCACTAAAGGGCTACGTTTTTTTTCCAATATTTACAACTCAGATAAGCCTGTGCTGTTCAAGCCAAATCTATTGCATTGACCCCAACGATATCTGCCCCTTTTCTGGATATGGTGGTGACTGGTGGGGGACACAAAAGGGGCGATTTTTTTATATAATAAATGTCTATTGGAATCTAGACTGAGAAGGAGAGCTTGTCCCCTAAAAGAAAGATGGCAGAGGATGGTGGCCCCTTAAATGACAAGATATGAGAAGATATAGAGCAGGATGTCCCTAGAGTGTCTGCTAGCGAGTGTAATGTGGAACTGCCACGTCTTCGGAGGTACTGGAGGGACGTGATAGAGCTTATAAACTCGGTGTACAATTGTCAGATTGCTCCGGAACCTTTGACTTGTGCATACAGCTGAAATCCCTGTAAGTGAGAGTCATCGACTGGCTATCGCGCATATACTATATCAGGGCCGGAGAAGTATAGCTCCATACTGGAAGAAACCTAACGGTCTAGTTGTTGGAGAGGTCATAACAGGTAAGTACACCAATAATATCCAAAAAGTAAGGCCATAAAGTATTTAATATAATAATCTTCCAAAAAGAACTTTACAAATGACTAAGAATACGAAGATAAAAAAGTTAATTTTATAGATATATTTAAAAAAAAAAACATAATAAAGATACATAAAAATTGTGAGATAAAATACACAAAGGCACAAAGTGGGTGTTCCCGGATGAGAGAACAGTAAGTATCTATATCATTATTAATCAACGAGTATAGGTGACATTCATATACAGAGACATCAATCAAACTGCTGTCAGTAGAAATAGAATATAGCACAGTGCTAATCACATATAGAGTCTAAGACATGGTATACATACATATGTATCCTGCATTACCTCACTCGTTGTGTCCGTGGTCCCACCACACCCGATGCGCGTTTCGCATTGAAATGCTTCGTCCAGAGGTCAAAAATATATCAATAAAATGAACTTTATCTTCATATTCTTGGTCATTTGTAAAGTTCATTTTGGGAGGTAATAACAGGGTTAAATAACACTATATGCCTTGAGAAACATGTATGCCAAAAAAGGGGGGCATATGAGAAATTTGAAGATATATGGGTGCCCGGCTGGATAGACCAAATCTGGCCCCCCTTACTTTAATGTGGTCTAGAATACTCTTACGGATGTTTTGAAACTATGAGCAGAATCTGTGACTCTCTTCACAGGTGTATATTTTTAGAAGTGCCTTTATTGATTCAATTGTATGTTGGTTTTAAGTAGGCGCGAATGTTTATATGGGTATCTATGTACAGGGGGTATGGAAAGTATTCAGACCTCTTTACATTTTTCACTCTTTGTTTCATTGCAGCCATTTGGTAAATTCTAAAAAGTTAATTTTTCTCTCATTAAAGTACACTCTGCACCCCATGATGACTGAAAAAAACAAATGTAGAAATTTTTGCAAATTTATTAAAAAAGAAAAACTGAAATATCACATGGTCATAAGTATTCAGACCCTTTGCTCAGTATTGAGTAGAAACCCCCTTTTGAGCTAGTACAGCCATGAGTCTTCTTGGGAATGATGCAACAAGTTTTTCACACCTGGATTTGGGGATCCTCTGCCATTCTTCCTTGCAGATCCTCTCCAGTTCCGTCAGGTTTGATGGTGAACGTTGGTGGACAGCCATTTTTAGGTCTTTCCAGAGATGCTCAATTGGGTTTAGGTCAGGGCTCTGTCTGGGCAAGACAAGAATGGTCACAGAGTTGTTCTGATGCCACTCCTTTGTTATTTTAGCTGTGTGCTTGGGGTCATTGTCTTGTTGGAAGGTGAACCTTCGGCCAAGTCTGAGGTCCAGAGGACTCTGGAAGAGGTTTTCATCCAGGATATCTCTGCACTTGGCCACATTCATGTTTCCTTTAATTGCAACCAGTTGCCCTGTCCCTGCAACTGAAAAACACCCCCATAGCATGATGCTGCCACCACCATGTTTCACTGTTGGGATTGTATTGGGCAGGTGATGAGCAGTGCCTGGATTTCTCCACACATACCGCTTAGAATTATCACCCAAAAGTTCTATCTTCGTCTCATCAGACCAGAGAATCTTATTTCTCATAGCCTGGGAGTTCTTCATGTGTTTTTGAGCAAACTCTATGCGGGCTTTCATATGTCTTGCACTGAGGAGAGGCTTCTGTCGGGCCACTCTGCCATATAAACCCGACTGGTGGAGGGCTGCAGTGATAGTCGACTTTGTGGAACTTTCTCCCATCTCCCTACTGCATCTCTGGAGCTCAGCCACAGTGATCTTGGGGTTCTTCTTTACCTCTCTCACAAAGGCTCTTCTCCCACGATTGCTCAGTTTGGCGGTACGGCCAGGTCTAGGAAGACTTCTAGTGGTCCCAAACTTCTTCCATTTAAGGATTATGGAGGCCACTGTGCTCTTCAGAACCTTGAGTAATGCAGAAATTCTTTTGTAACCTTGGCCAGATCTGTGCCTCGCCACAAGTCTGTCTCTGAGGTCCTTGGGCAGTTCCTTTGAGCTCATGATTCTCATTAGGTCTGACATGCACTGTGAGCTGTGAGGTCTTATATAGACAGGTGTGTGCCTTTCCAAATCAAGTCCTATCAGTTTAATTAAACACAGCTGGACTCCAATGAAGGAGTAGAACCATCTCAAGGAGGATCACAAGGAAATGGACAGCATGTGACTTAAATATGAGTGTCTGAGCAAAGTGTCTGAATACTTATGACCATGTGATATTTCAGTTTTTCTTTGTTAATACATTTGCAAAAATGTCTACATTTCTGTTTTTTTTTCAGACAAGATGGGGAGCAGAGTGTACTTTAATGAGAAAAAAAATGATCTTTTTAGAATTTACCAAATGGCTGCAATGAAACAAAGAGTGAAAAATTTAAAGGGGTGTGAATACTTCCCTTACCCACTGTATTCTTTTCTCATCAGCAGTATATGGACACTGAGGTGGGACGGGGAGGTAGGGTAGGTAATGTTTCGGGTTTAATTGTACTGTACTTTTGAAAACGTTTAATAAAATATCTGATTCGAAAAAAAAAAAGGCTACGTCTGGCACATTCCTTCATATATTTACAAGGCATATGTGCTTAACATAAAGCCCCACAATATACCACACAGTTCTCTGTGATATACAGTTGAAAAGGATATGGAGGATTTACACAATTTCTTTCATTATTTTATTTTGAAAGGCTGCAGGAAAATTGGGACAAAATATTTGAATTAAGCTAAAATATATGTAAAATCATGTAAACCTTTCTGTAAGAAATAATCTGTATGGCTACAGATTTTTTTTGGCCATTAGATTTTTTTTTTACTATGAGCCTAAGAACTAACAGGCAGGTAATTTGCTAACTACCTGCCTGTGCTGCCCAGTGCAGATCTCTGCCGGCACAGAACGCTCCTGCTGGCAATTCTGCAGCTTCACATCAACAGAGCAGCAGCTTCTCTTCCGCTCTGCGCTGTTGACAGGGCGGGACTGCCAATGTCATGCTGACTGACAGATGGCTCCCCGTTGCGCAACTGTGGAGAGTCAGCTGTCAATCAGCATAACGCCAGCAGTCACACCCCAGCAACAGAGCAGCACGGAAGAGGAAGAGCTGCTCTGTTGACGTGAAGCAGCAGAATCGCTGGCAGGGATCTGCGCTGTGCAGAACTGACAGGTAGTTAGCAACCACCTGGCTGTAAGTTCTTAGACAACATCTTTTTCACTAGCCCACAGCTCCTCAGCCTCCCAGCTTACTATATCCGGAGGGTGGTGGAGGTGGCATGGAGCTTCTAATGACTGATGGTTCGGACAGGTGTCATAGTGGCGCCACAGGCTCAAATTGTAAGTTTTCTGATGTTGCAAGCAGAGGCAGCTTTATCTCTGCAGCATAGGAGAAGCACAGAGGTACTAAATCTGGCCAGATCCAGCAATCTGGGCAGCTCCAGAGCAGTGCTTGCAAGACATTAAGCATAGAGCATACAAGAGCACACTCCTTGCCTTGGAAACCCACCACATCTGAGACTGCAGAGGTAGTTGGTAACCTAGGCATCGAGCACTAAGACATAACATTAAAAATCCCTCTGTTTTCAGGAGTGCAGAGTATTTATAATAAAAAGATAAATTGCAAAGTTGCTTCTTTATAGAAGCACTTTAGAATTTTACCCATTTAATAAGAGAAGACAAGCTCTTTAATGTTTTTATGAACCGGACATCTCTTAAAATGTGAAAAACCTAAAAGAAGCAAAATGAGCATAAACCCTGCTGTAAATAAATAAAAAGCAAGTGCAATTAAATAAAATAAAATAAATAAAACCCGATTTTATTTAATTGCACTTGCTTTTTATTTATTTACAGCAGGGTTTATGTTCATTTTGCTTCTTGTAGGTTATTCTGATTCATGGCCATTGTGAAACATGCATTTATGTGCTGCATGTATACCAACTTAAACCAAGCTCAAATTTTGTGTTTTATCTCTTAAAATGTGCAGTTTAAGTTAAACCACCACAATATAAAAATATCTATACGTCTGATTCATTTACCAACAGATACCATCAGTTACTGATCGGCTTTCACGTAAAAAATAAATCTATTTATATCTCCACGGTGCTGCATCATCCTACATCTCTTCCCTCATTTCTGTTTACGACCCTTCCTGTTCTCTCAGTTCTGCAAATTTTCTCAGACCAATATCCTCAATAATCATAACCTCCCACTTCTGTCTCCAAGACTTTTCTGAAGCTGCACCATCTCTCTGGAATGCACTACCCCAGAGAATCAGGTTAATTCCCAGTGACCACAGTTTTAACTGTGCCCTAAAAACACATTTTTAGGCTGGCTGAACATGTTGATTAACCCAACTATTCTCCCTTTTTACATTATTGTTCTAATCCTGGTCTCTTGAACAGTTTTCTCAAAACACAATGCACTCAATGGCACGTCTTATCTGCTCATACACAGGTACTGGCTGGTGACCGGCTCACGCAGCTTTTCATATGTGGTCCTATTCATTATAAAAGATGGATGGATCATACAAAACAAGTACTTTTTACTTCGGGTTCCTCCATTTCCTCATATTGCAAACAAGGCCATCACTTCCGCTTGGCAGGTAATTAGTTTGCTATTCTGTGACTTTGTCCTTATGATAAAGTGCTGCAGAATATGCTGCCTCTATATATAATAAAGATAATTATTCAGCATTATTAGAGCACTTATGAACCTTTCGTCTCTGTAGTCAGGTCTCAATCTATTTATACAATTTCATTCTTGGTGGAAGATGTATGGACCCATTGGATCAGTGTGTCGGCCATTACCATGGAAGCTGTGTAGTATATGTTATATCGGTCTGCTGAAAATATAATGCACTCGAGAGGTTATACTTCCAGATCAGTCTCCGCATACTGGAAATGGGCCCCATCACAGAGCACAAACTGGGGATTCTTCCGCTTCCATACACTAAAGGAGTCGACTTGTCCTGGCCAACTGGGCAACCGGATCCTCTTCACACAGCAGAAACCCTCAGCCAGGGAAAGCTGGAAGGCACGTGAGGTGGACTGACCCCAGGGGCTGGATGACAAGGTTTCTCCAAGAAGCTCTCCCACGTGAGAAAGTGTGTGACCCCTGAAGAAAGCCAGGCAATCCAGAGAAAAGTGGGAAGACTCTGTGAAAGAGCACATGCTGTAAGATGGCATCAGTATACAGGTCACAACATGTAACATGGTAGAAAGCTTAAAAGAAAAAAAGATATAGAGCGGTGCTCCCATAGAATAGTCATTTTGTGAATCAAAATGCAGCACATGGATCGCGGCCTCTCCTACGCTTGCCCGCCCTGCACGGACCCAGCATTTTTCTGCTCCTTCTCCTCTAGCTGGCGGCCTGAGGCCCCGGAGGTGAAAGACACCCACGCTCCTCTGTGGGGGTTGGGGGGATTCACTCAGCTTCGCTATCCAGCTAGACGGGTGCCGGTACTGACGCACACCAAGGCTTAAGCGGCCCGTGGGCAAACTGCTCCTGATGGGTCCCCCTCTCCTGGGTAATGCAGCTACATGGCAGGGAAACCCGCTACCCAAAATAGCTCCCCTCCGGTTACATTAACAGCCCAGCTGGGCTCCTAGCTGCACTCCCTCAACAGTCTCCTGCCCTCAGTTACCATGTAATAAGAAACTGCATATAGGAGACTCCCAGCAGCCTTCAATTGGATTTCCTCAGTCTTAAAGATACAGGGGTTTATCAAATCTTCAATGTACCTAAGGTTACCCCTCATATACTTTAGCCTGGCTAAGCACAGCTTGGAATCCTTAGGGTTAATCCTATACTTGTGGAAATATATTGTAAGCCACTGCTGACATCTAGTGGCCACTCACTATAATCACACCTTCAGTCACAAAAGTTACTACTTACAACCCACCTCATTAACTGGCTATATCCTTCAATCTGAAACCAAGCCTGCCCAATAACCCTAACAGGTCGAGGCCCAGGACCTCCATGATGACTTAACCCTCTCTCCTCTCCATCCTATAAAAAGCTCAACGCGCAATATGCTTTCCCTTTGATTCATTCAACCAGTGCTGGGCTATAGTTACCAGATTATCCAACAATTCATAACCGCCCTAATGCCAAAATCCTAACCTCAGGAATCAGCCTCCAGCAGATCTCGGCGACAATATGTTTTCCTGGTCACACTCGAAAGTTTAGTCATCCGGCTCCTCTCTATCAGATAGGGTTGACTCAGAGACTATTCCAGTGTCCACAACCAGGATTCTGTGTACTCCTACCTCGAACCATGCTACCCTACTATCACAGTTCCAGTCTATACTACACTCGGAGCTGTCCAAATTGTCGGATAAACTAAGGAACTTTCCAAAGAAATTAGAGAACTAGGATCCAGAACCTCCGATCGAGGACTCTACCACTCACTACCCACGAAAAAGAGATGGAGATGCTCCACAAAGAAATCTACTCCCTCAACAATAAACTGGAAGATTTTGAAAATTGCACTCGCAGAAGTAATATCCGCATCAGAGGCCTGTCCGAGACAATTCAATCTATTGCCACAGCCCTATTTCAAGAACTTCTATTTGGAATCCCCAATGAACGTCTAGAGATGGGCCGCATTCATAGAGCTCTGAGTAAACGCAAACCTGACGGCCCACTCCGTGACATTATTCTCAAACTTCACTTCTACAAAACAAAAGAACAACTATTTATAGCAGCACGGAACTTCTCATCCCTGAAATTCGATAAGTCTACGGACCCTCAAACTCCAGCTCTCTCACCAACCCCACTTTCAGCAGATTTGGTCTCTCTTAAACACCTTTCCCACCACCAGTGAGCAGACCTATGGAGAGAGATGAACCCTTCGGTCAAGATTGCACTTATTTCTCTAACGTCACTTAGTCTACATCAGAATAGATCATATAATCGTTCACCCCGTGTTCATACCCAACATAAACATTTCTATTCTTTCCACTCCTTGGTCGGATCATTCCCCAATCCAGCCAACGTGCTCCTCTCTACATCCTTGCTCATTCAACTGGACTCTAAATGGTTCCTTCCCCTCTTATCCTGAAAGGTCCCAAAGATTGAGTGACCACCTTGATGATTACTTCTCTTTGAACCAGCAGCCTCTTCACCAATTTCCCTTTGGGAAGTTCATAAAGCAGAGAAGAGAGGCTTCTGCACTCAAGACGCTGCTCACAAGAAAAAGACTTACTAGAACAGCTGATCTTGAGAATAAGGTGTCAATATTAAGATTGTCAGGTGAAGAGCTCACCCTCCCCCTCTATATATCAAGACCTTACACATGCGTGCTCTGAACTCAATCTTTGTCTCTCCAAAAACACAGGTCAGGCCCTGTGTTGGTCCCAACAGGGCTTCTACTCCCTTAATAATAAAAGCAGCTCTAACCTTCCCCTATGCCTCAATGCCTCCCTGTAAGACGTACCCCAATGCGACTACGTACGACACAGGCCTTACGTCCAAACCACAACAGATAACTCGCTGTTCCAGCAGCAGCTTGAGCAGCAATACAACGACCCTTCCCCAGACACCACACAAAAATAGAAGCTTTCCTTAAAGGGGTAATCCCATCGCCAAGATCCTATCCCAATATGTAGTAGGTGAAAAAATAATATTAGCAAATACCTCCAATTAGAAATGTAGTATAGTTTTTCTGATTCGCTATGTTTCTTTCCTCATGTACAGGCATTGCAGGACCTTAGGTATCCATGGTTACAACCACTATAAAACTAGTTGTCACTATATTAGTGGTCATAACCACGGACACCTAAGGTCCTGCAATGCCCTTCAATGAGGAAAGCGACATAGCGAATCAGAAAAACTATACTACATTTCTAATTGCAATATTTGCTAATATTATTACACCTACTACATATTGGGATAGGATCTTGGAGATGGGAATATCCCTTTAACTCTATTTCGCTCCCAGTCCTCAATTCCAATATGATTGATCTCCTAAATCAGGCCATCATCTCTTCTGAAATATAAACCGCTATCCACTAACTAAAACTTAATAAAAGCCAGGCCCAGATGTCTTCTCAGCTCTTTACTAGTGTTGAGCATTCCGATACTGTAATATCGGGTATCGGCCGATATTCGCGGTATTGGAATTCCGATACTTAATTCCGATACTTTTACAATATCGAATACAGGAATCGGAAGTTCCCATAATGCCTGCGCTCTGCAGTGTCTGTGAAGGATGACAAGCTGGGTGGCAGCGCTCAGCTGTAATCCAGCCTGTCATCAGAATGCCATTCCAGCGGGGGAGAATTCTCCTGATTGTTTAAAAGCCGGCGCGCGGTAAAAAGCCGCCGGCTTTTAAACAATCACACAGCCCCATACTGCTTCCCCGCAGCCTCCCACCCCGATCCTCCGCTCCCCTCGCCACCTCCCATCCCGATCGTAAATTAGGACCGGGCGGGGAGCGCAGCTCCAAGGAGCGAAGGACCCGGGCGGGGAAGCCGGCAGTGAAAAGACTTCACCGCCGGCTTTCCCGTTCTGTGCTGCGCTTTCCCGCCGGTTATTTCAAATGAACAGCTGAGGTATCAGCTGATGCCGATCAGCTGTTCATTTGAAGTCGCTGCGTTGCCCTCAGAGGGTTCATGTGAGTTCATGCTTGACTGCATGAACTCACATGAACTTTCCCACGGCCGCACAGGTCAGCCTCACCTCGCAGACCCGTCATGATTAGTGTCTGTGCGGGGTGTCTGTGCGGGGTGTGCGCGGTGTCTGTGCGTGCAGGCAGACATAGGCCGATGTGACACTACTACTCCCATCGGCCTATGTCTGTCCCCCGTCCACTCGTGCCAGCAGGATCAGCTCGATGGGAGCAGTAGTTCCCATCAGCCTGATCCTGCTATTTAAATTGCCCTACTGTGTCCCCAATAAATGTTAAATACATGTCATTGGTGGCCAGTGGTTACCTAAAAGAAATTAGTTCATACATTACCTGTCCCCGCCGATCGCCACCTAAAATAAAGTAAAAAATAAAAAACTACACCTATACTCACCTAGACCCCCAATTCCCCGAAGCCATCGATCTCCTGTAATAAAATATAAAACAATAAACCACAACCTTATCCTTACCCCTCCGTAGTAGTCCACGAGTGTCCCACGAAGATCTCCAGTTCAGAGCAGCCACATAGAATGTGACCGCTCTGAACCGCTGCCGCCGCTAGAATGACGGGGCCGTAAGGGTTCACCGGAGTTCAGGCAGCGCTGCTCCGGTTAGCTCCTTTACGGCCCTGCTGTATCGTGAGAAATTCCCACGGTACAGCAGTGCCGTAAAGGAGGTCTCCGGAGCTGCGCTGACTGAATGCACTCCGGTGACCTCAGTCAGTGGCTCCCGCTGCCGGGAGCGGACGTGTTCCCGGCAGCGTGAGCTTACAGCAGCCATGCACAGCTGTCACCATCTCCAGATGTGACAGCTGTGCATGGGAGATCAGCGCAGGAACGTGGACAGGTAACTATTATTTTTAGTAAACTAAGAATTAAATAAAATTGTGTGTTTTATTTCAAATAAATTATTTTTTTCTGGGTGTAGTGTGTTTTTTCTTTTTAACACTTTGTAGGTTAGTAATGGGGGTGTCTTATAGACGCCCATCATTACTAACCTGGGCTTCATGGCAGCTGGCGCTGACATGAACCCCACCACTATTACCCCCTGCCACCTCACCAGGGCAGCGTGGAAGAGCGAGGCTAAGTGCCAGAATTGGCGCATCCTATGGATGCGCCATTTCTGGGGCGGCCGACGGCTGGTGTTTCTAGCCTGGGAGGGGGCCATTATTCATGGCACCCTTCCTGGGCTATTAATATCAGCCCCCAGCTGTCTGCCTAGCCTTTGCTAGCTATTAAAATAGGGGGGACCCCACGTCATTTTTTTTGGGGGGGTCCCCCATTTTAATAGCTAGTAAAGGCTAGGTATTCAGCTGGGGGCTGATATTAGTAGCCTGGGAAGCTCCGTGGGTTTTACCCCCTTCCCAGGCTTCAAACATCTGCCCCAGCCGTCTGCTTAACCTCCGCTAGAGACTAAAATTATGGGGGATCCCACGCCATTTTTTTTTTAAATAAATCCTTTATTTTAACACTAAATGACATTTGAGGAGTCAATAAAGATGCAGTCCCTAAATTATTATTTATTTTTTAATTAATTTTTCCCAAAACTTTTGACGTGGGCTTCGCCATATTTTTGTATGCCAGCCAGGTACAGCATCCAGCTTCTATGAACGCGCCATTTTCCGGGGCGGCTGCGGACTGCAATTTGCAGCGGGGGGGGGGGGGGGGGCAGAAAGCTTGGGCCTCCCTGCGCTGCAGATTCCATCCCCCAGCTGCCTAGTTGTACCTGGCTGGACACAAAAATAGGGAGAAGCTCCACGTTTTTTTTTTTTTTAATTATTTCATGAAATTCATGGAATAATTAAGAAAAAAAGGGCTTCCCTATATTGTTGTGTCCAACCAGGTACAAATAGGCAGCTGGTGGTTGGGGGCAGCCCGTTCCTGCCTGCTGTACCTGGCTGGACACAAATATAGTGCAAAGCCCCACGTCAATTTTTTTTAAATCATTTCAGGAAATTCATGAAATAATTAAAAAAAATTGATGTGGGGCTTCGCCCTATATTTGTGTCCAGTCAGGTACAGCAGGCAGGAACGGGCTGCCCCCAACCACCAGCTGCCTATTTGTACCTGGCCGGACACAACAATATAGGGAAGCCCTTTTTTTCTTAATTATTCCATGAATTTCATGAAATAATTAAAAAAAAAAATACGTGGGGCTTCGCCCTATTTTTGTGTCCAGCCAGGTACAACTAGGTAGCTGGGGGCTGGAATCCGCAGCGCAGGGAGGCCCAAGCTTTCTGGGCCCCACCCGCTGCAAATTGCAGTCCGCAGCCTCCCCGGAAAATGGCGCGTTCATAGAAGCGCCATCTTCTGGCGCTGTACCCAACTCATCCAGGGCCCTGGTGCGGTGGCTCACTGGGTAATAAAGGGGTTAAGGCCAGCTTGGCATTATCAGCTGGCCCTAAGCCCGAAATTCATGGGGTCACGCCAATATTAGACATGACCGCCATGAATTTCTAGTAAAGTATTTAAAAAAAACACAAACACCCAGAAAAAAGTCCTTTAATTGAAATAAAGACACAATTCTTTATTGTTCTAAATTAAACCATACTTACCGCCACGCCCATTCCAGCTGAAGCCAACGATCTCCTTCAATAAAAGAAAAATAATAAAGCAACCTCATCCTTACCTTTCCATGGTTCCCACGACAGCTTCAGCTCTGCTACATCGAGATGACAGGCTGGACCGCAGCAGAACGCTGCCATCCAGCCTGTCATCCCGCAGACACTGAGAAGCGCAGGCATGCTTCCACTCCTCAGTGTCTGGCTGGGACGGCATCCAGATGAGCCGAGGTCATGTCCAATGAACTCAGCTCACCTCATGCACGTCACTGACAGCGTGGGAGAATTCTCCTGCACTCAACGCTTCAGCGTGAGACTTCTCCCACGCTGTCAGTGACATACATGAGGTGAGGTCATGTCCAATGAACTCAGCTCACCTCATGCACGTCACTGACAGCGTGGGAAAATTCTCCTGCACTCAGCGCTTCAGCGTGAGAATTTTCCCACGCTGTCAGTGACGTACATGAAGTGAGCTGAGTTCATTGGACATGACCTCGGCTCATCTGGATGCCGTCACAGCCAGACACTGAGGAGCGCAAGCATGCCTGCGCTTCTCAGTGTCTGCGGGATGATAGGCTGGATGGCAGCGTTCTGCTGCGGTCCAGCCTGTCATCTCGATGTAGCAGAGCTGGAGCTGTCCTGGGAACCATGGAAAGGTAAGGATGATGTTGCTTTATTATTTTTCTTTTATTGCAGGAGATCGTTGGCTTCAGCTGGAATGGGCGTGATGGTAAGTATGGTTTAATTTAGAACAATAAAGAATTGTGTGTTTATTTCAATTAAAGGACTTTATTCTTGGTGTTTGTGTTTTTCTTTAACTTTGACTATGGGGTTAGTAATGGGGGTGTCTTATAGACGCCTCTCCATTACTAACCTGGGCTTGATGTCATCTGGCATTATAAGCTGACATCAACCCCAGCCCTATTACCCCACTGCCACCGCTACAGGGCAGTGGGAAGAGCGAGGCTAAGTGCCAGAATTGGCGCATCCTATGGATGCGCCATTTCTGGGGCGGCTGACGGCTGGTGTTTCTAGCCTGGGAGGGGGCCAATATTCATGGCACCCTTCCTGGGCTATTAAAATCAGCCCCCAGCTGTCTGCCTAGCCTTTGCTAGCTATTAAATTAGGGGGGACCCCACGTTATTTTTTTTGGGGGGTTCCCCCATTTTAATAGCTAGTAAAGGCTAGGTATTCAGCTGGGGGCTGATATTAGTTGCCTGGGAAGCTCCGTGGGTATTACCCCCTTCCCAGGCTTCAAACATCTGCCCCAGCTGTCTGCTTAACCTCCGCTAGAGCCTAAAATTAAGGGGAACCCCACGCCAATTTTTTTTTAAATAAATCCTTTATTTTAACACTAAATGACAAGTACAGTAATCAACACTGTCACTGTACTTCATATATATGTGACTGACATGTTTCTATCTATCTAATCTATGTGTGATTCTCTATTCTTTCTATTCTAAATTGTCGGGTACAGATGCTGAATTGCCGGCCGGCTTTCTTAAAGAGACGGTGCACGAAAACACTAATATTTTTTTAAATAAATCCTTTACACTAAATGACAAGTACAGTAAGCAACACTGTCACTGTACTTATTATATATGTGACTGACATGGTTCTATCTACCTAATCTGTGTGTGAAGCTCTATTCTTTCTGTTGTAAATTGTTCGGTATCGGTGTATGCCGCTGATGAATTGCCGGCTTTTCATGTCATTCTACATTATTCTTAGTTGTTTTATTTCATGTAGAATTAACCTACAAGGAAAGAAAGGGTTTATTTTCATTCCGATATTTGTGTCCCATTGACTTGCATTGGTTTCCGGTATCGGAATCGGCGATATCCGATACTTTTTGGGTATCGGCCCGATCCAATCCGATACGATATTTCCTGATATCAGAAGGTATCGCTCAACACTACTCTTTACTATAAGAAGTCTCCTCTTATTCCCTATTTCACTATTTTATCTCCCTGAGGTCCAGACAAAAGCCAAGGGCAGCCCCTCTTACAGCACCTATATTTATGATACCCAAACCAAACTCGGACCACTCATTGTGGTCGAACTATAGACCGATATCCCTGATTAATATAGATCTCAATCTTTTAGCTAAAATCTTGGCTAAAATATATACCGTATTTGCCGGAGTATAAGACTGGGTGTATAAGACGACCCCCAACTTTTCCAGTTAAAATATAGAGTTTGGGATATACTCGCCGTATAAGACTACCCCTCTTCTAACGCAAATACGGTAAAAATTTAAAAAAATCAGATTTGATTTCAATATGGTAATTTTAAAGTGATGAACCTTACCGGCGATTGGCTGGTTGTTGTATACAAATCCTGCTTGGATTGGTCAGCTCTCCCTGCCTGCCCAGCCCTCCCTGTCTCCAAGACTATCAGAGCGGTAGCGCATCCCTCTGGCCCTTGTATCATCACTGGTACCTCCTTCTCTGCCTCTCTGATCTCGCTCCTCAGGACTACAGTGACGAGGTGAGGGGGACGCCTGCAGCTTGCTTCACTTACACTTTCCTGGTGAGGCGCCCCCTCACATCGTCACTGCAGTGCTCAGGAGCGAGATCAGAGAGGCAGAGAAGGAGGTACCAGTAATAGGATACAAGGGCGGCCCAGAGGGATGTGCTACCGCACTGATAGTCTTGGAGACAGGGAGGGCTTATAAATTACTATAAATACCGTGTTTTTGGACTATAAGACGAACCGGACCATAAGACTCACCTAGGTTTTAGAGGAGGAAAATAGAAAAAAAATGTAAGCAAAAAATGTGTTCACGATGCACTTTTAAGGGGGAGGGGGTCTTCTGCTGACACTAGTATAGGGGTAATGTCCCCCAATTCTGACAATATCCCCGATCCTGGTATATATGCACCCCCCCTTCTTTTTATACGTAGCATCCCTCCATGCTGATATGCATGGCACCCCTCATCCCTGTCCTGGTATGCAAGGCACCCTTCATCCCTGTCCTGGTATGCAAGGCACCCCTCATCCCTGTCCTGGTATGCAAGGCACCCCTCATCCCTGTCCTGGTATGCATGGCACCCCTCATCCCTGTCCTGGTATGCAAGGCACCCCTCATCTCTGTCCTGGTATGCATGGCACCCCTCATCCCTGTCCTGGTATGCATGGCACCCCTCATCCCTGTCAAGGTATGCATGGCACCCCTCATCTCTGTCCTGGTATGCATGGCACCCCTCATCCCTGTCCTGGTGTGCATGGCACCCCTAATCCCTTTCCTGGTTTGCAAGGCACCCCTCATCCCTGTCCTGGTATGCAAGGCACCCCTCATCCCTGTCCTGGTATGCAAGGCACCCCTCATCCCCGTCTTGGCATGTAAGGCACCCCTCATCCCTGTCTTGGTATGCAAGGCACCCCCTCATCCCTGACCTGGTATGCATGGCACCCCCTCATCCCTGACCTGGTATGCATGGCACCCCTCATCCCCGTCCTGGTATGCATGGCACCCCTAATCTCTGTCCTGGTTTGCATGGCACCTCTCATCCCTGTCCGGGTATGCATGGCACCCCTCATCCCTGTCCTGGTATGCATGGAACCCCTCATGCCTGTACTGGTATGCAAGGCACCCCTCATCCCCATCATGCTGCACATGCCCGCGCTGATCTCTGCATGTGAGCCGCCCATGACGTCACTGCCATGCGCGGTTCACAAGGAGAGCTCAGCTGCCGGAAGTCACTGCTCCCCACGCCGGGTCTGTCTGCGCGGGGAGCAGTGACTTCACTCACCTTCATAGCCGGCACACAGCGGAGCCGCGCTGCGGCTCCTGCTGCTGCCGGCTATCTCCTGCGCCCGCTCATTAAAGGGCATGAATATTCAACCTCTCTCCACGCCCATTTAACAGCGGTCATAGGCGATTCCGGCAGCAGCCGCAGCGTGGCTACACTGTGTACCGCTATTAAGGAGCATGAATATTCACTGCTCCCCACGGGAGCAGTAAATATTAATTTTCTTTAGCAGCGGGGACAGTGTAGACTGCAGAGGGCGGCTGCTGACTCCTGTGCCCCGCTCCTACACCGCTACCGCTCCCCCCACACATCATATATATATACCCCCTCCTCCCCCAACATTCGGAGTATAAGGGTATATGCCCTATAAGATGACACCTGGCGTATAAGACGACTCCTGACTCTTGAGATTTTCAGGGGTTAAAAAGTCGTCTTATACGCCGGCAAATATGGTATATAAATTCTTACCATCGGCATCAGGCCAGACAAGAAACAAGGCTCTGTCTGGATAGTTCTCCAAGAGTTCAGGGCCTCCAGTCTACAAATAACAGACGTATATTCAGAATCTCCACCTGATACCAGTGTAATAAATGCTATAACTGTAGAAGGTTTATGCAATTTTTGCTTTGGCAATACTTTGCTTTTGTTATAGTTGGCGGTTTGTTTTTTCTTAAAGTGGCAGTACAAGAAAATTTCAGACATCCGGTTTTCACATGTGTTCTGTCTGTTTTTCATGGATAAAACATGTAAACATATAGAACATGTGCCCGTTATAGACTATGGGACTGTTCACATGCCGTGTTATTTTACAGACCGTGTGTTTTTACCAGTCTATGCACTTTGTGTGCCGTCCATGATTTACATTGTCATGCATAGGAGCTTTGTCATTTATTTTTCCATACATGAAAATAACTGATGGTAAAATCTGACATACTGATCAAACACTGATGACGCTCAAATCATTTTTTTTTTTTTTTTTTTTTAGGAGGTAGGTGAATAATCACAGACATCTAAATCAGGCCAAAAACAGTGTTACAAAAATAAAAGTTAAATCAATGAGAAAAGCTGGCAAAAAAATAGATTATAAACATTTAATTTAGTGCAAATTTACAGAGCACACATTGCTTTGAAAAGACACGTGTAACACTCTGAGGTCCCCAAGGACTGTATCCAGTTCCTATCAAGCTCTTTAACGCAAACACAGTTTAAGACCTCATTCACATGTCTGTGTTTAAACATATACATGAAATAATGGTACTGGTCTCATCAGTGTTTTGGTACAGTGTGTCATCGGTGTACACTCCGTGTCTGTTTTTACCATTAGTGTCTCATTAGTGGTTTTCATGGATGGATAAGTTACAAAGGTTCTTCTATCCCTAGCAATACTAAATATGGACAACACACCAATGGCACTTGGATGCCATCCGAGTGCTGTACGTGTTTTTCACTGACCCATAGACTTGTATAGGCAGTTTTAATCTGTGATACTGGAAAAAAAAACAGATGTGGCTCTGTGAGGTTTTCACAGATACATGGTCCGTGAAAAAACATGGACACGTGAGCAGCCCCATAAATTATAATGGGTACGTGTTCTATGTGAGAAAAAAATTGAATGAACACGTGAGTGTTACACAGAAGTATGAATGAGGTCTTAATAATATCAAAGTCACCTGAACATATAGGACTATGGGTATTTGATGGTAACTGTTCTTCACTGCTGTTCTTCACACACTCATCTATATCAGTGTTTTGTCTTTTTCACCCCATTTCTAATATTAAAGCTGTAACGTTATCTCACTAAACAGATTCACCCCAAAATGGTTATGCTACATTCCCTGCCTCAGCTTTTACACAGGCTATGATAGGCTGTGCTATTCTATGTGATGGTTACATGGCATTATTGGGATGCTCGTAATTACAGCTCACCAAATCGCAAATTGTTCAAATTCGCTGAGTCCAGCAAATTGAAAGGGAACCTGTCACGTCATTTCAAGTATCTACACTGTCCCCAGTGCGGTGTTAGTGATGGAATGGGCATCACTAACACATTATTTTCATTAAAAACGGGGCTGTAATGATGTTCAAAAATAATTTTATTTTCTTATATCGTACCTGCTCATTTAGTCACAGGGGTGTGCTTCATTTTGTGTTCAGTCACAGGAGTCACCGGCACTCAATTTGATTGATTTCCCTGGTTGCGCCAACGGCAGTAGAATCCCGCGCTTGCTCAGTGTGTAGCCGGCCGCGCTTGCAGTGTCGATCGTGCAACCGCCTGCTTGACACTGCGCAAGTGCAGCTCCAAGAGCCACACTGAGCACAAAATGAAGCACACCCCTCTGATCAAACGAGCAGGTACGATATAACTAAATAAAGTGCTTTTTGCACATTAGACCGCTGTTTTTAATGAAAATAACGTGTTAGTGATGTACATTACATCACTAACAATGCACTGGGGACAGTTTAGATGCTTGAAATGACGTGACAGGTTCCCTTTACCAACATTTGAAACAAATTCAATTAGCTCATCTCTAATGTACATGATATTATGCTTCGTTTACGCCGCACTGCTCTTACCATGACCACTGTGTAACGCATCTCTAGGGGAAAAATGGTGTTCTGATCAAAAGCCACGACATCCAGCCCAGGACACTGCAGTAAGAATTCCCAGTATCCAGTGCCCTGGACAAACAGCCGACAAAGGAGGAATAAGCAAAGCGCTGCAAGGAGTGCGGTCAACGCTCATCACACATGTAAAGGTGTTCACCAGCAGGTCGGGAGGGCTCTTTATTCTCTCACTGTAGGGGAATATTTGGTGTAAATCATTATTCCACCACTAGCAGACACTTACCTTATGAAGGCAGATTAGGACAAGTGTTATATATGTAAGCCTGTATTACAGATGCAAGTCCCAGCCCGACCACGGGATCTATGAAGCTGCCAGTTTGGGACCTTGGAGCTGCGGTTTGGCCAGAACTTGTATCTGTAAGAAGCCTCATACACAATAGACGGCAGTCAGCCGAACAATGATTTGGCCAATTGTGAACTTAGGTCAGGTGGCTGGGCACTGCAAACATAAGGCTGGGGCCGCAAGGAAAGTTGTGTCAGGGAACCAAAAATATTTACCGTATTTTTCGGACTATAAGACGCACTTTTTTCCGCCGAAATTTTGGAGGAAAATGGGGGGTGCATCTTATAGTCCAAATGTTGGGGCGGGGTGTATATTTATGTGTGGTGTGGGGGGAGCAGTATCGGTGGAGGAGCGGAGCACAGGAGGCAGCAGCCGCCCACTGTCCCCACTGCTAAAGAAAATGAATATTCACTGCCCATAGGGCGTTGGTAGCGCTGAATATTCATGCTCCTTAATAGCGGTATACAGCGTAGCCGCACTGCGGCTGCTGCCAGCTATCTCCTGTGCACGCTGTTAAAAGGCATGAATATTCAACCTCTCTCCACGCTCATGGGCGTGGGGAGGGGGTGAATATTCATGCCCTTTAATGAGCGGGCACAGGAGATAGCCGGCGGCAGCAGCAGCAGCGCGGCTACACTGTGTGCCAGCTATGAAGGAGCATGAAGTCACTGCTTCCCGTGCACACAGTGCTGGCGTGGGGAGCAGTGACTTCTGGCAGCTGATCTCTCCTTGTGAGCAGCGCATGGCAGTGATGTCATGCGCGGCTCACATGGAGAGATCAGTGCAGGCAGACCGGACGCAGCGCTGGAGGAGAAAAGAAAGGTGAGTAACAGTGTTTATTTTTAATGTGCAGCATGATGGGGACTAGGGGAGCCACGCATACCAGGACAGGGATTAGGGGAGCCACGCATACCAGGACAGGGATTAGGGGAGCCACGCATACCAGGACAAGGATTAGGGGAGCCACGCATACCAGGACAAGGATTAGGGGAGCCACGCATACCAGGACAGGGATTAGGGGTGCCACGCATACCAGGATGGAGGGGTTCCATGCATACCAGAATGGAGGGGTTCCATGCATACCAGAATGGAGGGATGCCAGGCATACCAGAATGGAGGGATGCCAGGCATACAAGGATGGGGACCACGTATAAAAGGAAGGGGGGCGGCATATATACCAGGGATATTGTCAGAATTGGGGGACATTACCCCTATACCAGTGTCAGAAGACCCCCTACCCATTAAAAATGCATCATGACCACATTTTTTGCTTACATTTTTATTTTTCTCCTCTAAAATCTAGGTGCGTCTTATGGTCCGGTGCATCTTATAGTCCGAAAAAAATAAGGTAATTATATTTTGCTGAAGCACAACTATTTTAAAGCTGTGATTTTACTGTAAAAAAAAAAACTCAGCCAAATCTAAGTTGCATGTTATGTGCAATCAACTCTATTGTAAGTCACATTTGCAACCGCGTGTAATTGTCAGTCGTAGTGAGACACCATAGGAAATCAGATACAATTTAATGCAACAAGTGCAATCCTGATATTGCTGTGGAGCGTAAGGCCAGGATAACACAGCGACATGTCACAGACATTGAGATCGCTGGGTCACATTGCAACATCGCACTTAATCAACTATGGTGTCGGAATGAGACATAAAGCTGAAAAAGAGCTGAAATGATGGATCAGGGCCTATGGCCATGGAGACATCAAACTGACACATTGCAGCACAGGCTGTAATGATTTCCTATGGTGTAATGTTGCGATCTGTCTACATCTTAGCTGTTTTTACTTCCAGCAAAATCACAGCTCTAAAATAATGGCAGACAAGTGATGTTCGGATGTTGTTGACGCACAACTATTCTCAGAATTGCTGGTATGAGACACGTCAAAATGTAAGAAGGCGCAAGGGCAATAGTGGGCGCGCGGGGGGGAACGGACGCGGGCGCGGACCATGGTGAGGGGCGGGGGTCACGGGCGCGGACCATGGTGAGGGGGGGGGGGGTGGCGCAGGTCAGGAAGGGGGGAGGGATGTGCAGGCCAGGAAAGAGGAAACGCGGGAGCAGGGTGCGTGGGGATGTGATGCGGGGCAGAGGGGGGGGCAATGCAGACGCAGGGTGATGTCGGTGCAAGGCGGGGGGGCGTCACAAGGGCAAGGGAGTAGGTGACGCGGGCGCTGGGCAGGAGGTGACGCGGGCACAGGGTGATGTGGGCACGGGGCAGAAGCGGGGGGAGACGCGGGCGCGGAGCATGGGGCGGGGAAGACGCGGGCGCGGGGCAGAAGCGGGCAGGGGGGCACGAGGAGACGTGGGGCGGGGGGGACACGCAGGCACGCGGCAGGAAGGAGGAGACGCGGGCGCAGGGCAGGAAGGGGGAGACGCGGGCGCATGCAAGGCGGGGGGGCGTCACGGGGTCGAGGCAGGAGGGGTGACACGGGCGCAGGGCAGGCGTTAATGCGGGGCGCAGGGCAGGAGGGGCAACGAGGGGGCAGGGGATGATGCGGGCGCTAGGCCAGGTGAGCAAAGCGGGCAGGGGGTGATGCGGGCAGAGAGTGATGTGGGCGCTGGGCAGGGGATGATGTGGGCACAGGGTGATGTGGGCACAGGGTGATGTGAGCACAGGGCAGAGGGTGATGTGGGCGCTGGGCAGGCGGTGACGAGGGCAGAGGGTGATGTGGGCGCTGGGCAGGGGGTGATGTGGGCACTGGGCACTCACAGCTCCGGCTGACACCAGTGGTAAGTTCAGGGCACACAGCAGCTCCAGCACCTGCGGGCTGGGCACAGAGAAGGAGAAGAGGATCTGCAGGCGCTGGCAGCTGCAGCCGTCCTCCAGGCTCCGGAGCAGGTGCAGCAGCTCCTTCCTGCGGTGCGGGGACGTCTCCGGGTCACAGAACCTGTGCACGTCTGCAGGCAGCTGCTGCATCTTCCACACGTGCAGCTGGTGATACAGGTTCTGTCCCTTGTGCCTCCTCTGCTCCATCGTGTCCCACTGCAGCTCGGGCGACACTGCCGCAGCCATACCAGAGCCGCCCGCCCTGCGACTGGGAGAGATCGGCGCAAATTCAAAGTGGCGCCTCTCACTGACAGCAGAGGAAGAGGAAGACGAGCGAGAGGCCGGGACAGCAGGCGGCCTGTGCTCCACTGCCACCAGCTGGACGTCGCGGGAACTGCACGGTGGACATTGTGACTCGTCCTTGTATCACAGGGAGCAACAGTGACAGGTCTTACAAGTCAGGAAGGAGTTAATTCCCACCCGTGACTGCACTGCAAAAATGGCTGTGGACCATCTAGGTTTTTTTTAATATATCTGCCTTTTATTAAACCTTACTTTCCGATACTGGCAGTGACTCAAAGTAAAAAATGGGTCTATCCTCCGCGATTTCAGGGTACAAGCCGCCTAGAAATCAATTCCATAAGTGACGTGTAGTAAACAAGGGGTTAAACTAATGCTATAGAAATGATGTAATAAAATAACGATTGGCTGCATTTTTCATGAATTTGGGAGCGGTAAACGCACCGTGTCTGTGTGCAAACCTGTGTGAACAGACCCTTAGACAGTTTCATCATGTGAGATGCAAGTTGTTCCTTTAAAGGGGATGTTCTCCACTGGGGACAATTTCTTTTCATTTAAATGCATGTATTTGAGGCTAAAAATAATTTTTGCAGTTGAGTTTCATTAAAAATGTTGTACATTTTGACTTTTACAGTCTTTGTGTTTCCCTGGGCACAGTGGCATAGCTACAGGGGGGCAGAGGCAGCCGGGGGCCCACCTGGAGCAATCGTCACACTTAACTGTATCAACCTGCACAGCAATGGTCTCCCGACTCTACCGCTCTCTATCCTGTAGTCCACGGGTCGCTCTAGGCTTGCAGTCTACAGAACAGCAGGTGCATGCACAGAGACGTCAGAGTCCTGGCGTGATCACATCACCACGTCACACCATTGCGCCGAGACACGTTAAGTGATTATATAGCATTTAATTTATGACTCAATACTTGTAGGGGGCCATAATACTGGCGGGGTCATCCTACTGTGTGGGAGGCTATGGGGACATCATATTATGGGTAGGGGACTATGCAGGTATCATTCTGTGTGTGAGGACATCATACTGTGTGGGGGCCATCAGGGCCACCATCAGGGCATTACTGCCCTTACTGGGGTACGGGGCGCAGTGAGCAGTGGGTGGCCAGTTCCGGGCCCTATCTGTTCACCGGGCCTCAGTGGCACAATCCTGCCGCCTCAGTAACTGGACGCACGTTCAGTTAATATCTGCTGGCATGTGGGAAGCCGCACGGCAATAGTTAAAAGCTGCTAGCCAATAATAGGCCGGCAGCTGACGTCATTGTCATGCACCGACACATCCACTCCTCAAATGTATGAGGCAGAGCCGGGCGCCGCTGTACCGCCACCAGGTAAGGAGAAACTTTTTTTAACTTTTTTTTTTAAACTGCAAGTGGCAAGCCGCAATATGGGGACAGATGGGGCAGGATCATGCGAAACAAAACATAGGGATGGGGTCTATCCAAAAATGAGAAGAGACCCTGAATTTATTTCTTAAGCTTAGACTTTCACATTACAAATTGCCCATAGAACGCAGGGCCGTATTTGGCATTCATGCTGCCCTAGGCACTTTAAGTGGTCATGCCCCATTCTTGTAAGTCAGAATAAAAGTGCCCATACCGTTTAGTTGGTTGTTAAGGCCCCTATATACATTTGACTATCGTCGATTGAATCCGCCGATATTGATGGATTCGGTGATAGTCTAATGTGTATGGGACACCTGATAAATATTGTCTGGAAAGATAAGGGTCCAAGATGTCCAATTTCGGACTGTAGATACTTTTGTTCCTTTAAGAGATGTCTTATACAGAACACGGTGGCTCCTGTGTATGGGAGAGTCAGCTGTCAAAAATGTATTGGGATCTTTAGTCAAACACTTGTTTGGCTAACTCATATGGCCTCTTTCAGATATTTCTAGTTCCAATTTTTGTGTTGTACATGTGTGCAACACTAACACTTGACCCTATAATGATATATTTTCATGTTTAACAAATTAAGGATTACTACATATACATTACTATATCACCAGACCCATCATCAGAACATGAATACAGCACCAGAATCATCATCTGTGCATTAGTACATTAATACAGCACAAGAACCATCATCAGTACATGAATGCACTACCAGAACCATCATCAGTATATGAATACACCACCAGAACAGCTATTAGTATATAAATATATTACCAGAACCACCATCAGTACATGAATACACTACCAGAACCATCATCAGTATATGAATACACCACCAGAACCACCATCAGTACAAAAATACAGCACAAGAACCATCATTAGTACAAGAATACAGTACCAGAAACATTATCAGTATATGAATACACTACCAAAACCATCATCAGTATATGAATACACCACCAGAACAACCATTTGTATATGAATACATTACCAGAATCACCATCAGTATATGAATGCATCACAAGAACCACCATCATTACATTAATATGGTAGCATAGCTGTCATCAGTATATGAATACAGCACCAGAACCATCATCAGTACTTGAATACAGCAACAATATACAATACGGCAGCAATATCATGCGATCTACAATGCTATATATAAATGCTATTGCATGACATGAACCTGCAACTCCCTGTATGACCTTAAAGAAGCACTCTCATTAAAAAATGTTATGGCCTAAACCTGTGTGAATGTATATGTAGTGTAGTGTAGGTATATTAATATACTTACTGATTGCTGTCTTCTCTGGTGTCCAGCGCCACTCTGGTCCTCTTCAGAAATATGCAACAAGGAGTTCTGACAGTCTAGGTCACGGAAGTAAAGAACTGGAAGTGACTTTTCCAATGCAAGTCTATGGAGTGAGAGAACGAGGCTTTTACAGTGTAAGCCTATGGTGCATCAAAGCGAAGCTCCATAGACTTACATCGTAATAGCGAACTCCTGCTCAAGCATAGAACCCTGTATGATCCGGAGAGTTGGAACTTCAGTCGGGTGACTCAGAAGAGGACGGGAATAGTGCTAGTCACCGGAGACGACAGCGATCGGTGAGTATATTAAAACACCTACACTTCACTACATAAACATTCACATAGCATTAGTCCCTAAAATGTTAATGGGAGTGCCCCTTTAAGAATGGGAAGGAGATGATGGGAGTTGTTGTTACCAGCCATAATCAAACTGCTGACCACACAGAAACCACAGTACTGATTAGACACAGGCAGTAGCACCTATAAACAATTAAACAGCAACTTAACTTTTGGTAGATATTTTATATACTTTAGGCCATTTAATTCTTAGCAGATCGGTGGTCTCTGGGTTCTGTGACCTCCACAGATAACACAAAAGACCTCTTAAAAGTGGAGATAGGAGCCTATGACTTTTTAGTACATCTGTACTTTGTTGTGTGCTCTCCTGTCTCCTAAGCTGCACACTTCTAAGCGGTATTTTGAGTGATCAGTGGGGGTCTCAAGAAGTGGTTTCCCACTGATCTGCTCAGAACTAAAGGAACTAAAGCATATTAAAAAAAATCTTCCAAAAGTTTAGTTACTCTTTATGTTCACACGTTGAGTATTTTACATCATCATTTGTAAGCCAAAATCAGGACTGGAACAATTAGAGGAAAAGTATAATAGAAACACGTCACCATTTCTGCATTTTTCACCCACTCCTTGTTTTGGCTTACAAATACTGATGTAAAATACTGACCAAATACTCAACATGTGAACATGGCCTAAGATGTATTTATACTGGTGCCATTAATCAGGAACTATTAATACTGCCCCAATACCAGTGGCGTACTGCCAATGGCGACAGGCCACGCGACAGCTATGGGGCCCGTGAGTCGGGGGAGACCCGGTGTCAGCGCCTGCACCATATACCCCCCGCATCAGGCCCCCGCCGTTCCTGCATCGGGCCTCCACATCGACTGACCCCCACTCTGCATCGGGCCCCCCCTTCTCTGTTCAGTCAGATGCCGATACAGTTGAAAGCAATGAAGGAGGAGGCAGCGTCATGTGACACTCCCTTTCCCATTGTGGCGCTCCTGAGGGTTCAGTTGCCACAGAGGTACTGCACCTCACCCAGAGGTGTGGTGTCTCCTTCTCTCAGGTAAGGAGGGAGTGCTGCCTGGAACCCCAACACCCACATTCAACACTACACTGCTCCAGGCCGGCTGGAAGGGCAAGATGCACTGTGTCTCCTGCTGAGCCCTGTCCCTGGATGGAGTGGTGGGAACCAAAGAGAGGGGGAACCAGTAGTGGGTGTGGGTGGAGGACGTAGGGTAGGGGAGCACCATTGTAGGAGGTATTTAAAGGGAAGACATCTTAGGGTGGCAAGTCAGTGAGTGAGGACAGTCAGTGAGTAGGAGGGGAGCAGAGTCTCTTCAGGAGCTCTGCTCCACAAGTGGGGCCTAGTAACAGAGGCCCAGGAGGGGAGCAGAGGAGAAAGGCTCAGTTTTACAGAAGGGATCCCAGGAGGTACGGTGAGTGCAGGATGGCACCCGTACGCAGTCTCACCCTAGTCACCGTGAAGGGCATCAAGCAGGTCCGGGAACTCCAGGTTGCCCAGAGGGACTTCAGAGCACCCGATCAGGACTGTGTGTGGGAAGGGCAGGAGGGAGAAGACCCAGCGTGAGAAGTCGGTCTAGTAGGAACATAAAGAAAGTGGGGTTCCGTCAAGCGCTCCTGATATATTTGAGAAAGTGCTGAACCCCTGGTCTGGTGAACGCAGAGCGACGCGGAGACTGACACCCGTTCAGTGTACCTGAGAACCTTGAACAAAAACTGTGAGTAAAACTCGGATGACTGCACTGCACTGCCTCTGTCAGTTATTTCCGCTGCGCCATCTCTCCTGTACCACAAGTCCCAGCCTCACCACCATCTGAACCTACACTGCCCCAGAGGCCTGCTCCGCCTGTGGGGAGCAGGAACATCCCAGCTGCCATCCCATCACCCCCGGAGGTCTGCAGCAGCGCCGATAACCATTACCGGAAACCACAGGTGGCGTCACGAGACAAACTGTACACTAAAACCCCTTTTTAAAGAGAGACCCAGAGTACGGGCCCGGGTGCCGACTGCCGTGACCTCCTAAACAAGGTAAAAGGCCGGGGTACCGAGTCCCCTATATTCCCCCTGGGTGACACACCATCCTTCCTCCTGTGCATCTGACGCAGCGGTGTGATGATGCGCCACGCTGTGTCAGACAGTGGAGCTGGCAGCTACTGAGGTGATGAGAGGTGACGCGCTGCAGAGACTGGAGCGGTAAGTATTTTTTTTTTAAATCAGTACTGATAATACTGGATGACTGGGGGCTACATTTTACCCTATTAGGGGGCTGCATTTTACCCTATGGGGGAGCTGCATTTTAACCCTTGGGGGGGCTGCATTTTACCTTATTGGAGGGCTACATTTTACTCTATTGGGGGGGCTACATTTAACTTATGGTGCAGATGCAATTACCTTATGGGGGCCACATTTTTACCCTATGGTGGGGGCTGCATTTTTACCCTATTGGGGGAGCTACATTTTACCCTATGATGAGGCTGCAATTACCCTATGGCTGGCTGCATTTTAACCTACGGGGGGCTGCATTTTAACCTATGGGGGGCTGCATTTTACCCTATGTTGGGGGGCTGTATTCTATTCTTTGGTGGGGGCTGCATTTTACCCTGTGAGGGGCTGCATTATACTGCGTGGGGGACCATGGGGGGTACATTACACTGCGTGCAGGACCATGGCGAGTGCATTATACTGTGTGGAGGATCATGGGGGGTGCATTATACTGTGTGCAGTGACGCACCCCTGGGCCTGTGTCGCGCAGCGTTGCGCACGCGGGAGCTTACCCGGAGCCGGATCTGTTGAGGGTAGTAGTCTTGTGGCGGTGACCCGGTCCGTGCCCAGGGAGTCAGACTAAGTGGCGCTGTACTAGCGGTAGATGTTGGACGACTACGCCACCCGTTGAATGCAGCTATGGAGCTGCCGCTGCAGGGCAGACCGCTGAGGCCGGTGGTAGGATTGTGCAGCGTGATAGTATAACCCCCAACGGGAGGGGTATGGCCTCAGGGCAGCCGACGTGGACGATGGGGGTAGCAGGAACCACTCGGAGACGGTACGGTGTAGTTCAGGGTCTTTACTGGTGAGAAAGATAGACCCTCCCGGAGTACTGGCTAGCGATTGGGGCCTGGTCAGTCCTTGAGCAGATGGGATCTCCCCTGGCCAGGCGGAGTTGTAGGCCTCCCAAACTAACTGTACTCTCCTGGCTACCTTGCTAGAGGCGGTAAAAGTAGCCCACGTCCCTGAGTGTGCCGTGTGGTGCTCACCCGTATGGACGGTGACTCGGGGCCTTCTAGTAGCTTCCGCTCCACGACGGCGGTGCTGGTCCCATGCGTGTGACCGTGCCTTCGGGTTTCTTGGCCAGAGGACCTGGAATCCCCTGCCTGACGGATTCTGCTGCTGGGTAGGAGTTAGTCCCCACAGCCTCGGACTCCGGGTCCGGTAAGAAATCTTCTCAGTCAGGGCGAGCTCTGCAGCTGCCAGCCCCTGACTCCTTGTAACACTGCTCCCACAGAGCTCCTGATGTTCTGTTCCTATATTTGCTTCTTTTCTCTGCTTCTTCTCTACTCACTCACCCTGCCTCAGCCCTAGGTTTATATAGGGGAAGTTCTTCCCCTCCCAGGACTGGGCAGGAGGTGTGGCATGCATAGGATTCCTGACCAAGAGACCTCCCACCTGCTCTCAGACATAACATTGCTGTTACTGTGGAAACCAGACCCCTGGGGTGCCACATTCCCCCCTAGTGAAATTTAGTACTCCGGGACTAAACATATTTTAGAAAAACATAACAAGATATAACAATAACAATACAATAAAGAAACACATAAAGGTGGTCACGGCATGTCCGTAACCGGGTGCAGTCTTTGAAGAAAGCAAGGTGTCCATTTCACCAAAACAGGGAGACGTAACCAGGTAGGGGTCTGTCCTGCCCCGAGTCCTTAACAGTCTTTAGTCCATCCTGGGTTACGCTCCAACTATGTACACAGGATTCCCGGTAAATCCACCAAAGACTCCTATAAACAACTAGAAACACATAATTATACACAAGCAACAAGAAAAACAGGTAACCACAAATAAAACTATTTATACATTTCAAATCCTCCAACGTGCGGGTAACTGGCCTCTAGTGGCCCTAGTGGACCTACAGAGCTGACTGTCTAGCCCTGAACTACAGGGTGTAGGAGCTGTCAAGGGTAAACTGGGCAGCTGTCTACCGGCTCTTTGGCTCACTAGGGGTACGGCAGGCTCACTATAAGCAGAGGGTTGATCCTCCTGTTCTGCTTGTGTGGAGTCTTCTGCCTCCTGGACCGGCTGCTCTTCCAGCTCTACCTGTCGCTCCGTAGGTGCTTGGGATGTTGGTTGGAGGAAGGTGAGTACGGGTACCACAACTGCGCCATTGACTTGAGTCCAAGACCGAGGGAAGTCTCCGAGCACAGTACTAACCATGTCTTCCCTTTCCTCTACGGGTCGAGGGTCTTCTTGTTCCTCTTCAGGGTTCCGTAGCTGTTCGGGACACTTCTTCAGGTGATCCTGGGATACAATGGTTGTGGTTTCCCCTCCGTCTTTACTGATGGTACAGACCTTTGGGTTGTCGTGGCTTGAGGGCAGTACGGTGTACGGGTCCTTCTCCCACTGGTCGTCCAACTTGTGGAGCCGTCTTTTTCTCTTCAAGACCTGCTCTCCGGGTACCAGGGGAACAGCGGGAGCATACTGGTTGTAAGTTTTCTCTTGTCTTTCCCTAGCCTGACAGAGACTTCGCTCCACGCTCTCCTGTACTCTCCGGTACTGCTGCTGCCTCTCTGTGTCCCAGTCTGCTTCTGGTGAAGTGTCCTCGGGTGTCAGGACTCCCATTTCCAGGTCAACAGGTAACTTACCAGGTCTCGCCCTCATTAGGTAAGCCGGGGTACAGTTGGTGGAACCTACCGGGATGTGGTTGTATAGGTCCACCAGATCGGGCAGCTTCTCAGGCCACAGACTGCGTTCTTCCAGGGGCAACGTTTTCAGAAGATCCATTACCACCTGGTTCATTTTCTCACAAAGTCCATTAGTTTGCGGATGATAGGGTGTCGTCCTTATCTTCCGGCAGCCATACAGAGTGCAGAACTCTTGGAAGACCTCCGCTTCAAAGGCAGGTCCCTGGTCTGTCAACACTTGGTCCGGGTACCCGTGTGGACGGCAGAAATGCTGCTGGAAGGCTCTCGCTGCTGTTCGAGCTGTTAAGTCCTTGACGGGGACGACAACCAAGAACCGGGAGTAGTGATCCACGATGGTTAGTGCGTAGATGTAGCCACTTCTGCTTGGGGTCAGTTTTACATGATCCAAGGCTACCAGTTCCAACGGCTGCCGGGTGACGATGGACTGCAGGGGAGTCTTCTGGCTGGCACGGTCCTTCCTTCTTAGGTTGCACGGGCCACAGTCTCTGCACCACCTCTCGATGGTTCCCCTCATGCCTACCCAGTGGAACCGCTCGCGCAGCAGGAACTCCAGCTTCTTCCATCCGAAGTGTCCAGCCCCGTCGTGGTATGCCTCCATCACCATGGCTGCGTCTCTTCGTGGCACCACTACTTGCCAGATTAGTTTATGCGTCCGGGAGTTAACCATTCTGCGGCACAACTTCCCCTTGTAAAGGAACAGTCGACTCTTCTCAGCCCACAGTTGCTTGGCTTCCTCCGGAGCGTCTGGGTCAAGGCGAGCCTCTGGCCGAGTCAGCATCTCCTTCACCAGCCGGACGGCAGGGTCACTGTCTTGCGTTTCCGCCCAGTTGTAGTGAGGTAAGGGGTTAAGCGTAGCGCCTTGCTTACTCCTTACGCGATGGGAATACTGGATAGTCCCATGACGGTGAAACGCGGGGAGTTCGACTTCTTCCAGTCCCTCTGGATCTTCTCCTACGTCCGGTAGGTTTGGCATCCTGGACAGGGCGTCCGCGTTGGTATTGGAGCGGCCTGCCCGGTATTTGATGGTGAACTCGTAGTTGGACAGGCGGGCCATCCATCTCTGCTCTAGGGCACCGAGTCTTGCCGTGTCCAGGTGTGTCAACGGGTTGTTATCCGTATACACGACGAACCGGGAAGAAGCGAGGTAGTGCCTAAAGCGTTCGGTGACTGCCCACACCACTGCCAGGAACTCTAGCTTAAATGAGCTGTAATTCTCAGGGTTTCTTTCGGTGGGTCGCAGTTTTCGGCTGGCGTAAGCGATTACTCGCTCTTTCCCCTGCTGGATCTGGGACAGCACGGCTCCTAGCCCGATGTTACTTGCGTCGGTGTAGAGGATAAAGGGCTGGCTGTAATCCGGGTACGCCAGGATTTCATCCCCCGTGAGGGCCATCTTCAGCTGGCGGAAGGACTCTTCATCCAACTTCTCCCATCTGAAGGGCGGCTTCTGGTTCTTGGCCTTCCGGGACTGGCCTATCAGGAGGTCCTGCATAGGAGCTGCCTTTTTGGTGAAACCGGGGATGAACCTGCGGTAGTAGCCTACCAACCCGAGGAACTGCCGCACTTCCTTTACACTGGAGGGACTTGGCCATTCCTTAATTGCGGTGATCTTATCAGGGTCGGGAGCCACTCCGTCAGCGCTCACCACGTGTCCCAGGTACTGCACCTTTGGTTTCAGGAGGTGACACTTGGAGGGTTTCACCTTTAGGCCGTAGCTTGCCAGAGCTTCGAACACTTCCGCCAGGTGTTTCAGGTGGTCCTCATAAGTCTTAGAATATACGATGACATCGTCCAGGTACAACAGGACCGTCTCGAAGTTTCTGTGGCCCAGACAGCACTCCATTAATCGTTGGAAGGTTCCTGGTGCGTTGCAGAGTCCGAACGGCATGCAGGTAAACTCGCTAAGTCCCATCGGGGTGGTGAATGCGGTCTTCTCCCGGTCCGCCTCTGCTACAGGAACCTGCCAGTACCCACTAGTGAGATCCAAGGTAGAGAAGAAGTTAGCAGATCTTAAAGCAGCCAAAGACTCCTCTATCCTTGGTAAGGGGTACGCATCCTTGTGTGTGATACGGTTGATTTTCCGGTAATCTACACACATCCTCATGGTGTTGTCTTTCTTTTTGACTAAGACTAGTGGAGCTGCCCAGGGGCTACAGCTATCCCTGATCACCCCAGCCTCCTTCATGTCTCTAAGCATCCCCTTGGCGTGTTGGTAGTGTGCAGGGGGTACGGGTCGATACCTCTCTTTTATGGGAGGATGGTCTCCCGTGGGGATGTGGTGTTCTACCCCCTTGACTCGCCCGAAGTCTAACGGGTGTTTACTAAACACTCTCTCGTACTCTTGAACCACCCGATAGACTCCCTGTTTCTGGTGTGAGGGAGTGGAGTCAGTACCCAAATGTAGTTGCTGACACCAGTCCTCCATTGTTTTCTTAGAGCCGTTACCTTCCTCCGGGTGAGATGGAGGCAAGGGTTCCACAGATTGTATAGCATTTTGGTTAATGGTATATAATTTGGCTAGCGTGGCATACCGGGGCAGGTACACTTCCCTCTTCCCGATATTGATTATGCGAACGGGCACCCTCCCATGGCGTACATTAACCACCCCCTGTGCTGTCAAGATGGTGGGCCTACTGTCTGCGTAAACTGGTTCTACCATTGCCTGGTAATCTCTACCTCTCAGACCAATAGCTGCCCGGCACCAAATCATCATTTCACTTTTTGGGGGCATGGCAATAGGGAAAGGGTCACACATTCTCACGCTACCAATCTCACCGCCGGAGAGTTCCACCTGTTGCCGTCGCATCAGTGCCCGGATCTCTTTTTGGAGCACTCGCTGCTCGCCGGAGCTGGCGTTCTTGGCAACCTGCTGTAAAAGGAAAATCACCTCTGCAAGACAATTTTCAATTACATTAGTTCCTAGAGTTATCTTTGGGTGACTCTCGTGTTTGTCAATGTCTACAATGATCAGTCCCTGTGCTGCCAGTTCAACTCTACCAATTTTAATGGTCACCTCTTTAAATCCAATCTGTGGCACGGGCTGACCATTGCTGGCGATGATACTCAAGTCGTCGTCAGGGTAGCGGGTAATATCCGAGTCATTCCAGTACTGCTTGAAGAGCACGTACGGGATGGTGGTGACCTGTGACCCGGTGTCCAGTAGGGCACTCATAGGAATGCCATCCAGTACCACAGGCAAGACTGGACGTCCTCCCACATATTTGTCGCGCCAGTTCGATGGGCCTGATGATCTTTTTCCTAGGGGTTGGCCCTCTACCCTAGGTTGTGCCAGTTTAAAGGACAGTACCTTGCCATATGTCCGGGTTGATTACAGCGGCGGCAGATGGGTCGTCCGTCCTCGTTGTATCGGTCGCTGGGTCTTCCTCTGGCCGGTGGGGTCCTCCTTGGTCGACGCCACGGGATGTCCTCCGGTCCGGATGCCAGCTGGATCTTCCCTGGAGTAGAAACCTGTAAAGACTGCACAGTTCGGGTTAGCGCAGCAACGCTTTTAGCTAGCTCTTGGACCTGATGGTGCAGGTCTGGAGCCGGGTCATTGCTCAAAGCCTGCGCATCAGCTCCCACAGGCCCTGCCGACAAGGGCGCCGCCTCCTGGTGGTAAGTGGTAGTGGGGCGTCTGTGGGTCACAACGCCACCTGGTGCCGGTTCTCGGAGCACCCGGATGGCTCTGTCCTTGAACTGTGCAAATCCCAGATGAGGGTCCTGTAAGGCCATTGCCCGCAACTGGGTTCAGTGGGCATTGCAATATAAACCCTCTATAAATTGTTCAGTCAACAGCCTGTCCTCGTCTCCCACGCCGTCAGGGTCGGTCTGCTTAATGGCTCTCAGGGCTTCTTGTAGGTTTAATGCATAGTCCCTTATACTCTCATGTGCCCGCTGTTTGCACCCGTAGAACCTGAGCTTGATCTCGGCTGAGGTGCGGGTATCAAAGGTGTCCCTCAGCCGGGCCAGTATCCCTGCGACAGTCCTCCCCCCAGGTGGCCAGGACTTTACCTCCCTTTGGGCTGCCCCGGTTAATTGGGCCACCAGGATGCTCACTTTTTGCTCTTCTGTAAGGGGGTACACCTGGAAGAGGCTATCCAGATTTTCTCTAAAGTCATGCAGGGTATGCGATTCCCCTGAGTACTGGGGTAGCCAGGCTGCCCCCGGGATATAGGGCATGGTGAAAGGCATGACCGCAACAGCGGTGGCGCTGGCGGGGGTTGAAGCGGTGAAGCTCTCCTCCGTATCCGACATCCTTCTCCCCCCTAGAGGACCGTGGCCTACCTTGCGATGATCCTCTTCCGTAGGCCGCGGCTCCGCAGTGGATCGTCAGGGTTGAGGACCTTCCGTCGCGCTCCTGTGACGTCGGCGTCTGCTGGGCTCCTTCCAGGACCTTACGCAACGTCCGGACGTGAGGCGGGGCTTCAGTTCTCGCGCGCTTTCGGAGTCCACGCCCCTCTTCTTCCCGCGCGGCGTCCTCAAGATGGCGTCCAATGGCGGGAAACCTCCACGGATGGCGGGAAGTAGGCCGAAGATGGCGTCGGATGGCGGGAAAACTTCGCGGATGGCGGGAAGGATGTAGAAGATGGCGCCGGATGGCGGGAATCTTCACCACTGGTAAGTTTGAACAGTCTTTTTCAGGCACGCAGTACCCGGTGGTTGCGGGCACGAGATCCTGCCGACTACGCCAAAAGTCGACGCACCCCTGGGCCTGTGTCGCGCAGCGTTGCGCACGCGGGAGCTTACCCGGAGCCGGATCTGTTGAGGGTAGTAGTCTTGTGGCGGTGACCCGGTCCGTGCCCAGGGAGTCAGACTAAGTGGCGCTGTACTAGCGGTAGATGTTGGACGACTACGCCACCCGTTGAATGCAGCTATGGAGCTGCCGCTGCAGGGCAGACCGCTGAGGCCGGTGGTAGGATTGTGCAGCGTGATAGTATAACCCCCAACGGGAGGGGTATGGACTCAGGGCAGCCGACGTGGACGATGGGGGTAGCAGGAACCACTCGGAGACGGTACGGTGTAGTTCAGGGTCTTTACTGGTGAGAAAGATAGACCCTCCCGGAGTACTGGCTAGCGATTGGGGCCTGGTCAGTCCTTGAGCAGATGGGATCTCCCCTGGCCAGGCGGAGTTGTAGGCCTCCCAAACTAACTGTACTCTCCTGGCTACCTTGCTAGAGGCGGGTAAAAGTAGCCCACGTCCCTGAGTGTGCCGTGTGGTGCTCACCCGTATGGCCGGTGACTCGGGGCCTTCTAGTAGCTTCCGCTCCACGACGGCGGTGCTGGTCCCATGCGTGTGACCGTGCCTTCGGGTTTCTTGGCCAGAGGACCTGGAATCCCCTGCCTGACGGATTCTGCTGCTGGGTAGGAGTTAGTCCCCACAGCCTCGGACTCCGGGTCCGGTAAGAAATCTTCTCAGTCAGGGCGAGCTCTGCAGCTGCCAGCCCCTGACTCCTTGTAACACTGCTCCCACAGAGCTCCTGATGTTCTGTTCCTATATTTGCTTCTTTTCTCTGCTTCTTCTCTACTCACTCACCCTGCCTCAGCCCTAGGTTTATATAGGGGAAGTTCTTCCCCTCCCAGGACTGGGCAGGAGGTGTGGCATGCATAGGATTCCTGACCAAGAGACCTCCCACCTGCTCTCAGACATAACATTGCTGTTACTGTGGAAACCAGACCCCTGGGGTGCCACACAGTACCATGGGGAGTGCATTATACTGTGTGGAGAGCCATGGGGAGTGTCTTATACTGTGTGGAGGACCATGGGGAGTGCATTATACTGTGTGGAGGACCATTGCGAGTGAAATATACAGTGTGGAGGACCATGGTGAGTGCATTAGACTGTATGCAGGACCATGGGGAGTGCGCTATACTGTATGGAGGTCCATGGGGAGTGTCTTATACTGTGTGGTGGACCATGAGGAGTCCATTATACTATGTGGAGGTCCATGGGGAGTGTCTTATACTGTGTGAAGGACCATGGGGAGTGTCTTATACTGTGTGGAGGACCATGGGGAGTGTCTTATACTGTGTGGAGGACCATGGGGAGTGTCTTATACTGTGTGGAGGACCATGGGGAGTGTCTTATACTCTGTGGAGGACCATGGGGAGTGTCTTATACTATGTGAAGGACCATGGGGAGTGTCTTATACTGTGTGGAGGACCATGGAGAGTGTCTTATACTGTGTGGAGGACCAAGTGGAGTGTCTTATACTGTGTGGAGGACCATGGCGAGTGTCTTAAACTGTATGGAGGACCATGGCGAGTGTCTTATACTGTATGGAGGACCATGGCGAGTGCATTATACTGTGTGGAGGACCATGGCGAGTGCATTATACTCTGTGGAGTGTGAAGGTTTGTGTGGGGGCCATTATACTGTATGTACGGCCATTATACTGAATAGAGAGCTGTGTGGGGGTCACAGTTGGGGGATCATACTGTGTTGGGGTCACCATAATTTTCTGGGGGAGTTGAGGTGGGGTACAGTAGGGTCATCATACTGTGCATGTGGAGGGTAATGTGGAGGAATTCACCATGGGGGTATCATACTGTGTCTGGGGGGCACTTTTGTTGGCATCATATTTTATGGGCAATGAAAGAGGAATCTAGGACTTCAGCAGGAGGAAAATTACTATGTAAAGGCTGGAAAGTTGTGAGATCTGCTCTTCTGTAAACTCAACAATTATTTACCTATTATTTTTTTGGGGGCCCAATTAGAGCTTCTGCTATGGGGCCCGATGATTCCTATGTACGCCCCTGCCCCATACTATTCCCAGATTTGAATAAGTAACTGGTGTTTTTAAGGGGTTTAATGACTTTGAGACACTGATCTCACACCACCATTACACAGATAGTGTTGCCCCAAATCAAATTCTGATCATTTCAGCATTGCCCAAATGGTTTCTGAGTATCAGAACTGGTATCAGAATGGGCAAATAGCCAATTCTCCTAGATTTGAATAAGTAACTGGTGGTTTTAAAGGGTTAAATGACCTTGGGCCACTGATCTTACAGCACCAGCACAAAACAGGAAGATCCACATCAAAATCAGTTTTTCCCAGGCTGACGGAGTGGCTACTGGTTACTGATCAAAAAAACTGGCATCAAAGTGAGCAAATTACAACTTTGTACTGATTTGAATAAGTTACTGGTTTGTTTTAAGGGTAAAAGGGCTTGTCCGATCTTAAAGGGGTATTCCCATCTCCAAGATCTTATCTCAATATGTAGTACTGTATTTTTCACACTATAAGACACACTTTTTTCCTCCAAAATTTTGGTGTAAAGTGGGGGATGCGTCTTAGGCTAAGTGCCCACGATGCAAAAATGCTCCGGATTTTTCCTGAGCGTTTCTGCATCTCCCTGGCAGAAAAACGCATGCGGATTATACATGCATTTTTCCTGCCAGGGACAAGCGTATGTGTGGCGCCCCAGAGGGTTCCGTCGCCACAGAGGTACTGCATCTCACCCAGAGGTGTGATATCTCACTCTCAGGTAAGGAAGGAGTACAGTTCAGGACCCTAACACCTGCATCCAACACACACCACTCCAAGCCAGCAGGAGGGGCAAGATGCCTCCCACGTACTTGCTGAGCCCCTTTCCTGGCTGGAGTGGGGGGAACCTAGCTGGAAAGGGGAACTAACTCGCCCCCTGGGCAGTGGGGTACTCGGAGCCGGGCAACAAGAGACGATGGGGGTAGTGGTGGCAACCCGGTTCCGTGGCTCAGGGTGGTCAGACCAATGCAGTCTGCTATGTGCTGTTCATGTTGTCCGACTACGCCACCCGTGGATTGCGGTTATTATGAACCGCTGCTACAAGGTAATCCCCTGAGGCTGATGGTGTACGCAGCTGAGGTTGTTTAACTCCCCACGGGAAGAGTGTAGCCCCAGGGTTGTGCAATGGATGATGGGGGTGATGGTGCAGGGAGTCCCAGTACCGGTAGTGCTGGAGAAGCGAGAAAGTACACAGACAACGTACTGCAATCCAATGTCTTTTACTCACAGTTCATGTGCTCCGGATCACTTCTGTACAGGTAGTGACCGCCCGAGCCGTGCTGCGTCCACCAGGTGTGGGGCTCGGTCAACTCCCAGGCAGTTCAGAAGTCTGGCTCAGGACCCCCTTTTGTACTTTCTCTGGCCTGCCTCACCAGTGACCCACTTTTGTCCAGCTGCCGCGGATCTGCGCGGGTAAACGTGGGCCCCATTCCCCGCTGTCCTATATGGTGCCTTCCTAGCAGGTTTGATGAGGTGTCGCACCAATAAATGATCACGACCTCCGGTCTTTGGCTGAGGGTAGTTTCTCCTCCACCAACTTGGGATCCGGTACCCTTAATCTGCCTGACCCTTCACCCGGTATTCTCATGGGTTCTTAGGGTCCCTTCCACCTTCTTGTTCCTGAGCCCTTCTGTTTTTCTCTCTCTTCTCCTTCTTTCCTGTTCCTTCTTCTCCTGTTCCTTCTTCTCCTGTTCCTTCTCGGCCTCTTCTCTAGGCCCACCTCTGAGCGGAGCTCCTACAGAGCCTCCACTCCCTGTCTTCTCCTCTGACTGAACAGACTGACCCTGATCTAAGATGGTGCCCGCCTTATATACCTCCCTCTAAAGCATGAGCCCAGGTGACCAGCAACCAATGGGCTCCTACCTACGCTCAGGAACCGTCCCCTCTTGCTCCTACATCACTGGGTTTTCCTCCCCCCTCCCCACTCCAGCCAGGGACATGGTCTGTCGTGCCTGCATTACTGTCTAATGGGAGCACCGTTGAGCTGTCCCTCGGAAATGGGGTGTGTGTGTTGTATGCAGCTACCTGAGCCCTGGTCCATACGCCATCATTACCCGGGAGTGGAATATCACACCTCTGGCAGAGGTGCAATACCCCTGTAGCGGCCGAACCCTCGGGGCGCTACAGAACCACATAGTGGGTGTGGGTGGAGGAAGTAGTTAAGGGGAGCACATAGAAGGGAGATATAAAATGGGAAGCCATCTTAGTGAGTTCAGATTAGTCAGAGGAAGAAAGTGAAAGGAGCAGAGGCTCTGCAGGAGCTCTGCTCCAGAGGCGGGCCTAGCCAGTAAGGCCCAAGTCTGAGAGGAAGGAGAGAAGAGAGGAGAGGGAGCAGAGAGGCTCCAGGAACAGAAGAAAGGACCCTAGGGGTATGGGCCGTGCAGAAGGCCACCCATACGCCCGCATCTGCCTGGTGGTGGAGGGGTCAGGCCATCTAAGGGGAACCGGTCCCTCAACTAGCAGAAGATTGCAAGTCTCAGCTAGAAACCGGAGGCTGCAGTACTTTATGTCCTGTAGCCACAAGTCCACGCCAGTCTCACCGAGAAGGTAGCCATATAGGACGCAGGGGACGGAACAGACGCCGCCCGCCAAGGTCCGCGGGTACCGGATTGGAGATACTAGGTGTGAGGTGCAGGGAAAAGGCCAGGTGGAGGACACAGAAGGGGGTCCTGCTAAGTACTCCGGAGCTATCTGGGGGTGGACTGAACCCCTCACTGAGTAAGCACAGCACGACGAGGGAGATTACTTTGGCGCCTGTAATCTGGATTGCAATAACTGTGAGTAAAGACCCTGGGACTGCACTTCCTTGTCTCTGTATTTCTTGCTGCGCCATCAACCCCTGCACTATAACGCCCAGCACAACCTGCAACATCATCTACACTGCCCTGGAGCTAGCTCTTCCTGTGGAGAGCCACACCATCCCTGCTGCAGTAACATCAGCTTCAGAGGACTGCTCCGCAGCGGCGGCTCCATTTAATCGCATTCCACAGGTGGCGTCACGAACTCTATAAAAACTCTATAAATCCCCTATACTTAACCCCTTTTATTGACCGCCCTGGGTCACGGACCGGGTCACCGCCACTGTGACATTCCCCAGCATCCACCGGCCCGGCACCAGGTACCCCACGGTCCAGGGGGCGCGTCATATGTGAAGCGTTTTTCACATGCATTTCCGCATGCGGGTTGTAAAGCGCTTTCAAAGCGATTTTAGCATCACTTGGAAAGTACTTGACAACTTGGTCACACTATATAAATCCATGCAACCGGCATGGAATTATATAGTGTGACCGTAAAAGAATGGTAAAAAATCTGATCCGATGCGTCCGGTCTCCCTGGTGTCTCGCGGTTGTGCCGATGTCAGTGGTCGCGTGACCCGTCACATGACTAAATGATGTCATGGCAGGTCCTTTTAGACCATCACCAGCTGCCGGGGAGACTGGACGCATCGGATAAGGAGACCGGGGGCCATCAGAAGGTAAGTATAATATTTATTTTTTATTTTAATTATTTTTTTTTTTACAGGTACTATGGTACCCGGGTCTGGAGAATAGTCTCCTCTTCTCCAAACTCGGGTACCATCCGCACATTGAATCGCTTAATATCCGCATGTGCACATGTCGTCATGCGGATATTATGCGATTCAATGCAAGTCAATGGTAAAATAATTGGTAGTGCTGCGAATTTTTGCGCAATGATAATCCGCAGCGGAAATATCCGCAGCATGTGCATAGCACATGCGGATTATCATTGGGGAACATAGCAGATCTTCTACCAAGCGTTTTTTATGCGTTTCTGCGGCGTAATTGCCGCTGCAGAAACACTTAAAAAACGCATAGTGGGCACACAGCCTTATATTCCGATATTCATAAACACTGTAGCTGTGGGTAATGAGGGATGTGGGGGGAGCGACAGCGGCGGAGTAGCGGGACACAGGAGGCAGCAGCCACCTGTTGCAGCCCACACTGTGCCCGCTACTAAAGAAAATGAATATTCACTGCTCCCCACACCCATGGTCGTGGGGAGCAGTGAATATTCATTTTTCTTAATAGCCGGCACACTGGTATATATGGCATCCTTCATCCCTATATGTATGGCCCCCCTCATCCCTCTTCCTTGTATGTATGGCACACTTCATCCCTGTATGTATGGCCCCCCTCATCCTGGTATGCTTGGCACCCCTTGATCCCCGTCACGCTGCACAGAAAAAAAAAAACAATTATACTCTCCTCCTCTGTCCTCCAGCGCTGCGTCCCGCTCTGCAGCCGACAGGGTTCTCAATGTGTGAGCCACGTATGGCGTAACTGCCATGCGCCCTCACACAGTGAGATGTTGTGCCAGAATAGTCACTGCTCCCCACGCCAGGAAGCGACCCCGTTCTGTATTTTCACCAATTATTCAGAATGGAGACGATCAACAAACAGCGTCATCTGCTCTGGAGGACCCAACACTTCCATGATTTCCATGGATAGCCCAGTGATTACAGACAACCATGTGCAATACTTCATTTCTTCTTTGGAGGCGCTGTAGGGAAATTCAGCACTTGCTGCCGGGTACTCGCTTGCTGCAGGAGGTTTGTGCAGAAGGGACCAATTTGGTCTTTATTCACAGCACATTGGGGCTTTACCTCTGACCCATATGGAGAAACCTCACATGAGACTGGACGACCCCATCAAGGTCCATAGTGCTGGAGAATAAGACTCAGGGGCTAAACCCACATTCACTACATGGACGACCGATGGAATAAAGGCAAGAACAACGATGTAGGGGCTAAAAGAGAGATTTTATTTATAAATTGGGGTTATTATATATTTTACTATTATGTATATGTGTAAATTATTTATCTATCAGAATAATCCTATTTATGGGCCGTGTTGATCCAGAGGAAGGCGAAAACCCCCTGTGAGGAACAGGCCAATTCTCCTCATATCAGGGGGAAAAATTCCTTCCTGACCCCAAATAAAACATGGCGGTCAGAATAAATCCCAGGATCAAGGGCTGGTACCGAACCTGTGGAATTAAATTCACTGCTAAAAATGTAATAAACTATTCATCTTTTTCTAATTTTTGTACTGAGCTACTATGTATATTATGTGTGTGTCAGCTACAAATTATTTGAAAACCTGCCTATATTTAAAAATGTATTTATTCATTTATTTTTATGTATTTATAATAAGCCATTAATATATGAATTACTTATGCAACTATAAGATTAAATCTATTTAAGGCCGTGTTGATCCAGAGGAAGGTGTAAAATTCCTTCCTGATCCCAAATATGGTGATCTGGATGAATCCCAGGATCAAGAGCTCATAGCTAATGTGTTATACATAAGTGAAATTATTTTATTTCAGTATTTAATTATTTATATTTTTAGAATAATTTATTTTTATATTTATGTTAACTAATTTTTTAAACCAAAAAATAAATTATATTTTTTTATATATTTTTTTTTCATTATAAATATGAGAATCTACTTATTTTATTTTACTAAACCTATTTATAGGCCGTGTTGATCCAGAGGAAGGCGAAAACCCCACGTGAGAAATGTGCCAATTGTTCTCGTGACGGGGGGAAAATTCCTTCCTGACCCCAAATATGGCGATCGTGATGAATCCCAGGATCAAAGGCTCGTACCTAACCTGTAAGTAGTGGAAGTGAGATTTTTTTTAAATATTTTAATTAATTGTTATATATTTAGACTAAAAATGTTTTTGGTTTTGTGTAAAATGAACTATTTTTGAAAATATTTTTTAAAAAGTTGAAAGGTTTTTTTTTCATTGCTTATGTGTGAATCTTACTTATTGATATATAACTAAAGCTATTTAAGTCCGTGTAGATCCAGAGGAAGGCGAAAACCCCTAATGAGGAATGGGCCAATTGTCCTCATATTAGGGGGAAAATTCCTTCCTGACCCCAAATATGGCGATCAGATTAAATCCCAGGATCAAAGCCGAAATCTCTTTCTATGTGCTATATGTCTATGTGTGCGTGTGCCTATACCTATAGTGTAGTGTGCGGCCTATACCTATCATGTAGTGGGGGTCTATAACTATAGTGTAGTGTGCGGCCTATACCTATCATGTAGTGGGGGTCTATACCTATAGTGTAGTGTGCGGCCTATACCTATCATGTAGTGGGGGTCTATACCTATAGTGTAGTGTGCGGCCTATACCTATCATCTAGTGTGGGTGATGGGGATCTGATGGGTGTAATACTTACCCGGCCTGTGCTGAGTGAGTTCAGGAATAATGACCTATATTACACTATTGTTCCTGAACTCACCAGATGGACACTAAGCACAGTCCGCTCCCTGGGGCGCTGAAGATCTTCGTGCTGGTTTGATGTCAATCGCCAGCCCAGGATTGGAGGATGCCAAGTCAAGGTCCTGGTGCAGCGACATGATAGCAGTGGTCCGGCATGAAGATGTTATGGATAGAGATGATGTTTTAGGGCAGCCGAGGTGAGAAACAGCAGCAGAGATATGAGGTACGGGTCAGGAGGCAAAGATTTCTGGACAGTTGGCACGGGGTCATCCTGCACGGGGTCAGAACATTTGATGGGATTTATCCTCAGAGAAGGATGATCTTACCGTGCCCAGCTTGGTGACACGTAATTAAATCCGGGCACGGGGTTACGAGCTTTCTTTTCCTCCGGCCACTGCATAAGATGGTTCTCCAGAACTGGCCTGAATGGTTTGAATGGTGGCTGTGCTCTCCTTTTCTCCAGATCCTCCCAGCCGATGTTGGTAAAGAATGGATGCAGTCTGATGTTCCCGCACACATCCAATCGCTTCTGAGGATTTTTGCACAGCAGCTTCTTGATAAGATCTTTCAAGTCAGCATCAAGCCAAGATGGAATTTCAGGCTTTCCTTTGGTTATAGCTCTGTACGCCATATTGCTGACGGAGCCGCTGTAAAATGGGGAGCGTCCTGTGGCCATCTTGGACACCACAATCCCCAGGCTCCACCAATCCACTGCTGTGCCATATCCTTTTTTGCGATGCACCTCGGGGGCCATGAAATGGAAAGTGCCCGTCACTCCAGAGATGTTATTGGAGGAGGTGACGCCATCTTGGGCAAGCCCCAAGTCGATAATACGAATGTGGCCATCTGCATCCAACATGATGTTTTCCGGCTTAAGATCTCTGCAATGAAATAAGACAATAGGATAAGAAATCTGCCCAGTGATACAGGAGATGGAGAATTGGTCACTGCAAGAATAGGAAGAATAGGCAGAAAGGAGCCCAGGAAAGTTGGGGGCAATATTTTTAGCATGTAAAGGGGACAGAGAGAAAGAGGAAAGTTCTGCTTACCGATGGACGATGTTGTGTCCATGGAGGAACTGGAGGCCACATACAATCTCTGCTGTGTAGAATCTGATGGAGAGAACAGAGTGTAGTATCAATGCCATCGCTGACACCTCCTTCCCACCTGGGCTACATTCCCTGTCAGCCCTCTTTCTGCTACATCCCAACCTCCACTTTTATTTCCACCCCTCTTCTCACTTTTTGGTAGATCTTCCTCTTTCTCACCTTAAGGTGTCGATGTTCAAGTAGCCGCACATCTTAATCAAAGCCCCCAGGCTGCCGCCAGACAGATACTCCGTGATGAAATAAGCGCGCTTACGAGACTGCTGTGCGGCATAGAGATGACATAAGAACGGGCAGTCTCTGGCTGCCAGGAGTATCCGCCGCTCTCTCATAATCATGTTTTCATTGACCTCCCTCTTCTCGATCATTTTTACAGCCGTATAGATGTTTCGGCTGGGGATTGATGTCAGGACCACCTGAGAAAAGAAATAGACAATGCTAAGAATTCAACGTATTTGAATTTGATCAACGGGGGTTGCAACGCCCTCTGTCCCGCTCCAGATTCGCCCAATTTGTCAGAGCTGGGCAAAACTGTCATGAAACCTCCAAAATGGGTATGGGAGGGGGAAAACATCCGGTTTATCTACTGCACAAGCAATGGATGGACTGAGTGGTTTGTGAGTCTGCTAGTAATCTGGACCTTATAGCAGAGCAAAGCTAAGCTATCACCATACTGCACTGTCTGCTCTATGACTGTCTATGGGTAGATCTAAAAGGGGTTTTCCATTATCACCATCTGTGAGCTGGTTGGGGTCAGTATTGGATGTATATCAATGTGCAGCTGATTTAAAGTTTATGAAACATAGAGGTCAAAGTATATATTGTATCCTAATAGCAGCATATATGGACCAGGACATGGAAATAAACCATGTCCCCCAATTCCCCACAGATTTAATACCTTAGTAACCACCAATACGTATTTTTACTGACCTGCGATATAAGAGACTAGCTTTTGAACCCGTTCTACTCCCGGGTGGCGAGCATTTTTATTGGTATATGGTCTACCATGCTGGTATGTGCTGCCCCCCATCCTGTTATTTGTGCTGCCCCCATACTGGTATTTGTGCTGCCCCCATCCTGTCCACCCATCCTATCCTGGTATGTATGGCACCCCTCATCCCTATCCTGGTATGCATGGCACACCTCATCCCTATCCTGGTATCCATGGCACCCCTCATCCCCATCCTGGTATGCATGGCACCCTTCACCCCCAATCCTGGTATGCATGGCATCCCTCACCCCCCAAACCTGGTATGCATGGCACCCCTCACCCCCAATCCTGGTATGCATGGCACCCTTCATCCCAATCCTGGTATGCATGGTACCCCTCATCCCCCAATCCTGGTATGCATGGTCCCCTCACCCCCAATCCTGTTATGCATGGTCCCCTCACCCCCAATCCTGGTATGTATGGTACCCCTCATACACCAATCCTGGTATGTGTGGCCCCCTCACCCCCCAATCCTGGTATGTATGGCACCCCTCATCGCTTTCACACTGCACACATACAAAAAAAAAAACAATTATACTCACCTGTGCTCCAGCGCTGCTGTGTCCTGTTCTGCCGGAGGCAGGGGGAGGAGTGCGGCGCCGGAGTACAAATGCGTCTTCAGTAAAATGGCGCCAGAGAGCACTATGCGCATGAGCCGATTCCGACTCCTTCACTCCTGCCCCAGTCTCCGGTGAGAAGAGAGGCGCCGCAGCAACGCTCCTCCCGGTCAGGTAACTATGTAAATATGGCGCCGGAGTTCGCGGTATGCGTTCAGGGTCAACGCATACAGCGATAACCGGCGCCATACACACTCCTCTTACCGGTAACGGCTCCATGCGTTCTTCTGTCTGGAGCCAGACTGCGCAGGCGTGTCGCACTTGCGCAGTCTGTAAAGGCTTCAGACAGAGGGTCGCTTGTAGCGTTATATTATAGACTAGCGTTCCCCGACAGGTGACTATCCTGTAACTGTCACCTGTACATTATAGCTGACAACTTGCTGCATCAGCCACGATCAGTGTTGGCACACACCATGGCCGTTTAACCCCTTAGATGCTGCTGTCAATAGTGACTACAGAATATAAATAGTTAGCAGAGTCCGGGGGCTTCCTCTTTAACCCCATGGGCACCCTGAGATCTTGATTGTGTGGTCCTGATGTTTGCCATGGCAGTTCATGGCTAAATAACAGCCTTAGAGTCTGCCGGCTATAGTGACCTGTTGAGAAGTTATCAAAATTTAGGTGATAAAAATAAATTTTTTCATTCCTTTATTCCACTTTGTATTAACAACTGAAAATCAGCTGAAGGGTTAATGAACTACCTGAAAGCAGTTCTGAATACGTTATGCGGTGCGGTTTTTAAACTGGTATAATTTTTTGGGTGGGTTCCTATATATAGGACCCCCAAAGTCACTTCAAAACTGAACAGATTCCTATAAAAATAAGTTTTGTAAATTAACTTGAAAAATGAAAAATTACTGCTACATTATTAAACCTTCTAAAACGCTAACAAATAACATTTTTCAAATGGTGCTGATGTAAAGCAGACAGGAGGGAAATGTTATTTATTCATGTTTTTGTGTGGTATGACTATCTGGATTAAAGGGATAATCATTCAAAGTTTGAAAATTGCAAATGTTGTTACATCTTTGTCAAATTTCTCATATTTTTATAAATAAACGCAAAACATGTCAACATAAATTTACCAATTTTATTGTGTCTCGAAAAAACATTCTCAAAACCAATGGTATATGTCGAAGCATTCCAGAGTTATTACTACATAAAGTGACACTGGTCAGATATTAAAAAATTGGTCCGGTCACTAAGGGGTTAATCCCTGAATCAGCTCTTCGATTAATCAGAATACCCATTTATAGCAGCACTACACCTAACCATGGTGATTAGATGAACCAATATGTGAAATAATCATAGGGGCAGGGGAGCACATGGATATTTTTTCAATCATCCCACAGAAGTGCACTTTAATGAATGTCTACCTACAGAAGAAGACGAATGGAGATAAAATGGCAAATATAGGTTAATAAAAAAATATATATTGACAGACCCGGACCTTTAGGAGGGGAGCATTTGGCATTATCATGCACTTGCTCTTCTTCTAAAGGGTTAAAAGTAAATAGGGCTTTTGGCGGGAATAATGTTCTCCAGCTGGGTTTTGCCGCCACAGCAGCAGGGTCTGGATTGGCTGCGGATCCCGCCAGTAGTGAGGTGTTTCAGGGGAAGATTGCGTTTCTTCCCCTGGCGGCACCTGCTGATAGGGGAGTTATTTTGTAAATAAAATAAGTGGTGGGGGTATATAGTGACTGGCAGCGCCCATGAGCTTGTCAGTCCTCGGCGCTGCCATAAGAAATTGCTGAGCCCACCCTCCCTCCCCCCTTTATTTTGCTTTAAGGCTTTCATTTTACTAGTCACGGCCTGAGGGGTTAGTCATTCGGGGAACCCAATGGACAATAAGTTATAGGTAATGTAAACGGGCTTGAGCTTTGGCTAAGCTGCGGTTGTTTATAATTATTACGTTATTAATTGAAGTTACCTGTATTATATGATTTTAATAAAGGCCGTGGCCAATTAATCTTCCAAGTCAAGTGTGTCAGTGTAATTTTGTTTAATCATAGATAAGTTTAAGGTATGGTTTGTGCATTGTAATGCCAGAAAACTTACTGTTCCAAAGCTGCCCCTACCCAAGATTTTATGGATGGTAAAATTGCTCATAATAAGCGTGGGGTAGGGGCTGGATGATCCGGGGTCCCTGCTGCATCCAGGTGTTGGCGCTTCATCCTCCAATCCATGGTCTTCGGCCTCTCTTCTCTTCTTGGTGATATTATTTAATCCAGTGGTATCACTGTGCTCTTCTCTCTTCCTCTTCTCTTCCCGCTTCTTCTGATCGCTTCCTTCTCTGTGTCCAGTAGACGCCATTCTCACATATATCTTCCCGTCTGCAGACTTCCGTCCGATCACTTCAGCCAACAGTTGAAAGTAAACGGCAGTTGGTCGTGTGCAGGTGACGTGAGGTCAGAGGTGATAGAACCCTCAGCACCAGCCAGGCAGCGGCTCATGGCCTGCTCTGCCCTATACACTGATGTGGGCATCATGGGTGACAGTTTAGAGACCAGAGGAACGGCAAAGAACTTCATGGCGGCTTCTAATGCTGTTTTTTTATTTTCATATTACATTCTTTTTATCCACATATACAGAAACTTAATAATACATTAAATAACCTAACATACTATAAAATACCAGCTCTCCCCATTACCATTGTAATCCTTGGGTTTCCATATATTTAAAAAATCATTACTTTTATCTTTTATGTTATATTACTATTTCTCATATATCACAGTTACTAGAGATTGTTTTTAAAATATTTAGGAAACCATGTATAATTTCCTTTACACTTCACAAATACTTGCTACTTAGCGTTGATATCACATAAAAGCCCAATAAAATCCATTTAAGTTTTTGGGTGTTACATGAACAAATGTGGAAAAGTTCACGAGGTATGAATACTTTTTCAAGGCTCTGTATTGCCGGCCATTCTCTGCAATGCTTTAATAATTCTATTTTCCCGCTATATTTCCTGTTACATTGATATAAGAGTCTGTTGTACTTATTGAGTATTTTCTACTATTCTTGTATTTTTCCTGGGAATCTTGCTCTTATTTTGTGTATGGGGAGGATTGTCCTTTCTGTCCATGACTTGGGACATATTTTGGTCATTTTTCATACGTTGATGTGTATTTTTTGATTTTTATAATCCGTGGATTTGTTCTGCTTTTTTCTTGATAGCGCTCACAATAAAGATATCCTATTATTTCCTTGGATGTCTGATCCTTTGTTTAATTCTTGCTGACAATACTGTAACTGTACATTTTTGGCTGGCACACTGGTCTTCATTTAGGTTGCACCTACCCAACCTTACTGCCCAAATAATACAAGCAAAATCAGCATCCTGCTGTCATATAGCAGCATTTTACTATAAGCAGTTCTCTTCTGTCATCTCCTGATGAAACGTGGTGGTGCGTGCACATTATATTACTAGCTAATTGTCAGTACTATAAGCATGATAGCACAAGGCCCACAAATATAAACAATTAACTTAAAATCAATGTGTCACCAGGTTTTTGCTACCCCATTTGAGAGCAGCATGATGAAGGGGCAGAGACCCTGATTCTAACAATATATCACTTACTGACTACTGTCACGGGTGTGTCAGGTGTTATACACAGTAGCACTGGATCTGCCTGTAGAAGGTCACTGCGCTTGGCATTGCAGACGCCTTCTTGATTCCTTCTTCTTTTAGGACCCAGCAGCGACCTCTCTCATGCTATTAATTGAAACATCCTTGCATGGGAGTTAAAAACTCTCAGTTTGCTGCAGAAAATCGCCAGTGATACTTCTATATTCCTTTGTGCAGCTGTTGGCTGGTTTCTTCTCTGGTGCCCTTAGAGGACAGTTGGCGTTTCTCTTCTGGTGTCTGCTCAAGCTAAATTTTTCCCATTTGTTTGTCTACCTTGTTGTCTTTAGTTTGTAGTGGGGCTGACCAGTGCTCACCCCCTCCCCCTCTCTATCTAGGGCCAAGCTCTAGGGATATACAGGGTTTAGGGTCCTGCTCGGCGATAGGTGTGGAACCTATGTAGGGACAGTAGGATAGGCAGGGTGATATTAGGACTGCCTAGGGGTCTCCACTTCCCCTTTCCCTAGTGTTTTGGCTTCCTCCCCCTCTTCCCTCTGTGTTGCACTTAGTCTTTCCCACACCTTGCGTGACAGCTGCTTGCTGCAGTTTTTATGAAATCATTGTTTTCTCTTGTAGAGCTCAGAATGCAGAGCAGTGTATAATCCGCCCACATCACTAATTGGCAGATCTCTGTGTACACTGTGCACAGGCAAAAAGCTGCCAATCAGTGGTGGGGGTGGATTTATACAGGGCTCATGAATTTGGAGGACTTCCTGATAGTAGGTTTACTAGTACTAGTTTACTAGCCCTCTAGTGATTTCCTGTTAATAAAACAGTGATTTTATCAAAAGTACAGCAAGCAGCACAGTAAGTAATACATCACTGGAATCAGTGTCTCTGTCTCTACATTACGCTGCTCTCAGATTAGGTGACAAAGGCCTGGTGACAGATTCCCTTTAACCTATTAATAAAAAAAGACTAGACAAGTTTAGTTTGGATAAAGAATAGGCTCACGAGGTTTATTAAAGGTTACTTAAAACATATTATCAAGTCAATAAATATTAAAAACTATGGAATAAATTAATCAGTCAGTAATCAAATAAATAATCAGCTTTGACTATCAAAAATGGACCAAGTCCTCCCAGCCTTAGCCGACTAATAGGCATCGCAACAAAAAGAGAGTGGGTTAGCAGGATGCTGGTGACTTGCTGTGCACGGACTACCCCAGACTTTGGTGAATTTAGACCTTTCATGCAGAAATATTCCCACCGCTGGCACTTCTTCACCAATTAGGATAAAGATGCATCTTCCTGCGCAAACAACAGAATTTTCCAAAACCTGCTCGTGGAGAACCACAGCTGAAAGAACATTGACTCTCAATTAATAAGTACCATTGCGGGAAAGAGTAGGAGGGGAAAACAAAGGAAAGGGGAGCACAAATACAGCCAAAATATAGCTAAAATTCTTAAATATAGAATATAGTGTCCCCCATGCCCACTCTGTGTCCCTCATGCTAACCATTCTGGGGGGCTCTTGGCATTAGTGTCTTACCAGACCTTACTCCTGTTATCTGAATGATCTGTTCACACAATATTTTTGCCTATTTGACTCTACAGACGAAGTACCACCCATTACCAGGTCCTGGAGGGTCCTGTGCCCAACTTCTGCTACCTCATCTGAAAGAATCCACTTATTGCGTTGGATTTACACTACTTAAATACAAGGACTTCTATATGTGCCTTTTTAATGGTCTCTAAGGAGAGGGGGATTGACAATGACAGATCGAGTTTTGCCTCACTAAGCTCTCACATCTCACAGAACACAATACAGCTAGCTGGCTTCCTCGGGCGTTGGTCGTCACATAGAGGAACTCTGCCATTGATCCTTCACTCCTTACTGAAACTGGTCCTATTGAATGCTTCCTATCCCTTACTCCTCCAATATCTGAGGTGGCTACGATACAGGAGACCATGGCTTCTCTCTCTTCTTCTCAGTTGCTTCTGGAACCGATGTCTTACCCTGCTTAAACATCTGACCTAGTGAATAATATTGGCCCCACTATGTCAACCCCTGATATGCCCAACCAAATCCAACATCCAATTCCTATAAAAAATGGCAAAGAACCTCTCCAACACAATGGAAGACTGGGACTGGAAAGATACGCCTACTAAACAGGACATAGAAGGAGGATTGAAGCATCTCAGAAAAAAGACATGGAAAACCTAAAGAGAGAAATAAAAATGTGGGTCAGACAGTCAGTGATATAGAAGAGGCACAAGACCACATGTCAAAGATTCTGGAGTTACACAAGACAGTCATTCAGGAGCGTTCCTCAGAAATTGCAGACATTGTCATTCACCTCAATGATAACGAAAATACACACAGGAGGCTATCAGAAGAAATTGGAGCAGTGCAAATGGAGGAATGGGCACAGAAGTATTTTTGGCGAGTGCTGAGAAAATCTCACCCAATCGAAAAAGAAGTCATAGAGCTCTGCCCCCAAAGCCGACAGACCCATCTATTGCTATAAAAAAAAAGAGCAATAGTGCTCCTCTAAGTTAGTATATCTCACAATAATAAGGTGATACGAAAACATAGTGCTCACCTGTATGAGTTGTGCTAGGGTTTTGGCACAGCTCTAATGAAACTTATTAGATCCTTTCCTAGCTGAACCTCGGTAAAATAAGAGAAAAGTGACAAAATGAGGTAGCTGGGTGCCAAGGATGGTGGAAGATGGATAAGTATTGGCCATGGATTCAAACAAAAATATTATATTGATAACAGGCAACACATTTCAAAAGTGGACTGCTATCCTCCTCAGACCCCATGAAGAAAGGCCCCAAGAAATGTGGGACACACAAATTATCAGTTTCCTGTAGGCTACAGGAACTCAACTACTTTTACATTGGTGACCTATTCTTAGGATAAGTCATCAATGTCTGATAGGCCGGGGTCTGACACCCGGCACCTCGCTGATTAGCTGTAATTGGAAGTTCTCACTTACCGAGCTGTCCGTCTACTATTAGTGGCCGTGGCTTGGTACTGTACATCCACCTTCTATTCAAAACAATAGGAGGTGGATGTGTAGTACCCTGTAGCGGCCAATACAACTAGACAGAGCAGCTCGGTAAGTGAGTACTTCCGGCAGCTGATAGCAGCTGATGGGTGGGTGGTGACATCAGACATTGATGACCTATCCCAAGGATAGGTCATCAGTGTAAAAGTAGTGCACAACCTCTTTAAGATTCTCTCACAATGGTACAAGACCCCTGCAAAATTACATAAAATGTTCCCATCATACTCGCACTTGTGTTGACGGTGGGCTTCAGCCTCAGGTTCAATTTTATATGTCATGTGGAGCTGATCTCCTATATGTGTATTATGGTAGGAGATCTCTTGACTGTTGCACTAACCTCCAAATGATCCCTGATGTTCCATGCTCCCCGGATCCATTTCTACTAATTAAAAGGGGTGTACTGAGGCACTTTATACTTGCAATCACGGCCGCCATCAGGGCATTACTGCCCTTACTGTTGTATGGGGCCCGGTGAGCAGAAGGAAAGAGGGGGATTTGTGCTTCTGCTCACCGGGCCCCAGGGTATAATGTACAGTGAACATTACATCGCAGGGAGCTTTCCTGCTTGGTGCTGCACAGAAGTCAATACAGAACAGCCGCGTAGCTCCAGGGCTTCCTCCGCCCCTTCTGTGACGCGATGGTGATGACGCATACGCGATGACATAATTGCGTACACGCGCCACTCGCCAGAAGCAAATGATTATGAATAGAGACTGGAGGTGGGGGAAAGTAAATAATGAATTGAGATTGGGGGATGGTGAACAGCAAATGGTGATTTATTGAGACTGGGGGGTGGGAAACAGCAAATGGTGGTGACTTGAGGGAGGGGAGAGCAAATGATGATGAATTGAGGGGGTCCTGTTACTGTGCAGGACAGCACTATGTCGCTTTTTTCTTCATCTGGAGTAGTGTAGAAGTTGAGGAAAAAGTGGGGAAAGTGCTCTGAAAGCAGTGCTCTAGATAACTGTGATATTTTATGCAGAGACGAGTCCTGGCTGCAAGAACTGATGGCAATCTGCGCAGGATTAAGAAAAGCGAACATGAAGGACTTCAACTAGAGATGTCACTGGTGAGGTAGTGTGTTACCTGTACACTGACACTATACACTATATAGAGTATGAAAAAAGGAGGAGAACATTGAGTATGAGCTAAAATCATATAATTTTATTAATTCATTTCATTAAAAAAATTGCATAAATATTTAAGGTCATTTAATATCAAGATGTGGAGATAAGTAACCCAGTGCAAGGCTAAAACACCCAGACACAGTACGCATGCATAGGTTATTTAAGTAAGCTGCATGAATTAAACATGATAGTAAACTAGGTAGGTACTAGTATACCCAGCATAATACACCAAAAAATGAGTGATTACGTCAGTACTTCCTGCAGCAATGCTTTATACAGATGTAGAAAGTAAATAGACAAACAGCTATAGGTGGAGAGCCCATGTAGTAGTCATATTAATGCTAGCTATCAGCATAAGTATAAAAGGGGACTCCATCTATTGTTAATAGAAATCGAATCAAAAGCAAAAGACAATCATACCCATGCTAGCAAAAGTCTGCGCCAGGTACCCAGCCCAGCCTCAGCCCCAAACGCACGCTTTCGCCGTCTGGCTTCCTCAGGGCGCATGGTTGGACACATATCCATCTTGTGTTATATAGCTGCAAGGACCTTCCGTCCACATGTCCAAAATGAGCCAATCGCGTTGGAGTGGGCGGCTCATGAGCCCTCAAGCTGCCATGTCTGCGGACGCCCCGCCCCCGTCAGTCTCCCAAGCAGTCACATGACTCGGCCGACGCAGGTACGAGCCACGGAGTGCAGGGGAGATCAAAGATAAGGAGCGGGGCGGAGGGGGCGCATGTGCACCATGTACAGCATACTGCATCTGCCAGCAGTCACCAAAGCATGCAGGTAGTAACCCCATGATTGCACCTGCACTGCAGCAAAAAAATAAAAATAATATATATATATATATAAATAAATATATAAAAATTGTAAAAAATATATAAATTATATATATATATATATATATATATATATATATATATATATATATATATATATATTTTTATGAAGTGCCTGAAAGTGACTGCCAGCCAGAGTGCATATATGCAAAGTAGCAAATCCAGATCTAAAGTGCAGATGTGCGGTATGCTTCGGCAATGAGGGCATAAAGTTCAGTATGGACACTTCACACAAAATATACAGTTCATCAGAGCAGCATACATGATAAGTATTGTTCAAAACTCCATATAAGCTTCATCCTTGATTTTAAACTTCATAAAAGCTGAATTTGCAAGGGTCGAAGCTAGTCCCAAAGGGTGAAGTCCTCCAAACACATAATCAGAAGTGCATCGTGGCGAAAGGACAGAGGAAAGAAGAGGGGGTCATGTACGACCCTAATCCCTGCAGACTGTAGACATTATCTTAAGAAAAGAAAATAAATGTCAGAATTGACCAAATGCAATAAATACTATTAAAACCAAATAAAAACAGCACAAGATAAACATGTTAAAAACCCGTGGCTACAAAGAGAGGGAGGAGGCAGAGACACACATAAATCATAAATACGAGGCAAAGCCCAATGCCTCATTAAGGCCTTGCGGTACCATAGTTCCCAGAAGTGTGATCCAACGGCATTCCTTTTGTGCCAAAAGGCGTTTAATGTTACCCCCTCTAATGCTGCATTGTACATGTTCAATACCACGCACCATAAAACATTTGGGATTACAATTATGAACTTTTCTATAGTGACGGGGTATTGATTTTAGTTGAGAGGGGTCTATAGCGGTTGCAGCTATACAAATATCCCGCACATGTTCACGCGTGCGTATCTTCAATTGTCTTGAGGTTAACCCAACGTAAATTTTGGGACAGCTGCATACAGCATAATAAATTACCTGTGAGGTGGAGCATGTGATATGCTGCTTAATTGTATATGTCTTCTTCCCATCGGCCGTAAAAGAGCTCGTTGATCTCGATATATTTTTGCATGCAATGCAATCACCACATGGGAAGCATCCAGCAGGGGGTCCACGGGTTCCGAACGGATTTAATTTCATGGGAACATAGTGGCTTTGTGTCAATAGATCTTTTAGGTTAGGGGATCTTCTTGGCGTCATAAGTGGATGGTCTAGAATGAATTGCGACAAAGCGGGCTCAGTTTTTAAAATATTCCAGTGCTTCCCCAAACACTCCCTCATGGTATCCCACTCCCCATTATAGGTTGAGATGAACCAAACTACTTCTTTAGCGTCCTGTTTTTTTTGGGGGGGGATATAATAATGTGTCCCTCCCCCTCCTTTTAGCTTTAATATAACCATTTTTAATGCATCTATTGCTATAGCCACGGGCTCTAAATCTCTCCCGCATGTCATCAGACTGTTTCAAAACACACGTCTGAGGAACAGATCCGTCTGATTCTCATAAATTGTCCCACCGGGATACCTTTGATGGTGGAGTATGGGTGTCCAGAACTAGAATATAATAATGAGTTTACCAATGTGGACTTCCGATGGACATCAGTCTGGAGTTGGAGTGAAGAGTCCACACATATCTTAATGTCCAGAAAGTCCACCTGTGTCCTGCTGCTGGAATATGGCAATTTAATATTAAATCTGTTTATATTCAGTTGCAACATAAATTCCTGGAATTGGGCCTCAGTGCCTTGCCAGATGATCAGCACGTCATCAATGTAGCGTATCCAGCACTGCGCACGGTCAGCGGCCCACACCCCTCCCCCGCCAAAGACCTCTCTTTCCCATAAACCCAGGAAGAGGTTTGCATAAGATGGGGCACAAGCCGCCCCCATCGCAGTGCCGCACCCCTGTAAATAGAATACATCTTTAAACACAAAGAAATTGTGCGTCAGGATGTAGGCCAACAATTCCAGGATTAGGTCACAGGTCTGATTGTCCCAGTTGCTATTGTGTAAAAAGAATTTGCATGCCTCGAGGCCATCTTGATGTCTTATGCAAGTATAAAGTGCCTCTATATCTACCGTAGCTAATATCATACCGCTATCCAAGACCATCCCATCAATGCGGGCCAGGACGTCCGTCGTGTCACGTGCATAGGAGGGCAAAGTTTCAACCAAAGGTTTTAAGTAGAAGTCAATAAATTTACATATTGGTTCGCATAGCCCCCCAATGCCGGACAAGATCGGACACCCTGGCAGCTCCAATGGGTTCTTATGGATCTTGGGCAAAAAATAGATGGTAGGGATTCTGGGAAACTTAGTAATAAGACCATCATAAACTTTTTTGGGGATAATGCCTTTATCAAAAGCCCGAAATAATATATCATCCAGTTCAGCAGAGTAGGTCATCATTGGGTTCCGCTCTAGCCTACAATAGGTGGTTTTATCCCTTAGGTGTCTAAATTCCTCCCTCTCATACATAATTTTAGGCCATAGTACAATTCCCCCCCCCTTGTCAGCCAGTTTAATGACCACATCGTCCATAGCCTGAAGGGCATGTAAAGCCCTACGTTGATCCGAAGACAGGTTATCCACAGTGCGGTTAGTAGGGATTTGATTGAATTCGTCTATCACCAATCTAACAAAAACTTCAACCGCTGGACATAAAGACAAGGGGGGGAACCTTGTAGACCGTGCAAAACTGGATTGGGGGAACATACCTGTGTGTTCAGGGGCCTGCTCAGTCAGCAAATCCTCAAGGGCCTGTAGGGCTTCACTTTCCAAGGAGCTAGTTGGAAGTTGTCCTTCTGTCCCTCTATTATGCAATTTTTTCAAAACTAGTTTCCTTGCAAATAAGTATAGATCCTTTATTGCTAGAAACAAATTATAATTGTTAGTTGGCGAGAACGTCAGGCCCTTGGACAGTACTTCCCTTTGAATGGGAGTAAGAGTATGAGTTGATAAATTAATCACCTCCAATCCAACCTTGTTCCGGTTTTCTTGATTATTGGGTGGTGGTATTTTGCGTTTAGTAGACTGTTTGTCCTTATTCGCTCCCATATTCCTATGACCATTCCACTTAGAATCACCCGCCACAGACCCCTCACTGGATGCATAGGATGAGAATAAGGTCGTTCTAGAGCGTAAATATACCCTTGTACGGGCCCGCCTTTGATTCCATTTATACATGGTATTGGTCTGCTGATCATTATAGTCACGCTATAATTTCTGGGTTTTACTCTCGCATATACTTTTCTCCCACTTAGTAAATTCAGCATCGATTTCTAGATTAAGAGATACCAAATTATCTGGTGATAATTCTTGTTTGAGTCCATTCTGGATCTCATCTATTTGGGCATCAAGTATTCCAAGGGTTTTTGTGTTCATATTTATCAACAGCTCCATAAATCCCCTGGGGCAATTACTAGCCAGATTTTCCCATTTGGACCTAATTTCCTCGTCCTCGACATCAAAGGAGGGAAAGACTTGAACCCTGAGGCCCCTAGGGATCAAGCCCTTCTCTACATATTTATTAAGGAATGCCCTGTTCCACCATATTCTGGTACGCCTGTTGAGTAAATCCTTAAATTTTGTAGTCATTGCATTGGTGTCTCTGCCTGCCCCGACCACGGGTCCACTAGGTACTTCACCAAACACATCATTGACACGGTTGAGCCACGTCTGTTCACGTGCTTTATAGTCCCTATATAGAGTATACAGAGCTCTTGTGTATGATGTAACTGGTGATCACTGTATTACCTATACACTGACACTATATAAAGAGCTCCTGTGTATTGTGCCACCAGTGATCACTGTATTATCTGTACACTGACACTATATACAGAGCTCCTGTGTAAAATGTCACTGGTGATCACTGTATTATCTGTACACTGACACTATATACAGAGCTCCTGTGTGTAATGTCACTGGTGATCACTATATTACCTCTTCACTGGCACTATATACAGAGCTCCTGTGTATAATGTCACTGGTGAGTCCCTGTATTACTTGTACACTTAGACTATACACTGTATACTATGTACAGAGCTCCTGTGCACTAATGGCATTAGAATTGTGATTTTTTATTAATGATTAGTATTGTAGTATTCGGTCACTATGTGGTGATGTGTGGTCAGGTCTTGGTGTGGCAGTATTTGTCCCCTGTATGTGGTATTATTCAGTCATTATGTGGTGGTGATATGTGGTCTGGTGATGGTGTAGCGGTATTTATCCCATGTACAGTACAGACCAAAAGTTTGGACACACCTTCTCATTTAAAGATTTTTCTGTATTTTCATGACTATGAAAATTGTACATTCACACTGATATGTGGTCTGGTGATGGTGTAGCGGTATTTAGCCCATGTATGTGGTGGTAATATGTGGCCTGCTCATGGTGTGTTGGTATTTGTCCCTTGTATGTGGTATTATTTGATTACTATGTGGTGGTAATATGCGGTCCGGCCATGGTGTGACAGTATTTGTCTCTTGTATGTGGTATTATTGATCATTTTAAAAAATGTATATGTCACATTCCTTTAAAGAAAAATAAATAAAAACATACCTAAAAAGAGTATTGGATATTTTAATGATTAATAGGTTAGAGTAGAGTAGGACCCAGCCAAAAGAGTCTACCTTGTTGTGGTAGCAGGCTGAAAAAATCTTTTGGCCAAATTGAAAGCTGATGGCTATGTATGTGATATGGTGTTCTATGGGAACTGTTAATGTGTGATTGGTGAGGACGTGGTGCAAAAGTGGAGTTTTTCCAAGAGTGGATGGTAGGACTGTGGAAGGTTCAAGGCGTGCAGGTGGAGTTTGGGTGGAGGCGGAGCTGTGGTGGAGCCTGCAACATTTTCAAGGGGGCCCGAAAATGTTGCCACTATGTGGCCCTGAAATTCCTGGTGGCAGCCCTGGGGGTCATCATATTGTGTGGGGGATTGTAGAGTTATCAGTCAGATTATTACTTTTTAGAAGCACTCAGGGGACTATATTAAATGGTAAAGGGAACCTGTCACCAGCGAAAATGCTATGAACCTGCAGATATGGGGTTAATCTGCAGGTTAGTCCGGTGCCTGCACTTAGCCAAACGCTGCAGGGAGAAATGTAACTTTATTCTCCCCAACAGCATTCGGTTTCAGTCTCTATCTATTATCTGTCTCTATTATTTAGCTCTATAGATCCAACAGAAAAAAAGAGACTCTCTTCTCCAATGATTATTGTAAAAATTCTTTATTGATACATCAATTCAAATGGATATACATATTAAAACCATTTAAAAAGAGAAAATAGGGGAATGTGTAGGATGCAAAAAGAAACCCACAATATACCAGGGCACAATATAAAAACATTGTTGTCAATTATAACTAAAATTCACAACAAAATACAATCTACATATACCTGAAGAAGTAGAGTAAATCAACAGTTTTTGGTCCAATCAAGGTAAATTGTCGCCATACATAAGTAACAGAAAATCAAAACAGGCCATCCAAGTGTCCCAAAGGAGGAAAATGGAAAGAACCATGAGAAAACAAAAGTCAAATATAAATGTTATTAATGACAGATAAAATACATATTAAAATAGGTGCCTCTCATGTGAGGGACTAGCCTGACCACAAGCCAGATTGTCGAAAAAAGTACAGAAAGATTCAACTATCACTGGGACACTCGGAGTGCGGCGGACAGGTGAATATGAGGCGTTTTTATTTTAATATCAATTTATTTTCACTTCTTTTTTTTTTTCACACTGCGCACAGACGCCGACTGAGGAGACTACTTAGCTATTATCAGCGGGAGCGGCCGTAGGATGATGGGGGGGGAGTAGTGTCCCGCGGGCAATTCTTTGTGCGTTTTTGACTCATTGACTTGAATTGAGTCAGTTAAATACACAGCAAACATCCGCAGCAAATATATTTATACCTGTGTTTTTGCTGCGGATTTGACTGACTACATTGAAGTCAATGGGTGAAAAACGCTGCATAAACGCTACGAAGAATTGACATACTGTAGATTTAAACGCAATGATAATCCTGACAGGACAATTCCTGATCATGTGCACAGCACTTCAGGATTGTCATCGCATTAGCTGGCACACGGGTTACCTAGCGTTTTTGGCCCATTTCCACGGGGAAAAAGACGCTGCGAAAACGCACCAGAAACGCATTGTGTGCACATAGCCTAAATATAAGATGGAAAGGTCTACACACATAGAATAGAATTAACATTTAAATAATGGACGGCAGTGTGATGCATAGAGTAAATAGATACACCATGTATGTAGAAAAACAAAAGAAAGTAAACAGGGTCCGTGCAAATAATGGTGTGACAGTAAGGGAGAACTAAGCCAGTGCAAACAAATGAGCAGATGGAGGTGCAAAATCAAATAACCACCACATGTAACCATGATGTAGCGTCGGCGTCCCTGCCTCCTGCTAGGCAGGGACGCTGTTCCCCTCACCTCTCCGCTCCGTGCCCGGCGTCTTCCTCCCGCTCTGCTGGCAGCGTGCGCTCCTTCCCGGCCACGGTGCTTAGGGCGCGCTCCCTCCCTCTTAAAGGGGCCGCGCGCGCCGTACTAAGGAGTCCCCGGCCAATGGCCGGAGGACTTCACCATATATAAGGCACCTCCTCCAAAATGGAGGTGCCCGAGCAATGTTGTTGCACTGTTCACTACTCTGCTTCAGCCCTCAGGTCCCGTTTCCAGTTACCTGCCAGTTTCCTGCCAGTTTGCTGTTTGATTTCTGCCTGTTATCCGCTTACCTGCTTGCTAGCCTGAGGTCCGACGGTCTGCCTTCCGACACCAGTCAGTCTGTCTATGGACCAGCTTGCCCGCTCACCTGGGAGCGCTCATCTGCTACCTGCCTGTTAGCCTACCTGGAGGCTCCGCCGTCACGTGCTGTGACCACCTGCCAGTCCAGAGACTCTTGCCCGCTCACCTGGGAGCGCTCACATGCTACCTGTCTGCTAGCCTACCTGGAGGCTCCGCCGTCACGAGCTGTGACCACCTGCCAGTCCAGAGACTCTTGCCCGCTCACCTGGGAGCGCTCATCTGCTACCTACCTGTTAGCCTACCTGGAGGCTCCGCCGTCACATGCTGTGACCACCTGCTAGTCCAGAGACTCTCGCCTGCTCATCTGGAAGCACACATCTGCCATCTGCCTGCTAGCCTACCTGGAGGCTCAGCCGTCACAGGTCGTACCTACCCTTTACCCAGAGACTGTCCCGGTCACTTGCCGTGACCTCCTGCCCGTTCACCCAGAGACTGTCCCGGTCACTTGCCGTGACCTCCTGCCCATTTAACCCAGAGACTGTCCCGGTCACTTGCCGTAACCTCCTGCCCATCCACCCAGAGACTGCCCCGGTCACTTGCTGTGACCTCCTGCCCGCTTACCGAGAGACTGTCCCGGTCACCTCCTGTGACTACCTGCCTGTTTTCCCTGGTCGCCACCCGCTTCCTTACAAGGACCGCCCCTTGTACAAGTTGCTCAGAGGTTCCGCCTCCCAGACCCGTTACAGTTTGCTCGGGCCATGGAACCCGGTGGCACCCAAGCTCCCTCGCTCTCGGACCTATGTCATGAACTGTCCCGTCAGAGGTCCCAACAGGAGTCCATCCTGAGTCACCTGCGGAACGTCAACTCCCGCCTGGACACACTGACTGCTCCACCAGCAACCACCGCTAGTGTCATGACTCACAACCCGGCAGCGCCGCTGCCTACCAACACCATGGTATCCTGTCCTGGACCCCGGCTTTCCGCACCTCCTCGCTTCGGAGGTGACTCCGCCCAAGCTCGGGGCTTCATAAACCAGTGCACCCTGCACTTTGAACTCTTGTCCCACCAGTTTATCTCCGACCGGTCCAAAGTGGCCTTTATCATGTCCCACCTCACGGGGGAGGCTCTAGCTTGGCTAAATCCTCTATGGGAGAGAGGAGACCCCCTGGTGGCCGACTTGTCGGCCTTTCTCACGGCTTTCCGGAAAGTCTTCGATGAACCCGGACGGAAAACCTCATCCGCTTCGTCTCTGCTACGCCTCCGTCAGGGAGGTCTTACCGTGGGCCAATATGCCATACGGTTTCGTACCCTTGCCTCGGAGCTGGCCTGGGATAACGACGCTCTGGTATCTGTCTTCCGGGAGGGTCTGTCCGGCCGTATTAAAGATGAACTCGCCGGTCGGGACGTTCCTACCACTCTCGACGACTTAATAACTCTTGCCACCCGGATTGACCTACGGTTCCAGGAGCGCGCCAAAGAGGTCACCCGTGAGAGGAGGTTTCCACGTCTAGCTCCTACCTTCCAGAGACCCGTCACTCCCTCCGTTACTCCCCAGGCACACTCTCCTGAGCCTATGCAGGTCGACCAGACCAAGATGGTCAAAACCCGTCAGGACTTACGCCGTGCCGAGGGGAGCTGCTTCTACTGTGGCAGTAAGGAGCACCGGATCCGTACCTGCCCGGAGAGGTCGGGAAACGCCTGTGTCTAGGATCGCTCAGAGAGGTCGTCCTAGACAAGAATAAACCCTCTCCATCTCTGCTGCTGTCAGTCTCAATCATCTGCGGGGAGAACCGTTATTTCGAACTAGCCCAGCTTGACTCTGGAGCAGCCGGGAATCTTATTTCACTGTCCCTGGTAGAAAAATACCGCATTCCCACCAAACCTCTGGCTGTACCCTTGTCTGTCGCTGCTGTGGATGGGGGCCTCTTACCACGTCCCATCCAACTCATCACCGAATCCATTACTCTGCAGGTGGGAATGCTGCATTCTGAGAGCATCTCCTTTCATGTTCTGCCTGGACTCTCTCATGCCCTCTTATTAGGTCTACCTTGGCTCCAGGGACATGCACCCGTGCTTGACTGGCAGACCGGAGAAGTCCTTCGCTGGGGACAGGACTGCCATAAGACTTGTTTGGTTCCCGTTCATCCCGTCCGTCCTTCTCCTACCCCAACTAATCTACCTGGACTTCCGATTCCTTATTGGTCATATGCTGATGTCTTTAATAAAAAGGAGGCAGAGACATTACCCCCTCATAGACCATACGACTGTCCTATCGACCTGTTACCCGGTACTACTCCTCCCCGTGGGCGTATTTACCCGTTGTCCGCTGCTGAGACCCGGTCTATGTCCGAATATATTGAGGAGAATCTGGCCCGGGGATTTATCCGAAAATCTACCTCACCGGCGGGAGCAGGCTTCTTTTTCGTTAAAAAGAAGGACGGCTCTCTCCGTCCCTGTATAGACTATAGAGGCCTTAACCAGATCACGGTGAAGAATAAGTACCCCCTTCCGCTCATTCCGGAATTATTTGATCGTCTGAGGGGGGCTAGAATCTTCACCAAACTGGACCTCCGTGGGGCGTACAACCTGGTCCGTATCCGTCAGGGGGATGAGTGGAAGACTGCATTCAACACCCGGGACGGCCACTATGAATATCTGGTAATGCCCTTTGGTCTTTGTAACGCTCCCGCCGTCTTTCAAGAGTTGGTCAATGACATCTTCCGGGACCTTCTCTACTCCTGCGTAGTGGTGTACCTGGACGACATCTTGGTCTTCTCTCCGGATCTCCAGACTCACCGGAGGGATGTTCGTCAGGTCCTGCTCAGGCTCAGGCAGAACCACCTCTTCGCCAAATATGAGAAGTGCCTCTTTGAGCAGACCTCGCTTCCGTTTTTGGGCTACATAATTTCTCAGACCGGCCTACGAATGGATCCTGAGAAACTGTCTGCCATCGAGAAGTGGCCTCGACCGGAGGGGTTGAAGGCTATTCAGCGGTTCCTGGGCTTCGCCAACTACTACCGTCTCTTCATACCGCACTTCTCTTCCCGGACTGCCCCAATTTCCGCGCTCACCCGTAAGGGCACTAATCCCAGAGAGTGGCCGCCCGAAGCAGAGGAGGCCTTTCTTTCCTTAAAACAGGCCTTCTCTTCCGCCCCGGTGCTGCATCGCCCGGACGGCAACAAGCAGTTCTTCCTGGAAGTTGACGCCTCCTCCTCTGGAGCCGGAGCGGTACTTACTCAAAAATCATCTTCCAGGAGAATGGTAACTTGTGGCTTCTTCTCCAAACTCTTCTCCTCTTCTGAGCGCAACTATTCCATAGGAGACCGAGAGTTATTGGCCATCAAGCTGGCATTGGAGGAGTGGCGTTACCTGCTCGAGGGGGCTCTTCACCCGGTAATAATTTACACTGACCACAAGAACTTGGCTTACCTCCAGCATGCCCAGAGACTTAACCCGCGCCAAGCCCGGTGGTCCTTGTTTTTTGCTCGCTTTGATTTTGTTCTTCATTTTCGCCCGGCTGACAAAAACATCAAAGCGGACGCCTTGTCCCGATCCTTTCTGGTGTCTGATCTCGAGGAAGAACCTAAACATATCATCGATCCCGCCAGAGTAATGCAGGTGGCTCCCGTGAGTCTAAATCGTCTTCCTCCCGGTAAGACGTTCGTATCTGTACCTGATCGGGAGAAGATCCTACACTGGGGTCACTCGTCTAAACTAGCTGGCCACGCCGGTCAGAAAAAGACCCTCCAGCTTATTACCCGGCACTACTGGTGGCCAACCATGCACAAGGACGTAATTGACTTTGTCTCTGCCTGTATGTCCTGCGCCCGCAACAAGGTTCCGAGACACCTGCCAGCCGGTCGCCTCCTTCCTCTGCCAGTACCTGCTGCTCCCTGGCAGCATATAGCTATGGACTTCATAACCGATCTCCCCGTCTCTGCCGGTTGTACGGTCATTTGGGTGGTCGCTGACTGCTTTTCCAAGATGGCTCATTTTGTTCCCTTGCCAGGCCTCCCGTCTGCACACGAGCTGGCTAAAGACTTTATCCACCACATCTTCCGTCTTCATGGCCTGCCCCTCCACATCGTGTCGGATCGTGGGGTACAGTTCACCTCACGCTTCTGGAGAGCCACTTGTAAACTGCTAGGCGTCACCCTGGACTTCTCCTCCGCTTACCACACTCAGTCTAATGGTCAAGTGGAGCGGATCAATCAGATCCTGACCAGTTACCTCCGGCACTTTGTTAATGCCCACCATTCTGACTGGGTGGATCTCCTACCATGGGCCGAGTTCTCTTACAACAATCACGCTGACAAAAAATGTCTGGATCCTCCTCAATTCCGTCCTGGGGATAAAGTCTGGCTCTCGTCCAAGTATGTCCGGCTCAAGATTCCTTCTTATAAGTTAGGGCCTCGGTTCATCGGTCCTCTGGAGGTCATCAGTCAGATCAACCCGGTGGCCTATAAATTGAAACTCCCGGCCAACTTGCGGATCCCTAACTCCTTCCATGTATCTCTCCTCAAACCCGTGGTACTTAATTCTTTTTCCAAGTCTACAGGTACGCCTCCTGCTCCGGTTTCCGCTGAAAACGAGTTTGAGGTAGAGAACATTCTGGCCACCAAAAGGGTAAGAGGAAAGACCTTTTTTCTAGTAGATTGGAAGGGGTTTGGTCCTGAGGAGAGAACGTGGGAGCCCCGGGAGAACATCCATGCCCCTCTCATCCTTGCTAAATTTCTGTCTGGCCTAAAAAAGGGGGGGCCTAAAGGGGGGGGGTACTGTAGCGTCGACGTCCCTGCCTCCTGCTAGGCAGGGACGCTGTTCCCCTCACCTCTCCGCTCCGTGCCCGGCGTCTTCCTCCCGCTCTGCTGGCAGCGCGCGCTCCTTCCCGGCCACGATGCTTAGGGCGCGCTCCCTCCCTCTTAAAGGGGCCGCGCGCGCCGTACTAAGGAGTCCCCGGCCAATGGCCGGAGGACTTCACCATATATAAGGCACCTCCTCCAAAATGGAGGTGCCCGAGCAATGTTGTTGCACTGTTCACTACTCTGCTTCAGCCCTCAGGTCCCGTTTCCAGTTACCTGCCAGTTTCCTGCCAGTTTCCTGTTTGATTTCTGCCTGTTATCCGCTTACCTGCTTGCTAGCCTGAGGTCCGACCGTCTGCCTTCCGACACCAGTCAGTCTGTCTATGGACCAGCTTGCCCGCTCACCTGGGAGCGCTCATCTGCTACCTGCCTGTTAGCCTACCTGGAGGCTCCGCCGTCACGTGCTGTGACCACCTGCCAGTCCAGACTCTTGCCCGCTCACCTGGGAGCGCTCACCTGCTACCTGTCTGCTAGCCTACCTGGAGGCTCCGCCGTCACGAGCTGTGACCACCTGCCAGTCCAGAGACTCTTGCCCGCTCACCTGGGAGCGCTCATCTGCTACCTACTTGTTTGCCTACCTGGAGGCTCCGCCGTCACGTGCTGTGACCACCTGCTAGTCCAGAGACTCTCGCCTGCTCATCTGGAAGCACACATCTGCCATCTGCCTGCTAGCCTACCTGGAGGCTCAGCAGTCACAGGTCGTACCTACCCTTTACCCAGAGACTGTCCCGGTCACTTGCCGTGACCTCCTGCCCGTTCACCCAGAGACTGTCCCGGTCACTTGCCGTGACCTCCTGCCCGTTTAACCCAGAGACTGTCCCAGTCACTTGCCGTGACCTCCTGCCCGCTTACCCAGAGACTGTCCCGGTCACCTCCTGTGACTACCTGCCTGTTTTCCCTGGTCGCCACCCGCTTCCTTACAAGGACCGCCCCCTTGTATAAGTTGCTCAGAGGTTCCGCTTCCCAGACCCGTTACACATTATAATATATTTAATACACGTGTAAACAACGCAGGAGAATGGTTACCATATGAATGTGCCTCAGGCGGCATTGGACTATCATATTGACCCTAAGGCAAAATAATTTATTATCTATCTATATTATCTATCTCATCACCACATTTAGTAATGGGGCAGCAGAAGTGAAACAAATTCTTCAAAAGTACTGGCCTATCCTGGAGATGGATGGGGATATTGTTCCTTTTTTGGGGGGGTATCCGCATATTACCTATAGTAAGGGACGCTCGTTGCGTGATAGATTGGTGCGGAGCCACTATCTAGCACCAGCGAGTGAGTCTTCGTTGAAATCAGACCTTAAGGGCTGTTTTAGGTGTGGCAACTGCATAAATTGCCTTTCCGTTGAAAACATTAAAGTCTTTAGATGTTGACAGAGAATTTATCATCAGGGATTTCATTAACTGCCGAACGCAGGGAGTTATTTATAGAGGTGTATGCCAATGCGGCCTGGAATACATAGGCAAGACCATACGTGAATTGAGGCGTAGGATTGGTGAGCACCTAGGTGACATTGAACAGGTGAGGGGGAGATTGGGACCGCCTATTACTGCAAAAGGAGACAAGGTGGATCTTTGTGTTGAAAACCGTGTCTCTGCGGGGTTTGAATGAGCGGCTGACATACAGATGCTTCATATAAATTATGCTTTTTGCCTGCAGTTTTTAACTCAACCTATATACCTCATTTTTGTTTGTCCTTTATTCTACTTTTTGCAAGTGAACCAATACTATTGGACATTGATCCTGGGAACACCTCCACCTGAGTTTCCTTTTCTAACTTATGGAGCACCATCCTGACATATTGTGCCATGTATGTCACGCTGTCTCTGTATACTGGAGGTAGGGGGCCTAAGCTGACCCTAAGCTGGGGCCCTGACTAATCCCTCAACCTGGAGGTACTGTTAAAGGTACAGAGGTCCAGGCCGCCAGCGTAACCCCTACCTCCTGAGGATCCCTGCACCTAAGTAATCTAGTCCTGAGAAGGACCCCGATCACAACAAAAGGGAACAAGAAATAATATGCCCACACACAGTACTTAGACGAACGAGACAGTACAAGGGAAAAACCAAAACCACCTTGCATACAACAACTACACAACTACAACAGAGGGAACACCAACGGGAAAGGAGATAAATGATAAAGCGAGGAAAGGGAAAAAACACTTCCAAATACACTTATCTCAGAAACTCCAAACACCACGATCCGCTCTGTAAGTCTGAATGAAATGCTTTCACCGACACTTCCCAAACAGACCAGCAGGCATTTGAAGGAGTCTCACTACAGAAGTATTGATTGCAGCTGGGCAAGGCTGGACCTCATCTAGCACAGAGAGAGAGAGAATTAACTCCCTCACTGCCGAAAAACACAAAGCACCAACAAGTCAGCTGCGAGAAGTCAGGCTGTGTACTCGTGACGATCTTCGTGGCGACACACCCGTGACAATGTACTTGCATTACAGCTGCCTGGGGCTGTTGTTGTGGGCTCTTATTATTGGGCCATTGTGGAGTACACAGTGTGTTTAGGAGCGAGGGTGTTCTATAATGATGCATCTTGAAATGCATCTTGCGGTCCAGCGCACCAGAAGCGACATGGGTGGGTGCTCATAGTGATGCGCTCTCTTGGAAGTGTACTTGCCATTGCCTAAAGTACAACCCAGATAGAGGGTGCCCAGCCCTGTGTTCTACAGTTCTTTGTGCCAATCCCCTGATGACTCAAGATTTTTGAAGAAACGCATCGGGAGGCGCATAGGGTCAGTTCAGGGCTGTCCAGATTTAAAGGGTCAGCTGTGGACTGCCCCTGTAAGGGCGGGAGTCTTGGGGTCTGAAGGGTCAGTCAAGTTAATAGGGACTGACAGGGAGAAGTCGACCCCTTGGACTCGATGATATGGGCCTTTATGGATGAAGATCTTTTGGAGGAACTCTGAGACCAACGAATTTGGTGAGATCTTTCCTTTTATCCATCTGCCCTATCATACATAATTGTTTCTGAACTTTATTGTCTGGTCCTGTTAAAACATGTTATATATATACTGTATATAGGTATTTACTGATGCCTTTGACACTTTTTGACTACTGTCAGGTTATGATCCTATACGGGGACATTGGCAATTTTTTCAGTTTTTAATATATCTGTTATGTGTATTGTCAATTTTGTATTGAGGATTGCCAAAAATCTTTTATTCTTGGCAGTAAAAGTTAAGTTTTAAATCCACTATAGCTGCTATATATATTATCTATCTCTATAGCATTCGCTGCTGGGTTATTATCTATCTCTATAGAATTCGCTGCTGTCTAAAAACACATGCAAAAAACACTACAAAAAAAAAGCAAATCCTCAATTATTTTAGACCTGGATTTTATAGCATTTTTGCTGATTTCATTAAAGTCAATGGTTAAAAAAAACACTGCAAAAATGAGAAAGAATCGACATGCTGCAGATCTGAACCTGCACCAAATCTGCAAGTCACAAATAAGCAACGTGTGCATGAGACTTCAGGATTCTCTTTCAGGATTTGTGACTAATCCGTGCTGCAAAAACGCGACATGCACACAGCCTAATACAAACATCCAGCCACCACTAGGGGGATCCCACTGCCTATTGATTTATATAGCCCTATATCAGTATGTAGAAAGCTCTGCTTAGTGGCATCACATTATTTTTTTTATCAGAGAATGTTCAGGATTTTAAAAAAAAGTAGGCCAGGAGCAGGAAATGGCTTAAAATAATCAATCCTCACATTTGAATTCCCAGGTTATCTCAGCACTGCTACTCTGGTGGTACCAGCTGGTCTTAGTTCGCTTTGCTGTGCAATCATGTGTTGTACGGCCACATTAGTGCTGGAGCCAATCACTGAACACAGCGGTGATGCTAGTATGTACGGAACAAAATTGCTGAGCACAGTGTTGCAGTGAAGTAAACAAAGATCAGAGGAGACCACGGGAGCAGCAGGGAATTGAGTCATCCGTACATAGAAATCATAGGGCCCCATAGCAGAAGTTCTAATTGTACCCCCCCCCGCCTCAAAAAATAAAAATAACAATAATAACAATCAGCGGGATCACAGAAGAGCCATCTCACAAATTTGCGAGATACAGTACAGTAAGAGGAAAATTACTATTGAAGCTCTTAGATTCCCCTTTCATTGCCCCATAAAGTATATTGCCAACAAAAGTGCCCCCCCAAAACACTGCAATACCCTTCAGTGAATTCCTCCGCACGCACGGCATGAGGACCCTACTGTACATCCCCGCCCACCAACCATCTTCCACCCGGCAAAGAATGGTGGCCCCAACACAGTAAGAAGTCCCAACTGTGACACTCACACAGCCCTCCACACAGTATAATGGGCCTCCACACAGTATAATGGCCCCCACAACCGGCCACACAGTATGATAGCCCCAATACAATCCTCCACACTGTATAATTGCGCCTACTAGCCCTCCACACAGTATGATGGACCCTACAGAAACCTTCACACTGTATAACTGCACAAATATAATAGACCCCACATAGCCCTGCAAATAGTATAATGGCCCCTATATAGCCCTGCAAACAGTGTAATGGTCCCCACACAGCCCTCAAAAAAGTATAAAGGCTCCAACACAGCTATTCATATAGTATAATGGCCCCCACATAGCCTTCTAAATGTTGTAATTGCCCCTACATAACCCTCCAAATAGTATAATGGGCCCCACATAGCTCTTAAAATATTATAATGGCCCCTACACAGCCTTCCATCTAATATATATAATTGTCTTATCCCTTCAGTCTGTCTGTCTGTCTGTCCAGGAAATCCCGCTTCGCTCATTGGTCCGGCCGCTGTCTGTCCAGGAAATCCCGCGTCGCTCATTGGTCCGGCCGCGGCCAATCAGCGACACGGGATTTCAGAAAAAAGATGGCGGCCGTTAGCGGCTCATCTGCGACACGGAGGTCAGCGGCGATGCAGCCGGGAGATGAGCGGCGCTAGCAGCAGAACTACCCCGACCGGCGGCGCCGCTGACCTCCATGTGGCTAACGTCGGGAGATCAGCGGCTTGGCCCGCTGATCTCCCGACGGCAAGTGTGAACGGAGGACCGGGGAGCGGCGCCGCCGGTCCGGATACTTCTCCTGCGAGCAGCCAGTCATCTCCCAGCTGCTCGCAGCGGAAGTACCCACACAAGCAGCACCGCTCCCTGGTCCTCACTAATACGACGCTGATTGGTCGCTGCCGCTGGCCGCGACCAATCAGCGATATTGGCGCTAAGTTTAAATACCGCTGTGCGGATTGGTCGCGGCCGCCGCCCGCAACCAATCAGCAGTATTGGCCCCAAATGTAAACCCCGCTCTGCTGATTGGTCACGATTGCCGGCCGCGACCAATCAGCAGTATTGGCGCCAAATTTAAACATCGCTCTGCTGATTGGTCGCGGTTGCCGGCCGCTACTAATCAGCATTATTGGCGCCAAATTTAAACACCGCTCTGCTGATTGGTTGCGGCCGTGACCAATCACCATTATTGGCGCCAAATTTAAACACCGCTCTGCTGATTGGTCGTGACTGCCGGCCGCAACCAATCAGCATTATTGGCGCCAAATTTAAACCCTGCTCTGCTGATTGGTCACGTTCGCTGGCCGCGACCAATCAGCGATATAGGAGCCAAATTTAAACACCGCTTTGCTGATTGCGCCCGGTCGGCCGCATACATATTCTAGAATACCCGATGCGTTTGAATCGGGCCCCCATCTAGTATAGTATAATGGGCCCCACATAGTCCTCTATATAGTATAATAGGCCCCACGTTGCCTTCCATACAGTATAATGGGCCCCACATAGCCCTCCATATAGTATAATGGGCCCCACATAGTCCTCTATATAGTATAATGGGCCCCACGTTGCCTTCCATACAGTATAATGGGCCCCACATAGTCCTCCATACAGTATAATGGACCCCACATGAGACATCAGACATAGAGGGAGAATGATGGTGGAGGGAATGTCAGCTGAGCCTCCCTCCTCCATCATTGCTTTCAACTCTATCGGCATTCAGGATGTTTCTGACATGCTGCAGTGTTTCAGATAAAACATTTTTTGTAAAGCCGTCCGGGGACTATGTGTGACGCTCGCAAGCCCTGCCCTGGGAAGATGGGGGATACTCGGAGCCGGGTCAGATGTTGAGGGGGATGCAGCCGTGGCCCGGACCCGTTCCGTGCCCAGGGCCGTCACATTAAAAATGATGTTAGGGCTTTCCGGGTTGAGTGGTAATTGACGACTACGCCACCTGTGGTGTCTGGTGAAGGGCCACCAGCGCCGCTAGCAGTCCGCTGAGGCCCGTTGTCATGGCGGCTAAAGTTCTCGCTGCTCCCCACAGGCGGAGCGTGGCCTCAGGGCAGGCACGGCAGGATAGAGGAGGGTTAGTAGTGCGGGGAGTAAGGGCACCGCGTCGCGTGGTATGGCGCGTAATGAACAGTCCGGAGGCCATAGGGATGAACTTCCAAGGCTTTTCTCACAGTTCTCTCTCAAGCAGCGCAAGGCTTCTCCCTGCTCCTCGCGGAGTCCTGCGGCCACCAGGGACGAGGGTCCGACTACCTCTGAGGAAGTTCAGTGTGAGGTAGCATCCCTACACCAGAGTGTTCCTGCACTACAGACTTTACCCTTTCCCGTCTGTGCGTGTGTAGATAGGCCGGTTCTCCCTCTGAGCTCCTCTCAGGTGTAGGGCTCGGGTGGCAATTCCTCTCCATCCGAAGCCCGGCGGGATCCTCAGGGCCTAACCGGGCTTTCCCGTCCTGGACGTAGAGTACAAGGTCGGGTGTCGGGGGCCGGTACCCCTCTTGCAGCCGGAATCCCTCTGAATAAATCAGGTAGGCGAGGACAGGTGGCGTGCTCCGCTCCGTCTGCATCCTCCCCGGGACCCATTTGCTAGCGAGCCACACTCTAAAGCTCCCGGGCCTTCTTGATCCTGGTCCTTGGCCGGGTTGAGACATTCCTTGTCTGCAACCTTCCTCTCGTCCCATAGATCGGGGTACGAGGGCTGTGTCCCATGCCGGTGCAGACCCACACAGGATCTGCGCTCCCGGAGGGAAGTCACATTACACACAGTATTTTGACAGCACAGTACGACCACTTGACAGACACACTGTCAGAGACGAGAGAACAGACGGACCAAGATCAAAGATCGCATACTATTAAATATGAAATTTGAAGTGTACTAACTAACTGTTCCTCCACCCACACCCACTAACTGGTTCCTACCACTTTGTGTTCCCCAGTATCCCTGTAACCAGGGGAGCAGCACTAGTGCAAAATAGCTCACTCTGGTGGAATGTGGTGTTGGATGCAAAAGGCTAGGTCACTACCATCACACTGGCCTTACCTCAGAGGAGGAACACCACACTCCATTAAAGAAGTGCAGCATTCCTGTGGCGGTCGAACCCTCAGGGGCGCCACATTTACATCTCAGCAGGTGACTAATCCCCGGTCAACTGTCCGTCTTGGGGAGCACAGCGAGGAGAAGCCACAACGGCTGCAATAACTGAACTAGTTTCTGAATCAGATGACAGGCTGCTTTTAACATATTTTTTCTCTTAACCTTTTGTTTTTGTTTGTTAATACTCAGAACTTCCCCTTACTCTTATAGGAGTTTCCGGGTGATGGAAAACCCTCCAATGTTTCCCCATGCCAATCTACTTTGTTGTTTTGTTGGCTACATTAAAAACCCAATATAACAAAATAATAAAATAGAGGCAGTGATGGGTTTATGACGCAGTTCACATAGTGGGACACAAACCACAATCAGGGTTTTCCTGTTGATTAGGGAAAGCATCGTTTTATGACGGCTCTGCTTCCTCTTTACATGTAAGTAGATTTATCACCAACACCATATTGTGGCTTTCTGACCTCCGCAGTCTGAATTTTCAAATGTCATGTCTCTGGTCGAGCTTAATTCCTTTTTTAATGAAGGTCCTTAAAGGGAAGCACAAAACGTCCTATTGTTTAAATCAGGTTTTTGTTTCAAATATATTTTTTTTTTACGATGTTTATATGTCATATCACAATCTTTATTAAAAAATACAAAATAGAAATCTTGCCGTTTTCACACTGACCACTGAGAATTTTTCAGACTCTAGCTTTGTGTTGTTTCAGGAAATCCACATGTACATTAGCTGCAATGAAGAGACTCCGACCCTAAGTTTTGTATTAAAGCATCTAATGAGCGTGTGCACACATCATTGTGAAGGGAGGGGGAGCAGGTGAGCTGTGACATCGTCTATTGTGATTGGTGGATCCTGTGTTATAAGTGGTGTATAGACGTGTTAGGGTCTATGCACAGAATGTATTTTATCCGCTGGCATTACCAAATAATTTTTGCTGTAGAAAGACACTTCAAGAAAACGCTGGCGGTATTTTACCTAAAGCGTCTTTACTGACGTTGTTTTACACATCTTTTTTTGCCTGTAATGTCTTTTTCTTTAAATTCTAAATAAAAAATAATGGCACCTTCAAAGTGGAAGCCACTAGAAGAAAGGACCAGTCAATTCTTTTAACCACATCACACCTTTCAAAGCCTGAAGCAGATAAAAGAAGTAAAAAAAACTAGAGCATTTGCACAGCAAGTGATTTTGACATTGCTGTGCATATGTTAATTTTTTATGTTTTTTACCACTTTTTCAGGTGGGTTCCAAGCAGAATTTGTTCACATACCCTTACCTGTCATTCAGGGGCATACATAAAATTGGTGCAATCTGTGCAGCCCCAGAGGTAGTGGGGCCCATTACTACCTCAAAAGCAGGTGGAATTATGCATCTTTTCCCCTTTTCCTAGAGCCTTAACTTTTTTATTTTTCCATCGAAATAGCCATATGAGGGCTTGTTTCTAGCAGGACAAGTTGTATTTTGAATAACACCATATCATGTGATGTACTGGAAAGCGGTAAATAAAATGCCAAGTGCAACGAAATTTCGAAAGAAGTGCAATCCCACAATTGTTTTTTCTTTTTTTATGCACCATGTTCACTATACCATAAGCGACCTGGCAATATGATTCTCTAAGTCAGGGGTCCTCAAACTTTTTAAACAGGGGGCCAGTTCACGGTCCCTCAGACCATTGGAGGGCCGGAATATAGTTTTTAAAAAAAACTATGAACAAATTCCTATGCACACTGCACATATCTTATTTTGTAGTAAAAAAAACAATACAGGAACAAATACAATATTTAAAATGAAGAACAAGTAAAATTAAATCAACCGGTATTTCAATAGGTAGGTAACTGTACCCAATAGGCAGCATAGGTCCTCAATAGGCAGGTAAATGTCCCCAATAGGCAGCATAGGTCGTCAATAGGCAGGTAAATATCCCCAATAGGCTGCATAGGTCCCCAATAGGCAGGTAAATGTACCCAATAGGCAGCATAGGTCCCCAATAGGCAGGTAAACGTCCCCAATAGGCAGGTAAATGTCCCCAATAGGCAGGTAAATATCCCCAATAGGCAGCATAGGTCCTCAATGGGCAGGTAAATGTTCCCAATAGGCAGGCTGTTTCCCCCTTATAATGCTATATGCAGGCTGTTCAACCCCTTATAATGCCCCATGCAGGCTGTTCCCCCCTTATAATGCCCCATGCTGGATGCCACCCCCCATATAATGCCCCATGCAGCATGTCACCCCCCCATATAATGCCCCATGCAGCATGTCACCCCCCCATATTATGCCCCATGCAGCATGTCACCCACCCCCCGCAATATTATGCCCCATGCAGGATGTCCCTTTCCCCTCATATAATGCTCCATGCAGGATGTCCCTTTCCCCCCCATATAATGCCGAATGCAGGATGTCACCCCCCATATAATGCCCCATGCAGGATGTCACTCCCCATAAAATGCCCCATGCAGCATGTCACCCCCCCATATAATGCCCCATGCAGCATGTCACCCCCCCATATAATGCACATGCAGCATGTCATCCCCCCCATATAATGCCCCATGCAGGATGTCACCCCCCATATTATACCCCTTGCAGGATGTCACCCCCCCATACATTTAAAAAAAAAATAAAAAAATCCAATACTCACCTCACTTCTCACTTGCTGCCGCTGCCGCTGCTCTACTCTGGTCTGGACTCCAGCGTCGCGGCGGCGTCGTCCCGCTCTGCGCTGCCTGTGACGGCACTCGGGAGGGCGCGGTGTAAAGATGTCACCGCACCCTCTGACCTGAGACGTCACAGGAAGCGCAGAGCAGGAAGACAGCGGATCTGCAGAGGCACGGGGAGAGGTAAGTATCTGCCTGCCGGGGCCCTGAGCAGGCGGGGGAGAAGGGCGGGCGCTGACACCGCTCTCACCTCCTCCGCCCATAGCCCGGCGGTGTTAGAACCTTGCTCTTAGGTCTTTTTTCCTTTGCTGGTCACATGACCTTGTTGGCCTATTTAATCCTGCTCCGCCCTTCTGGCTTTGCTGGACTTCATTGTATATCTACTTTCTAGCTAGCCTGTGCTCTGTGTCTTGCTCTGTTAGTTTGCTTGGTCTACTGACCTCTATGTTCTATATATTTTGTTTGTTTGTCTGTCTGCTACTATTTCTGTTAGGAGGTGTCCCATATTCCTCCCAGTCCTTAGTACTTGTAGGGATTCCTTCCCCACATCTATAGGTCTCCGTACAGACTAGCTTAGGACTTTAGCAGGTCTGATCGCAGGATCAGGTCCCCTGTTACATCGTACGGATTAAGCTGAGTTCTATCGTAGGGACAGATCTCCTCTCTTTCCTTAGCTCTGGTAGCAGAACATAACAGGCGGGCCGGATAAAAGTCCGTAGTTTGAGGACCCCTACTCTAAGTCAATACAATTATAGTGATCCCAAACATGTATAGTTTTTTTTAATTATTATTATATATACACTACTGACCAAAAGTTTGGACACACCTTCTCATTTAAAGATTTTTCTGTATTTTCATGACTATGAAAATTGTACATTCACACTGAAGACATCAAAACTATGAATTAACACATGTGGAATTATATACTTAACAAAAAAGTGTGAAACAACTGAAAATATGTCTTATATTCTAGGTTCTTCAAAGTAGCAACCTTTTGCTTTGATCACTGCTTTGCACACTCTTGGCATTCTCTTGATGAGCTTCAAGAGGTAGTCACCGGAAATTCCACATGTGTTAATTCATAGTTTTGATGCCTTCAGTGTGAATGTACAATTTTCATAGTCATGAAAATACAGAAAAATCTTTAAATGAGAAGGTGTGTCCAAACTTTTGGTCTGTACTATATATATATATACATATATACTGTATATATATATACACACACACACGTACTTCTCACAAAATTAGAATATCATCAAAAAGATCATTTATTTCAGTTCTTCAATACAAAAAGTGAAACTCATATATTATATAGAGTCATTAGAAACAGAGTGATCTATTTCAAGTGTATTTCTGTTAATGTTGATGATTATGGCTTACAGCCAATGAAAACACAAAAGTCATTATCTCAGTAAATTAGAATACTTTATAACAACAGCTTGAAAAATTATTTTAAAATCCGAATTGTTGGCCTACTGAAATGTATGTTCAGTAAATGAACTCAATACTTGGTCGGCGCTCCTTTTGCATCAATTACTGCATCAATGCGGCGTGGCATGGAGGCGATCAGCCTGTGGCACTGCTGAGGTGTTATGGAAGCCCAGGTTGCTTTGATAGCAGCCTTCAGCTCGTCTGCATTGTTGGGTCTGGTGTCTCATCTTCCTCTTGACAATACCCCATAGATTCTCTATAATAGATTTTCTATGGGGTTAAGGTCAGGCGAGTTTGCTAGCCAATCAAGCACAGTGATACTGTTGTTTTTAAACCAGGTATTGGTACTTTTGGCAGTGTGGACAGGTGCCAAGTCCTGCTGGAGAATGACATTTCCATCTCTAAAAAGCTTGTAGGCAGAGGGAAGCATGAAGTGCTCTAAAATTTCCTGGTAGACGGCTGTGCTGACTTTGGTCTTGATAAAACACAGTAGACCTACACCAGCAGATGACATGGCTCCCCAAACCATCACTGATTGTGGAAACTTCACACTAGACCTCAAGCAGCTTGGATTGTGTGCCTCTCTACTCTTCCTCCAGACTCTGGGATCTTGATTTCCAAATGACAATTGGAACTCTGGGACCTTGTGGAGTGTGTCAATGCCTGCCTTTTTGACATCTGTCAAGTCAGCAGTCTTCCCCATGATTTTGGAGCCTACTGAAACAGACTAAGGGACCTTTTTTAACGCTTTGGAAGCCTTTGCAGGTGTTTTTTGTTAATTATTTTAATTTACTGAGATAATGACTTTTGTATTTTCATTGGCTGTAAGCCATAATCATCAACATTAACAGAAATAAACACTTGAAATAGATCACTCTGTTTGTAATGACTCTATATAATATGAGTTTCACTTTTTGTATTGAAGAACTGAAATAAATAAACGTTTTGATGATATTCTAATTTTGTGAGATTAACCTGTATATAGTAGGGAAGGAGAATTCGGAAATTCCGTTGGAGACTTGAATTTGCCATCATCAGGTCACTTGTGCAATATACAAAAATCAGATGAGCTCACATGAATACTGACATGACAGGTATGAGGGTCTTCAGCAGAGCCATGGCAACTCATTGGCGCCCCGCGAACATGTCATGCAGGTGCCGATGGGCGAATGGAATGAGGCACCCCCCTGCCGGTGCGCTGTAAATGCCACTGTCAGAGATTGATAGTAGCATTTAACCAGTCTACAGCCACGTGTGGAGCTTGCTACATGTGCGACTGTTAGAGGCAGATGATGGCTGAATTTCACAACCATCACCTGCTGGGTAAGATATGGGCTCAGGAACTGAGCCCACATAAAAGTCAGGGAGCCGGCATATGTGTATGTTATATGTCGGTAAAGGGTCAAGACTGTTGTAGCACACAGTCTTATTCAAGGACTTGCTGGAGTACAATGCACCAAATTTATTAAGAAGCGCAAAAGACTTAATGAATTTGGCACATTTTATGAGCAGCGTGCACTTCTGATCAGGAGAGCTGACTGTCAGTCATTACATGTCTCATACAGGTAATGCCCTCTTTCATCTAAAATAAGCTCTCGTGACAGATTCTCAGGGAGATCTATCTCCGGCTCCATAGATCTTAACAGCTCCTTTACATATTGAGGATTTCTCTGGAATAAGAAGTCGGATCGCAGATATAAAGATATTTTATTCAACTTTCTATGACCTACATGCCCATATAGACGGCTTAGGAGGGTTGCTTCTACTGACAGATGCCCTTTAATGAATTTGCGCCTATGAGTCTTGCCCCGATGGCAAGTGTGAAAATTTCAAGTTTACTAATTTTGCTTTTTAAAGCATTTCTCCAGCATTATTTTCATTTCAGTGCTGGAGTGATGCCACTAACATAAGGTTCCTGCCTCTAGTATCATACTTATCAGCTGCCGTCTTCAGCTCTTCCTACTTTGCTCCAGACCCGTGTAAGGTCTGTAGGGCAGTAGTCATGGGCGAGGGGCTGCGTTCTCACACTCTGGCACCCCACAAATAAACTGTGTCCCAGTCCCTTAGTGTCACGCTGTGTACAATGCAGTGTACTCACATTTAGGCCGCAAGCATCCGCTGTCTCCAAGATCCTGGATCCAGGAACAGCTGCTCATAAATCAGGGGACACTTGCTTCATAACAAACAGTTCAACTTTACTTAGCAGTCCATGTTCAATTGATGTTACAGCACAGTACGTTTACATCTTCTCCCTGAGCTATCCCTTCGTTTTAATCACTCCTTCGGCCCCTGGCATACTCTATTTGGCTCTGCAGCTCTCATGAGACCCGTCCCGTCTCCCTCATGCATCTCCGCGTCCAGCTTCCACTTGTTGCAAGGCAATAAGACACACTTTCCAGTCCCTATTTCTGGCCGTAGGTCCCGGACATTGCAGGGATGTCTGCTAAAGACAGTAGCCGACATTCTAATGCTGCCTGAACAGTGCGTACTTCTCGCACCCTCCAGCCCTGTGGCCTTGAATGCTTCTAACACTTTCTTTATCTTGTAATCTAATCTCTCACTCCAAACCCACTGCACTAACTGGGAAGTGCTCCCCTTCTTAACTGACCCAGACCCTTTCCAAGCTGTGGTGGTATAATGCGCCACCTGGGCCGTGGGGTACTCGGTGCCGGGCGGGTCGGTGCAGGGGATGTCACAGTGGCAGTGACCTGGTCTATGACCCAGGGCGGTCAATAAAGGGGAAAAAAGTAAAAGGGGAAATGACGCCACCTGTGGTATGCGGCTATATGGAGCCGCCGCTGCGGAGCAGGTCCTCTGGAGCTGTTGGTAATGCAGCAGAGTTGGTTCAGCTCTCCACAGGTAGAGCTTAGCTCCAGGGCGGTCCTGTGATGGAAAATGATGAGGTAGCTCTTGTTGTGCAGTATAGTGCATGGCTGGTGATGGCGCAGCAATAATTCACAGAGACAGTGGGGTGCAGTCTTCAAGGTTTACTCACGATTATCACGTTGCTCCTGGTTACAACGGCCAAATTATCACCACCCGCAGCGTTCTGCGTTCACCGAGACAGGGGTTCAGCAATCCCTCAGGTAATTCAAGAGCACTTAATGGGACCCCGTTCTCTGTGCCTTCCTCGGTCGTCTTCCCGCCCTGGCTCTCACCCTCCAGCCCTGCGCCTCGCAACCAGTGTCCCAAGCCGGTAACCTCAGATCTTGGCGGGCAACCTTGAGTTCCCTGGATCCTGTGCGGCTACCTTTTTGGTGATTAATTGCGGCTGTGGGCAACTACACCCGAAAATGTAGAAGCCTCTGGTTTCTAGCTGAATATTGTAATTCCGACTAGTTAGGGGCCAGTCCACTTTGCTGCCTGATCCCTCCATGTCCTGGTAGATTTGGGCGTACGGGTGGCCTCCAGCACTTCCCTTACCCCTAGGATCCCCTCTTTCTTTCTGGAGCCTTCCTCTCTTCAGTCTGACCTCCTGGGCCTCTCTCACTCAGGCCCGTTCCTCCCAAGCAGAGCTCCTGCAGAGCTCCTGCTCTTTTCACTGTCCTCCTCTTACTGAACACTGTCTTTCAAGATGGTTCCCTCTTTTATACAACTCCTGCAGTGCTCCCCTGTTGCTCTTCCTCCACCCACACCCACTACATGGTTCCGTCCTCCAGCTAGGGCCCAGGGACTGTGCTCTCCCTTAGGAGCAATCTCGCCCTGCCCTCTGAAGTGGAGTGTAATGGATTCAAGTGTGTGGGTCCTGGGCAGTACTCCATCCTTACCTGAGAGTGAGATACCACACCTCTGGGTGAGATGCACTACCTCTGTGGCGACTGCTCTCTCAAGGACGCCACACAGGTCCCAAACATTAAACTGTATCATAACCTGTCTGTCCCAGCAGTCTGTTGCTGGGGAAACTTCCCCTTTGACCTACTTAACTTCAGCCACTATCCCTACACACTATACATGAATAACATTATACATTAATTATAATACATTACATTAACTGCATCACTTAGTGCTTATAGAATTCTATGCAGATTCTCATATTACATTACTCATACAATACAATAAAACCATGTCATAACACATATTCAAATACAGTTCTTACAGACGTTGTCTTTAATGGGAGAGGCGTATGACAGCTTCTGTCACACCCTTACACCCGCGCTGCCATCTTGTAACCATAACTTCTGGCTGACCGGAAGTCAGAGGTAACAGTCACAAGCTCTCAATGTAAGTCTATGAAGACCCCGTTCTGCCCTCTTTCTGGCTCTCATAGACTTACCTTTAGTTGTGAGTTCCAGATTGGCCAGCAAACACTGGAGCGATCAGGCAGGTCAAAATCTGCTGGAGACTGACCGGAGCGGTGCAGAAAGAAGATGAAGATGGCAGCTGGTAATTGTAATACTGAGTGCAGGAAACTCAAATTCGTAGCACCACTCCAGCGCTGCAATAAAAAAAAAAATGCTGGAGTGGTGCTTTAATAAAGATGATGATAAGAAAAAAAAATTCACAAAATGTTTAAATACTTGTAATACAAAAGCCTAAGTTAAACAATTGGATTATTTTTTGATGACAGCTTCCCTTTTAGGTGTGCTAGTAAACAGAAGTGACATTAAGTTTTCCGAACACATATTTCTGAAATGAATACGAACAACGCAGCAGGTCTTTACTATGCATGACAACATGCGATGCTAAAAATGTCATTTATAACAAAAAGTACAGTGAATGGTTATATATATTACACTGTGTGCAGAATTATTAGGCAAATGAGTATTTTGATCACATGATACTTTTTATACATGTTGTCCTACTCCAAGCTGCATAGGCTTGAGAGCCAACTACCAATTAAGTAAATCTGGTGATGTGCATCTCTGTGATGAGGAGGGGTGTTGACTAATGACATCAACACCCTATATAAGGTGTGCTTAATTATTAGGCAACTTCCTTTCCTTTGGCAAAACGGGTCAGAAGAGAGATTTGACAGGCTCTGAAAAGTCCAAAATTGTGAGATGTCTTGCAGAGGGATGCAGCAGTCTTGAAATTTCCAAACTTTTGAACTGTGATCACCGAACAATCAAGCGTTTCATGGCAAATAGCCAACAGGGTCGCAAGAAGCGTGTTGGCCAAAAAAGGCGCAAAATAACTGCCCATGAATTGAGGAAAATCAAGCGTGAAGCTGCCAAGATGCCATTCGCCACCAGTTTTGCCATATTTCAGAGCTGCAACGTTACTGGAGTATCAAAAAGCACAAGGTGTGCGATACTCAGGGACATGGCCAAGGTAAGGTAGGCTGAAAAACGACCACCTTTGAACAAGAAACATAAGATAAAACGTCAAGAATGGGCCAAGAAATATCTTAAGACTGATTTTTCAAAGGTTTTATCGACTGATGAAATGAGTGTGACTCTTGATGGGCCAGATGGATGGGCCAGAGGCTTGATCAGTAAGGGGCAGAGAGCTCCACTCCGACTCAGACGCCAGCAAGGTGGAGGTGGGGTACTGGTATGGGCTGGTATAATCAAAGATGAACTTGTGGGACCTTTTTGGGTTGAGGATGGAGTGAAGCTCAACTCCCAGACCTACTGCCAGTTTCTGGAAGACAACTTCTTCAAGCAGTGGTACAGGAAGAAGTCGGTATCGTTCAAGAAAAACATGATTTTCATGCAGGACAATGCTCCATCACATGCATCCAACTACTCCACAGCGTGGCTGGCCAGTAAAGGTCTAAAAGAAGAAAAAATAATGACATGGCCCCCTTGTTCACCTGATCTGAACCCCATAGAGAACCTGTGGTCCATCATAAAATGTGAGATCTACAGGCAGGGAAAACAGTACACCTCTCGAAACAGTGTCTGGGAGGCTGTGGTGGCTGCTGCACGCAATGCTGATCGAAAACAGATCAAGCAACTGACAGAATCTATGGATGGAAGGCTGTTGAGTGTCACCATAAAGAAAGGTGGCTATATTGATCACTAACTTTTTTTGTTGCTGTTTTTGCATGTCAGAAATGTTTATTTCTAAATTTTGTGCACTGATATTGGTTTACCTGTTGAAAATAAGTGAGATGGGATTATATTTGGTTTTTATTAAGTTGCCTAATAATTCTGCACAGTAATAGTTACCTGCACAAACAGATATCCTCCTAAGATAGCCAAATCTAAAAAAAAACCACTCCAACTTCCAAAAATATTAAGCTTGGATATTTATGAGTCTTTTGGGTGATTGAGAACATAGTTGTTGATCAATAATAAAAATAATTCTCTAAAATACAACTTGCCTAATAATTCTGCACACAATGTATATGCATACGTAATGCAATGATTTTCCAGTAGGTCATGGTAAGTTCATATATGATATACTTTGCTTTCCTGTTCAATGGAGATAATTACACTTATGGATAAAACAGCAAAAGTACAAACACATTATTTCTGTAGATGTAATGACAATGACATTTTAGCTGATCGCTTACTTCATAATGATTCTTCCAGGAAATTGCTATTAGAAAGTATATTCTACAAGAGAAAAAATAATGACATAAGATTGCTGATGCTAAAAGAGCATGTGTCTGTTCCCCCTTTTCTGATGGAAAGTTTGAGCTATGTAGAAAATGCAAAAATAGATAAATGAATGCAAATTATATATGTACCGATATATGCTAGAGATGACATTTTAAAAATTGAAACATCTGAAATGTTCTACATAGTCATTAGATTGAAAGAATGTATGCTCTATGGGCTACCATCAGATTAGGGTGGGTTTTGTAAAGATTTCACATATATACAAAGGGTAAGGTTTCTGATTTTGGAGAATGGCATGCCGGACCTGACATGCCAGTATGAGGAGACTTAAATGCCTTACATGTAGTGTTGAGCAAGCATGCTCGACACTGCTCAGTACTCGCCCGAGCATCTCACTACTCGAGATGTTCGGCGACCACCGAGCATTTCCGGGTTACTCGGGCGGGAGCTCGGGTCTCCGCCCTGCACGTTTGGCGCTCTTTACAGAGCCAATTAACATGCAGGGATTGCCAGCCAGTCACTGTAATGCCGCAGCCATGTTGTTTGTGGGCATTACAGTGATTGGCTGGCTGCACAGCGTCACCTCGAGTATTTAAAACTGGGCGCCGCCATCTTGGACACAGTCGCCCGGGATCAGACAGTATAGGGTCAGTGCTGCTGAGTTAGGGAGAGATATATAGTGCGAAATAGTGTAGGGTCTCTAAAGCCTGCCAAATCAAACAAACAGTCCTTCTCAGGACTAATATCCATCCCAGATATCAGGCAGGCAGGCAGGCTGTATAGGAGACACAGTGGTTATACCAACAAACACTGCATTACAGTACTGTGTGCTCCTGCTGGTCAAATTGCTAGACTTATCCCCCGGTCTCAGGGGCCAGGAAAAATCCTTTTTTTTTTTTCATCTAAGTCCTGTATTTTTTTTTTCCTCAGTCAGACTGTACAAATACGTGTCTTATTAACCTTTTGGTATCCCCCCCCAAAAAAAAAAAAAAAAATTGAGTGTGTCTGTGAGTGTTCAGACACCAATATATCTGTTTAAAAGAGTCTGGTGTAAGCCAGATAACTAGAACTTTGGTTTTGCAGTTCCACGGTTCAAATCTCTGTATTATCCAGCTTTTGGCCGTTTTTCCGTAAAAAAAAAAAACTGTAATAGTGTCTCGCTGACTGTTCAGACACAAATATATCTGTTTATAAGATTCTGGTGTAGGCCACATAACTTTAACTGTGGTTTTGCAGTTCCACGGTTCAAATTTCTGTATTATCCTGCTTTAGGCATTTTTCTGTAAAAAAAAAAACAGTAATAGTGTCTCCCTCACTGTTCAGACACAAATACAGTTAGGTCCATATATATTTGGACAGAGACAACATCTTCTAATTTTGGTTCTAGACATTACCACAATGAATTTTAAACAAAACAATTCAGATGCAGTTGAAGTTCAGACTTTCAGCTTTCATTTGAGGGTATCCACATTAAAATTGGATGGATGAAGGGTTTAGGAGTTTCAGCTCCTTAACATGTGCCACCCTGTTTTTAAAGGGACCAAAAGTAATTGGACAATTGACTCCAAGACTATTTCATGGACAGGTGTGGGCAATCCCTTCGTTATGTCATTCTCAATTAAGCAGATAAAAGGCCTGGAGTTGATTTGAGGTGTGTTGCTTGCATTTGGAAGGTTTTGCTGTGAAGTAAACATGCGGTCAAAGGAGTTCTCCGTGCAGGTGAAACAAGCCATCCTTAAGCTGCAGAAACAGAAAAAACCCATCCGAGAAATTGCTACAATATTAGGAGTGGCAAAATCTACAGTTTGGTACATCCTGAGAAAGAAAGAAAGCACTGGTGAACTCATCAATGCAAAAAGACCTGGGCGCCCACGGAAGACAACAGTGGTGGATGATCGCAGAATAATCTCCATGGTGAAGAGAAACCCTTCACAACAGCCAACCAAGTGAACAACACTCTCCAGGAGGTAGGCGTATCAATATCCAAATCTATTATAAAGAGAAGACTGCATGAAAGTAAATACAGAGGGTTCACTGCACGGTGCAAGCCACTCATAAGCATCAAGAATAAAAAGGCTAGACTGGACTTTGCTAAAAAACATCTAAAAAAGCCAGCACAGTTCTGGAAGAACATTCTTTGGACAGATGAAACCAAGATCAACCTCTACCAGAATGATGGAAAGAGAAAAGTATGGCGAATGCGTGGTACAGCTCATGATCCAAAGCATACCACATCATCTGTAAAACACAGCGGAGGCAGTGTGATGGCTTGGGCATGCATGGCTGCCAGTGGCACTGGCTCACTAGTGTTTATCGATGATGTGACACAGGACAGAAGCAGCCGAATGAATTCTGATGTATTCAGAGCCATACTGTGTGCTCAGATCCAGCCAAATGCAGCCAAACTGATTGGTCGTCGTTTCATACTACAGATGGACAATGACCCAAAACATAAAGCCAAAGCAACCCAGGAGTTTATTAAAGCAAAGAAGTGGAATATTCTTGAATGGCCAAGTCAGTCACCTGATCTCAACCCAATTGAGCATGCATTTCACTTGTTAAAGACTAAACTTCAGACAGAAAGGCCCACAAACAAACAGCAACTGAAAACCACCGCAGTGAAGGCCTGGCAGAGCATCAAAAAGGAGGAAACACAGCGTCTGGTGATGTCCATGAGTTCAAGACTTCAGGCAGTCATTGCCAACCAAGGGTTTTTAACCAAGTACTAGAAATGAACATTTTATTTACAATTATTTAATCTGTCCAATTACTTTTGGTCCCTTTAAAAACAGGGTGGCACATGTTAAGGAGCTGAAACTCCTAAACCCTTCATCCAATTTTAATGTGAATATCCTAAAATGAAAGCTGAAAGTCTGAACTTCAACTGCATCTGAATTGTTTTGTTTAAAATTCATTGTGGTAATGTCTAGAACCAAAATTAGAAAAATGTCTCTGTCCAAATATATATGGACCTAGCTGTATATCTGTTTAAAAGATTCTGGTGTAGGCCACATAACTATAACTGTGGTTTTGCAGTTCCATGGTTCAAATCTCTGTATTATCCAGCTTTTGGCCGTTTTTCCGTAAAAAAAACAGTAATAGTGTCTCGCTGACTGTTCAAACACATATATATCTGTTTATAAGAGTCTGGTGTAGGCCAGATAACTAGAACTGTGGTTTTGCAGTTCCACGGTTCAAATCTCTGTATCATCCACCTTTTTGCCTTTTTTACATGAAAAAAAAAAAAAATTGAGTGTCTCGCTCAGTGTTCAGACACAAATATATCTGTTTAAAAGATTCTGGTGTAGGCCAGAGAAATAGAACTGTGGTTTTCCTCTTCCACGGTTCTAATCTCCTTTTTATTACCCTTTTTCCATTGATAGTGCGAGTGTAAGCTATTTTACTTCATTTACAATGGGCAAGGCGCGTGGCAAGGGACGTGGAACTGGACATTCTGGTGATTGTATGTGTAGAGGACGGGGCCGTGGCCAAGGTGAAAATGTGCCACAACCAATAGTCACATCTTCTCGCTCCCACTACTTGACCGAATTACTAGGGAAGCACACTACAACACCAGTATTGCGAACTGATCAGTGTGAACAGGTTATTAATTGGATAGCAGATAATACTTCCAGTTACCTGGGCACCACCACCTCCGGTCTGTCTTCCACACGGTCAAGTTTTAGTAGCCGTGAGTCTCGACTGCATACTCTTCCTCACCCTGATGCTCATTCCTCCCACCATGCGGAGTGTTGTCAGACAGCAACCGATCCCACACTTGGACACTCTGAAGAGCTGTTCACTGGTCCATTTCCATATTTGTGCCCCTCGCCTGCTCCGCTTGAAGTGGTGGAAGAGGAGATCCCATGTAGCGATGCCCAAATATTTGAACAGCCACGGCCAGAGGAAGTCGACGCTGGCAATTTGTCACAAGAGGTGGATGATGACGAGACACAATTGCCACGAAGTGAGGAGGAGGATCGTGGTGCGCAAGTGGAAGAGGAGGAGGTGGTGGATGATCTAGTAACTGACCCAACGTGGCAGGAGGACACGCAGAGCGAGGCCAGCAGCACACAGGGGGAGGGAGGCAGAGTACCCCAACAGGCAGGAAGAAGCAGTGTGGTGGCCGCACACAGAAGGCGGGCAACAGTTCCCCGTAACACCAACACAAGGGACGTTGCCAGTACAACCGGTAGGTCTTCCATAGTCTGCAATTTTTTTAAAGACTCTGCTGATAACCCCAAAAAGGCCATTTGTACCACCTGCCATGCCAGCATCAGCAGGGGTGACAAAACTACCAGCCTGACCACCACCAGCATGATCAGGCACATGTCAGCAAAGCACGCGACTTTGTGGGGCGAACCCCAGGGTCCACGACCAGTGTCAGCGGGTGTCACCACTGCTTCTTCCGCTGTTGTGCGTGTAAGAGAACCCCCTGTTGTGCGTGCAAGGCAATCCCCTGTCCATACTGCATGCAAAGATGCCCCCTCCTCTCAGTCTTCACTTGTTATGGCAGTTTCTCAAGAAACAGCATCAACGTCCATGTCCACCGCAGCGTTCAATTGTCCATATCCCAGAGCTTTGACCGAAAGTGCAAATTCGCAGCCAACGCCCCACAGGCCACAGTCCTAAATGCACACATTTCACGACTGCTTGCGTTGGAAATGCTGCCTTTTAGGCTGGTGGAGACGGAGTTCTTCCGCAACCTTATGGCGGTGGCCGTCCCTCGGTGCTCGGTCCCCAGCCGACAGTATTTTGCCCGGTGTGCCATCCCCGCACTGCACAAGAACGTGTCCCAAAACATCTGCCGTGCCCTCAACAACGCAGTTACTGGGAGGGTCCACCTGACAACGGACACGTGGACAAGTGCTTGTGGCCAGGGACGGTACATCTCCCTGACGGCACACTGGGTAAACATACTGGAAGCCGGGACCCAGTCGGACCTTGGGATGGAACACATCCTCCCCACACCGAGGATTGAGGGCCCTATGTCAGTCAGAGTTGCCCCCACAATGTACAGCTCCTGTGCATCATCCTCCTCCTCCTGCTCATGTTCAGCCTCCATCTCAGATATCACCACATCAGTTACAAGCTGGAAGCACTGCAGTACTGCCTCAGCCAAGCGGCAACAGGCTGTGCTGAAACTCATAAGCTTAGGTGATTAACGTCACACTGCTTGTGAGTTGTGGACAGCTGTGAAAGAGCAGGCAGATCTGTGGCTGAAACCGCTGAACCTACATCCAGGCATGGTCGTGTGTGACAATGGCCGTAACCTGGTGGCGACTCTGAGGCGAGGCGAGATCACACACGTACCATGCCTGGCTCATGTGCTTAACCTCGTGGTTCAGCGGTTTCTTAAATCGTACCCCGAGTTGACAGATCTGCTCGTCAAAGTACGCCGCCTGTCAGCTCATTTTCGGAAGTCGGCTACAGCTTCCACCGCCCTTGCTGTGTTGCAGCAGCGTTTGCAGATTCCGGCACACCGACTGGTGTGTGATGTCCCCACACGTTGGAACTCTACCCTCCACATGTTGCAAAGGATTTGTGAGCAGAAGAGAGCAGTTGTGGAGTATAAGCTGCAACAAGGCCGTCGATATTCAGGTCAGACTCCACACATAAGACCTCAGGAGTGGACCTGGATGTCTGACATATGTACCATCCTGACAAACTTTGAGGAGTCCACCAAGATGGTTCCTGGCGATGACGCCATCATTAGCGTCAGCATCCCACTTGTCTGTCTTTTGCAACGCTCTCTGCAGAGAATTAAAGAGAAGGCATTGCAGCCAGAGTATGATGAGATGGATCAAGAAGCCGTAATGGGCGATTACACACAGCCCAGCCTCATCTCATCCCAACGTGCATTGGGGGACAATGAGGGAGAGGAAGAGGAGGAGGAAGAACAGGAGCTGGTATCATGCGCTGTAGATGGTAGTACCTGTACAACTGTCATACCGTCGGTTCAGCGTGGGTGGCCTGAGGACAGGGGAGAGGAGGAGGAGGAGGAGATCATGGTCAGTCGTCATCTTGGTGAGGACATGGAAGTCTTGCCCGTTACCAGTCTGGCACGCATGGCTGACTTTATGTTACGCTGCCTTAACCGTGACCCTCGCATTGTCAAAATGTTGGGTGACAGTCATTACTGGTTGGTGACACTTTTACACCCCGGCTACAAGGAGAACTTTCACTCTAATTCCTGAGGTGGAGAGGTCTACAAAAATGGGGCAGTACCAGAAGGCCCTTGCTGCAGAACTGTTAAAAAAATTCCCATCTGAACACGCTAGCGGCAGAGGTCACAGTTCGTTGACCAACCAAGGCGTACAGGCGAGAGAGACGCAACTCCAATCCAGCAGAGGCAGGGGAACATTGTCAACATTCTGGGACAGTTTTCTGAGACCCGCCCAGCTTACAGGCCCTGAGGCGCGGGGTACTCTCACAAGGAGTGGAAAGTTTCAAAAGATGGTGAGGGAGTACTTTGCTGACCGTACCAGGGTCCTCCGTGATTCCTCTGTGCCTTTTAATTATTGGGTATCCAAGCTGAACACTTGGAATGAACTCGCTCTGTACGCCTTGGAGGTCCTGGCCTGCCCTGCCGCTAGCATGTTATCGGAGCGTGTTTTTAGTGCCGCTGGGGGAATTATAACTGATAAATGCTCTCGCCTGTCAACTGACAATGCTGACAAGCTGACCCTTATCAAAATGAACAAGGGCTGGATTGGGCCAGACTTCTCATCACCACCAAATGACAGCAGAGTAACATAAAGTCAAATCCACTGTGTTATTTCGGGAGGTGTATTCCCATGCACCGCTTCACACCCACACATGGGTATACGCTTCCTCATTTCGGCTGTATTTTGCTCTTCTCCTTATCCTCAGCCTCCACCACCACTATACCACTAGGGTGACCGTGGTGCGTGTTGCCAGCATTGCAAGTTCCTCCATCCTAATTTTTGGCAGCTTTTGCTTGGAAGGCATAGGCAAAGACTATGGGAGACCCATTCCCCAATAATGGGAATAATGTTTTTAATATGCTGTACTGCATGGCTCTTATTTGGCAGCATTGCAAGTTCCTCCGTCCTAAATTTTGGCAGCTTTTGCTTGGAAGGCATAGGCAAAGACTATGGGAGACCCACTCCTCAATAATGGGAATAATGTTTTTAATATGCTGTACTGCATGGCTCTTGTTTGCCAGCATTGCAAGTTCCTCCGTCCTAATTTTTGGCAGCTTTTGCTTGGAAGGCATAGGCAAAGACTATGGAAGACCCACTCCCCAATAATAGGAATAATGTTTTTAATATGCTGTACTGCATGGCTCTTGTAAGGGGCATGAAAACCGTCTTGTTAAGCTACTCTGAACTCCACGTTTCTTCCAAGGGGCATTAAAACCGTCTTGTTAAGCTACTGTGACCTCCACGTCTCTTCCAAGGGGCATTAAAACAGTCTTGTTAAGCTACTGTGACTGCCACGTCTCTTCCAAGGGGCATTAAAACCGTCTTGATAAACCACTCTGACCTACACGTCTCTTCCAAGGGGCATTGATATTGTCTTTTTATTCCACTGCGACCTCCACCACTCTTCCAAGGGGCATTAAAACCGTCTTGTTAAGCTACTGTGACCTCCACCACTCTTCCAAAGGGCATTAAAACCGTCTTGTTAAGCTACTGTGACCTCCACCACTCTTCCAAGGGGAATTGATATTGTCTTTTTATTCTACTGCGACCTCCACCACTCTTCCAAGGGACATTAAAACCGTCTTGTTAAACCACTCTGAACTCCACCGCTCTTCCAAGGGGCATTAAAACAGTCTTGTTAAGCTACTGTAACCTCCACCACTCTTCCAAGGGGCATTAAAACCGTCTTGTTAAGCTACTGTGACCTCCACCACTCTTCCAAGGGGCATTGATATTGTCTTTTTATTCCACTGCAACCTCCACCACTCTCCCAAGGGGCATTAAAACCGTGTTGTTAAACCACTCTGAACTCCACAGCTCTTCCAAGGGGCATTAAAACTGTCTTGTTAAGCTACTGTGACATCCACCACTCTTCCAAGGGACATTAAAACCGTCTTGCTAAGCTACTGTGACCTCCACGTCTCTTCCAAGGGGCATTAAAACCGTCTTGTTAAACCACTCTGACCTCCACGTCTCTTCCAAGGGGCATTAAAAGCGTCTTGCTAAACCACTCTGAACTCCACAGCTCTTCCAAGGGGCATTGAAATGTTGTTTTTAATTAACTCTAACCTCCACGACTCTTCCAACAGGCATTGAATTTCCTCCTAATTTTAGTCAGCTTTTGCTTTTCAATGCATAGGCGAACACTAAGGGAGACCCACTCCCCAATAATGGGTAGAAGGTTTTTAGTACACTGTAATCCACGTCTGTTTCAAGGGGCATTGCAGTTCCTCATAATTTTTGGAAAGCCTTCCATTCACTGCTTAGGCCAACAGTGTACAGGAGACCCAGTTGCTATAAATGGAAAAAATGGTTTAGTTAAGGCCCTCTGACCTCCATGTCACTTCCAAGGGGCATTGGAGTGCCTCAAAATTTTTGGTAGGCATTGCACTCACTGTATGCCCTATAACTGTGTAGCCGAACCGCTCCTTTTGGTACAGAAACATATCCTACAAGACACGTGTTGTTGACTGGCCTGATATTGATGTGAATGGTCCCTGTTCCTCCTGCTCTTTCTCCTTTGCCACCACCTCATCCATCAATCATCACCTGAAGCTTTGTTTTAACGGGAGTCATAGAACTGGGATAGTAGCAGGAAAACATCCAACAATCCTCGGAGGAGGTAGGATATGCGCCAAAGCGCTGACCAACTCAGGCCTAGCCGCTACTACATACATGCGCTTGCATTCCAAGGAACAGAAAGCTAAGGAGATGGATGGCCTCATGATCATGAATAATTTACTCATTGTGTAGGAGGCCGACCACTGCTGCTGTCTACCTTCTGAACTTTGTGTTGAAGACTGATTGACCCAGGACCCACAATCCTCTATGTCTGGAGGACGTGTTGCATCCCAGTGTCCAACTGTGTCCCGGCTTCCACAGTATTAACCCAGTGTGACGGCGTCAGTCACATGGAACATCCCTGGCCACATTCACTTGTCCACGTGTTTGTGGTTAGGCTGTCCTTCAAATAGGGGCTGCTGTGGACCGTTTATGGACACCCGGCCGCCCCCAGGCAGCTGGGGACCGTGTGTGGGCACCCGGCCATGGGGCGGCTGGGGACCAAGCGTGGACACCCGGCCGCCGGGCGGCTGGGGACTGAGTATGGATACCAGGCCGCCGACGCAGCCATGACGTGGTGGCCAGATTCCACCTCCACATGCCTAAAAGGCCCAATTTCAAGTGCAAGCAAGCAAGCAGTATGGTATTGCAGCCTGGGGGTGGGTGGGTGGCAGGCAGCATACTTGCACTTGTATTGCAAGGAATGGGGGAGGTACATTTGAACACTGCACTGGGACAAGGACTTGCATGGGGATAGTTGCAAGTCTGCATCTTCTGATGCAGCAAGGATCACTTCTGATGGGCACACTTTTAGGCAGTGACCTGGGTGTCAGAGATGCTTCCAGGGGTCTTCCCCATGCTGTTCCCATGTCTTTTCAGCACTGTATGCCTGTGTCACACAGCACATGGCCAAAAAAGGTTGTAAAATGTTAAAATGACATTTCCCGGTGAATGCATTTGTCACGGTTGAAAGCAATACAAAAGTGCAAAAACGCATAAAAAATGCTACTTGAGAACATAGGCCAAGGTATGGAGGAGTATTTTTGTTATTTATTTTACCTTATACACAAGTCTTTACCCTGGAAAGGAAGTTCCTTAACATATTTCACAGGAAAGCAGTTTCAGTTTCGTTTTTGAACGTTTTATTGTGAGCCCGTAAAAGTGGCTTAATACCTCTGACCACGTTGTTGACAGCAGTGACCTGGGGGTCAGAAATGCTGTCTGGGGCGATCCCCATGTCATCTAAGCACTGTCACTATCGTTTTGGGCACTTTTTAGGCTTTCTACAGACTGCCGGGGGTGCCGCCGCAAAAATGCTTGGGTCTCCCATAGACTAACATTGGGCTCGTTGCTCGGGTCGAGCACCCGAGTATCACGGTGAGCTCGGCCCGAGCTTCGAGCACCCAAGCATTTTAGTGCTCGCTCAACACTACTTACATGCTCCTCCTCATACTTTCCAGAGGAGCATGCAAGGTGTTTAAATCTCGGTCATACTGGAATGTCAGACCTGGCATGCCACTCTCCAGAATGAGAAACCTTACCCCTTAAATCCCAGTCTTAGCCTCTCACCTAGGCAAATCAGACCTTATACTTTGCACTGAAGAGGGGCAATACCCGAAACACCGTGTCTGAAAATTGGAATTCTTGTTTAGCTTTTATCCTAAGAACAATAAGGGTTCGCTAGAAAAATTCTTTTGTGCTCAGGAGGAAAATAGTCCACTGATATGTAACCTGAACCTCCGGCACTAATAAATGAGGAAACAATAGTATATCATTTCAAAAATTATTTGTTTTAATTCCAAAAAGTGACCATAATGAGATAGTAACCAACTGAACGTTTCGTTTCGGCTAATTGCCTTTATCAAGGTTTATCTGTGTCAATGAAAAATATTACATTTAATAAGGTCACACAAATAATAAAGCCACACATATTACATACTATACGTATATAATTTTAACATACATAAAGCTCATATGCACGGTTGTCAAGTAGTAGGTCACTTGTTTCAAATATAGGGACAAATTGTACCTATAATATAGAAAAATAATAATCATAATAATGATGTTGCTCAATAAGAAAAGCATCCAATACAATATAAAAGGGGGAAATTATATACTATTGTTTCCTCATTTATTAGTGCCGGAGGTTCAGGTTAGATATCAGCTTTTATCCTAAGTCATGTGGCAAGGCTCATTAAAGGGTCGGTATTGACTTGTAGGATTGCTACTTCCAATAGGTGGCGCTAGAGTTCAAGTCCTCTTCCTCTCTGAAGAGACAACTTTCACCCATATATACAAATAATACGTAGCAAAAAAATCATATTGCCGTCTCTACTGTAGCTTTGTATATCTCTGATATCATACGGAGGCTGGCAGAATTTTTATTTTTATTGCATGACAGAAAAAATCCACTTGTTCCTATGAAGTTTGTTTTGCTCAAGGATCATGACTTTTCCCACAGACAATACATGACAATAAATGTCTTCAGCATTCAGTGACTCGAGTTCCAGATGTCTAAGATTAAGTTCCCACAGAGCGGATTTGGTGCATGATTTTCATGTTGCGGATTTAAATCAGCATTTCTAAACCATTCAGCTAATTAAGGTTACTTGCGTTTTTAATTTTCTTTTTAGTTTGCTTTTTAACATGCGTTTTTATCTCATTTTGTTTGCTGTAGTTTTTGTCTCTTGTTGCCATGTCTAATTTTCAATTAATTTGTTTAAGAAACTTTCTGTTTGATCAGTATCCTAACTTTGATAACATTTTATTGATAAAGTCATGTGTGGATTACATCAATTTTTATTGCATGTTATTTTTTATCTACACACTTTTCACATCTCATTCAAATCTATGGGAAAAATCTGCAATTAAAGCACATATGAGGCTGTGTGCCCACTATGCGTTTTTTAAGCGCTTGCGCAGCAGCAATTCCGCTGCAGAAACGCTTAAAAAACGCTTGGTAGAAGATCTGCCATGTTCCCCAATGATAATCCGCATGCATATATGCACTATGCAAACTTAGCCTAAAATGCCCAAGAGCATTTAGTGCTTCAGGGCTGTAGTGTCCGGTCCAAATCTATAAGTCAGCACTGTGCGCTGCGGGGATTCGCTGGTTTCTGACACGGAACGGCAGGGTATGTATGCAATATACATACTCCAGGCCAAGGCCCGTCTAGTGGGTGTAGCCTTGCTCCATACACTTGTATTGAACGAGGCCAAGCCCCATCTAGTGATGCGAATGGCCAGTGGGTGTGTCTGACTAGAGGGCGTGGCCTTGCTCCATACAAGTGCATGGAAGCAAGGCCACGCCCACTAGCCGAGAGTATGTATAACGCATACATACACTCCGGTCCCGGGTCAGAAACTGGCGAGTCACACAGAGTGACTGCAGACTTATCGATTTGGAGCGGAGAACCCCTTTAACTTTCATAGTATAAAAGTCCCTTTTGGTATCTCTCACGGTGTTGAATGTTTTTTTTTGTCATTTAATTCTAAAACCCAATGGTAAACTGACTGACTGTGTAATTCCTGTTTGCCTTCCGGTGACAGATTAATGCTATCAGTCTGTCAGAAGCGGATTAAATGAAGCTTCCTATTCCAGCTCTGACCCTACAGAAATGGATTGTGGTTGTGTACTCTCCTGCCGATAACATCGGTATCAGCATTCATGGTATGACAGGAAACCAGCAAAGACATTTTGAGATTGGAATCCCTGAGAACTCTAAGCATTGCACATTGCAGGGTTTGAATTGGATAGAACCGTATTCTGCAATAGCACGCCGGACTAGTCTCATCTCTAGCTCTGGCCTACGGCCGGCTATTCTCCGCGCGGCTCCTTAGTGAGAGACCCGTGAATCATCTGGAGCGGTGCTAGAACCCTCTAACTGTATTTTCTCTGGACTCTGGAGCATTTCCGAGAAAATTATACCTGGCTGCAATCATGCAGTTAGACGCCGATTCATTCTGCCCATGGTTTGGGCAACATGAATCACGTGACAGGTTCCCATCAAGTGGATTAAGGTAATTTAACATTGCACATGCCATTGACGGATGTCAAGGCCCCAAATTAATTGTTGTGGAGAAGCGGTTATGCTGCGCTGCTGGCGTCTCAATGAATGACAGTGTCCAGAAAGGGATTTAGATGTTTACGCATTTCAAAGTCCAAATGACTTTTTCATCAGGAGAACCACAAGTACAAGAAATAACAGAAATGCGACTTTATAGATATAGTTTCAAATACTGGCACCAAGAGTAAAAAAACTTCCAAGAGGGTGTAAGCAGCATTCCCCTGTCATGTCCCACAACTTGGGAATCATACAGTATTGTATTGTCATTATATTGTTGCTGTTTTATTGCTATGCAATAGGGTTTGCCCCTTTTAGAAGTTTGTCCTCCCTCTCTCCCTGTAGCTCTGATGTCAGTAACCCCTCCCTTATTCCTCATTCAGTGTATGTCAGCCATATTTATGAAGTTCGTGACTTGCATCTCTGGTTCAGAATGGTCTTTTTTACCTACTGTAATTGTGCATAACTACAAGAATTCACCTTGAAAATAAACCTTCCTCTGTAGTCTTAACACGTGACTCCTGCAGTTGAGTCCAGCTATCTGATGAAATCTCTTCATGTGATTAATGATACATAGAGATATCCATAGAAACTGTGTCTCAAGCGCCCTACACTCGCAGTCTAGTTATGGATTCAGAATAACCCCCGTCTTTACAAATAGTGCTGAAAAGACAAGGGGAATACTGCTCACACACGTTCAGTATTTGATCAGTATGTTACATCAGTATTTATTATAAGCCAAAACCAGTAGTGGGTGATAAATTTAGAAGCGGTTACTTGTTTATATTGTACTCTTCCTCTGATTGTTCCTGTCCTGGTTTTGGCTTACAAATATTGATGTAAAATCCTAACTTAATACTGAGCATTTGAACGTGGCCTAGACCACATTTCTGTCTTATCTTGTACTTGTGGTTCTCCTGATGAGGAAGTCAGTTGGACTTTGAAACGTGTAGCGATTAAACTGCTATTCTGATTCTAAATCCCTTTCTGGACACTGTCATTCATCGAGACGCCAGCAGCGCAGCATAACCGCTTCTCCACACCAATTGATTTCAACGTTGGATCTGCCAACCAGCGGAGCAGCAGCAGCAGGACCCTTTGTTTCGGAGCTATTCCAAGAGTCGTGCTTTCTTACAGCTTTACTAGGTACCACAGCACAAAAATGCCTGTTGTCTGGTTAATGCCCTATCTTGCGCTCTTTTGTCCTTCCAGCCTATAATCAAGGTCCCAAATTACACTTTTTTTGTGCAGTGATATCCTAGTATCTGTTTTAAGGTAAACGTAACTACATCTGTAGTTTTTAGTGGATTCCTTTTTGATCCTCTTCAAAGAATTTACACGCACTTTTTTTCCCTACCAAGCTGCAATTTCTCAACCTCTTCAGAAAAAAATGGCACCCAAAAATATCCTCATAGGAACAGCAAAGTGTTTTTCCCATAGAAATGAATAGGAAGAGTTTTCCAAGCTTTTATGAGGAGGGTGTTGGAGCAGATTCACGCCATAAAAATTCAGAAAAAACTTTGTGTGATGATAGCCTTATTTAGGAACTGTTAAAATGCATATGTGGCTCACTTTTCAAAATTCCATATTGAAGGGGTTCCAGGCTAAAGTGAAATTTCTGCAATCATTCTATGTGACCGCACATTGCCGAATTGTAACCATGTGCAATCTGCACAATGTTAAGATTCCCCTCTATTTGCAGCGCGAGTGGGTGGTCTACTTCTCTTATAAAATTACAATTCGGATGAGAGTCTAGTTGGCAGGTGACCATCCACTTACCTTGGAAACAGAGGGAAATCCTGACGATGTGCACATTGCACACTGTCACAATTCGGCAATCCTGTTGTCACATTGAGTGGCTGAGGAAAATTCTTATCACCCTGAAAAAGCCTTTTAGATGAACCAGTGTAATGTCCCAAGGAGTACCTCTTATACCAGCAGTCCTAAACATTTAGGCTACTTTCCCCCAATGAGTTTTTGGTGCATTTTTGATGCCGCAGAATTTCTGCACCATTTCTTCACCTATTATATAAATTAAATGCTCTGTGGTTTTTCATTGCGGTTTTTGAGTGCGTTTTTATTACGTTTTTGATGCTGCATATTTTGTCTCTTTTTGGTCTGTAATGCTTTAAATAAAACTGCTTTGTTTTTGATACTTCCTGGTATTTGGCTTTGACAAAACGTTATTGATATACTTAGGTGCGGATTACATGCGTTTTTGATACTTTTCTGGTGCGGAAATGCACTAAAAATGCAAATGCCTTTTTTGCTTGCGGAATTTCCCCACCTAATGCAAGTCTATGGGGAAATTCTGCACAGAAAACTCAGCGTACTCGCAAGAGAAAGTGACATGTTGCAGATTTGAAACAGGCAGGTCAGTTTATGAGGAGTAAAAAAGAAGCACAGTGGGCAGGAGATTTCTATAAATCCCATACACTTTGTTGGAACTGTAAGACGCTGTGTGTTTGACACAGCAAAAATAGATAGCGTCAAAAATGCACCAAAAGCTCATGGTGGGAACGTAGTCTAAAGGGGTTGTACCTAATTATAAAAACAGTGCTACAGTACAAATGGCAACAAATAGTTTGAGGTATTGCAGCTTGGTCACCTTCACTTCCATGGAGCTTAGACGCAATACCAGACACTACACATGAACAGGAGTGCCATCATTTATGGAAGAAAGCAGATATAGCTTTTTAATACTGTAATAGTATTTTACATGTGCCTTTTTAGCATTTAGAGCTACATTTTATATTTAATTCTTTACTCTATTACTAAATGTTTTACTGTAATTAAAAAGCAAACAAACATTAAATTCAAGAAATACATTGAATACAGACAGTTATTATGGGGTTTTTCCCTGTAGCTTCCTTGCAGAACACACTTTGAGAACAGGATTTTCACATGATAGGTGTGACAAATGTGATATATTAAAACTGTTTCAATTAGCACTATCACACAAATCTAAAAATACTTTGCACTGATTAACACTGTGTGGGCTTAACAAGCACTTTGCATTCTTTGCTAACATATAATGCATATTACCGGCACTACTTTTGGTTATATACCATAAAGTTCAGATAGATACAGCACTCACCCAGGGGCGTAACGACCGTGGGCGTAACGAGCGCAGTCGCAGAGGATGCGACCGCACCTGTGCGGATGGGGAGTCTGCCGGCGCCAGCACAAACTTCAACTGGATGTGCATTCTAAGACGCACATTCAGTTGAAGTGTACTGCAAAGCAGAGACTCGTCGGGTCCGTGTGCGGCAATACATGCAGCCGGCCAATCAGAAGCCAGCAGCTGACATCGGCATGCACGTGACTGGGGGCATATGGCAGCGATGTCATGCGCTCCCGTCATACTAGGAAAGGGGGATATATATACCAGGATGAAGCTGAAGCAGGGCAAGTGACTGTAAAGTGGATATTAGACACATAGTGGATGGGAAATAAACCTAGAGTAATGCTTTAGTGCATATATGACTAAACGGGGTTAATCGGCCATGACAGGTTGATTATGAGCAGCTAAACGGCTGCTCACCCACTATATCTCCACCTCTGGGTGTGGTTCACTTGGTAAAATGAGACCTGTTTCTCTCAAAACACAGGCTGTGTGTATGGAGGTGTGCAGATCTTCTGGATTGAGTGCCTTAGCTAAATGACAAAGAAGCTGGACTCTAAGCCAGGTTAACCAGCACTATTGTATGAACTTGTTACTTTATATTTTACTTTATGCTGGACAAAGGCTGTATTTAAGTTTTCTTCTGGTGTGGTTTATGAGGACTGAAATAAACTAGTCAGACTTTAAATAGAAACAGTTCCTGTGATACCTCAGTGAGTGAGTTCCTGTGATACCTCCCAAGTGAGTAGCATTGTTACATTTGGTGTTAAAAGTGCAGGCAGCGTTCCCAGGGAACACGTGTGACTGCTACAGAAGTACTGCATGTCTTGGGTGAAGACGACTATAAGCCAGGGAGCAACGTCAGACGGCATGGAGGACCTGATTAAACACCTGGTGCAAGCCCAGCAACAGCAACACCTGCTACAACAAGAGACAAATAAGCTGTTTATGCAACAGCTCCAGCAGCAGCAACAGATCCAGCAGCAGCACCAGAAACAGATCCAGTAGCAGCAACAAGTCCAGCACCAATAACAGCAGCAGATTGAATTACTCACAGAGGTGGTTCGTGGCATGGCAGCAGCTCCGACTCCAAGGTCAGATGATGATTTTTTTTATCCAGAAGGTGGTGGGGAGAAAATTATCCCGGGTGACGATACTGAGGCCTTTTTAACCATTTTTGAAAAGGTCGCCGATAGGGAGAAACTCCCACCAGAGCAGTAGGCGGAAGTCCTGGAGCCATACTTACCAGGGGAGCCACAAAAAACCTACTATGATTTAGCCCTACAGGACGCCAAAGAATATGCGAAATTGAAAACCAAAATTTTGGTGCGCTTGGGGGTGAAAATATCTGTCAGGGCACACTGCTGGGCATATCACTGTGACAAACCCCCTCGCTCTCAAATGTTTGATCTGCTGCACCTCGTCCAAAAGTGGTTGCAATCGGAGTCCTCTACCCCAGCGCAGATGGTAGAGCGAGTTGTAAAGGACCGGTTCGAGCACTATCTTCCGAGCCCAATGCAGACTTGGATTGCCCAGGGAAATCCCCAGAATGCTGATGACTTGGTCGAAAGGTATCAGGGGGTCAACGGTTCCTTTGGGAGGCAACCCACTCCATACTGGGGGTCGGAAGCTAAAAATTGGGTGGGGCGTACAAGTCCAAGGGGATGACAGAGGTATGCCGAGGGTCTCATAGGGGGATGTAATTTGCTAGAGATGTCACGGCCCAGGTCATATAGCTGTCTATTGTCCCCTGACCACCGAGCAAATGGACTGTAGCATGGGACTCTGGTGTTCATTCTATGCATATCCGGTTTGCAGTGGGAACTGTTCACCCGGCGAAGGCCCCCAAGCTTCTCCTGTAAAAGTGAATGGTCTGAAAATTAATGGACTACTAGACTCAAGGAGTTTGGTGACTCTCGTGAGGGCCACACTCCCTCTCCAATTAATATCTGGGAAGAAGGTGGGCGTCCACTGCATTCAGGGAGGAGAGCTAAAGACTATCCGGTGGCCAGAGCGATCATTGAGACGGCCCAAGGTACTGAGTCCCATGAGATCAGCATGTTCCTGGATTTATTGCACCCTATTTTCATAGACTGGGACTTTGTGTTGTTTTGGGACTAGTGGGGGAGGGGTGGAGACCTTGATTGCTCAGGTAAGAGATAGGTTGGCCATAAAGAAGTCTCACCAATCCCAGAGCCTGTTAAGTTTTCCTTCTGTGTAATGGTGGGAGATGAGGTATATTTCCCAGAAGCCAACATTCCTGAGATAGGGGTGACCAGAAAAAACTTTGGGTCCGCCCAATATAAGGACCTAACTTTAAAAGAAGCATTCAATAATGTAACTGTTATAAAAGGCATAACACAGGAGCCGGGGGCCAACACCAGGTTTGAGTGGGGACTCGTTGTACCGGGTTACTAAGGTCAGAGAGGAAATAGTGGAGCAATTGTTGGTACAGGACGCATTCACATGTCTTGGGTGGCCATCTAAGTGTTGACAAAACCCAAGAACGGGTGAGGCGAAAGTTCTATGGCCCACATGTCACCGGGAAATCCTAAGGGACCTCGTTGAAACTCCATGTTTGCTGGTAAAGCCAGAAGGGGACATTGAAGATGTCACAATACCAAGACACGCTCAAAGGCCCAAAAACAGCAATGTTGGGAATTGCTGTAGCAAAACTGGGACCTATTCTCAGATTTGCAGGGGTGTACAGATGTCATAGAACACAAGGTTCTGACGGAATCCCATATGTGGGTGAATTCGAAGCCCTACCGAATTCCAGAGGCCTGCCGAGAACTGATCTCCATGAAAGTGAAGCGTATGCTGAATCTCAGAGTCATTGAGGAATCTAACAGCGGGTGATCTAACCCGATTGATATTGATCAACAACCCGATGGAGAATAGAGATTCTGTAATGACCATGTACCGGATCATCGCACCCCATAAGAATTACCCTGCAGCATACCTGGACAATATCGTAATCTTCAGCCCGGATTGGGGAAGTCATCTGGGAAAGGTCCAGGCGGTGTTTGATGCTCTCAGGATGGCAGGGTTCTCTATAAATCCAAAAAACTGTGCCATGGCGAAAGAGGCCACATACCCCAGCCTACATCCCAAAAAAGCACAAGCCTACCCACTAAAGCTCCCTTTCCGACCCACTATGCGCACTTTTGCATAAACAGTTTACTTAAACCCAGCCCTGTTCAGCCTCAGTGTCCCTGGAAATCAGAGACAGTTAGCAGCAATGGTATTAATGCACTTGCATTTTACCTGATGTTGACACTGTTTTTGGGGATTTTCCTTTGTTTTACTTTGGTTTCTCCATTGAAAATATTTCATTTCTATGCACCTTCTGTTTACAAATACTCAACTTTGCTATATTCCGTGAACATAAATGTGTTTCTCAGCACTTTATGCCAGCACTATCTTCAGGTTAGTAGCATTCCAAAGCTGTCCGGCCACTGCACTGAAAGCCCAGCTGCTGGGAGGAAATTAACTTTATTCCTCCCAGCAGGCTCCAGCTTTCAGTCATAGAAGCGCAGCTTCAGTCACCGTTCAGTACATATTGAGCAGAGGCTGTAACCGTGCCCTTGCACTGACAGCTGGCTCAGTAGTGCATCAGTACAGAGCTGGCTGTCAGTCAGTGCTGGGGTGTGGTTACAGCTGCTGCTCACTGTGTACTGAGTGGTGACTGCAGCCGTATTGGCCACACCTCTATGACTGAAAGCTGGAGGCTGCTGGGAGGAATTAATATAATTTCCTCCCAGTAGTCGGGTTTTCAGTACTGTGGCTGGGTAGGTTTGAAACAATGTTAACCTGCCAATTAACCCCAATATTCTAGATTAATAGTGTTTTGGGAAGTGACAGGTTCCCTTTAACTTATTACTGATGGATTTTATAGGTCCAAAGGATAGGGAATAACTTGCTGATCGCTGGGGGTCCAACTGCTTAGACCCCCAGTGATGCTGAGATTGAGGCTCTGGAACCCCCAGAAATAGCTGAGTGCTGTACTCGGCAGTCCCATATAAAATATATGAAGTGGAGTCTGAGCTCTGCAGCCCCATTCACAAGGTTGCAGAGCTCAGATCTCATGATCGTTGGCTGTTCTAGCGGTCAGATCCACAGTGATCAGCAAGTTATTCCCTATTCAATGAATAGGGGATATCGTATTTTTTAGGGTGGGAAATAACCCTTTAAAGCTCCTGAGCCCCTATAGAAAATAATACAATGTCTGCATTGATGAGTATTGACTGCATACATGGAATTAAATAAATGCAAGACATGCACATGGACATGTCTATGCAAGCAAGCACATGTATTCTTACACTGCAGTTCCGGATGTCAGGAATCACTTTAGAAGTATATACAGTGCTGGCCAAAAGTATTGGCACCCCTGCAATTCTGTCAGATAATACTCAGTTTCTTCCTGAAAATGATTGCAATCACAAATTCTTTGGTATTATTATCTTCATTTAATTTGTCTTCTATGAAAAAAACACAAAAAGAATTGTCCTAAAGCCAAATTGGATATAATTCCACACCAAACCTAAAAAAAGGCAGTAGACAAAAATATTGGCACCCTTTGAAAAATCATGTGATGCTTCTCTAATTCGTGTAATTAACAGCACCTGTAACTTATCTGTGGCACCTAACAGGTGTTGGCAATAACTAAATCACACTTGCAGCCAGTTAACATGGATTAAAGTTGACTCAACCTCTGTCCTGTGTCCTTGTGTGTACCACATTGAGCATGGAGAAAAGAAAGAAGACCAAAGAACTGTCTGAGGACTTGAGAAACCAAATTGTGAGGAAGCATGAGCAATCTCAAGGCTACAAGTCCATCTCCAAAGACCTGAATGTTCCTGTGTCTTCCGTGCGCAGTGTCATCAAGAAGTTTAAAGCCCATGGCACTGTGGCTAACCTCCCTAGATGTGGACGGAAAAGAAAAATTGACTAGAGATTTCAACGCAAGATTGTGCGGATGGTGGTAAAGAACCTCGACTAACATCCAAACAAGTTCAAGCTGCCCTGCAGTCCGAGGGTACAACAGTGTCAACCCGTACTATCCGTCGGCGTCTGAATGAAAAGGGACTGTATGGTAGGATACCCAGGAAGACCCCACTTTTTACCCCGAGACATAAAAAAGCCAGGCTGGAGTTTGCCAAAACTTACCTGAGAAAGCCTAAAACGTTTTGGAAGAATGTTCTCTGGTCAGATGAGACAAAAGTAGAGCTTTTTGGGAAAAAGCATCAACATAGAGTGTACAGGAAAAAAAAAAGAGGCATTCAAAGAAAAGAACACGGTCCCTACAGTCAAACATGGCGGAGGTTCCCTGATGTTTTGGGGTTGCTTTGCTGCCTCTGGCACTGGACTGCTTGACCGTGTGCATGGCATTATGAAGTCTGAAGACTACCAACAAATTTTGCAGCATAATGTAGGGCCCAGTGTGAGAAAGCTGGGTCTCCCTCAGAGGTCATGGGTCTTCCAGCAGGACAATGACCCAAAACACACTTCCAAAAGCACTATAAAATGGTTTGAGAGAAAGCACTGGAGACTTCTAAGGTGGCCAGCAATGAGTCCAGACCTGAATCCCATAGAACACCTGTGGAGAGATCTCAAAATGGCTGTTTGGAGAAGGCACCCTTCAAATATCAGGGACCTGGAGCAGTTTGCCAAAGAAGAATGGTCTACAATTCCAGCAGAGCATTGTAAGAAACTCATTGATGGTTACCGGAAGCGGTAGTTCGCAGTTATTTTGGCTAAAGGTTGTGCAACCAAGTATTAGGCTGAGGGTGCCAATACTTTTGTCAGTATTATCTGACAGAATTGCAGGGGTGCCAATACTTTAGGCCAGCACTGTATGTCACAGTGCTTTTGAATTTGAAAGTTTCTGATAACTCTTTCAAGAATAGTCCCTATTACTGGTGTTAGGGAGTCAAATTCATATTATAACTAACCACAAGGGGTTGGTCTCTTTACATTCATTATATATACTTTACTTCGGTTCTTTGTAAATATAATAGCATTGTGAGAACAGGATCTTGTCAGTACTGGTCTAAACAGAAGGTTTAACAATGGCAGAAAATAGATGAAACCTAAATGAGAAGATAATCCGTTAGTCAAAATAAAAATATTCTAATCATTGACTCTTCATTGTGTATATTTGAAGATTATAGATAGGAACAGAATAAAGCAAAGAATTTCATATAGAAAGTGTTTAAATAAGATATTAAAATTGTACTCAAAAGATAAAATAAACAGCAAACAATAAAATAAAATCCAAAAATGACAGATAAACAGGTAAAAAAAATATGTCCTCTATTTTTCTACATCAGTTTGTCAGCATTATTTGAGTGGAAGCTGGTGTAATGATCAGATGATTGCCTCTCCAACCTCCGCCAATGAGTTATTATTAGTGTTGAGCGAGCATGCTCGACACTGCTCGGTACTCGCCCAGGCATCTCACTACTCAGGATGTTCGGCGAGCACCGAGCATTTTCGGGTGACTCGGACGGGAGCTCGGGTCTCCGCCCTGCATGTTTGGCACTCTTTACAGAGCCAATGAACATGCAGAGATTGCCAGCCAGTCACTGTAATCACCTCAAGTATTTAAAACCGGGCGCCGCCATCTTGGACACAGTCGCTCCGGATCAGACAGTGTAGGGAGAGTGCTGCTGAGCTAGGGAGACATTTATACTTCGAAATAGGTAGTGTGGGGTCTCTAAAGCCTGCAAAATCAAACAAACAGTCCTTCTGAGATCCATCCCAGATATCAGGCAGGCAGGCAGGCTGTATAGGAGACGCAGTGGTTATACCAGGGGTCTCAAACACGTGGCCCGCATGCGGCCCCTCCGGCTGCTTCTTGTGGCCCGCAGGCACAGACCCCGTAACTATCGCGGCTTTCTCCAGCAGCCGCCGACATCAGCGTCAGCGGCGTATGACGCCACTGCCATGCGCAGATGTCAGCTGCTGGCCTCTGATAGGCCGGCGGCTGACACTGGTATTGCTGTGCAGAGAGCCGGTCTCTGCGAGCAAATACTCTGCATTACAGCGCTGATGTCCGCGGCTGCTGGAGAGAGCCGTGATCGTTACGGGGTCTGTGCCTGCGGGCCACAGGTGCAGAAAGGACGCCGAGGGAACGGAGGACAGATGAGAATCTTTTTTTTTCTCTCTGTCATGTGAAATACAGCACAGGGGACCTGTGCTCAGTATGGGGGGGGGGGGGCACTGTGCGCAGTATGGGGGGGACGGGGACCCTGACCGCTGTATGGGGGGGGGGCGGGGATCCTGAGCGCTGTATGGTAGGGGACGGGGACCCTGAGCGCAGTATGGGGGAGTAGGGGACCCTGAGCGCTGTATGGTAGAGGACGGGGACAGGTGAGAATCTTTTTTTTTTTTCTCTGTCATGCAGGGCCGTATTTGGAGTTTCTGCTCCCCTAGGCACTGTCAGTGGTCGCCCCCCCCGGTCACGCCCACCCTCACCCCCCGTCACGTCCCCCCCACGTCGTGCCCCCCTCGCATCCAATATCTTCCCCACCCCCGTCGCGGCTGTGGCGCCCCTGAGGGTTCGACCGCCACAGGGATGCTGCACTTCTCTAATGGAGTGTAGTGTTCCTCCTCTGAGGTAAGAACAGTGCGATGGTCAGGACCCTACCTCCACATCCAACACCACACTTCTCCCACCAGAGGGGGCTAGTAGGCACCAGGTTCTGCCCCTACTGGAAGTTGGGAGACTGGGGAACCAAGAGATAGGGGAACCAATTAGTGGGTGAGGGTGGAGGATTCACATTTTAGTGACACTTTAAATTTCATATTTAATACAGAGCCATTTTGGTTCTTGGTTCTTTGATCGTTCTGTGTCCGTGACCTTCCTCCCTGAGCGTGGATCCTGTGTGGACCTGCAGAGGACGGAGACACGGCCCTCGTACCCCGGCCTTGGGTTGAGGGGCAGGCTGCAGACAATGTATGTCTCAGCCCGGTCAAGGACCATGACCAAGAAGGCCCGGAGCTTAGGAGTGTAGCTCCACCGCAAATGGATCCCAGGAAGGATGCAGACGGAGCGGTATACGCCACCTGTCCTCACCAACCTGATCTACTCAGAGGGATTCCGGCTGCAAGAGAGGTACCGGCCCCCGACACCTGACCTTGCTACTCTACGTCCTGGTCAGGGAAGCCCGGTAGGCCCTGAGGATCCCACTGGGTAACGGAAGGAGCGGAGCTGCCACCCGTACCCTTTTTCTGAGAGAAGTTCAGAGGGAGACCCGGCCTATCCACACACACAGACAGGAAAGTACCCGGTCTGAAGTCTAGGAACATTCTGGTGTGGGGTCTCGATTGAACACTGGACCCCCCACCCCCCCCCCGTCTCTGGTGACCGCAGAACTCCGCGAGGAGCAGGGAGAAGCCTTTCAACTGCAATCTCCACCGTGAGTAAAAACCCTGGAAGTTTACCCCTATGGCCTCCGGACTCTTTATTCTGCATTACACCGCACTACGCAGCACCAGACCTCCTAGACTACTACCCCCTCCATCCTGTCTCTCTGCCCTGAGGCCCTGCTCCGCCTGTGGGGAGTAGTAACAACGACGGCTGCCATAACACCCTGCCTCAGCGGACTGCAGCAGCGCTGGTGGCCTTCACCAGGTGCCACAGGTGGCGTAGTCGAGATCAGCCACTCAACCCGGATAAGCCCGTACCATCCCTTTTTAATGTGACGGCCCTGGGCACGGAGCGGGTCCGGGCCACGGCTGCACCCCATCGACAACATAGGACCCGGCTCTGAGTCCCCCATCTCCCAGGGTAGGGCTTTGAGGCGTCACACGACAATTTCCCCGTTTCATGTAGCTCCCCCCCCCCATTCCATGTAGCACATATAAAAGGTTGGGGTGGGTGGGGGTGGGAGCGGCCCACACAGACCACAGGGCTGCAGCTTTGCATATGGGGGTGGGGGGGGATGGGAGCGGCCCACACAGACCACAGGCTGCAGCATTGGATATGGGGGTGGGGGGGATGGGAGCGGCCCACACAGACCACAGGGCTGCAGCATTGCATATGGGGGTGGGAGCAGCCAACACAGACCACAGGGCTGCAGCATTGTATATGGGGGTGGGGGGGGTGGGAGCGGCCCACACAGACCACAGGGCTGCAGCATTGTATATGGGGGTGGGGATGGGAGCGGCCCACACAGAACTGGGCTGCAGCAGGCAGGCTGTGTGCCCACTATGCGTTTTTTAAGCAATTCCGCTGCAGAAACTCTTAAAAAACGCTTGGTAGAAGGTCTGCCATGTTCCCCAATGATAATCCGCATGTGCTTTGCACATGCTGCGGAAATTTCCGCTGCGGATTATCATTGTGGAAAAATTCACAGCACTACCAATTATTTTGCGGAAGCTCGGCGTTTTCGTCGCCATTGACTTGCATTGGAACGCATGTAATCTGCATCACTGCATCTGTACATGCAGAATCCATGCGTTTCAATGTGAGACTCTCCTCCAGACCCGGGTACCATAGTACCTGTAAAAAAAAAAGAATAAAATAAAAAATAAATATCATACTTACCTTCTGATGACCCCCTGTGTCTTTATCCGATGCGTCCTGGCTTGCCGGCAGCTCAAGATAGTCTGAAAAGGATCTGCCGTGACGTCATTTAGTCATGTGACGGGTCACGCGACCGCTGACGTTGGCAGGCCATCAGAAGGTAATTATATATTTATTTTTTACCATTCTTTTACGGTCACACTATATAAATCCACTCCGGTTGCATGGATTTATATAGTGTGACCAAGTTGTCAAGCACTTTCCAAGTGATGCTAAAATAGCGTAATTGCAAGTGAAGAACGCTTCACATCAGCATGTCCCTGGCAGGAAAAACGCATGTAAAATCCGCATGCGTTTTTTCTGCCAGGGAGATGCAGAAACACTCAAAAAAAATCCGAAGCATTTCTGCATCGTGGGCACATAGCCTTACATTAATTGTATGACTCAATATTGAGCACACATAGCCATCTATACACGGCTGAAGGCCGCACGGCGCCATCTATACACGGCGTGAGGCCGCACGGCGCCATCTACACACGGCGGGAGGCCGCACGGCGCCATCTATACACGGTGGGAGGCCGCACGGCGCCATCTATACACGGCGGGAGGCCGCACGTAGCCATCTATACACAGCGGGAGGCCGCACGGCGCCATCTATACACGGCGGGAGGCCGCACGGCGCCGTCTATACACAGCGGGAGGCCGCACGGCGCCATCTATACACAGCGGGAGGCCGCACAGCGCCATCTATACACAGCGAGAGGCCGCACGGTGCCATCTATACACAGCGGGAGGCCGCACGGAGCCATCTATACACAGCGGAAGGCCGCACAGCACCATCTATACACAGCAGGAGGCCGCACAGCGCCATCTATACACAGCAGGAGGCCGCACAGCGCCATCTATACACAGCGGGAGGCCGCATGGTGCCCCCCCAGAGACAGCGGGAGGCCGCACGCAGTCACGCACACACAAACATATACAGACATATACATACACGCATAAACACATTTGAAACACAAAAATACATATAAACAGACATCACACAATGATATCTGCCTGCACACACACACACACACAGACTCACCATCCCCCGGCTCGGCTCCAGTCCTCCTGGCTCCTGCTCCTCTCCGGTGGTAAGTAGCAGTGCAGGGCGCGCACTGCGTGACGTCACAGCTAGGAGACACGGCCGCGCACAGGGCCGTGTCTCCTAGCAGTGACGCGGCCGGGCCAGCACACAGGGAAGTTAACTGCTGCAGTGCTGGCCCGGCCGGAGAAGAAGCAGCGGCCGCACATATAATGAGGGCAATCCGGCCATAGACACCCCGGATTGCCCTCATTATAATCCGCCTATGGGCGCGATGACAGGGGGGGCGGGGGCGGAGCCACCCGGCCGGCCGGCCGGCTCGGGGCATGAAACAAAAAAATAAAAACCACACACAAAAAAACACGCTCAGGCGCCTCCCTCCCCGAATTCCGGCGCCCTAGGCACGTGCCTACAAGTGCCTAAGGGCAAATACGGCCCTGCTGTCATGTGAAATACAGCACAGGGGACCTGTGCTCAGTATAGGGGGGGCACTATGCGCAGTATGGGGGGGGACGGGGACCCTGAGCGCTGTATGGGGAGGACGGGGACCCTGAGCGCTGTATGGTAGAGGACGGGGACCCTGAGCGCAGTATGGGGGAGACGGGGACCCTGAGCGCAGTATGGGGGAGACGGGGACCCTGAGCGCAGTATGGGGGGAAACGGGGACCCTGAGCGCAGTATGGGGGGACGGGGACCCTGAGCGCAGTATGGGGGGACGGGGACGGGGACCCTGTGCGCAGTATGGGGGGAGACGGGGACCCTAAGCGCAGTATGGGGGGGGGGAACTGGATGGGGGACATGTCTGCAACATGGGGACCTGGATGAGGGACATGTCTGCAACATAAGGACCAGGATGGGGCACCATGTCTGCAATATGGTGGACCATGTCTGCAATATGGGGGACCTGGATGGGGGACCATGTCTGCAATATTGGGGACCTGGATGGGGGACCATGTCTGCAATATTGGGGACCATGTCTGCAATATGAAGACCATGTGTGCAATATGGGGGGACCTGGATGGGGGACCAGGTCTGCAATATGGGGGACCATGTCTGCAATATTTAGGGACCTGGATGGGAGACCATGTCTGCAATATGGACCTGGATGGGGGATCATGTCTGCAATATGGGGGACCTGGATGGGGTACCATGTCTGCAATATGGGGGACCTGGACGGGAGACCGTGTCTGCAATATGGGGGACCTGGACGGGAGACCGTGTCTGCAATATAGGGGACCTGGAGGGGAGACAGTGTCTGCAATATGGGGGACCTGGAGGGGAGACCATGTCTGCAATATGGGGGACCTGGAGGGGAGACCATGTCTGCAATATGGGTGACCTGGAGGGTAGACCATGTCTGCAATATGGGGGACCTGGAGGGGAGACCATGTCTGCAATATGGGGGACCTTGAGTGGAGACCACGTCTGCAATATGGGGGACCTGGAGGGGAGACCATGTCTGCAATATGGGGGACCTGGAGGGGAGACCATGTCTACAAGATGAGGACAAGTTCAAAAGGTGTATAGAAAATAAAATGGTATCACTAAAAATGTCACTTTGTCATGCAAATAATGCGGCTTCCCAAATTAAATGTTTTTCCATGTGCGGCCCATATGCCCAGCTGAGTTTGAGACCCCTGGGTTATACCAACAAACACTGCATTACAGTCCTGTGTGCTGCTGCTGCTCAAATCAAATCGCTAGACTTAGCCCCAGGTCTCAGGGGCCAGGAAAAAATCCTTTTTTTTCATCTAAATCTTCATTTTTTTTCCCTCAGTCAGACTGTACAAATACCCTTCTTATTAACCTTTTGGTATCCCCCCCCCCCCCCCCCAAAAAAAAAAAAAAAAAAATTGAGTATCTCACTGACTGTTCAGACACAAATATATCTGTTTAAAAGATTCTGGTGTAGGCCAGAGAACTAGAACTGTGGTTTTCCTCTTCCACGGTTCTAATCTCTTTTTTATTACCCTTTTGCCATTGATAGTGCGAGTGTAAGCTATTTTACTTCATTTACAATGGACAAGGCGCATGGCAAGGGACGTGGAACTGGATGTTCTGGTGATGGTGCGTGCAGAGGAAGGGGCCGTGGCCAAGGTGAAAATGTGCCACAACCAACAGCCACATCTTCTCTCTTCCAGTTCTTGACCGAATTACTAGGGAAGCACACAACACCACTATTGCCAACTGATCAGTGTGAAGAGGTTATTAATTGGATAGCAGATAATACTTCCAGCCACCTGGGCACCACCACCTCCGGTCTGTCTTCCACACGGTCAAGTCTTAGTAGCCGTGAGTGTGGTGCCCAGCTGCGCTTGGTACCACAGATCCTAGAAGGGTGTATTGATGGAATCCTCCACAAGAGGCCCCCATAAACATTCACACATCTTCACCTTCCACCTCAGACCAGCAGAGGGAGCCCGTTAGGGATATAAATAGGGAAGGTGGAGCTAGGCAGTTTACTCTGTTGAGAGAGTTCCTGCAGTAGAGAAGCCTGAGCGAGGTCAGCCTGCAGTAGAGCATAGTTCAGACTCAGTTGTAGCTCAGAATAGTGAGCTTTAGGTGTGCCGGCGCCATAAGATCGGTGAAGCGCGGCAAGCTGCCCTTAGTGTGAGTAGCCTAGTGAGGGCCCGAGCGTGGCCGAAGGCGAGTGGAAAGTGAGTAGCAGTGGGGGCAGAGGAGCTTACCCAGCTCACCCCGAAACGTATACCGGACACCGGGTCCGAGCTTACCGGGATCTCTACGACCCAGTAAGGCATAACCGGAATCCCTGGAGAACTACAGGTCCCAGGTTCACCAGAGAGCTGATACGTAACAGAGCCAAGAGACACATAGGCCCCGTAAGCTGGGAGAATGCACTCCAAGAGAAGGCCCTACCACAACGTCAGCCGGTGCAGGACAGAGATAAAGTTAGGCCTAGCTTCAGGCAGGTCAGAAACTTACTACGCAGAGGCAAGAAACAGGAGGCCCTACACCGGCTCATTGGGGAGGATCCTGATATGCACCCTTCACCCTACAGTGCTCCGGGATGTGCCTGAACTACCACCAGTAAAAGGTACTGAAGTGATTACTGTGTCCGTCCCCGTTCTTGCTCTGACCCGGCTGGGTCTCGCCTGTCCAGCATCCCCCTCTGTGTACGCTGCCCTGAGGCCTAGCTCCACCTGTGGGGAGCTATACCATCGAGCTGCCTTATCACCGGCCTCAGTGGACTGCCGCAGCGCTGGTGATTCTCACCAGAAACCACAGGTAGCGTCACGAACTTCCATAAAATTAACAAACAATCCCCTTTTAAAAGCTGACCCCAGAGTACGGGCCCGGGAGCCGACCACCGCGACATCCCCAAGGCCAGGCAAAGGCCCGGGTACCGAGTCGTCCCCATCCCCCTGGGTGAGTCATGAGTCTCGACCGCATACTCCTCCTCACCCTGATGATTCTTCCTCCCATCATGCCGAGTATCGTCAGACAGCAACTGATCCCACAGTTGGACACTTTGAAGAGCTGTTCACTGGTCCATTTCCATATTTGGGCCACTCGCCTGCTCCGCTTGAAGTGGTGGAAGAGGAGATCCCATGTAGCGATGCCCAAATATTTGAACAGCCACGGCCACAGGAAGGCGACGCTGGCAATTTGTCACAAGAGGTAGACGATGACGAGACACAATTGCCACGAAGTGAAAAGGAGGACCGTGGTGCGGAAGTGGAAGAGAAAGAGGTGGTGGATGATCTAGTAACTGACCCAACGTGGCAGGAGGACACGCAGAGCGAGGCCAGCAGCACACAGGGGGAGGGAGGCAGAATACCCCAACAGGCAGGAAGAAGCAGTGTGGTGGCCGCAGACAGACATCAACACGAGGGACGTTGCCAGTACAACCGGTAGGTCTTCCAGAGTCTGGAATTTTTTTAAAGACTCTGCTGATAACCCCGAAAAGGCCATTTGTATCATCTGCCAGGCCAGCATCAGCAGGGGTGACAAAACTACCAGCCTGATCACCACCAGCATGATCAGGCACATGTCAGCAAAGCACCCGACTTTGTGGGGTGAACCCCAGGGTCCACGACCAGTGTCATCGGGTGTCACCACGGCTTCTTCCGCTGTTGTGTGTGTAAGAGAACCCCCTGTTGTGCGTGCAAGTCAATACCCTGTCCATACTGCATGCAAAGATGCCCCCTCCTCTCAGTCTTCACTTGTTATGGCAGTTTCTCAAGAAACAGCATCAACGCCCACGTCCCACCGCAGCGTTCAATTGTCCATATCCCAGACCTTTGAACGAAAGCGCAAATTTGCAGGCAACGCCCCACAGGCCACAGTCCTAAATTCGTACATTTCACGACTGCTTGCGTTGGAAATGCTGCCTTTTAGGCTGGTGGAGACGGAATCCTTCCGCAACCTTATGGCGGTGGCCGTCCCTCGGTACTCAGTCCCCAGCCGACACTATTTTGCCCGGTGTGCCATCCCCGCACTACACAAGCACGTGTCCCAAAACATCTGCCGTGCCCTCAACAACGCAGTTACTGGGAGAGTCCACCGGACAAGTGGACAAGTGCTTGTGGTCAGGGACGGTTCATCTCCCTGATGGCACACTGGGTAAACGTAGTGGAAGCCGGGACCCAGTCGGACCTTGGGACGGAACACATCCTCCCCACACCAAGCATTGCGGGCCCTATGTCAGTCAGAGTTGCCCCCACAGTGTACAGCTCCTGTGCATCAACCTCCTCCTCATGTTCAGCCTCCATCTCAGATATCACCACATCAGTTACAAGCTGGAAGCACTGCAGTACTGCCTCAGCCAAGCGGCAACAGGCTGTGCTGAAACTCATAAGCGTAGGTGATAAACCTCACACTGCTTGTGAGTTGTGGACAGCTGTGAAAGAGCAGGCAGATCTGTGGCTGAGACTGCTGAACCTACATCCAGGCATGGTTGTGTGTGACAATGGCCGTAACCTGGTGGCAGCTCTGAGGCGAGGCGAGATCACACACGTACCATGCCTGGCTCATGTGCTTAACCTCGTGGTTCAGCGGTTTCTTAAATCGTACCCCGAGTTGCCAGATCAGCTCGTCAAAGTACGCCGCCTGTCAGCTAATTTTCGGAAGTCGGCTACAGCTTCCGCCGCACTTGCTGTGTTGCAGCAGCGTTTGCAGCTTCCGGCACACCGACTGGTGTGTGATGTCCCCACACGTTGGAACTCTACCCTCCACCTGTTGCAAAGGATTTGTGAGCAGAAGAGAGCAGTTCAGGAGTACCAGCTGCAACAAGGCTGTCGATATTCAGGTCAGACTCCACACATAAGACCTCAGGAGTGGACCTGGATGTCTGACATCTGTACCATCCTGACAAACTTTGAGGAGTCCACCAAGATGGTGAGTGGTGATGACGCCATCATTAGCGTCAGCATCCCACTTGTCTGTCTATTGCAACGCTCTCTGCAGAGAATTAAAGAGGAGGCATTGCAGCCAGAGTATGATGAGATGGATCAAGAATCTATAGCGGGCGATTACACACAGCCCAGCCTCATCTCATCCCAACTTGCATTGGGGGACAATGAGGGAGAGGAGGAGGAGGAAGAACAGGAGCTGGTATCATGCGCTGTAGACGGTAGTGCCTGTACAACTGTCACACCGTCGGTTCAGCGTGGGTGGCCTGAGGACGGGGGGGGGAAGCATGGTCAGTCGTCATCTTGGTGAGGAAACGTCTTGCCCGTTACCAGTCTGGCACGCATGGCTGACTTTATGTTACGCTGCCTTAACCGTGACCCTCGTGTTGTCAAAATGTTGGGTGACAGTCATTACTGGTTGGTGACACTTTTAGACCCCTGCTACAAGGAGAACTTTCACTCTCTTATTCCTGAGTTGGAGGGGTCTACAAAAATGGGGCAGTACCAGAAGGCCCTTGCTGCAGAACTGTTTAAAAAATTCCCATCTGAACACGCTAGCGGCAGAGGTCACAGTTCGTTGCCCAACCAAGGCGTACAGGCGAGAGAGACGCAACTCCAATCCAGCAGAGGCAGGGGAAGACTGTCAATGTTCTGGGACAGTTTTCTGAGACCTGCCCAGCTTACAGGCCCTGAGGCGCGGGGTACTCTCACAAGGAGTGGAAAGTTTCAAAAGATGGTGAGGGAGTACCTTGCTGACCGTACCAGAGTCCTCCGTGATTCCTCTGTGCCTTTTAATTATTGGGTATCCAAGCTGGACACTTGGAATGAACTCGCTCTGTACGCCTTGGAGGTCCTGGCCTGCCCTGCCGCTAGCATATTATCGGAGCGTGTTTTTAGTGCCGCTGGGGGAATTATAACTGATAAGCGCACTCGCCTGTCAACTGACAATGCTGACAAGCTGACCCTTATCAAAATGAACAAGGGCTGGATTGGGCCAGACTTCTCATCACCACCAAATGACAGCAGAGTAACAAAGTCAAATCCACTGTGTTATTTCGGGAGGTGTATTCCCATGCACCGCTTCACACCCACACATGGGTGTACGCTTCCTCATTTCGGCTGTTTTTTGCTCTTCTCCTTATCCTCAGCTTCCACCACCACTATACCACCAGGGTGACCGTGGTCCGTGTTGCCAGCATTGCAAGTTCCTCCGTCCTAATTTTTGGCAGCTTTTGCTAGGAAGGCATAGGCAAAGACTATGGGAGACCCACTCCCCAACAATGGGAATAATGTTTTTAATATGCTGTACTGCATGGCTCTTGTAAGGGGCATTAAAATCGTCTTGTTAAACCACTCTGATCTCCACAGCTCTTCCAAGGGGCATTGAAATGTTGTTTTTAATTACCTCTAACCTCCACGACTCTTCCAACGGGCATTACATTTCCTCCTAATTTTAGTCAGCTTTGGCTTTTCAATGCATAGGCGAACACTAAGGGAGACCCACTCCCCAATAATGGGTAGAAGGTTTTTAGTACGCTGTAATCCACGTCTATTTCAAGGGGCATTGCAGTTCCTCATAATTTTTGGAAAGCCTTCCATTCACTGCTTAGGCCAACAGTGTACAGGAGACCCAGTTGCTATAAATGGAAAAAATGGTTTAGTTAAGGCCCTCTGACCTCCATGTCACTTCCAAGGGGCATTGGAGTGCCTCAAAATTTTTGGTAGGCATTGCACTCACTGTATGCCCTATAACTGTATAGCCGAACCGCTCCTTTTGGTACAGAAACATATCCTACAAGACATGTGTTGTTGACTGGCCTGATATTGATGTGAATGGTCCCTGTTCCTCCTGCTAATTTCTCCTTTGCCACTACCTCATCCATCATTTATCACCTGAAACTTTGTTTTAACGGGAGTCATAGAACTGGGATAGTAGCAGGAAAACATCCAGCAATCCTCGGTGGAGGTAGGATATACGCCAAAACGCTGACCACCTCAGGATTAGCCGCTACTACATACAGAAAGCTAAGGAGATGGATGGCATCATGATCATGAATAATTTACTCGTTGTGTAGGAGGCCGACCACTGCTGCTGTCTACCTTATGAACTTTGTGTTGAAGCCTGATTGACCCAGGACCCGTAATCCTCTATGTCTGGAGGACGTGTTGCATCCCAGTGTCCAAGTGTGTCCCGGCTTCCACAATATTAACCCAGTGTGAAGGCGTCAGTGAGATGGACTATCCCTGGCCACATTCACTTGTCCACGTGTTTGGTTAGGCTGCCCTTCCCACTAAATGCACTGGGGAGGGCACAGGTAATGTTTTGGTATGCGCGCTTGTGTATAAGGCGCACTGGGACAAATAGGGGCGGCAGGGGACCGTTTATGGACCAGGCGGCTGGGGACAGTGTGTGGGCACCCGACCGCCGGACGGGTGGGGACTGAGTATGGATACTAGGCCGCCGAAGCAGCCATGATGTGGTGGCCAGATTCCGCCTCCACATGCCTAAAAGGCCCAATTTCAAGTGCAAGCAAGCAAGCAGTATGGTATTGCAGCCTGGGGGTGGGTGGCAGGCTGCATACTTGCGCTTGCATTGCAAGGAATGGGGGAGGTACAATTGAACACTGCCCTGGGACAAGGCTTGCACGGGGATAGTTGCAAGTCTGCATCTTCTGATGCGGCAAGGATGACTTCTGATGGGCACACTTTTAGGCAGTGAACTGGCTGTCAGAGATGCTTCCAGGGGTCTTCCCCATGCTGTTCCCATGTCTTTTCAGCACTGCATGCATGTGTCACACAGCACATGGCCAGATAAGGTTGTAAAATGTTAAAATGACATTTCCCGGTGAATGCATTTGTCACTGATGAAAGCAATACAAAAGTGCAAAAAACGCATAAAAAATGCTACTTGTGAACATAGGCCAAGGTGTGGAGGAGTATTTTTGTTTTTCGTTATTTATTTTACCTTATACACAAGTCTTTACCCTGGAAAGGATGTTCCTTAACATATTTCACAGGAAAACAGTTACAGTTTCGTTTTTGAACGTTTTATTGTGAGCCCGTAAAAGTGGCTTAATACCTCTGACCACGTTGTTGACAGCAGTGACCTGGGGGTCAGAAATGCTTCCTGGGGCGATCCCCATGCTGTCCCCATGTCATCTGAGCACCGTCACTATCGTTTTGGGCACTTTTTAGGCTTTCTACAGACTGCCGGGGGTGCCGCCGCAAAAATGCTCGGGTCTCCCATAGACTAACATTGGGCTCGTTGCTCGGGTCGAGCACCCGAGTATCACGGTGAGCTCGGCCCGAGCTTCGAGCACCCAAGCATTTTAGTGCTCGATCAACACTAGTATCTACGTATTCTTTTCTCAACAGCAGTATATGGACACTGAGGTGGGACGCGGAGGTAGGGTAGGTAATGTTTGGGGTTTAATTGTACTGTACTTTTCAAAATGTTTAATAAAAAATTATCTGATTTGAAAAAAAAAGGGCTACGTCTGGCACATTTCTTTATATATTTACAAGGCATATGTGCTGAACATAAAGCCTCGCAATATACCACACAGTTCTCTGTGATATACAGTTGAAAAGGATATGGAGGATTTACACAATTTCTTTCATTATTTTATTTGGAAAGGCTGCAGGAAAATTGGGAAAAAATATTTGCATTAAGCTAAAATATATGTAAAATCATGTAAACCTTTCTGTAAGAAACAATCTGTATGGCTACAGATTTTTTCGGCATTTGATTTTTTATTTTTTTTTTTTACTATGGGCCTAAGAACTAACAGGCAGGTAGTTGCTAACTACCTGCCTGTGCTGCCCAGTGCAGATCTCTGCCGCCACAGAACGTTCCGGCTGGCAATTCTGGAGCTTCACATCAACAGAGCAGCAGCTTCTCTTCCGCTCTGCGCAGTTGACAGGGCGGGACTGCCAATGTCATGACGACTGACAGCTGGCTCCCTGTTGCGCAACTGTGAAGAGTCAGCTGTGAATCAGCATGATGCCAGCAGTCACACCCCAGCAACAGAGCAGCACGGAAGAGGAAGAGCTGCTCTGTTGACGTGAAGCAGCAGAATCGCTTGTGGGAGCGGTTTGTGACCGCTCTGTGCCGGCAGGGATCTGCATTGTGCAGAACTGACAGGTAGTTAGCAACTATCTGGCTGTAAGTTCTTAGACATCATCTTTTGCACTAGCCCACAGCTCCTCAGCCTCCCAGCTTACTGTTTGCTGAGGGTGGTGGAGGTGGCATGGAGCTTCTAATGACTGATAATTCAGAACAGCGTCCTAGTGGCGACACAGGCTCAAACTGTGAGTTTTCTAATGCTGCAAGCAGAGGCAGCTTTATCTCTGCAGCATAGGAGAAGCACAGAGGTACTAAATCTGGCCAGATCCAGCAATCTGGGCAGCTCCAGAGCAGTGCTTGCAAGACATTAAGCATAGAGCATACAAGAGCACACTCCTAGCCTTGGAAACCGGCCACATCTGAGACTGCAGAGGTAGTTGGTAACCTAGGCATCGAGCACTAAGCTATAAAATTAAAATTCCCTCCGTTTCCGGAGTGCAGAGTATTTATAATAAAAAGATAAATTGCAAAGTTGCTTCTTTATAGAAGCACTTTACATTTTTACCCATTTAACAAGAGAAGACAATCTCTTTAATGTTTTTATGAACCGGACATCTCTTAAAATGTGAAAAACCTACAAGAAGCAAAATGAACATAAACCCTGCTGCAAAATAAAAAGCAAGTGCAATTAAAATTAATAAAATAAAATAAATAAAACCCTATTTTTTATTTATTTACAGCAGGGTTTATGTTCATTTTGCTTCTTGTAGGTTTTTCTGATTCATGGTCATTGTGAAATATGCATTTATGTGCTGCATGTATACCAACTTAAACCAAGCTCAAATTTAGTGTTTTATCTCTTAAAATGTGCAGTTTAAGTTAAACCACCAGAATATAAAAATATCTATACGTCTAATTCATTTATCAACAGATACCATCAGTTACTTTCACGTAAAAAAATATATCTATTTATATCTCCACGGTGCTGCATCATCCTACATCTCTTCCCTCATTTCTGTTTACGACCCTTCCTGTTCTCTCAGTTCTGCAAATTTTCTCAGACCAATATCCTCAATAATCATAACCTCCCACTTCTGTCTCCAAGACTTTTCTGAAGCTGCACCATCTCTCTGGAATGCACTACCCCAGAGAATCAGGTTAATTCCCAGTGACCACAGTTTTAACTGTGCCCTAAAAACACATTTTTAGGCTGGCTGAACATGTTGATTAAACCAACTATTCTCCCTTTTTACATTATTGTTCTAATCCTGGTCTCTTGAACAGTTTTCTTCAAACACAATGCACTCAATGGCACTTCTTATCTGCTCATACACAGGTACTGGCTGGTGACCGGCTCACGCAGCTTTTCATATGTGGTCCTATTCATTATAAAAGATGGATGGATCATACAAAACAAGTACTTTTTACTTCGGGTTCCTCCATTTCCTCATATTGCAAACAAGGCCATCACTTCTGCTTGGCAGGTAATTAGTTTGCTATTCTGTGACTTTGTCCTTATGATAAAGTGCTGCAGAATATGCTGGCTCTATATAGAATAAAGATAATTATTCATCATTATTAGAGAACTTATGAACCTTTCTTCTCTGTAGTCAGGTCTCAATCTATTTACACAATTTCATTCTTGGTGGAAGATGTATGGACCCATTGGATCAGTGTGAGATCACCACAATACAAGTGATTGTCACAGTCGGCCATTACCATGGAAGCTGTGTAGTATATGTTATATCGGTCTGCTGAAAATATAATGCACTCGAGAGGTTATACTTCCAGATCAGTCTCCACATACTGGAAATGGGCCCCATCACAGAGCACAAACTGGGGATTCTTCCGCTTCCATACACTAAAGGAGTCGACTTGTCCTGGCCAACTGGGCAACCGGATCCTCTTCACACAGCAGAAACCCTCAGCCAGGGAAAGCTGGAAGGCACGTGAGGTGGACTGACCCCAGGGGCTGGATGACAAGGTTTCTCCAAGAAGCTCTCCCACGTGAAAAAGTGTGTGACCCCTGAAGAAAGCCAGGCAATCCAGAGAAAAGTGGGAAGACTCTGTGAAAGAGCACATGCTGTAAGATGGCATCAGTATACAGGTCACAACATGTAACATGGTAGAAAGCTTAAAAGAAAAAAAGATATAGAGCGGTGCTCCCATAGAATAGTCATTTTGTGAATCAAAATGCAGCACATGGATCGCGGCCTCTCCTACGCTTGCCCGCCCTGCACGGACCCAGCATTTTTCTGCCCCTTCTCCTCTAGCTGGCGGCCTGAGGCCCCAGAGGTGAAAGACACCCACGCTCCTCTGTGGGGGTTGGGGGGATTCGCCACAGCTTCGCTATCCGACTAGACAGGCGCCTGCACTGAAAAACGCCTAGGCCTAACCGGCTAGACGGATGCCGGTACTGACGCACACCAAGGCTTAAGCGGCCCGTGGGCAAACTGCTCCTGATGGGTCCCCCTCTCCTGGGTAATGCAGCTACATGGGGGGAAACCCGCTACCCAAAATAGCTCCCCTCCAGTTACATTAACAGCCCAGCTGGGCTCCTAGCTGCACTCCCTCAACAGTCTCCTGCCCTCAGTTACCATGCAATCAGAGACTGCATATAGGAGACACCCAGCAGCCTTCAATTGGATTTCCTCAGTCTTAATGATACAGGGGTTTATCAATTCATCAATGTACCTAAGGTTACCCCTCATATACTTTACCCTGGCTAAGCACAGCTTGGAATCCTTAGGGTTAATCCTATACTTGTGGAAATATATTGTAAGCCACTGCTGACATCTAGTGGCCACTCACTATAATCACACCCTCAGTCACAAAAGTTACTACTTACAACCCACCTCATTAACTGGCTATATCCTTCAATCTGAAACCAAGCCTGCCCAATAACCCTAACAGGTCGAGGCCCAGGACCTCCATGATGACTTAACCCTCTCTCCTCTCCATCCTATAAAAAGCTCAACGCGCAATATGCTTTCCCTGATTCATTCAACCAGTGCTGGGCTATAGTTACCAGATTATCCAACAATTCATAACTGCCCTAATGCCAAAATCCTAACCTCAGGAATCAGCTTCCAGCAGATCTCGGCGACAATATGTTTTCCTGGCCACACTCGAAAGTTTAGTCATCCGGCTCCTCTCTATCAGATAGGGTTGACTCAGAGACTATTACAATGTCCACAACCAGGATTCTGTGTACTCCTACCTCCAACCATGCTACCCTACTATCACAGTTCCAGTCTATACTACACTCGGGGCTGCCCAAATTGTCGGATAAACTAAGGAACTTTCCAAAGAAATTAGAGAACTAGGATCCAGAACCTCCGATCGAGGACTCTACCACTCATTACCCACAAAAAAGAGATGGAGATGCTCCACAAAGAAATCTACTCCCTCAACAATAAACTGGAAGATTTTGAAAATTGCACTCGCGGAAGTAATATCCGCATCAGAGGCCTGTCCGAGACAATTCAATCTATTGCCACAGCCCTATTTCAAGAACTTCTATTTGGAATCCCCAATGAACGTCTAGAGATGGGCCGCATTCATAGAGCTCTGAGTAAACGCAAACCTGACGGCCCACTCCGTGACATTATTCTCAAACTTCACTTCTACAAAACAAAAGAACAACTATTTATAGCAGCACGGAACTTCTCATCCCAGAAATTCGATAAGTCTACGGACCCTCAACCCCCAGCTCTCTCACCAACCCCACTTTCAGCAGATTTGGTCTCTCTTAAACACCTTTCCCACCACCAGTGGGCAGACCTATGGAGAGAGATGAACCCTTCGGTCAAGACTGCACTTATTTCTCTACACGTCACTTAGTCTACACCAGAATAGATCATATATTTGTTCACCCCATGTTCATACCCAACATAACAAACATTTCTATTCTTTCCACTCCTTGGTCGGATCATTCCCCAATCCAGCCAACGTGCTCCTCTCTACATCCTTGCTCATTCAACTGGACTCTGAATGACTCCTTCCCCTCTTATCCTGAAAGGTCCCAAAGATTGAGTGACCACCTTGATGATTACTTCTCTTTGAACCAGCAGCCTCTTCACCAATTTCCCTTTGGGAAGTTCATAAAGCAGAGAAGAGAGGCTTCTGCACTCAAGACGCTGCTCACAAGAAAAAGACTTACTAGAACAGCTGATCTTGAGAATAAGCGGTCAATATTAAGATTGTCAGGTGAAGAGCTCACCCTCCCCCTCTATATATCAAGACCTTACACATGCGTGCTCTGAACTCAATCTTTGTCTCTCCAAAAACACAGGTCAGGCCCTGCGTTGGTCCCAACAGGGCTTCTACTCCCTTAATAATAAAAGCAGCTCTAACCTTCCCCTATGCCTCAATGCCTCCCTGTAAGACGTACCCCAATGCGACTACGTACGACACAGGCCTTACGTCCAACCCACAACAGATAACTCGCTGTTCCAGCAGCAGCTTGAGCAGCAATACAACGACCCTTCCCCAGACACCACACAAAAATAGAAGCTTTCCTTAAAGGGGTAATCCCATCGCCAAGATCCTATCCCAATATGTAGTAGGTGAAAAAATAATATTAGCAAATACCTCCAATTAGAAATGTAGTATAGTTTTTCTGATTCGCTATGTTGCTTTCCTCATGTACAGGCATTGCAGGACCTTAGGTATCCATGGTTACAACCACTAGAAAACTAGTTATCACTATATTAGTGGTCATAACCACGGACACCTAACGTCCTGCAATGCCCTTCAATGAGGAAAGCGACATAGCGAATCAGAAAAACTATACTACATTTCTAATTGCAATATTTGCTAATATTATTACACCTACTACATATTGGGATAGGATCTTGGAGATGGGAATATCCCTTTAACTCTATTTCGCTCCCAGTCTTCAATTCCAATATGATTGATCTCCTAAATCAGGCCATCATCTCTTCTGAAATATAAACCGCTATCCACTAACTAAAACTTAATAAAAGCCAGGCCCAGATGTCTTCTCAGCTCTTTACTATAAGAAGTCTCCTCTTATTCCCTATTTCACTATTTTATCTCCCTGAGGTCCAGACAAAAGCCAAGGGCAGCCCCTCTTACAGCACCTATATTTATGATATCCAAACAAAACGCGGACCACTCATTGTGGTCGAACTATAGACCGATATCCCTGATTAATATAGATCTCAATCTTTTAGCTAAAATCTTGGCTAAAATATATACCGTATTTGCCGGAGTATAAGACTGGGTGTATAAGACGACCCCCAACTTTTCCAGTTAAAATATAGAGTTTGGGATATACTCGCCGTATAAGACTACCCCTCTTCTAACGCAAATACGGTAAAAATTAAAAAAATCAGATTTGATTTCAATATGGTAATTTTAAAGTGATGAACCTTACCGGCGATTGGCTGGTTGTTATATACAAATCCTGCTTGGATTGGTCAGCTCTCCCTGCCTGCCCAGCCCTCCCTGTCTCCAAGACTATCAGAGCGGTAGCGCATCCCTCTGGCCCTTGTATCATCACTGGTACCTCCTTCTCTGCCTCTCTGATCTCGCTCCTCAGGACTACAGTGACGAGGTGAGGGGGACGCCTGCAGCTTGCTTCACTTACACTTTCCTGGTGAGGCGCCCCCTCACATCGTCACTGCAGTGCTCAGGAGCGAGATCAGAGAGGCAGAGAAGGAGGTACCAGTAATGGGATACAAGGGCGGCCCAGAGGGATGTGCTACCGCACTGACAGTCTTGGAGACAGGGAGGGCTTATAAATTACCATAAATACCGTGTTTTTGGACTATAAGACGAACCGGACCATAAGACTCACCTAGGTTTTAGAGGAGGAAAATAGAAAAAAAAATGTAAGCAAAAAATGTGTTCACGATGCACTTTTAAGGGGGAGGGGGTCTTCTGCTGACACTAGTATAGGGGTAATGTCCCCCAATTCTGACAATATCCCCCATCCTGGTATATATGCACCCCCCCTTCCTTTTATACGTGGCATCCCTCCATGCTGATATGCATGGCACCCCTCATCCCTGTCCTGGTTTGCATGGCACCCCTCATCCCTGTCCTGGTATGCAAGGCACCCCTCATCCCTGCCCTGGTATGCAAAGCACCCCTCATCCCTGTCCTGGTATGCAAAGCACCCCTCATCCCTGTCCTGGTATGCAAAGCACCCCTCATCCCTGTCCTGGTATGCAAAGCACCCCTCATCCCTGTCCTGGTATGCAAGGCACCCCTCATCCCTGTCCTGGTATGCATGGCACCCCCTCATCCCTGTCCTGGTATGCATGGCACCCGTCATCTCTGTCCTGGTATGCATGGCACCCCTCATCCCTGTCCTGGTATGCATGGCACCCCTCATCCCTGTCCTGGTATGCATGGCACCCCTCATCCCTGTCCTGGTATGCAAGGCACCCCTCATCCCTGTCCTGGTATGCAAGGCACCCCTCATCCCTGTCATGGTATGCAAGGCACCCCTCATCCCTGTCCTGGTATGCACGGCACCCCTCATCCCTGTCCTGATATGCATGGCACCCCCTCATCCCCGTCCTGGTATGCATGGCACCCCTCATCCCTGTCCTGGTATGCATGGCACCCCTCATTCCTGTCCTGGTATGCATGGCACCTCTCATCCCTGTCCGGGTATGCATGGCACCCCTCATCCCTGTCCTGGTATGCATGGAACCCCTCATGCCTGTCCTGGAATGCATGGCACCCCTCATCCCTGTCGTGGTATGCAAGGCACCCCTCATCCCCATCATGCTGCACATGCCCGCACTGATCTCTGCATGTGAGCCGCGCATGACGTCACTGCCATGCGCGGTTCACAAGGAGAGCTCAGCTGCCGGAAGTCACTGCTCCCCACGCCGGGTCTGTGTGCGCGGGGAGCAGTGACTTCACTCACCTTCACAGCCGGCACACAGCGGAGCCGCGGTGCGACTTCTGCTGCAGCCGGCTATCTCCTGCGCCGGCTCATTAAAGGGCATGAATATTCAACCTCTCTCCACGCCCATTTAACAGCGGTCATAGGCGATTCCGGCAGCAGCAGGAGCCGCAGCGTGGCTACACTGTGTACCGCTATTAAGGAGCATGAATATTCACTGCTCCCCACGCCCCACGCCGGCAAATATGGTATATAAATTCTTACCATCTGCATCAGGCCAGGCAAGAAACAAGGCTCTGTCTGGATAGTTCTCCAAGAGTTCAGGGCCTCCAGTCTACAAATAACAGATGTATATTCAGAATCTCCACCTGATACCAGTGTAATAAATGCTATAAATGTAGAAGGTTTATGCAATTTTTGCTTTGGCAATACTTTGCTTTTGTTATAGTTGGCGGTTTGTTTTTTCTTAAAGTGGCAGTACAAGAAAATTTCAGACATCCGGTTTTCACATGTGTGTTCTGTCTGTGTTTTTCATGGATAAAACATGTAAACATATAGAACATGTGCCCGTTATAGACTATGGGACTGTTCACATGCCGTGTTATTTTACAGACCGTGTGTTTTTACCAGTCTATGCACTTTGTGTGCCGTCCATGATTAACATTGTCATGCATAGGAGAAGCTTTGTCATTTATTTTTCCATACATGAAAATAACTGATGGTAAAATCTGACATACTGATCAAACACTGATGACACTCAAATCATTTTTTTTTTTTTTTTTAGGAGGTAGGTGAATAATCACAGACATCTAAATCAGACCAAAAGCAGTGTCACAAAAATAAAAGTAAAATCAATGAGAAAAGCTGGCAAAAAAAATAGATTATAAACATTTAATTTAGTGCAAATTTACAGAGCACACATTGCTTTGAAAAGAGATGTGTAACACTCTGAGGTCCCCAAGGACTGTATCCAGTTCCTATCAAGCTCTTTAACGCAAACACAGTTTAAGACCTCATTCACATGTCTGTGTTTAAACATATACACATGAAATAATGGTACTGGTCTCATCAGTGTTTTGGTACAGTGTGTCATCGGTGTACACTCCGTGTCTGTTTTTACCATTAGTGTCTCATTAGTGGTTTTCATGGATGGATAAGTTACAAAGGTTCTTCTATCCCTAGCAATACTAAATATGGACAACACACCAATGGCACTTGGATGCCATCCGAGTGCTGTACGTGTTTTTCACTGACCCATAGACTTGTATAGGCAGTTTTAATCTGTGATACTGGAAAAAAAAACAGATGTGGCTCTGTGAGGTTTTCACAGATACATGGTCCGTGAAAAAACATGGACACGTGAGCAGCCCCATAAATTATAATGGGTACGTGTTCTATGTGAGAAAAAAATTGAATGAACACGTGAGTGTTACACAGAAGTATGAATGAGGTCTTAATAATATCAAAGTCACCTGAATATATAGGACAATGGGTATTTGATGGTAACTCTTCTTCACTGCCGTTCTTAACACACTCATCTATGTTTATTCAGTGTTTTGTCTTTTTCACCCCATTTCTAATATTAAGCTGTAACGTTATCTCACTAAACAGATTCACCCCAAAATGGTTATGCTACATTCCCTGCCTCAGCTTTTACACAGGCTATGATAGGCTGTGCTATTCTATGTGATGGTTACATGGCATTATTGGGATGCTCATAATTACAGCTCACCAAATCGCAAATTGTTCAAATTCGCTGGGTCCAGCAAATTGAAAGGGAACCTGTCACGTCATTTCAAGTATCTACACTGTCCCCAGTGCGGTGTTAGTGATGGAATGGGCATCACTAACACATTATTTTCATAAAAACGGGGCTGTAATAATGTTCAAAAAGCACTTTGTATTCTTATATCGTACCTGCTCATTTAGTCACAGGGGTGTGCTTCATTTTGTGTTCAGTCACAGGAGTCACCGGCACTCAATTTGATTGATTTCCCTGGTTGCGCCAACGGCAGTAGAATCCTGCGCTTGCGCAGCGTGCAGCCGGCCGCGCTTGCAGCGTCGATCGTGCAACTGCCCGCTTGACAATGCGCAAGTGCAGCTCCAAGCGCCACACTGAGCACAAAATGAAGCACACCCCTATGATCAAACGAGCAGGTACGATATAACTAAATAAAGTGCTTTTTGCACATGATTAGACCGCTGTTTTTAATGAAAATAACGTGTTAGTGATGTACATTACATCACTAACAATGCACTGGGGACAGTTTAGATGCTTGAAATGACGTGACAGGTTCCCTTTACCAACATTTGAAACAAATTCAATTAGCTCATCTCTAATATACATGATATTATGCTTCATTTACACCGCACTGCTCTTACCATGACCGCTGTGTAACGCATCTCTAGGGAAAAATGGTGTTCTGATCAAAAGCCACGACATCCAGCCCAGGACACTGCAGTAAGAATTCCCAGTATCCAGTGCCCTGGACAAACAGCCGACAAAGGAGGAATAAGCAAAGCGCTGCAAGGAGTGCGGTCAACGCTCATCACACATGTAAAGGTGTTCACCAGCAGGTCGGGAGGGCTCTTTATTCTCTCACTGTAGGGGAATATTTGGTGTAAATCATTATTCCACCACTAGCAGACACTTACCTTATGAAGGCAGATTAGGACAAGTGTTATATATGTAAGCCTGTATTACAGATGCAAGTCCCAGCCCGACCACGGGATCTATGAAGCTGCCAGTTTGGGACCTTGGAGCTGCGGTTTGGCCAGAACTTGTATCTGTAAGAAGCCTCATACACAATAGACGGCAGTCAGCCGAACAATGATTTGGCCAATTGTGAACTTAGGTCAGGTGGCTGGGCACTGCAAACATAAGGCTGGGGCCGCAAGGAAAGTTGTGTCAGGGAACCAAAAATATTTACCGTATTTTTCGGACTATAAGACGCACTTTTTCAGCTGAAATTTTGGAGGAAAATGGGGGGGTGCATCTTATAGTCCGAATGTTGGGGGGGGGTGTATATTTATGTGTGGTGTGGGGGGAGCAGTATCGGTGGAGGAGCGGGGCACAGGAGGCAGCAGCCGCCCACTGTCCCCGCTGCTAAAGAAAATGAATATTCACTGCCCATAGGGCGTGGGGAGCACTGAATATTCATGCTCGTTAATAGCGGTATACAGTGTAGCCGCACTGCGGCTGCTGCCACCTATCTCCTGTGCACGCTGTTAAAAGGCATGAATATTCAACCTCTCTCCACGCTCATGGGCGTGGGGAGGGAGTGAATATTCATGCCCTTTAATGAGCGGGCACAGGAGATAGCCGGCAGCAGCAGCCGCAGCGCGGCTACACTGTGTGCCAGCTATGAAGGAGCATGAAGTCACTGCTCCCCGCGCACACAGTGCTGGCGTGGGGAGCAGTGACTTCTGGCAGCTGATCTCTCCTTGTGAGCAGCGCATGGCAGTGACATCATGCGCGGCTCACATGGAGAGATCAGAGCAGGCAGACCGGACGCAGCGCTGGAGGAGAGAAGAAAGGTGAGTAACAGTGTTTATTTATTTTTAATGTGCAGCATGATGGGGATTAGGGGTGCCACGCATACCAGGACAGGGATTAGGGGTGCCATGCATACCAGAATGGAGGGGTTCCATGCATACCAGAATGGAGGGGTTCCATGCATACCAGAATGGAGGGATGCCAGGCATACAAGGATGGGGACCACGTATAAAAGGAAGGGGGGCGGCATATATACCAGGGATATTGTCAGAATTGGGGGACATTACCCCTATACCAGTGTCAGAAGACCCCCTACCCATTAAAAGTGCATCATGACCACATTTTTTGCTTACATTTTTATTTTTCTCCTTTAAAATCTAGGTGCGTCTTATGGTCCGGTGCGTCTTATAGTCCGAAAAAAATACGGTAATTATATTTTGCTGAAGCACAACTATTTTAAAGCTGTGATTTTACTGTAAAAAAAAAACAAAAAAAAAACTCAGCCAAATCTAAGTTGCATGTTATGTGCAATCAACTCTATTGTAATTCACATTTGCAACCGCGCGTAATTGTCAGTCGTAGTGAGACACCATAGGAAATAAGATACAATTTAATGCAACAAGTGCAATCCTGATATTGCTGTGGAGCGTAAGGCCAGGATAACACAGCGACATGTCACAGACATTGAGATCGCTGGGTCACACTGCAACATCGCACTTAATCAACTATGGTGTCGGAATGAGACATAAAGCTGAAAAATAGCTGAAATAATGGATCAGGGCCTATGGCCATGGAGACATCAAACTGACACATTGCAGCACAGGCTGTAATGATTTCCTATGGTGTAATGTTGCGATCTGTCTACAACTTAGCTGTTTTTACTTCCAGAAAAATTACAGCTCTAAAATAATGGCAGACAAGTGATGTTCGGATGTTGTTGACGCACAACTATTCTGAGAACTGCTGGTATGAGACACGTCAAAATGTAAGAAGGCGCAAGGGCAATAGTGGGCGCGCGAATGTAGAACGAGCTAAAAAGCTTGTAACAGAACTTCAACATGACGTTTCAAGGATGGAGCGAGACTGCCATCTACTGGCCAGAGACAGTCAAGCGGAACCAAAATACACAAAGGAAGTTGCAGGCAGGGGAGATTCAGAGGCTGGACCCGATCAGGTGACTTCCAGGAAGGAGTTCAGAGAGATAAGAGGCCAGCGCGCCAAACCTGAGGGGTCTTTGGCGCCAAGCAGCAGAGAGGAGCAGACGTGCTCCCTGCGTCCTGAGAAACCCCGTGTGACAGGCCAAATCCAGAGGCCTGAGAGGTGCTCCAGCCGGGCACCGGTAAAAGAGCTCCGGATCCCTCACAGTTGTGACCCGAGTGCTGTGCCTGCTGAGGATACTAGGAACCTGATCGCTGTGCTGAGTGAGTTCGCGGAACCCGACGTCGGCCGCCGACAGACGAGGCCTGGACCCCCCTATCCAAGGCTCGAGAGACTGCCCCCAACAGCCAAGCAGAGAGGAGCTGCATACGTGAGCAGGGCCGTCACTTCCACTGCTCACCCACGGTACCGGGGACAATTGGGTTTAAGTACTCAGGTTGGGAGGGGGACGGTTGGGGCTAAAGCAGCACAACGTGATTTAATTGAATTCATCCGGAAAGAGACTCACGGCCTAGCGGGAATAACCGGTGACCCCCGCTAGGGCCAAATTCACGGTTAAAGAACTTGTGTGGTGCTTCTCATGCTTGAGGGCATCACCTTACTTTAAGAGACTGCGCCTTACTTTAAGAGACTGCGCCTTACTTTAAGAGACTGCGCCTTACTTTAAGAGACTGCGCCTTACTTTAAGAGACTGCGCCTTATTTTAAGAGACTGCGCCTTATTTTGAGAAATTTCGTATTTTTCTGATATTTCAAACCACTGTTCATTACCCTTGTTGCTAATCCCTTGTTTCAGCATACCTGTTGTATAAAACTGTTTACAAACATTTCTGACTGTTCTCGCCTTGTGTCTCTGTGCGTTGCATTCCGGCACCTGCATTACATTTGGCGTAGTCGGCAGGATGCAACATTCAGACGCAGAGATGGCGGATCAGTCTATGGCTGGGTCCGGCCGGAGCCATATACCCCTGGGGGCTATGCTCAGCCATCTTCCCAAGTTTACAGGGGATGGCATGTCACTTTGGGACTGGGCAGAAAGACTGAGAAGTATGCTACGTATATATCCCCTTGACCCTCTAGCCCAGGCGGAGTTGGCCCTCCTAACCCTTGATGGAGAGGCCCGACAGACTGTGATGTACCGCCCACCTGGGGACCGTGACACCGTGGATAAAGTGATAAAAATTCTAGAGGACATGCACGGTGACACTACAGATTTGGGACACTTGCGCTTACGGTTGTTTCAGCGGGTCCAAGGGGAAAATGAGACAGTAAATCAGTATGTTAATGCATTACAGGAAGTGACGGCCCATATCACTAAGAAAACTCGAGATGGGAACAGAGGACTGGGACCATTGGATGAGGTGTTGCGTGACCAACTGATTGCTGGCTTGAAAGACCCTTCCCTGAGGCAGATCCTGAAGGAGCGGCTGCGACTGAGCCCTGATATGGGCTTCCTGGAGGTAGGGGCTGAAGCTAGAGTCCTGGAGAGAGAAGTTCCTGTTCTCAAAGCCACAGTTAGAAGTCATGAGGCAATTGCTCCTGGATTCACCAACCAAGAGCCTGATTGGGTACGGGAAATACGTCAGGAAATTCGAGACATTCGGGGTGAGCTGAATTCTATTAGGAAGACTCCTACTGCCCCCTTGCCGACGGACCGTACTGCTCAACGCGGACGGAGACCAGAACGAGAAAGACGTTCCTATCCGGCCCCAGCACGACATGTACCCGACCTATCGGCAGAACGAGGACCGGAGTGCTGGACCTGCGGAGGTAGGGGGCATATCTCCAAAGACTGTCCCAACCGAGAAAGGAGGAGGAGGGGACAGCCGTTAAACTAAAATGCCCCACGGTTGTGGAGCATGCCGTGGGGTCTCGAGCTTCAGAGAGTAGAAGAGGGAGCTCTGAAGACATGGTCTCCGAGAGGCCCATTATCTGGGCTGAATTCAATGGGCAGCGGATCCGTTGTTTGATGGACACCGGGTCTCAAGTGACCACTATGCCTGAGACGTACTTCCAAAGTCACTTTCCTGAAGTCGCTCGTTCCTGCCGGGAACCCACTGTCAAACTGGTGGCGGCTAATCAACTACCTATCCCAGTAGCGGGAGTAGTATGGATGTCTGTGCGGGCATGTGGAAAGGACCTCGGTCGAAAAGGGATTGTACTGACCACCGGGCCCGGAGGCGATGGGCCCATTGTAACCCTGGGCATGAATGTGCTGAAAGAAGTCGGACAGTTACTGGCTGAGGGCTGTAGCAAAAACAACTGGACCCGCGCCACTCGAGACCCAGCTAACAAGAGAGTGTTCCAGCACCTCGTGCGGGTCAGTCAGATTCAAAAGTTGCCCACTACCTCCCAGTACCTTGGTAAGGTATCGATACCGCCCGAAGCCACAATAACACTGCCGGTGGGACAGACTGCACTCACTTTGCCGGTGCTGGCACATGTGTCCTTAGAGGGCGTGGACATTCAAGTTGAACCAATGGAGGGAGAAGAAGCGCCCTCTGGACTCCTGATTGCTCGAACTCTGGCCACCGTGCGGCACGGTCGAGTACCCGTGCGCTGCATCAATTTAAGTGGCACCAGTTTACAGTTGTTGCCCCGACAAGAGGTGGCGCGAGTGTGCGTAATGCCGGAGGCCCTTACTAGAGCTGACGCTATAGGGCTGGCACCTGTGGAAGGAAAACCATGGACCCTAGAGGTGTCCCTCAATAGCCAGGAACATGGAAGAGAACCGTTGGCTGGACGCCACCTCCTGGAAGAAATGGAAGCTAACCTGACTGAGTTTTCTGCTGGACAAGTGAGGCAGATCGAACAACTTCTACAGCGATATCAGGGAGTGTTTGCACAGCATGAAGATGATTTCGGGTGCACTCGGGACATTCAGCACGAAATACCCACCGGAAATACTGCTCCCATCCGAAAGAGATATCGGCAGATCCCGCCTCAAATGTACCAGGAGGTGAAAGAGCTATTGGCCCACATGTTGCGGAACGGTGTGATCCGTGAAAGCCAGAGCCCCTGGGCGGCTCCGATCGTGCTGGTCCGAAAGAAGGACGGTACCCTGAGATTCTGCGTAGACTATCGGAAGCTGAATGCCTGTACAGTACGGGACTCCTATCCACTCCCCCGAATCGAAGAGTCTATCTGCACTAGGGAGCGCCAAATTCTTCTCCTCCCTCAACCTGGCCAGTGGCTATTGGCAGGTCCCAGTAGCTGAGAAGGATCGTCCGAAGACAGCTTTTGTTCTCCCTATGGGCCTGTTTGAGTTCAATCGAATGCCGTTCGGACTAACAAATGCGCCAGGAACCTTCCAACGGCTGATGGAGAGATGCTTGGGGGACCTCAACTTTGAAGCCACTTTAATATATCTGGACGATATAATTATCTATTCCGCAACGTTTGAGGATCATCTCCGCCGATTGGAACAAGTGTTAGAACGGCTACAAAGGCACGGCCTGAAAATTAAGCCTCGTAAGTGTCGTCTCTTCAAACGAGAAATTGAATATCTGGGGCACACTGTGTCCAGTGCAGGGGTGCACCCCACTGCGGAGAAAGTAGCTGCCGTGCAGAAGTGGCCCACGCCCGCCAATCTAAGGGAACTAAGGGCATTCCTGGGGCTCGCTGGATACTACCGCAGATTCATTAAAGACTTCGCTAAGATTGCGAACCCGCTCAATGAATTGCTGAGAGGAACAGCCGGGGGAGCCAAGCGGCAGCCCATTCAGTGGGGCCCACGACAAGAAGAGGCATTCCGAGCATTGAAAATGGCGCTAACAGATGCCCCGATTCTGGCCTACGCTGACTTTTCGCAGCCGTTCATGTTGTACACTGATGGAAGCTTGCATGGGCTGGGAGCAGTGCTGGCTCAAGTACAAGGAGGGAAAGAGCGAGTGATCGCGTATGCCAGCAGGTCACTCCGAGATACGGAGAAGAATCCGGACAACTACAGTTCGTTTAAGCTGGAGCTACTAGCACTGGTGTGGGCCATGACCGAGAAGTTTGCTGAGTACCTGTCAGGGTCAGAAGTGCAAGTGCGGACAGATAACAACCCTTTGGCCCACTTGGAGAACGCCAAACTGGGCGCGTTAGAACAGCGGTGGGTCGCAAGGATGTCCAAATTCCAGTATAAAATCGCCTATCGGTCCAAGGCCCTGAACACACATGCAGATGCCCTGTCCCGGGTCACTCAGGTGGGGCCGAAGAAGGACAGAGATGAGGAGCTCGAAGGCGACGAGATCCCGGATTTCAGCCAGTTCGCCGCTGCTGTGGTCGACGCCCAAGAGACCAGAGGGGAGCCGAGGCCCACTCAGATTCTGGGACGTTCAAGAGACGAATGGATACATCTGCAGCAATCCGACCCGGAGCTAGCAAAGTTGAGAGAATGGGTCGCCCTTAATCAGAGACCCGACCAGGAAACCAGAGCCGCTTCACTTCCAACTACCCTACAAATCCTAGGCCAGTGGGAGAGGCTCCTCCTGAAGGATGGCTTGCTATGCCGAAGAATCCAGCTGCCTCGAGAGTTTGATGTTACCTGGCAAGTGGTAGTTCCAGGAGCACTAGTAACACAGCTAGCCCAAGAAGCTCATAGAAGAGGTGCTCACTTCGGAGTAGAAAAGACCTTCCGGTGGTTGCAACGGCTGGTGTATTGGCCTCAACTGCGACAAGAAGTCGAGGGGGTCTGCCGAACATGTCGCCAGTGTGAGTTGAACAAGCCCCCGGAGCAAAGAGCTCCCATTCAGACCATCCGAACTTCTGCCCCCTTGGAAGTCTTGATGATTGACTACTTGATGGTAGGAACTTCATACAACGGTTATGGACACTGTTTAGTCATGACTGATCACTTCACCAAGTTTGCAGTAGTGACGCCCACTAAAGATCAGACGGCAGAAGCCGCAGCCAAGGCCATCTGTCAAGATTTCATCCGGATTTATGGGTGCCCGAAGCGAATACATTCTGACCAGGGGGCCTGCTTCCAAGGACGAGTGATGGATGAGCTATACCGCATCTATGGGATCGACCGTTCCCGGACAACGCCCTACCACCCGCAAGGGAACGGGGCTTGCGAGCGCTTTAACCGAACCCTGTTGCAAATGTTGCGAACACTGGAAGCGGACAAAAAGATGAAGTGGCTGAATTCGTGTCCGAGCTGGTGTGGGTGTATAATAATCGAGTTCATGCAACCACCGGCTACACCCCCTACATGTTGCTGTTTGGAAGAAGTGGCCGGGAAATCACCGAACTGGAGCTAGACTCAGAAGACCCCGGTCCGGGCAGTAGCCCAAGTACCTGGATTCGAGAACACCAGCGTCGACTCCATACCGTGAGAAGACTGGTTGCTCAGAAGTTTCAGGAAGTAGAGCATGCAGTTCGGCCCCCGACCACAGGTGGATCGCTTCAGCCAGGAGACCGAGTGCTGGTGAGGGCTAAACGATTTGGGAGTAAGCTGGACCATCGTTGGGAGGCAATACCATATCGGGTGGTGAAGAAGGTTCACCCAGACAACCCCGTCTACGAGGTTAGGCCCGAAGGGGATGACACTGCGACATCCAGGGTGTTGCACCGTAATATGTTGCGACCTTGCTCCTCTGAAGCAGAAGTCTGTAACAGGGCTGGGCCCTCAGACGTGTTGGCTGAAGTGCCACATACAGGAACCTTGGGGGATGAAGAAGGGTGGGCCACAATGCAGTTGGGCCCGTCAGAACCGTTGGTGCCACTCCCGAGTGGAAGTCAGAATGAGTCAGGAAATGATTTGCAATCCCCAGTAGTTGATTCCTCGGATCTCCCGGAGTCTCCTCCGCAAGAAGAGCCCCGCAGAACTGAGCGGGCTAATGCCGGAATTCCTCCTAACCGGTATGCTCAGGAAGAGTTTATCTGGTCTCGAATCCAACAGAAAACGCAGGAGTGTGCCCAACTCCTGTCTGAGCTTGCACTGCCTGGAAGGAGACATCAATTCTGCGAGGAGTCCACTCGCCCGAGGACTGGCGAGCAAAAAGGAGGGAGGAATGTAGAACGAGCTAAAAAGCTTGTAACAGAACTTCAACATGACGTTTCAAGGATGGAGCGAGACTGCCATCTACTGGCCAGAGACAGTCAAGCGGAACCAAAATACACAAAGGAAGTTGCAGGCAGGGGAGATTCAGAGGCTGGACCCGATCAGGTGACTTCCAGGAAGGAGTTCAGAGAGATAAGAGGCCAGCGCGCCAAACCTGAGGGGTCTTTGGCGCCAAGCAGCAGAGAGGAGCAGACGTGCTCCCTGCGTCCTGAGAAACCCCGTGTGACAGGCCAAATCCAGAGGCCTGAGAGGTGCTCCAGCCGGGCACCGGTAAAAGAGCTCCGGATCCCTCACAGTTGTGACTCGAGTGCTGTGCCTGCTGAGGATACTAGGAACCTGATCGCTGTGCTGAGTGAGTTCGCGGAACCCGACGTCGGCCGCCGACAGACGAGGCCTGGACCCCCCTATCCAAGGCTCGAGAGACTGCCCCCAACAGCCAAGCAGAGAGGAGCTGCATACGTGAGCAGGGCCGTCACTTCCACTGCTCACCCACGGTACCGGGGACAATTGGGTTTAAGTACTCAGGTTGGGAGGGGGACGGTTGGGGCTAAAGTAGCACAACGTGATTTAATTGAATTCATCCCGAAAGAGACTCACGGCCTAGCGGGAATAACCGGTGACCCCCGCTAGGGCCAAATTCACGGTTAAAGAACTTGTGTGGTGCTTCTCATGCTTGAGGGCATCACCTTACTTTAAGAGACTGCGCCTTATTTTGAGAAATTTCGTATTTTTCTGATATTTCAAACCACTGTTCATTACCCTTGTTGCTAATCCCTTGTTTCAGTATACCTGTTGTATAAAACTGTTTACAAACATTTCTGACTGTTCTCGCCTTGTGTCTCTGTGCGTTGCATTCCGGCACCTGCATTACACGGGGGGGGACGGGCGCGGACCATGGTGAGGGGCGGGGGACGCGCAGGCCAGGAAAGAGGAAACGCGGGAGCAGGGCGCGGGGCAATGCGGACGCAGGGTGACGCGGGAGGTGATGTCGGTGCAAGGCGGGGGGGAGTCACAAGGGCAAGGGAGGAGGTGACGCGGGCGCTGGGCAGGAGGAGACGCGGGCACAGGGTGATGTGGGCACAGGGCAGAAGCGGGGGGAGACACGGGCGCGGAGCATGGGGCGGGGAAGACGCGGGCGCAGGGCAGAAGCGGGCACGGGGCAGGGGGGCACGAGGAGACGTGGGGGGGAGGGGACACGCAGGCATGCGGCAGGAAGGAGGAGACGCGGGCGCAGGGCAGGAAGGGGGAGATGCGGGCGCATGCAAGGCGGGGGGGCGTCACGGGGTCGAGGCAGGAGGTGACATGGGCGCTGGGCAGGGGGGGGTGACACGGGCGCAGGACAGGCGTTAATGCGGGGCGCAGGGCAGGAGGGGCAACGAGGGCGCAGGGCAGGGGATGATGCGGGCGCTGGGCCAGGTGAGCAAAGCGGGTAGGGGGTGATGCGGGCAGAGAGTGATGTGGGCGCTGGGCAGGGGGTGATGTGGGCGCAGAGCAGGCGGCGACGAGGGCAGGTGGAGATGTGGGCGCGGGGCAGGCGGTGATGTGGGCGCAGGGTGATGTGGGTGCAGGGCAGCAGGTGATGTGGGCGCAGGGTGATGCGGGCGCAGGGTGATGCGGGGTGCAGGGCAGGCGGTGACGAGGGCAGAGGGTGATGTGGGCGCAGGGTGATGCGGGGTGCAGGGCAGGCGGTGACGAGGGCAGAGGGTGATGTGGGCGCAGGGCAGCGGGTGATGTGGGCGCAGCATGATGCGGACGCAGGGTGATGCGGGGTGCAGGGCAGGCGGTGACGAGGGCAGAGGGTGATGTGGGTGCAGGGCAGAGGGTGATGTGGGCGCTGGGCAGGGGGTGACGAGGGCAGAGGGTGATGTGGGTGCAGGGCAGGGGATGATGCGGGCACGGGGCACTCACAGCTCCGGCTGACACCAGTGGTAAGTTCAGGGCACACAGCAGCTCCAGCACCTGCGGGCTGGGCACAGAGAAGGAGAAGAGGATCTGCAGGCGCTGGCAGCTGCAGCCGTCCTCCAGGCTCCGGAGCAGGTGCAGCAGCTCCTTCCTGCGGTGCGGGGACGTCTCCGGGTCACAGAACCTGTGCACGTCTGCAGGCAGCTGCTGCATCTTCCACACGTGCAGCTGGTGATCCAGGTTCTGTCCCTTGTGCCTCCTCTGCTCCATCGTGTCCCACTGCAGCTCGGGCGACACTGCCGCAGCCATACCAGAGCCGCCCGCCCTGCGACTGGGAGAGATCGGCGCAAATTCAAAGTGGCGCCTCTCACTGACAGCAGAGGAAGAGGAAGACGAGCGAGAGGCCGGGACAGCAGGCGGCCTGTGCTCCACTGCCACCTGCTGGACGTCGCGGGAACTGCACGGTGGACATTGTGACTCGTCCTTGTATCACAGGGAGCAACAGTGACAGGTCTTACAAGTCAGGAAGGAGTTAATTCCCACCCGTGACTGCACTGCAAAAATGGCTGTGGACCATCTAGGTTTTTTTTTATATATCTGCCTTTTATTAAACCCAACTCTCCAACACTGGCAGTGACTCAAAGTAAAAAATGGGTCTATCCTCCGCGATTTCAGGGTACAAGCCGCCCAGAAATCAATTCCATAAGTGACGTGTAGTAAACAAGGGGTTAAACTAATGCTATAGAAATGATGTAATAAAATAACGATTGGCTGCATTTTTCATGAATTTGGGAGCGGTAAACGCACCGTGTCTGTGTGCAAACCTGTGTGAACAGACCCTTAGACAGTTTCATCATGTGAGATGCAAGTTGTTCCTTTAAAGGGGATGTTCTCCACTGGGGACAATTTCTTTTCATTTAAATGCATGTATTTAAGGCTAAAAATAATTTTTGCAGTTGAGTTTCATTAAAAATGTTGTACATTTTGACTTTTACAGTCTTTGTGTTTCCCTGGGCACAGTGGCATAGCTACAGGGGGGCAGAGGGAGCCGGGGGCCCACCTGGAGCAATCGCCACACTTAACTGTATCAACCTGCACAGCAATGGTCTCCTGACTCTACCGCTCTCTATCCTGTAGTCCACGGGTCGCTCTAGGCTTGCAGTCTACAGAACAGCAGGTGCATGCACAGAGACGTCAGAGTCCTGGCGTGATCACATCACCACGTCACACCATTGCGCCGAGACACGTTAAGTGATTATATAGCATTTAATTTATGACTCAATACTTGTAGGGGGCCATAATACTGGCGGGGTCATCCTACTGTGTGGGAGGCTATGGGGATATCATATTATGGGTAGGGGACTATGCAGGTATCATTCTGTGTGTGAGGACATCATACTGTGTGGGGGCCATCAGGGCCACCATCAGGGCATTACTGCCCTTACTGGGGTATGGGGCACAGTGAGCAGTAGGTGGCCAGTTCCGGGCCCTATCTGTTCACCGGGCCTCAGTGGCACAATCCTGCCGCCTCAGTAACTGGACGCACGTTCAGTTAATATCTGCTGGCATGTGGGAAGCTGCACGGCAATAGTTAAAAGCTGCTAGCCAATAATAGGCCGGCATCTGACGTCATTGTCATGCACCGACACATCCACTCCTCAAATGTATGAGGGAGAGCCAGGCGCCGCTGTACCGCCACCAGGTAAGGAGAAACTTCTTTTTTTTTACTTTTTTTTTAAAACTGAAAGTGGCAAGCCGCAATATGGGGACAGATGGGGCAGGATCATGCGAAACAAAACATATGGATGGGGTCTATCCAAAAATGAGAAGAGACCCTGAATTTATTTCTTAAGCTTAGGCTTTCACATTACAAATTGCCCATAGAACGCAGGGCCGTATTTGGCATTCATGCCGCCCTAGGCACTTTAAGTGGTCATGCCCCCTTCTTGTAAGTCAGAATAAAAGTGCCCATACCGCTTAGTTGGTTGTTAAGGCCCCTATATACATTTGACTATCGTCGATTGAATCCGCCGATATTGATGGATTCGGTGATAGTCTAATGTGTATGGGACACCTGATAAATATTATCTGGAAAGATAAGGGTCCAAGATGTCCAATTTCGGACTGTAGATACTTTTGTTCCTTTAAGAGATGTCTTATACAGAACACAGTGGCTCCTGTGTATGGGAGAGTCAGCTGTCAAAAATGTATTGGGATCTTTAGTCAAACACTTGTTTTGCTAACTCATATGGCCTCTTACAGATATTTCTAGTTCCAATTTTTGTGTTGTACATGTGTGCAACACTAACACTTGACCCTATAATGATATATTTTCATGTTTAACAAATTAAGGATTACTACATCTACATTACTATATCACCAGACCCATCATCAGAACATGAATACAGCACCAGAATCATCATCTGTGCATTAGTACATTAATACAGCACAAGAACCATCATCAGTACATGAATGCACTACCAGAACCATCATCAGTATATGAATACACCACCAGAATAGCTATTAGTATATAAATATATTACCAGAACCACCATCAGTACATGAATACACTACCAGAACCATCATCAGTATATGAATACACCACCAGAACCACCATCAGTACAAAAATACAGCACAAGAACCATCATCAGTACAAGAATACAGTACCAGAAACATCATCAGTATATGAATACACTACCAAAACCATCATCAGTATATGAATACACCACCAGAACAACCATTTGTATATGAATACATTACCAGAATCACCATCAGTATATGAATACATCACAAGAACCACCATCATTACATTAATATGGTAGCATAGCTGTCATCAGTATATGAATACAGCACCAGAACCATCATCAGTACTTGAATACAGCAACAATATACAATACGGCAGCAATATCATGCGATATACAATGCTATATATAAATGCTATTGCATGACATGAACCTGCAACTCCCTGTATGACCTTAAAGAAGCACTCTCATTAAAAAATGTTATGGCCTAAACCTGTGTGAATGTATATGTAGTGCAGTGTAGGTATATTACTATACTTACTGATTGCTGTCTTCTCTGGTGTCCAGCGCCACTCTGGTCCTCTTCAGAAATATGCAACAAGGAGTTCTGACAGTCTAGGTCACGGAAGTAAAGAACTGGAAGTGACTTTTCCAATGCAAGTCTATGGAGTGAGAGAACGAGGCTTTTACAGTGTAAGCCTATGGTGCATCAAAGCGAAGCTCCATAGACTTACACCGTAATAGCGACCTCCTGCTCACGCATAGAACCCTGTATGATCCGGAGAGTTGGAACTTCAGTCGGGTGACTCAAAAGAGGACGGGAATAGTGCTGGTCACCGGAGACGACAGCGATCGGTGAGTATATTAAAACACCTACACTTCACTACATAAACATTCACATAGCATTAGTCCCTACAATTTTAATGGGAGTGCCCCTTTAAGAATGGGAAGGAGATGATGGGAGTTGTTACCAGCCATAATCAAACTGCTGACCACACAGAAACCTCAGTACTGATTAGACACAGGCAGTAGCACCTATAAACAATTAAACAGCAACTTAACTTTTGGTAGATATTTTATATACTTTAGGCCATTTTATTCTTAGCAGATCGGTGGTCTCTGGGTCTCTGGGTTCTGTGACCTCCACAGATAACACAAAAGACCTCTTAAAAGTGGAGATAGGAGCCTATGACTTTCTACTACATCTGTACTTTGTTGTGTGCTCTCCTGTCTCCTAAGCTGCACACTTCTAAGCGGTATTTTGAGTGATCAGTGGGGGTCTCAAGAAGTGGTTTCCCACTAATCTGCTCAGAACTAAAGGAACTAAAACATATTAAAAAAAACTTCCAAAAGTTTAGTTACTCTTTATGTTCACACGTTGAGTATTTTACATCATCATTTGTAAGCCAAAATCAGGAGTGGAACAATTAGAGGAAAAGTATAATAGAAACACGTCACCATTTCTGCATTTTTCACCCACTCCTTGTTTTGGCTTACAAATACTGATGTAAAATACTGACCAAATACTCAACGTGTGAACATGGCCTAAGATGTATTTATACTGGTGCCATTAATCAGGAACTATTAATACTGCCCCCATACCAGTGGCATACTGCCAATGGCGACAGGCCACGCGACAGCTATGGGGCCCGTGAGCCGGGGGGGGCCCGGTGTCAGCGCCTGCACCGTATACCCCCCGCATCAGGCCCCCGCCGTTCCTGCATCGGGCCTCCACATCGACTGACCCCCACTCTGCATCGGGCCCCCCCCTTCTCTGGTCAGTCAGATGCCGATACAGTTGAAAGCAATGAAGGAGGAGGCAGCGTCATGTGACACTCCCTTTCCCATTGTGGCGCCCCTGAGGGTTCAGTTGCCACAGAGGTACTGCACCTCACCCAGAGGTGTGGTGTCTCCTTCTCTCAGGTAAGGAGGGAGTGCTGCCTGGAACCCCAACACCCACATTCAACACTACACTGCTCCAGGCCGGCTGGAAGGGCAAGATGCACTGTGTCTCCTGCTGAGCCCTGTCCCTGGATGGAGTGGGGGGAACCAAAGAGAGGGGGAACCAGTAGTGGGTGTGGGTGGAGGACGTAGGGTAGGGGAGCACCATTGTAGGAGGTATTTAAAGGGAAGCCATCTTAGGGTGGCAAGTCAGTGAGTGAGGACAGTCAGTGAGTAGGAGGGGAGCAGAGTCTCTTCAGGAGCTCTGCTCCACAAGTGGGGCCTAGTAACAGAGGCCCAGGAGGGGAGCAGAGGAGAAAGGCTCAGTTTTACAGAAGGGATCCCAGGGGGTACGGTGAGTGCAGGATGGCACCCGTACGCAGTCTCACCCTAGTCACCGTGAAGGGCATCAAGCAGGTCCGGGAACTCCAGGTTGCCCAGAGGGACTTCAGAGCACCCGATCAGGACTGTGTGTGGGAAGCGCAGGGCAGGAGGGAGAAGACCCAGCGTGAGAAGTCGGTCTAGTAGGAACATAAAGAAAGTGGGGTTCCGTCAAGCGCTCCTGATATATTTGAGAAAGTGCTGAACCCCTGGTCTGGTGAACGCAGAGCGACGCGGAGACTGACACCCGTACAGTGTACCTGAGAACCTTGAACAAGAACTGTGCGTAAAACTCGGATGACTGCACTGCACTGCCTCTGTCAGTTATTTCCGCTGCGCCATCTCTCCTGTACCACAAGTCCCAGCCTCACCACCATCTGCACCTACACTGCCCCGGGGTCCTGCTCCGCCTGTGGGGAGCAGGAACATCCCAGCTGCCATCCCATCACAACCGGAGGTCTGCAGCAGCGTCGGTAACCATTACCGGAAACCACAGGTGGCGTCACGAGACAAACTGTACACTAAAACCCCTTTTTAAAGAGAGACCCAGAGTACGGGCCCGGGTGCCGACTGCCGTGACCTCCTAAACAAGGTAAAAGGCCGGGGTACCGAGTCCCCTATATTCCCCCTGGGTGACACACCATCCTTCCTCCTGTGCATCTGACGCAGCGGTGTGATGATGCGCCACGCTGTGTCAGACAGTGGAGCTGGCAGCTGCTGAGGTGATGAGAGGAGATGCGCTGCAGAGACTGGAGCGGCGGGGGAGTGAGGAGCGGTAAGTATTTTTTTTTTAAATCAGTTAGTACTGATAATACTGGATGACTGGGGGCTGCATTTTACCCTATTAGGGGGGCTGCATTTTACCCTATGGGGGAGCTGCATTTTAACCCTTGGGGGGGGCTGCATTTTTACCCTATTGGGGGAGCTACATTTTACCCTATGGTGAGGCTGCAATTACCCTATGGCTGGCTGCATTTTAACCAACGAGGGGCTGCATTTTAACCTATGGGGGGCTGCATTTTACCCTATGTTGGGGGGCTGTATTCTATTCTTTGGTGGGGGCTGCATTTTACCCTGTGAGGGGCTGCATTATACTGCGTGGGGGACCATGGGGGGTACATTACACTGCGTGCAGGACCATGGCGAGTGCATTATACTGTGTGGAGGACCATGGGGAGTGCATTATGCTGTGTGCAGGACCATGGGGAGTGCACTATACTGTGTGGAGAGCCATGGGGAGTGTCTTATACTGTGTGGAGGACCATGGGGAGTGCATTATACTGTGTGGAGGACCATGGCGAGTGCAATATACAGTGTGGAGGACCATGGTGAGTGCATTATACTGTGTGCAGGACCATGGGGAGTGCGCTATACTGTATGGAGGTCCATGGGGAGTGTCTTATACTGTGTGGTGGACCATGAGGAGTCCATTATACTATGTGGAGGTCCATGGGGAGTGTCTTATACTGTGTGGAGGACCATGGGGAGTGTCTTATACTGTGTGGAGGACCATGGGGAGTGTCTTATACTGTGTGGAGGACCATGGGGAGTGTCTTATACTGTGTGGAGGACCATGGGGAGTGTCTTATACTATGTGGAGGACCATGGGGAGTGTCTTATACTGTGTGGAGGACCATGGAGAGTGTCTTATACTGTGTGGAGGACCAAGTGGAGTGTCTTATACTGTGTGGAGGACCATGGCGAGTGTCTTAAACTGTATGGAGGACCATGGGGAGTGTCTTATACTGTATGGAGGACCATGGCGAGTGCATTTGTGGCACCCCAGGGGTCTGGTTTCCACAGTAATGCAATGTTATGTCTGAGAGCAGGTGGGAGGTCTCTTGGTCAGGAATCCTATGCATGCCACACCTCCTGCCCAGTCCTGGGAGGGGAAGAATTTCCCCTATATAAACCTGGGGCTGAGGCAGGGTTAGAGAGTTGAGAGGGAGAGTTCAGCCAGGAGGGCTGACAGGGAGCTGTGGCTCCGGCTGGGCCCAGCTCCTGGGCCATGCCAGAAGTAGAGACAGAGAAGAGAAGCAGCTATGGGAAGAAACAACAGGAGCTCTGTGGGAGCAGTGTTACAAGAAGTCAGGGGCTGGCAGCTGCAGAGCTCGCCCTGACTGAGAAGATTTCTTACCGGACCCGGAGTCCGAGGCTGTGGGGACTAACTCCTACCCAGCAGCAGAATCCGTCAGGCAGGGGATTTAAGGTCCTCTGGCCAAGAAACCCGAAGGCACGGTCACACGCATGGGACCAGCACCGCCGTCGTGGAGCGGAAGCTACTAAAAGGCCCCGAGTCACCGGCCATACGGGTGAGCACCACACGGTACACTCAGGGACGTGGGCTACTTATACCCGCCTCTAGCAAGGTAGCCAGAAGAGTACAGTCAGTTTAGGAGGCCTACAACTCCGCCTGGCCAGGGGAGATCCCATCTGCTCAAGGACTGACCAGGCCCCGATCGCTAGCCAGTACTCCGGGAGGGTCTATCTTTGTCACCAGTAAAGACCCTGAACTACACCGTACCGTCTCCGAGTGGTTCCTGCTACCCCCATCATCCACGTCGGCTGCCCTGAGGCCATACCCCTCCCGTTGGGGGTTATACTATCACGCTGCACAATCCTACCACCGGCCTCAGCGGTCTGCCCTGCAGCAGCAGCTCCTTAGCTGTACTCAACGGGTGGCGTAGTCGTCCAACATCTACCGCTGATACAGCGCCACTTAGTCTGACTCCCTGGGCACGGACCGGATCACCGCCACGAGACTACAACCCTCAAAAGATCCGGCTCCGGGTAAGCTCCCGCGTGCGCAACGCAGCGCGACACAGGCCCAGGGGCGCGTCACATTATACTGTGTGGAGGACCATGGCGAGTGCATTATACTCTGTGGAGTGTGAACGTTTGTGTGGGGGCCATTATACAGTATGTACGGCCATTATACTGAATAGAGAGCTGTGTGGGGGTCACAGTTGGGGGATCATACTGTGTTGGGGTCACCATAATTTTCTGGGGGAGTTGAGGTGGGGTACAGTAGGGTCATCATACTGTGCATGTGGAGGGTAATGTGGAGGAATTCACCATGGGGATATCATACTGTGTCTGGGGGGCACTTTTGTTGGCATATTTTATGGGCAATGAAAGAGGAATCTAGGACTTCAGCAGGAGGAAAATTACTATGTAAAGGCTGGAAAGTTGTGAGATCTGCTCTTCTGTAAACTCAACAATTATTTACCTATTATTTTTTTGGGGGCCCAGTTAGAGCTTCTGCTATGGGGCTCCATGATTCCTATGTACGCCCCTGCCCCATACTATTCCCAGATTTGAATAAGTAACTGGTGTTTTTAGGGGGTTTAATGACTTTGAGACACTGATCTCACACCACCATTACACAGATAGTGTTGCCCCAAATCAAATTCCGATCATTTCAGCATTGCCCAAATGGTTTCTGAGTATCAGAACTGGTATCAGAATGGGCAAATAGCCAATTCTCCTAGATTTGAATAAGTAACTGGTGGTTTTAAAGGGTTAAATGACCTTGGGCCACTGGTCTTACAGCGCCAGCACAAAACAGGAAGATCCACATCAAAATCAGTTTTTCCCAGGCTGACGGAGTGGCTACTGGTTACTGATCAAATAAACTGGCATCAAAGTGAGCAAATTACAATTTTGTACTGATTTGAATAAGTTACTGGTTTGTTTTAAGGGTAAAAGGGCTTGTCCGATCTTAAAGGGGTATTCCCATCTCCAAGATCCTATCTCAATATGTAGTACTGTATTTTTCAGACTATAAGACACACTTTTTTCCTCCAAAATTTTGGCGTAAAGTGGGGGATGCGTCTTAGGCTAAGTGCCCACGATGCAAAAATGCTCCGGATTTTTCCTGAGCGTTTCTGCATCTCCCTGGCAGAAAAACGCATGCGGATTGTACATGCATTTTTCCTACCAGGGACAAGCGTACGTGTGGCGCCCCTGAGGGTTCGGTCGCCACAGAGGTACTGCATCTCACCCAGAGGTGTGGTATCTCACTCTCAGGTAAGGAAGGAGTACAGTTCAGGACCCTAACATCTGCATCCAACACACACCACTCCAAGCCAGCAGGAGGGGCAAGATGCCTCCCACGTACTTGCTGAGCCCTTTTCCTGGCTGGAGTGGGGGGAACCTAGCTGGTAAGAGGAACTAACTCGCCCCCTGGGCCGAGGGGTACTCGGAGCCAGGCTACAGGAGACGATGGGGGTAGTGATGGCAACCCGGTTCCATGGCTCAGGGTGGTCAGACCAATGGCAGTCTGCTATGTGCTGTTCATGTTGTCCGACTACGCCACCCGTGGATTGCGGTTATTATGAACCGCCGCTGCAAGGTAATCCCCTGAGGCTGATGGTGTACGCAGCTGAGGTTGTTTAACTCCCCATGGGAAGAGTGTAGCCCCAGGGTTGTGCAATGGATGATGGGGGTGATGGTGCAGGGAGTCCCAGTACCGGTAGTGCTGGAGAAGCGAGAACGTACACAGACAACGTACTGCAATCCAATGTCTTTTACTCACAGTTCATGTGCTCCGGGTCACTTCTGTACAGGTAGTGACCGCCCAAGCCGTGCTGCGTCCACCAGGTGTGGGGCTCGGTCAACTCCCAGGCAGTTCAGAAGTCTGGCTCAGGACCCCCTTTTGTCCTTTCTCTGGCCTGCCTCACCAGTGACCCACTTTTGTCCAGCTGCCGCGGATCTGCGCGGGTAAACGTGGGCCCCGTTCCCCGCTGTCCTATATGGTGCCTTCCTAGCAGGTTTGATGAGGTGTCGCACCAATAAATGATCACGACCTCCGGTCTTTGGCTGAGGTTAGTTTCTCCTCCACCAACTTGGGATCCGGTACCCTTAATCTGCCTGACCCTTCACCCGGTATTCTCATGGGTTCTTAGGGTTACTTCCACCTTCTTGTTCCTGAGCCCTTCTGTTTCTCTCTCTCTTCTCCTTCTTTCCTGCTCCTTCTTCTCCTGTTCCTTCTTCTCCTGTTCCTTCTCTGCCTCTTCTCTGGGCCCACCTCTGAGCGGAGCTCCTACAGAGCCTCCACTCCCTGTCTTCTCCTCTGACTGAACAGACTGACCCTGATCTAAGATGGTGCCCGCCTTATATACCTCCCTCTAAAGCATGAGCCCAGGTGACCAGCAACCAATGGGCTCCTACCTACGCTCAGGAACCATCCCCTCCTGCTCCTACATCACTGGGTTTTCCTCCGCCCTCCCCACTCCAGCCAGGGACATGGTCTGTCGTGCCTGCATTACTGTCTAATGGGAGCACCGTTGAACTGTCCCTCGGAAATGGGGTGTGTGTGCTGTATGCAGCTACCTGAGCCCTGGTCCATACTCCATCCTTACCCGGGAGTGGAATATCACACCTCTGGCAGAGGTGCAATACCCCTGTAGCGGCCGAACCCTCGGGGCGCTACAGAACCACATAGTGGGTGTGGGTGGAGGAAGTAGTTAAGGGGAGCACATAGAAGGGAGATATAAAATGGGAAGCCATCTTAGGGAGTTCAGATTAGTCAGAGGAAGAAAGTGAAAGGAGCAGAGGCTCTGCAGGAGCTCTGCTCCAGAGGCGGGCCTAGCCAGTAAGGCCCAAGTCTGAGAGGAAGGAGAGAAGAGAGGAGAGGGAGCAGAGAGGCTCCAGGAACAGAAGAAAGGACCCTAGGGGTATGGGCCGTGCAGAAGGCCACCGATACTCCCGCATCTGTCTGGTAGTGGAAGGGTCAGGCCATCTAAGGGGAACCGGTCCCTCAACTAGTAGAAGATTGCAAGTCTCAGCTAGAAACCGGAGGCTGCAGTACTTTATGTCCTGTAGCCACAAGTCCAGGCCAGTCTCACCGAGAAGGTAACTATATAGGATCCAGGGGAAGGAACAGACATCGCCCGCCAAGGTCCGCGGGTACCGGATTGGAGATACTAGGTGTGAGGTGCAGGGAAAAGGCCAGGTGGAGGACACAGAAGGGGGTCCTGCTAAGTACTCCGGAGCTATCTGGGGGTGGACTGAACCCCTCACTGAGTAAGTGACGCGCCCCCTGGGACATATTCCTTTTTGAGGGGAATACCCGGCACCGGATCAGATGGGGGGGGTTGTAGTCTCCGAGCGGCTGTGACCCGGTCCCGTGCCCAGGGCGTCAAGCTCAGTGTTATGTGGCAGTCCTTACTAATGTTATTAAAGTTCGTTGTGTCGACTACGCCACCCGTTGTGATGCGGTCACTGTGGCCGCCGCTGCTGCAGGGTCCGCTGAGGCTGATGGTGGGTGCGCAGCTTGGTGGGATAACCCCCAACGGGAGGGGTATAGCCTCAGAGGGGACAGGCGCAGAGGATGGGGGTTGTGGTGGTGCGGTGCAGCCAGTAATGATGACAGACTCGGGTTGTGCAGTTAAGGGTCTTTACTTACTGCAGATGTTCCTGGTCACTCTAGCTCCAAGTGACCTCCCGAGCCGTGCTGCGTCCACCAGGTCCTGGATCCAGCCAACCCCCAAACAAGTCCGGAGCGTGGCCCTGAGCTCTCCCTCTGTCCTTTCTTCAGCCGTCCCCACCAGTGATTCACCTAAATCCAGCTCCCTCGGGCCTTCTGTTGGGCAACCTTTGGCCTAAGGTTCCCTGACCCTCCATGTGGTGTGCCTTCAGGGTGAATGTAGTGGGTGACCGTGACAGACACTGCCCACGGTCTCCGGTCTCTGGCTGGGGAATGTCTTTGCCCCCACCAGCTTGGGTTCCGGTACCCTTCTGCTGACTCCTCACCCGGTGTTCTTATTTGGGTTCTTGGGTCCCTTCTTTGTCCCCCTCTGGGTCTTTCTGCACTCCACTCTCTCTCCAGGGCTGTTGTTTCTTTCTCTCTCTTGCTGCAGGCTTGTCCTCTGCATCTGACTTCCTCTCTGCGTCTGACCCTGATCTTTGATGGTGCCCACCTTATATACACCCTCTATGTGTGAGCTCAGGTGACCAGCACCCAATGAGCTCCTATCACTACCCAGACTGCTCCCCCTATCTGCCCCTACACTACATGGGATGTTCCTCCCCCCTCCCACTCCAGCCAGGAACAGGCTCGGTCGCACCTGCACATTTCTAAGTGGGAGTGCCGTCGGCCTGCTCCTCTGGAATGGGATGTATGTAGTGCATGCAGTCTATCTGAGCTCAGTTCCACACTCCTTCCTTACCCGGGAGTGGAATATCACACCTCTGGGTTGAGGTGCAATACCCCTGTAGCAGCCGAATCCTCAGGGTGCTACATTCCCCCCTGGTAAATCACAGCACGTCCTCGGGCTGCAAGACATAAAACACCAAAACATACAAATTTTTATAAACATGTAAAACACATAAAACATATATATATAAAACTTTCTCGTCGTCTTTTTCTTTCTTCCTCCTCTGGTCACCGTGCAACTCGTGACCAGGTAAAGTGCGACAGTCTTTTGAAAAACAGTTTCTCATATAAAACCGGTAGGGGGCGCTTTAGGAAGCGCAACTATGTACAGGGAAATTTTGGCCGTTCTCAGTCCCCGGCCAGGTAAAGGGAAAGGGATGGCTGCTCACAGTCCTCAGCCTGGTATGGAAGGGGTCACACAGGTAAACAGTTCACTGGTCCCAACGGGGACTAAACTTTAAAGCAGCCACGGTTACTTGGGTACCCCGACAGGTAACTATATACAGTCCTTTGTACTATTTCAGTCATAGTACCTTCTAGCCTTGAACCCGTCCGGGTCTTCTGGCTCCTCCTCCCTACACCGCAACTCCTCCTCTGTCAGGCGATGCACATGGAGGGCGTAAGGTCCCTTGGCACACTTGTGCCGGGTGAACGTTACCTCGTCACCGACGTAGAGGTCACGGCCTTTGTGACCCTCTGGCAGGTGAGACTCGACATCCCGTCGGGTAACGAAGACGTCACCCATGGTGTTCCGGTCCTTTATGAAGCCCCACCCATGCTGCGCATTAAACTTTATTACCGTCCCGATGGTACGGGGACGATCTGCTGCACGGGGGTTCCTTCTGGTCCGACTCTTTTGCTCCGCGCTGCGGGTCTGGGCCCATTGCTCTCTGACCCGCCTCTCCTCCCGCTCTCTCTTGAACTCTGCCAGCTGTTGACGGCAACACTCGGTACGCTCTGCTGCAGCTGCCCGAGTCTCTCCGGTGAACCCCATCAAATCTTCTCCCGTGGGGTCCCACACGAACTGGGCTTCCTCGAGTGGAGGCGAGACCCGAGTCACGGGCTTCGGAGCCGGGATTAGGGGCTCACACAAGGGCCCCAACTTCTTTTGTCGCTCCAGTTCCAAGAATTCTTTGGGCCAGATGAAAGGCCGCCCGTCCGGCCACGTTAGCTGGCTGAAGGGGTCCTCTCCCAGATATGGCACCCTTGGTGTTGCGGGTGCGGGCGCGATGGTGGGGGCACCCAGGTTGCCCAGGCCTTGCGGCCAGGCCGGGGGCATCTGGAAGGTAAATGGAACTGTTAGGACGGCGGCGCCCTGGGCTACCTGGCCTTGCGACCAGGCCGGAGGCTCCGCGGAGGTAGATGGCTCTGCTGGGGATGCGGCGCCCGGAAACGCTAGGCCCTGCGACCAGGCCGGAGGCTCCTCCTCCTTCGCCACGCTCCGGGTCACGACGCGTGACGTCACCGGGGTCGCGACGGCGGCTTCCGGTCGGGGCCTAGTCGGTGGCGGTGTCATGGCGGTCTCGGGTACGGCCGGGGGACCTTCGGGCTCTGCGACGGGGAGCTGGGGCAGGTAAGCGGTCTTCCGGTATGGGGTATAGGCGTCCCCCTTACCTGCTGCCATGCGTCTCGCTCCCTCTTCTGCGCCGTCTCCGGCCTTGGGTCCTCCCGCGTCATCCGCAGAGGCAGTCGATGTCTTCTTCCAAGGGAGCGGGCTCCGTGGACGGGTTCCAGCTTGCTGGGCCATCTCCCGGCCCCACTCCGCCAGGATCTCCCTCTGCACTCGGGCCATCCTTCCCGCGAGGCCCTCCAGGGCACTCCGCGCGCACTCCCGATCTCGGGGAAGCTGCGCCAGGATCTCCGCTAAGCCTAGCGGGGTTGTTGACTCCAGCAGGCTCCTGACCATCGGGTCGGTGCTGCTCTGCTCTTCTTCCGGCAGGCTCCTGGCCAGCGGGCCGGTGCTGCTCTGCTCTCCTCCTTCTTCCTTCTGCAGGCTCCTGGCCAGCGGGCCGGTGCTGCTCTGCTGCCGCTCCATTCCCGGGTCTACTCTTCCTCTTCTCGACTCCGGGTGCTCTCGCTCTGGACACCTTGCCTCCGGGTGCGCTCGTTCTAGACTGCTCCAAGCGACACCCATCTTTTCTCTTTTCTTTCGTCTCCTCCCACTTCGAGGGCGGTCCCGGGGCAACTCGGTGACTGTCAGCTCCAGGGGTAGTTCTTTCACGCTGACAGACACCTCCAGCATCACAGTCTCTGTTGGTGGGGGCGGTTTCCACTTTTGGCGCCATTTTCTGTCCCGGCCCACGATGGGAGGTGGCCTCTTGCTCTCCTTTGGCACGCCCATAATGGCGTCCGCTGCTCTTCCAAGGCGGGAAATCTGCGGTTTTGGCGGGAATCGCTTCCCAGTGGCGGGAAACTCTGCAGATGGCGGGAACAAGCTGGAAATGGCGGACAATCGGCGGGAAACGACTGGTGATGGAGTCCGATGGCGTGGACCCTCCGGAACCGGCAGGAGTCTTCTTTCTGAGGTAAACTTGCACTTTTCTTCAGGCACGCAGTACCCGGGTGTTGCGGGCACGTAATCCTGTCGACTACGCCAAAGTTGACGCGCCCCCTGGGACATATTCCTTTTTGAGGGGAATACCCGGCACCGGATCAGATGGGGGGGGGGTTGTAGTCTCCGAGCGGCTGTGACCCGGTCCCGTGCCCAGGGCGTCAAGCTCAGTGTTATGTGGCAGTCCTTACTAATGTTATTAAAGTTCGTTGTGTCGACTACGCCACCCGTTGTGATGCGGTCACTGTGGCCGCCGCTGCTGCAGGGTCCGCTGAGGCTGATGGTGGGTGCGCAGCTTGGTGGGATAACCCCCAACGGGAGGGGTATAGCCTCAGAGGGGACAGGCGCAGAGGATGGGGGTTGTGGTGGTGCGGTGCAGCCAGTAATGATGACAGACTCGGGTTGTGCAGTTAAGGGTCTTTACTTACTGCAGATGTTCCTGGTCACTCTAGCTCCAAGTGACCTCCCGAGCCGTGCTGCGTCCACCAGGTCCTGGATCCAGCCAACCCCCAAACAAGTCCGGAGCGTGGCCCTGAGCTCTCCCTCTGTCCTTTCTTCAGCCGTCCCCACCAGTGATTCACCTAAATCCAGCTCCCTCGGGCCTTCTGTTGGGCAACCTTTGGCCTAAGGTTCCCTGACCCTCCATGTGGTGTGCCTTCAGGGTGAATGTAGTGGGTGACCGTGACAGACACTGCCCACGGTCTCCGGTCTCTGGCTGGGGAATGTCTTTGCCCCCACCAGCTTGGGTTCCGGTACCCTTCTGCTGACTCCTCACCCGGTGTTCTTATTTGGGTTCTTGGGTCCCTTCTTTGTCCCCCTCTGGGTCTTTCTGCACTCCACTCTCTCTCCAGGGCTGTTGTTTCTTTCTCTCTCTTGCTGCAGGCTTGTCCTCTGCATCTGACTTCCTCTCTGCGTCTGACCCTGATCTTTGATGGTGCCCACCTTATATACACCCTCTATGTGTGAGCTCAGGTGACCAGCACCCAATGAGCTCCTATCACTACCCAGACTGCTCCCCCTATCTGCCCCTACACTACATGGGATGTTCCTCCCCCCTCCCACTCCAGCCAGGAACAGGCTCGGTCGCACCTGCACATTTCTAAGTGGGAGTGCCGTCGGCCTGCTCCTCTGGAATGGGATGTATGTAGTGCATGCAGTCTATCTGAGCTCAGTTCCACACTCCTTCCTTACCCGGGAGTGGAATATCACACCTCTGGGTTGAGGTGCAATACCCCTGTAGCAGCCGAATCCTCAGGGTGCTACATAAGCACAGCACGACGAGGGAGATTACTTTGGCGCCTGTAATCTGGATTGCAATAACTGTGAGTAAAGACCCTGGGACTGCACTTCCTTGTCTCTGTATTTCTTGCTGCGCCATCAACCCCTGCACTATAACGCCCAGCACAACCTGCAACATCATCTACACTGCCCTGGAGCTAGCTCTTCCTGTGGAGAGCCACACCATCCCTGCTGCAGTAACATCAGCTTCAGTGGACTGCTCCGCAGCGGCGGCTCCATTTAATCGCATTCCACAGGTGGCGTCACGAACTCTATAAAAACTCTATAAATCCCCTATACATAACCCCTTTTATTGACCGCCCTGGGTCACGGACCGGGTCACCGCCACTGTGACATTCCCCAGCATCCATCGGCCCGGCACCGGGTACGCAACGGCCCAGGGGGCGCATCATGTTTGGCATCACGAACAGGATATGAAACCCACCCGTTATCACCGGGTATTGTGCGCATAAAGACTGTGTTTTCTGCTGAATGTGGCACCCGCCCCTGAAAAACGAGCGCCATTATCTGCGAGCCAAACAACAATGGGAGATCGCCTCCCATCGTGGGCCGGGTCCCGGAATGGCGCCAAAAGCGCGGCCCACCCACTGCAACTGTGGCCATAACCCTGGACCTGTCCATCGGTGTGGAGGATGTGCCCCCAGATGTGACCGACAGCAAGCAGACATGGGACCGCCCCAGAAAGGGGAGAGGGAAGAATAAAACTGGGAGACGTTGTGTGGTCTGGATCCATCCAGACAGATCACACCCGGCAGGTAACATGGAAGGAAGAGAGACCGGAATCCCTGCCAGCGGCCTGTTACCAGCGGAGGCGCCCCTCACCCTGGAGGAGTTCGTTGCCAGGCTGTCCCGGGAGGATTCAGAGTTCCTCTACGCCGGGATGGAGGACCTAAACCGGAAAATGGAGAGGGCCCAGCAAGAGGCCATCACCAGCTGGAAAAAGGAGATGGTGAAGAAGATGGCAAGCCGGCAGCAGACGATGCTGCCAAGCAACGGCAGCGCCCCAGCCTTGGCGGATCCGGACCAGCGCCAGGAAGCGGAGTGCAGCGCAAGAGCGGCTGTGGGAGCAGGTAAGAGGAGTCTCCCTGTCCCGGGCGCTAGAGCCGCTGACCTGCTCCTGGGCCCCCTGGTGGAACCGCCGATCCCGGGCGCTACTGACACCGGCCCGCTCCTGACACCCCAGCAAGGCCCTCTTCCCCCGGGCCCGGAAGACGCGGGCCAATTCCGGATCCTCCTCCCAGGACATCTGCCCCCGGGCGCGCCCGCCCTAGACGTCCTTCAGGTCCCGGAACCGTCAGCTCTGGGCACCAGCAACACCGGCCCGCTCCTGGGCCCCTTGCAGGAACCGACACTCGAATGGGTGTGCAAACGCCGTCCCTGGGATTGGTCCGCGGAGGAGGAGGACCAGCGGCTCCCACTCCTGCCAGCTCCCCTGCCCCCTGCCGAGGTGAGGAAGATCAGTTCGAGTGGGACAACGCCGTGGGAGATCTCATGGGGTTTCCCCAAGAAACAAAAGCAGAGGCGGCCCGCAGGAAAGAGCACTGCAGGAGGGAGCTGGAGCAGCTCGAGAGGGAGCGACACATCCGGCGGGTGCATTGGGAGAAGCAGGAAGCCCGCAACATGGAGGAGAAGGCCCAGGCCCGCAGAAACAGTAGGGCAGCATCAGGTCCCCGTGCCGAGGGGACCATAGTAAAGTTCAACCTGGAAGGAGGTTGGGGCTTCATCCAGGACCCGCAGTCCGATACCGACCTCTTTGTGAACCGGAGGGACGTGGTGTCCCACCTAAAAGAAGGTCACCTGGACCGGAACCTGTATCCGGGTGATTATGTCACCTACACAAGACACAGAAGTGAAAGGGGCTGGTATGCCCTGAATGTCGACCGGGTGGGGAAAGGGAGCAGTTCCTCACCCTACAGCGCTGAAGACCCGGCTGGGCCAGCCTACAGTGGACAAGAGCTTCCCCGGAGGGAACACCACTACTAAGCATAGTAGCTGGAACTTTGGACTGTATATAGTTGCCCGGAAGGGTATAGCAGGAATGCTGCAAGTTTGAAAAGTTAAGAGAGTGTGTTACCCAGTTACCCGGAAAGGGTACAAAAATTGTCAGGTTATGGACGGTGAATAAAGAAAGAACTGTCCCTTGTAAATAGTTCCACTTCTTAAAGTGCCCCTTATTGGTTTTATATCTGTACAACAAATGACCTCAGAACAAAAACCAGCTTGGCGTGGCCGAAGACGTGGTCCAATACCTGGATCATCTATGCCCTGCAGCCACGCCCAGGGCCTACGTTGAGGGTTTTCGAACGGGTCCCTCATGTTCGTGTTTGCTAGTTTGCACCTTCCTGAAGAATGGACACCTGGTTGCAGATCATGCTGTAACCTGTTGAAAAATGTTTAATGAGAAAAATGTTTTACATGTGTAAAGAGAGATGTTCTTTAAAAAGTTTTATAATGTTTTTGGTAAGGAAACGTAACCAGTAACGTTAAAGAAAAAGAGCCTCCCATAAAGGGAAGAGATGTTATGTTGGTATTCTTCTATGCGAATGCATTCAAAAATTTTGCATGTCTTTAAAATAATTTGTCTTTTACTCTGTTCCAGCCAGCGGACGTGCTGTGTTTTACCAGGTGGGTATGTGGCGCCCCTAAGGGTTTGGTCGCCACAGAGGTACTGCATCTCACCCAGAGGTGTGGTATCTCACTCTCAGGTAAGGAAGGAGTACAGTTCAGGACCCTAACACCTGCATCCAACACACACCACTCCAAGCCAGCAGGAGGAGCAAGATGCCTCCCACGTACTTGCTGAGCCCCTTTCCTGGCTGGAGTATGGGGAACCTAGCTGGTAAGGGGAACCACATAGTTGGTGTGGGTGGAGGAAGTAGTTAAGGGGAGCACATAGAAGGCAGATATAAAATGGGAAGCCATCTTAGGGAGTTCAGATTAGTCAGAGGAAGAAAGTGAAAGGAGCAGAGGCTCTGCAGGATCTCTGCTCCAGAGGCGGGCCTAGCCAGTAAGGCCCAAGTTTGAGAGGAAGGAGAGAAGAAAGGAGAGGTGTAGCATCGGCGTCTCTGCCCCCTGCTAGGCAGAGACGCCGTCCCTCTCACCTTCCCGCTCCTGGCACGGCGTCCTCCAGCGCTCCTCTCCCCGCTGCTGCCGGCGCGCGCTCTTTCCCCGGTACTGTGCTTAGGGCGCGCGCGCTCTCCCCCTCTCTTAAAGGGACCGCGCGCGCCGTCCTAAGGAGTCCCCGGCAAATAGCCGGAGGACCTCCCATATATAAGGCACCTCCTCCAAAATGGAGGTGCCCGAGCAAAGTTGTTGCAAAGCATACTCACCTCTGCTTCAGCCCTCAGGTTCCGTTGCCAGCCTGACTACCAGTCCTGTCTGCCAGCTTGTCTTCTTTCTAGCCCGACAGTCTGTCTCCAATCTTCCGCCAGTCTGTCTATGGGCGAGTCCACCTGCATACCAGGAAGCACCTGCCAGTTACCTGCCTGCTACCTGCCATACCTGTTAGCCCGCTCACCTGGGAGCGCACGTCTGCTACTTGCCTGCTGGCCTACCTGGAGGCTCTGCCGTCACATGCTGTGACCTCCTGCCTGCTAGCCAAGAGACTTCTACCTGTTCTGCCGTCACATGCTGTGACCACCTGCCTGCTAGCCAAGAGACTTCTACCTGTTCTGCCGTCAAATGCCGTGACCACCTGCCTGCTAGCCAAGAGACTTCTACCTGCTCTGCCGTCACTTGCTGTTACCACCTGCCTGCTAGTCTAGAGACTTCTTCCGTCACGTACCGTGACCACCCGTCAGCTAACCCAGAGACTGCTGCCTGCCTGTTGTGTCCACCCGCTATACCGGTCAGTCCCAGCTATCTGACCCGTGGGAGCCACCTGCTCTTTTACAAGGTCGTCCCCAGAGTAGCACCTGCCCCTCTGGCTCCCTCCTTGTTCCAAGGCACAGAGGTTCCACCACCCGGACCCGTAACAAGAGGGAGCAGAGAGGCTCCAGGAACAGAAGAAAGGACCCTAGGGATACGGGCCGTGCAGAAGGCCACCCGTACGCCCGCATCTGCCCGGTGGTGGAGGGGTCAGGCCATCTAAGGGGAACCGGTCACTCAACTAGTAGAAGATTGCAAGTCTCAGCTAGAAACCGGAGGCTGCAGTACTTTATGTCCTGTAGCCACAAGCCCACGCCAGTCTCACTGAGAAGGTAGCCTTATAGGACCCAGGGGACGGAACAGACGTCGCCCGCCAAGGCCCGCGAGTACCGGATTGGAGATACTAGGTGTGAGGTGCAGGGAAAAGGCCAGGTGGAGGACACAGAAGGGGGTCCTGCTAAGTACTCCGGAGCTATCTGGGGGTGGACTGAACCCCTCACTGAGTAAGCACAGCACGACGAGATTACTTTGGCGCCTGTAATCTGGACTGCAATAACTGTGAGTAAAGACCCTGGGACTGCACTTCCTTGTCTCTGTGTTTCTTGCTGCGCCATCAACCCCTGCACTATAACGCCCAGCACAACCTGCAACATCATCTACACTGCCCTGGAGCTAGCTCTTCCTGTGGAGAGCCACACCATCCCAGCTGCAGTAACATCAGCTTCAGAGGACTGCTCCGCAGCGGCGGCTCCCTTTAGCTGCATTCCACAGGTGGCGTCACAAACTCTATAAAAACTCTATAAATCCCCGATACATAACCCCTTTTATTGACCGCCCTGGGTCACGGACCGGGTCACCGCCACTGTGACATTCCCCAGCATCCACCGGCCCGGCACCAGGTACCCCATGGCCCAGGTGGTGCGTCATATGTGAAGCGTTTTTCACATGCATTTCCGCATGCGGGTTGTCAAGCGCTTTCCAAGCGATTTTAGCATCACTTGGAAAGTGCTTGACAACTTGGTCACACTATATAAATCCATGCAACCGGCATGGATTTATATAGTGTGACCGTAAAAGAATGGTAAAAAATCCGATCCGATGCGTCCGGTCTCCCCGGTGTCTCGCGGTTGTGCCGATGTCAGTGGTCGCGTGACCCGTCACATGACTAAATGATGTCATGGCAGGTCCTTTTAGACCATCGCCAGCTGCCGGGGAGACTGGACGCATCGGATAAGGAGACCGGGGGCAATCAGAAGGTAAGTATAATATTTATTTTTTATTTTAATTATTTTTTTTTTTTACAGGTACTATGGTACCCGGGTCTGGAGGAGAGTCTCCTCTTCTCCAAACTCGGGTACCATCCGCACATTGAATCGCTGAATATCCGCATGTGCAGATGTAGTCATGCGGATATTATGCGATTCAATGCAAGTCAATGGCGGTGAAAACGACGCGATTACGCAAAATTATTGGTAGTGCTGTGGATTTTTGCGCAATGATATTCCGCAGCGGAAATTTCCGCAGCATGTGCATAGCACATGCGGATTATCATTGGGGAACATAGCAGATCTTCTACCAAGCATTTTTTAAGCGTTTCTGCGGCGTAATTGCCGCTGCAGAAACGCTTAAAAAACGCATAGTGGGCACACAGCCTTATATTCCGATATTCATAAACACTGTAGCTGTGGGTAATGGGGGATGTGGGGGGAGCGACAGCGGCGTAGTAGCGGGGCACAGGAGGCAGCAGCCGCCTGTTGCAGCCCACACTGTGCCCGCTACTAAAGAAAATGAATATTCACTGCTCCCCACACCCATGGTCGTGGGGAGCAGTGAATATTCATTTTTCTTAATAGCCGGCACACTGGTATATATGGCATCCTTCATCCCTATATGTATGGCCCCCCTCATCCCTCTTCCTTGTATGTATGGCACCCTTCATCCCTGTATGTATGGCCCCCCTCATCCTGGTATGCTTGGCACCCCCTGATCCCCATCACGCTGCACAGAAAAAAAACAAACAATTATACTCTTCTCCTCTCTCCTCCAGCGCTGCGTCCCGCTCTGCAGCCGACAGGGTTCTCAATGTGTGAGCCGCGTATGGCGTAACTGCCATGCGCCCACACAGTGAGATGTTGTGCCAGAATAGTCACTGCTCCCCACGCCAGGACTTCGTGCGTGGGGAGTAGTGACCATTCATTCTCCCTAATAGCACGCACACTGTAGCCACAGTACGGCTCCTGCTGTGCTCTGCAGTCAGTGTGCCCGCTATTAAAGACCATGAATATTCACTACAATCCACTCACATGGAAGTGGTGAATATTCATGGTCTTTAATAGTGGGCACACTGACCGCAGATCGCAGCACATATTTAACCTTAACCAGTCAGTGTCGGGGCGCGGTTACAGCTGCCGCTCATTGTAAGCTGAGCGGTGTTTGAAGTTGAGCTGGAACATGTAATGTTCTTGACCAGTTTAGAAAGCCCAATATCCAAATGCCATTTTATGGGAATCTGAGGTAAAAGAAGCGACCCCGTTCTGTATTTTCACCAATTATTCAGAATGGAGACGATCAACTAACAGCGTCATCTGCTCTGGAGGACCCAACACTTCCATGATTTCCATGGATAGCCCAGTGATTACAGACAACCACGTGCAATACTTCATTTCTTCTTTGGAGGCGCTGTAGGGAAATTCAGCACTCGCTTACTGCAGGAGGTTTGTGCAGAAGGGACCAATTTGGTCTTTATTCACAGCACATTGGGGCTTTACCTCTGACCCATATGGAGAAACCTCACATGAGACTGGACGACCCCATCAAGGTCCATAGTGCTGGAGAATAAGACTCAGGGGCTAAACCCACATTCACTACATGGACGACCGATGGAATAAAGGCAAGAACAACGATGTAGGGGCTAAAAGAGAGATTTTATTTATAAATTGGGGTTATTATATATTTTACTATTATGTATATGTGTAAATTATTTATCTATCAGAATAATCCTATTTATGGGCCGTGTTGATCCAGAGGAAGGCGAAAACCCCCTGTGAGGAACAGGCCAATTCTCCTCATATCAGGGGGAAAAATTCCTTCCTGACCCCAAATAAAACATGGCGGTCAGAATAAATCCCAGGATCAAGGGCTGGTACCGAACCTGTGGAATTAAATTCACTGCTAAAAATGTAATAAACTATTCATCTTTTTCTAATTTTTGTACTGAGCTACTATGTATATTATGTGTGTGTCAGCTATAAATTATCTGAAAACCTGCCTATATTTAAAAATGTATTTATTCATTTATTTTTATGTATTTATAATAAGCCATTAATATATGAATTACTTATGCAACTATAAGATTAAATCTATTTAAGGCCGTGTTGATCCAGAGGAAGGTGTAAAATTCCTTCCTGATCCCAAATATGGTGATCTGGATGAATCCCAGGATCAAGAGCTCATAGCTAATGTGTTATACATAAGTGAAATTATTTTATTTCAGTATTTAGTTATTTATATTTTTAGAATAATTTATTTTTATATTTATGTTAACTATTTTTTTTAAACCAAAAAATAAATTATATTTTTTTATATATTTTTTTCATTATAAATATGAGAATCTACTTTTTTTATTTTACTAAACCTATTTATAGGCCTTGTTGATCAAGAGGAAGGCGAAAACCCCACGTGAGAAATGTGCCAATTGCTCTCGTGACGGGGGGAAAATTCCTTCCTGACCCCAAATATGGCGATCGTGATGAATCCCAGGATCAAAGGCTCGTACCTAACCTGTAAGTAGTGGAAGTGAGATTTTTTTAAAATATTTTAATTAATTGTTATATATTTAGACTAAAACTGTTTTTGGTTTTGTGTAAAATGAACTATTTTTGAAAATATTTTTTAAAAAGTTGAAAGTTTTTTTTTTCATTGCTTATGTGTGAATCTTACTTATTGATATATAACTAAAGCTATTTAAGGCCGTGTAGATCCAGAGGAAGGCGAAAACCCCTAATGAGGAATGGGCCAATTGTCCTCATATTAGGGGGAAAATTCCTTCCTGACCCCAAATATGGCGATCAGATTAAATCCCAGAATCAAAGCCGAAATCTCTTTCTATGTGCTATATGTCTATGTGTGCGTGTGCCTATATCTATAGTGTAGTGTGCGGCCTATACCTATCATGTAGTGGGGGTCTATACCTATAGTGTAGTGTGCGGCCTATACCTATCATGTAGTGTGGGTGATGGGGATGTGATGGGTGTAATACTTACCCGGCCTGTGCTGAGTGAGTTCAGGAATAATGACCTATATTACACTATTGTTCCTGAACTCACCAGATGGACACTAAGCACAGGCCGCTCCCTGGGGCGCTGAAGATCTTCGTGCTGGTTTGATGTCAATCGCCAGCCCAGGATTGGAGGATGCCAAGTCAAGGTCCTGGTGCAGCGACATGATAGCAGTGGTCCGGCATGAAGATGTTATGGAGAGAGATGATGTTTTAGGGCAGCCGAGGTGAGAAACAGCAGCAGAGATATGAGGTACGGGTCAGGAGGCAAAGATTTCTGGACAGTTGGCACGGGGTCATCCTGCACGGGGTCAGAACATTTGATGGGATTTATCCTCAGAGAAGGATGATCTTACCGTGCCCAGCTTGGTGACACGTAATTAAATCCGGGCACGGGGTTATGGGCTTTCTTTTCCTCCGGCCACTGCATAAGATGGTTCTCCAGAACTGGCCTGAATGGTTTGAATGGTGGCTGTGCTCTCCTTTTCTCCAGATCCTCCCAGCCGATGTTGGTAAAGAATGGATGCAGTCTGATGTTCCCGCACACATCCAATCGCTTCTGAGGATTTTTGCACAGCAGCTTCTTGATAAGATCTTTCAAGTCAGCATCAAGCCAAGATGGAATTTCAGGCTTTCCTTTGGTTATAGCTCTGTATGCCATTTTGCTGACGGAGCCGGTGTAAAATGGGGAGCGTCCTGTGGCCATCTTGGACACCACAATCCCCAGGCTCCACCAATCCACTGCTGTGCCATATCCTTTTTTGCGATGCACCTCGGGGGCCATGAAATGGAAAGTGCCCGTCACTCCAGAGATGTTATTGGAGGAGGTGACGCCATCTTGGGCAAGCCCCAAGTCGATAATACGAATGTGGCCATCTGCATCCAACATGATGTTTTCCGGCTTAAGATCTCTGCAATGAAATAAGACAATAGGATAAGAAATCTGCCCAGTGATACAGGAGATGGAGAATTGGTCACTGCAAGAATAGGAAGAATAGGCAGACAGGAGCCCAGGAAAGTTGGGGGCAATATTTTTAGCATGTAAAGGGGACAGAGAGAAAGAGGAAAGTTCTGCTTACCGATGGACGATGTTGTGTCCATGGAGGAACTGGAGGCCACATACAATCTCTGCTGTGTAGAATCTGATGGAGAGAACAGAGTGTAGTATCAATGCCATCGCTGACACCTCCTTCCCACCTGGGCTACATTCCCTGTCAGCCCTCTTTCTGCTACATCCCAACCTCCACTTTTATTTCCACCCCTCTTCTCACTTTTTGGTAGATCTTCCTCTTTCTCACCTTAAGGTGTCGATGTTCAAGTAGCCGCACATCTTAATCAAAGCCTCCAGGCTGCCGCCGGACAGATACTCCGTGATCAAATAAGCGCGCTTTCGAGACTGCTGTGCGGCATAGAGATGACATAAGAACGAGCAGTCTCTGGCTGCCAGGAGTATCCGCCGCTCTCTCATAATCATGTTTTCATTGACCTCCCTCTTCTCGATTATTTTTACAGCCATATAGATGTTTCGGCTGGGGATTGATGTCAGGACCACCTGAGAAAAGAAATAGACAATGCTAAGAATTCAACGTATTTGAATTTGATCAACTGGGGTTGCAACTCCCTCTGTCCCGCTCCAGATTCGCCCAATTTGTCAGAGCTGGGCAAAACTGTCACGAAACCTCCAAAATGGGTATGGGAGGGGGAAAACATCCGGTTTATCTACTGCACAAAAAATGGATGGACTGAGTGGTTTGTGAGTCTGCTAGTAATCTGGACCTTATAGCAGAGCAAAGCTAAGCTATCACCATACTGCACTGTCTGCTCTATGACTGTCTATGGGTAGATCTAAAAGGGGTTTTCCATTATCACCATCTGTGAGCTGGTTGGGGTCAGTATTGGATGTATATCAATGTGCAGCTGATTTAAAGTTTATGAAACATAGAGGTCAAAGTATATATTGTATCCTAATAGCAGCATATATGGACCAGGACATGGAAATAAACCATGTCCTCCAATTCCAGACAGATTTAATACCTTAGTAACCACCAATACGTATTTTTACTGACCTGCGATATAAGAGACTAGCTTTTGAACCCGTTCTACACCCGGGTGGCGAGCATTTTTATTGGTATATGGTCTACCATGCTGTTATTTGTGCTGCCCCCATCCTGTTATTTGTGCTGCCCCCATCCTGATATTTGTGCTGCCCCCATCCTGGTATTTGTGCTGCCCCCATCCTGTCCACCCATCCTATCCTGGTATGCATGGCACCCCTCATCCCTATCCTGGTATGCATGGCACACCTCATCCCTATCCTGGTATCCATGGCACCCCTCATCCCCATCCTGGTATGCATGGCACCCTTCAACCCCAATCCTGGTATGCATGGCACCCCTCACCCCCCCAAACCTGGTATGCATGGCACCCCTCACCCTCAATCCTGGTATGCATGGCACCCTTCATCCCAATACTGGTATGCATGGCACCCTCATCCCTAATTTTGGTATACATGGCACCCCTCATCCCTATTCTGGTATGTATGGTACCCCTCATCCTGGTATACATAGCACCCATCATCCCAATCCTGGTATGTATGGCCTCCTCATCCCCCAATCCTGGTATGCATGGTACACCAACCCTCATCATGGTATGCATGGCACCCCTCATCCCTGTTCTGGTATGTATGGTAACCCTCATCCCTATCCTGGTATGTATGGTACCCCTCATCCTGGAATGCATGGCACCCCATCCCTCATCCTGGTATGCATGGTATCCCGCTGTAACATACCTGGCGGCGTCCTTGCATAGTGGTCCATCTCCCACTGTGCAAGAGCGCGCACTTGATCTCCAGTCCAGAATGTCTCTCTGGCTTCCCTCCATGCTGTCTGTTTGCCTCTGTGTCTGCTGCTTAAGGGCGGCGCCCGATCACTTCCTGCTTTTTGTACCTGCTGCAGGCACACCCCTTGTGCGTCCTCAGCCTATTGCTGTCTGTCACCTGGTATTTAAACCAGCTGCTCCAATTAACCCATGCCTGAGCATCTTGCCCTGTCAGTTGGCTTTTGTATCTGACATGCCAGGTCCTGTCTATGTTACCTGTCTTGCAGTATCTGTTCCCATGTCTGTATTGTGTCCTATCTGTGTACCTTAACCTGCAGTCTGTACTCGTTCCTTGCCTGTTCGTTCCGCCTTCCTGGAGGCTGTATTTCCAGGCCAGTCTGAACACGCTCCTTGCCTGTTCGTCCCGCCTCTCTGGGGGCCGTATTCCCAGACTCGCTCCTGTATCCCGCTGCAGTGTCGGTCTCCTCCGTACACTCAGTTCCAGTCTGAACTCTCTCCTATCTTTTACCTGTTTTTTCTCTCTTTTTTCCTTTCCTTTTTCTGCAGAGTCTGAACTCGTACCTAACTCCTGCTCGTTGTCACTGTACTTCCGTTTGTGAGTTTGTGGTCCACTCGCTACTTCTCTGCAAGTACCCTGTGGGTATCTGGTTCTGCCTTTCCCTTCTAGTCTGTTCCGTGTGAACAGAGCCCTGCTCCCTCTGCGTCTGCGGTTTTCGCTTTGCTCAGCTCTGTCCGCCGCGTCTGCGGTTTTCGCTTTGCTCAGCTCTGTCCACCGCGTCTGCGGTTTTCGCTTTGCTCAGCTCTGTCCGCCGCGTCTGCGGTTTTCGCTTTGCTCAGCTCTGTCCGCCGCGTCTGCGGTTTTCGCTTTGCTCAGCTCTGTCCACCGCGTCTGCGGTTTTCGCTTTGCTCAGCTCTGTCCACCGCGTCTGCGGTTTTCGCTTTGCTCAGCTCTGTCCGCCGCGTCTGCGGTTTTTCGCTTTGCTCAGCTCTGTCCGCCGCGTCTGCGGTTTTTCGCTTTGCTCAGCTCTGTCCGCCGCGTCTGCGGTTTTCGCTTTGCTCAGCTCTGTCCGCCGCGTCTGCGGTTTTCGCTTTGCTCAGCTCTGTCCGCCACGTCTTCGGTTTTCGCTTTGCTCAGCTCTGTCCGCCGCGTCTGCGGTTTTCGCTTTGCTCAGCTCTGTCCGCCGCGTCTGCGGTTTTCACTTTGCTCAGCTCTGTCCGCCGCGTCTGCGGTTTTCGCTTTGCTCAGCTCTGTCCGCCGCGTCCGCGGTTTTCGCTTTGTTCAGCTCTGTCCACCGCGTCTGCGGTTTCGAATTTGTCTCCCAGTCTGTATTGGACCCTACCCAGCCTGCGCTCTAGTCTGCCTGTTCCTGTATTCCCCGGTGTGGGTCAACAGCCGTGTCCGGAGTCTGACCTGGAGTAGACCCTGGTTCCTCTGCTCGGTTCCTTCCTGGTGCACTGGCGTCGTATGCCGTCGTGCGACCTTGGTCAGATCGGGCAGATACTTAGTTATGCCCCTCCAGGCACTCTCCGGTTCATGGCACGGTGGAATCACTGCATAAACACGCACACGCCAGTTAGTTCGGGCGTGTGCATTACACCCGCATCCCTATTCTGGTACGTATGGTACCCCTCAACCTGGTATACATGGCACCCCTCATTCCAATTCTGGTATGTATGGCCTCCTCATCCCCCCAATCCTGGTTTGCATGGCCCCCTCATCCCTATCCTGGTATGCATGGCACTCCTCATCCCCCAATCCTGGTATGCATGGCACCCCATCCTTTATTCTGGTATGCATGGTACCCCGCATCTCTATTCTGGTATGCTTGGTACCCCTCAACCCCAGTGCTGATATGCATGGCACCCCTCAACCCCAATGCTGGTATGCATGGCACTCCTCACCCCCCAATCCTGGTATGTATTGCACCCCTCATCCCCAATCCTGGTATGCCTGGTCCCCTCACCCCCAATCCTGGTATGCCTGGTCCCCTCACCCCCAATCCTGGTATGCATGGTACCTCTCATTCTCCAATCCTGGTATGCATGATACCCCTCATCCCTATTCTGGTATGCATGGTACCCCTCATCCCTATTCTGGTATGCATGGTACTCCTCATCCTGGTCTGCATGGCACTCCATCCCTCATCCTGGTGCGCATGGTACCCTGCATTCCTGTCCTGGTATGCATGGTTCCCCTCATCCCTATTCTGGTATGCATGGTACTCCTCATCCCCAATTCTGGTATGCATGGCACACCTCATCCCCAATGCTGGTATGCATGGCACCCCTCACCCCCCAATCCTGGTATGTATGGCACCCTTCATCCCCAATCCTGTGATGCATGGTACCCCTCACCCCCCAATCCTGGTATGTATAGCACCCCTTATCCCCAATCCTGGTATGCATGGTACCCCTCATCCTCCAATCCTGGTATGCATGGTACCCCTCATCCCCCAATCCTGGTATGCATGGTCCCCTCACCCCCAATCCTGGTATGCAAGGTCCCCTCACCCCCCAATCCTGTTATGCATGGTACCCCTCACCCCTCAATCCTGGTATGTATGGTACCCCTCATACACCAATCCTGGTATGTGTGGCCCCCTCACCCCCCAATCCTGGTATGTATGGCACCCCTCATCGCTTTCACACTGCACACATGCAAAAAAAAAAACACTTATACTCACCTGTGCTCCAGCGCTGCTGTGTCCTGTTCTGCCGGAGGCAGGGGGAGGAGTGCGGTGCCGGAGTACAAATGCGTCTTCAGTAAAATGGCGCCAGAGAGCACTATGCGCATGAGCCGATTCCGACTCCTTCACTCCTGCCCCTGTCTCCGGTGAGAAGAGAGGCGCCGCAGCAACGCTCCTCCCGGTCAGGTAACTATGTAAATATGGCGCCGGAGTTCGCGGTATGTGTTCAGGGTCAACGCATAGAGTGATAACCGGCGCTATACACACTCCTCTTACCTGTAACGGCTCCATGCGTTCTTCTGTCTGGAGCCAGACTGCGCAGGCGTGTTGCACTTGCGCAGTCTGTAAAGGCTTCAGACAGAGGGACGCTTGTAGCGTTATATTATAGACTAGCGTTCCCCGACAGGTGACTATCCTGTAACTGTCACCTGTACATTATAGCTGTCAACTTGCTGCATCAGCCACGATCAGTGTTGGCACACACCATGGCCGTTTAACCCCTTAGATGCTGCTGTCAATAGTGAATACAGAATATAAATAGTTAGCAGAGTCCGGGGGCTTCCTCTTTAACCCCATGGGCACCCTGAGATCTTGATTGTGTGGTCCTGATTTTTGCCATGGCAGTTCATGGCTAAATAACAGCCTTAGAGTCTGCCGGCTATAGTGACCTGTTGAGAAGTTATCAAAATTTAGGTGATAAAAATACATTTTTTCATTCCTTTTATTCCACTTTGTATTAACAACTGAAAATCAGCTGAAGGGTTAATGAACTACCTGAAAGCAGTTCTGAATACGTTATGCGGTGCGGTTTTTAAACTGGTATAATTTTTTGGGTGGGTTCCTATATATAGGACCCCCAAAGTCACTTGAAAACTGAACAGGTCCCTATAAAAATAAGTTTTGTAAATTAACTTGAAAAATGAAAAATTACTGCTACATTATTAAACCTTCTAAAACGCTAACAAATAACATTTTTCAAATGGTGCTGATGTAAAGCAGACAGGAGGGAAATGTTATTTATTCATGTTTTTGTGTGGTATGACTATCTGGATTAAAGGGATAATCATTCAAAGTTTGAAAATTGCAAATGTTGTTACATCTTTGTCAAATTTCTCATATTTTTATAAATAAACGCAAAACATGTCAACATAAATTTACCAATTTTATTTTGTCACGAAAAAACATTCTCAAAACCAATGGGATATGTCGAAGCATTCCAGAGTTATTACTACATAAAGTGACACTGGTCAGATATTAAAGAATTGGTCCGGTCACTAAGGGGTTAATCCCTGAGATCAGCTCTTCGATTAATCAGAATACCCATTTATAGCAGCACTACACCTAACCATGGTGATTAGATGAACCAATATGTGAAATAATCATAGGGGCAGGGGAGCACATGGATATTTTTTCAATCATCCCACAGAAGTGCACTTCAATGAATGTCTACCTACAGAAGATGACGAATGGAGATAAAATGGCAAATATAGGTTAATAAAAAAATATATATTGGCAGACCCGGACCTTTAGGAGGGGAGTATTTGGCATTATCATGCACTTGCTCTGCTTCTAAAGGGTTAAAAGTAAATAGGGTTTTTGGCGTGAATAATGTTCTCCAGCTGGGTTTTGCCGCCACAGCAGCAGGGTCTGGATTGGCTGCGGATCCCAGCCAGTAGTGAGGTGTCGCAGGGGAAGATTGCGTTTCTTCCCCTGGCGGCACTGTAGCGTCGGCGTCCCTGCCTCCTGCTAGGCAGGGACGCTGTTCCCCTCACCTCTCCGCTCCATGCCCGGCGTCTTCCTCCCGCTCTGCTGGCAGCGTGCGCTCCTTCCCGGCCACGGTGCTTAGGGCGCGCGCGCTCCCTCCCTCTTAAACGGGCCGCACGCGCCGTACTAAGGAGTCCCCGGCCAATGGCCGGAGGACTTCACCATATATAAGGCACCTCCTCCAAAATGGAGGTGCCCGAGCAATGTTGTTGCACTGTTCACTACTCTGCTTCAGCCCTCAGGTCCCGTTGCCAGTTACCTGACAGTTACCTGCCAGTTTCCTGCCAGTTTGCTGTTTGAGTTCTGCCTGTAATCCGCTTACCTGCCTCCTAGCCTGAGGTCCAACGGTCTGCCTTCCGACACCAGTCAGTCTGTCTATGGACCAGCTTGCCCGCTCACCTGGGAGCGCTCATCTGCTACCTGCCTGTTAGCCTACCTGGAGGCTCCGCCGTCACGTGCCGTGACCACCTGCCAGTCCAGAGACTCTTGCCCGCTCACCTGGGAGCGCTCACCTGCTACCTGTCTGCTAGCCTACCTGGAGGCTCCGCCGTCACGTGCTGTGACCACCTGCCAGTCCAGAGACTCTTGCCCGCTCACCTGGGAGCGCTCACCTGCCATCTGCCTGCTAGCCTACCTGGAGGCTCAGCCGTCACAGGTCGTACCTACCCTTTACCCAGAGACTGTCCCGGTCACTTGCCGTGACCTCCTGCCCGTTCACCCAGAGACTGTCCCGGTCACTTGCCGTGACCTCCTGCCCGTTCAACCCAGAGACTGTCCCGGTCACTTGCCGTGACCTCCTGCCCGCTTACCCAGAGACTGTCCCGGTCACCTCCTGTGACTACCTGCCTGTTTCCCTGGTCGCCACCCGCTTCCTTACAAGGACCGCCCCCTTGTATCAGTTGCTCAGAGGTTCCGCCTCCCAGACCCGTTACAGTTTGCTCGGGCCATGGAACCCGGTGGCACCCAAGCTCCCTCGCTCTCGGACCTATGTCATGAACTGTCCCGTCAGAGGTCCCAATAGGAGTCAATCCTGGGTCACCTGCGGAATGTCAACTCTCGCCTGGACACTCTGACTGCTCCACCAGCAACCACCGCTAGCGGCATGACTCGCAACCCGGCAGCGCCGCTGCCCACCAATACCATGGTATCCTGCCCCGGACCCCGGCTTTCTGCACCTCCTCGCTTCGGAGGCGACCCCGCTCAAGCTCGGGGCTTCATAAACCAGTGCACCCTGCACTTTGAACTCCTGTCCCACCAGTTTATCTCCGACCGAGCCAAAGTTGCCTTCATCATGTCTCATCTCACGGGGGAGGCACTGGCTTGGCTAAATCCTCTATGGGAGAGAGGAGACCTCCTGGTGTCCGACCTGCCAGCCTTTCTCACGGCCTTCTGGAAAGTCTTCGACGAACCCAGACGGAAGACCTCATCCGCATCATCTCTGCTACGCCTCCGCCAGGGAGATCTCACCGTGGGCCAATATGCCATACGGTTCCGTACCCTTGCTTCAGAGCTGGCCTGGGATAACGACGCTCTGGTGTCTGTCTTCTGGGAGGGTCTGTCCGGCCGTATTAAAGATGAACTCGCCGGTCGGGACATTCCTACCACTCTCGACGACTTGATAACACTTGCCACCCGGATTGACATCCGGTTCCAGGAGCGCGCCAAAGAGGCCACCTGTGAGAGGAGGTTTCCACGTCTAGCCCCTACTTTCCAGAGACCCGTCACACCCTCCGTTAGTCCCCAGGCACACTCTCCTGAGCCTATGCAGGTCGACCAGACCAAGATGGTCAAAACCCGTCAAGACTCACGCCGTGCCGAGGGGAGCTGCTTCTACTGTGGCAGTAAGGAGCACCGGATCCGTTTCTGTCCTGAGAGATCGGGAAACGCCTGTGTCTAGGGTCGCTCAGAGAGGTCGCCCAAGACAAAAGCAAACCCTCTCCATCCCTGATGCTGTCAGTCTCTATCACCTGCGGAGAGAACCGCTATTTCGAACTGGCTCAACTTGATTCAGGAGCTGCTGGTAATCTCATCTCTCAATCCCTGGTAGAGAGGTACCGCATTCCTACCAAACCTCTGGCCGTGCCTTTATCTGTCGCCGCCGTGGATGGGGGCCTCTTACCACATCCCATCCAACTCATCACAGAATCCATAACTCTGCAGGTGGGAATGCTGCATTCTGAGAGCATCTACTTTCATGTTCTACCTGGACTCTCTCACGCACTCTTGCTGGGTCTACCTTGGCTCCAGAAACATGCACCCGTGCTTGACTGGCAGACCGGAGAAGTCCTTCGCTGGGGACAGGACTGCCATAAGACTTGTCTAGTTCCCGTTCATCCTGCTCGTCCATCTCCTACCCCAGTCAATCTACCCGGTCTACCGGTTCCCTATTGGTCTTATGCGGATGTCTTCAATAAAAAAGAAGCAGAGACATTACCCCCTCATAGACCATATGACTGTCCAATCGACCTGATACCCGGCTCTACTCCTCCCCGTGGGCGTATCTACCCTTTGTCCGCAGCAGAGACCCGGTCCATGTCTGAATATATTGAGGAGAATCTGGCCCGGGGATTTATCCGGAAATCTACCTCCCCGGCGGGAGCAGGCTTCTTCTTCGTCAAAAAGAAGGACGGCTCACTCCGTCCATGTATAGATTATAGAGGCCTTAACCAGATTACAGTGAAGAATAAATACCCCCTCCCGCTCATTCCTGAATTATTTGACCGCCTGAGGGGGGCTAGAATCTTCACCAAACTGGACCTCCGTGGGGCGTATAACCTGGTTCGTATCCGTCAGGGGGATGAATGGAAAACGGCATTCAACACCCGGGACGGCCACTATGAATATCTGGTAATGCCCTTTGGTCTCTGTAACACTCCCGCCGTCTTTCAAGAGTTGGTCAATGACATCTTCCAGGACCTTCTCTACTCCTGCGTAGTGGTGTACCTGGATGACATCTTGGTCTTCTCTCCGGACCTCCAGACTCACCGGAGGGATGTTCGTCAGGTCCTGCTCAGGCTCAGGCAAAACCACCTCTACGCTAAATATGAGAAGTGCCTCTTTGAGCAGACCTCGCTTCCGTTTTTGGGCTACATAATTTCTCAGACCGGCCTACAAATGGATCCTGAGAAACTGTCTGCCATCGAGAAGTGGCCTTGACCAGAGTGGTTGAAGGCTATTCAGCGGTTCCTGGGCTTCGCCAACTATTACCGCCTCTTTATACCGCACTTCTCTTCCCGGACTGCCCCAATATCCGCACTCACCCGTAAGGGCACTAATCCTAGAGAGTGGCCGCCCGAAGCAGAGGAGGCCTTTCTTTCCCTAAAACAGGCCTTCTCTTCCGTCCCGGTGCTGCATCGCCCGGACGGCAACAAGCAGTTCTTCCTGGAAGTTGACGCCTCCTCCTCTGGAGCCGGAGCGGTACTTACCCAAAAATCATCTTCCGGGAGAATGGTAACTTGTGGCTTCTTCTCCAAACTCTTCTCCTCTTCTGAGCGCAACTATTCCATAGGAGACCGAGAGTTATTGGCCATCAAGCTGGCATTGGAGGAGTGGCGTTACCTGCTCGAGGGGGCTCTTCACCCGGTGATAATTTACACTGACCACAAGAACTTGGCTTACCTCCAGCATGCCCAGAGACTTAACCCGCGCCAAGCCCGGTGGTCCTTGTTTTTTGCTCGCTTTGATTTTGTTCTTCACTTTCGCCCAGCTGACAAGAACGACAAAGCGGACGCCTTGTCCCGATCCTTTCTGGTGTCTGATCTCGAGGAAGAACCTAAACATATCATCGATCCCGCCAGAGTAATGCAGGTGGCTCCCGTGAGTCTAAATCGTCTTCCTCCCGGTAAGACGTTCATATCTGTACCTGATCGGGAGAAGATCCTACACTGGGGTCACTCGTCTAAACTAGCTGGCCACGCCGGTCAGAAAAAGACCCTCCAGCTTATTACCCAGCACTACTGGTGGCCAACCCTGCACAAGGACGTAATTGACTTTGTCTCTGCCTGTATGTCCTGCGCCTGCAACAAGGTTCCGAGACATCTGCCAGCCGGTCGCCTCCTTCCTCTGCCAGTACCTGCTGCCCCCTGGCAGCATATAGCTATGGACTTCATAACCGATCTCCCCGTCTCTGCCGGTTGTACGGTCATTTGGGTGGTCGCTGACCGCTTTTCCAAGATGGCTCATTTTGTTCCCCTGCCAGGCCTCCCGTCTGCACCCGAGCTGGCTAAAGACTTTATCCATCACATCTTCCATCTTCATGGCCTGCCCCTCCACATTGTGTCGGATCGTGGGGTACAGTTCACCTTACGCTTCTGGAGAGCCACTTGTAAACTGCTAGACGTCACCCTGGACTTCTCCTCCGCTTACCACCCTCAGTCTAATGGTCAAGTGGAGCGGATCAATCAGATCCTGACCAGTTACCTCCGGCACTTTGTTAATGCCCACCATTCTGACTGGGTGGATCTCCTACCATGGGCCGAGTTCTCTTACAACAATCACGAGAGCGAATCTTCCTCCAAATCCCCGTTTTTTGTAGTCTTCGGTCAGCATCCTCGGATCCCATTTCCCGTCTCCACCTCGGTGGATAATCCGGCTGCGGAATCTCTTGTTAACAAATTTTCCTCCATGTGGGAGAGTACCCGGTCCGCATTCCTTCAGTCGTCCGAGCGGATGAAAAGACACGCTGACAAAAAACGTCTGGATCCTCCTCAATTCCGTCCTGGGGATAAAGTCTGGCTCTCGTCCAAGTATGTCCGGCTCAAGATTCCTTCTTATAAGTTAGGGCCTCGGTTCATCGGTCCTCTGGAGGTCATCAGTCAGATCAACCCGGTGGCTTATAAATTGAAACTCCCGGCCAACTTGCGGATCCCTAACTCCTTCCATGTATCTCTCCTCAAACCCGTGATACTTAACTCTTTTTCCAAGTCTACAGGTACGCCTCCTGCTCCGGTTTCCGCTGAAAACGAGTTTGAGGTAGAGAACATTCTGGCCACAAAAAGGGTAAGAGGAAAGACCTTTTTTCTAGTAGATTGGAAGGGGTTTGGTCCCGAGGAGAGAACGTGGGAGCCCCGGGAGAACATCCATGCCCCTCTCATCCTTGCTAAATTTCTGTCTGGCCTAAAAAAGGGGGGGCCTAAAGGGGGGGGTACTGTAGCGTCGGCGTCCCTGCCTCCTGCTAGGCAGGGACGCTGTTCCCCTCACCTCTCCGCTCCATGCCCGGCGTCTTCCTCCCGCTCTGCTGGCAGCGTGCGCTCCTTCCCGGCCACGGTGCTTAGGGCGCGCGCGCTCCCTCCCTCTTAAACGGGCCGCGCGCGCCGTACTAAGGAGTCCCCGGCCAATGGCCGGAGGACTTCACCATATATAAGGCACCTCCTCCAAAATGGAGGTGCCCGAGCAATGTTGTTGCACTGTTCACTACTCTGCTTCAGCCCTCAGGTCCCGTTGCCAGTTACCTGACAGTTACCTGCCAGTTTCCTGCCAGTTTGCTGTTTGAGTTCTGCCTGTAATCCGCTTACCTGCTTGCTAGCCTGAGGTCCAACGGTCTGCCTTCCGACACCAGTCAGTCTGTCTATGGACCAGCTTGCCCGCTCACCTGGGAGCGCTCATCTGCTACCTGCCTGTTAGCCTACCTGGAGGCTCCGCCGTCACGTGCCGTGACCACCTGCCAGTCCAGAGACTCTTGCCCGCTCACCTGGGAGCGCTCACCTGCTACCTGTCTGCTAGCCTACCTGGAGGCTCCGCCGTTACGTGCTGTAACCACCTGCTAGTCCAGAGACTCTTGCCCGCTCACCTGGGAGCGCTCACCTGCCATCTGCCTGCTAGCCTACCTGGAGGCTCAGCCGTCACAGGTCGTACCTACCCTTTACCCAGAGACTGTCCCGGTCACTTGCCGTGACCTCCTGCCCGTTCACCCAGAGACTGTCCCGGTCACTTGCCGTGACCTCCTGCCCGTTCAACCCAGAGACTGTCCCGGTCACTTGCCGTGACCTCCTGCCCGCTTACCCAGAGACTGTCCCGGTCACCTCCTGTGACTACCTGCCTGTTTCCCTGGTCGCCACCCGCTTCCTTACAAGGACCGCCCCCTTGTATCAGTTGCTCAGAGGTTCCACCTCCCAGACCCGTTACAGGCACCTGCTGATAGGGGAGTTATTTTGTAAATAAAATAAGTGGTGGGGGGATATAGTGACTGGCAGCGCCCATGAGCTTGTCAGTCCTCGGCGCTGCCATAAGAAATTGCTGAGCCCACCCTCCCTCCCCCCTTTATTTTGCTTTAAGGCTTTCATTTTACTAGTCACGGCCTGAGGGGTTAGTCATTCGGGGAACCGAATGGACAATAAGTTATAGGTAATGTAAACGGGCTTGAGCTTTGGCTAAGCTGCGGTTGTTTATAATTATTATGTTATTAATTGAAGTTACCTGTATTATATGATTTTAATAAAGGCCGTGGCCAATTAATCTTCCAAGCAAGTCAAGTGTGTCGGTGTAATTTTGTTTAATCATAGATAAGTTTAAGGTATGGTTTGTGCATTGTAATGCCAGAAAACTTACTGTTCCAAAGCTGCCCCTACCCAAGATTTTATGGATGGTAAAATTGCTCATAATAAGCGTGGGGTAGGGGCTGGATGTTCCGGGGTCCTTGCTGCATCCAAGTGTTGGCGCTTCATCCTCCAATCCATGGTCTTCGGCCTCTCTTCTCTTCTTGGTGATATTATTTAATCCAGTGGTATCACTGTCGTCTTCTCTGTTCCTCTTATCTTCTCTATTCTTCTGATCGCTTCCTTCTCTGTGTCCAGTAGACGCCATTCTCACATATATCTTCCCGTCTGCAGACTTCTGTCCGATCACTTCAGCCGACAGTTGAAAGTAAACGGCAGTTGGTCGTGTGCAGGTGACGTGAGTTCAGAGGTGATAGAACCCTCAGGTGGCACCAGCCAGGCAGCGGCTCATGGCCTGCTCTGCCCTATACACTGATGTGAGCATCATGGGTGACAGTTTAGAGTCCAGAGGAACGGCAAAGAACTTCATGGCGGCTTCTAATGCTGTTTTTCTATTTTCATATTACATTCTTTTTATCCACATATACAGAAACTTAATAATACATTAAATAACCTAACATACTATAAAATACCAGCTCTCCCCATTACCATTGTAATCCTTGGGTTTCCATATATTTCAAAAATCATTACTTTTATCTTTTATGTTATATTACTATTTCTCATATATCACAGTTACTAGAGATTGTTTTTAAAATATTTAGAAAACCATGTATAATTTCCTTTACACTTCACAAATACTTGCTACTTAGCGTTGATATCACATCAAAGCCCAATAAAATCCATTTAAGTTTTTGGGTGTTACATGAAAAAATTTGGAAAAGTTCACGAGGTATGAATACTTTTTCAAGGCTCTGTATTGCCGGCCATTCTCTGCAATGCTTTAATAATTCTATTTTCCCGCTATATTTCCTGTTACATTGATATAAGAGTCTGTTGTACTTATTGAGTATTTTCTACTATTCTTGTATTTTTCCTGGGAATCTTGCTCTTATTTTGTGTATGGGGAGGATTGTCCTTTCTGTCCATGACTTGGGACATGTTTTGGTCATTTTTCATACGTTGATGTGTATTTTTGATTTTTATAATCGTAGGATTTGTTCTGCTTTTTTCTTGATAGCGCTCACAATAAAGATATCCTATTATTTCCTTGGATGTCTGATCCTTTGTTTAATTCTTGCTGACAATACTGTAACTGTACATTTTTGGCTGGCACACTGGTCTTCATTTAGGTTGCACCTACCCAACCTTACTGCCCAAATAATACAAGCAAAATCAGCATCCTGCTGTCATATAGCAGCATTTTACTATAAGCAGTTCTCTTCTGTCATCTCCTGATGAAACGTGGTGGTGCGTGCACATTATATTACTAGCTAATTGTCAGTACTATAAGCATGATAGCACAAGGCCCAAAAATATAAACAATTAACTTAAAATCAATGTGTCACCAGGTTTTTGCTACCCCATTTGAGAGCAGCATGATGAAGGGACAGAGACCCTGATTCTAACAATATATCACTTACTGACTAGTGTCACGGGTGTGTCAGGTGTTATAGACAGTAGCACTGGATCTGCCTATAGAAGGTCACTGCGCTTGGCATTGCAGACGCCTTCTTGATTCCTTCTTCCTTTAGAACCCAGCAGCGACCTCTCTCATGCTATTAATTGAAACATCCTTGCATGGGAGTTAAAAACTCTCAGTTTGCTGCAGAAAATCGCCGGTGATACTTCTATATTCCTTTGTGCAGCTGTTGGCTGGTTTCTTCTCTGGTGCCCTTAGAGGACAGTTGGCATTTCTCTTCTGGTGTCTGCTCAAGCTAAATTTTTCCCATTTGTTTGTCTACCTTGTTGTCTTTAGTTTGTAGTGGGGCTGACCAGTGCTCACCCCCTCCCCCTCTCTATCTAGGGCCAAGCTCTAGGGATATACAGGGTTTAGGGTCCTGCTCGGCGATAGGTGTGGAACCTATGTAGGGACAGTAGGATAGGCAGGGTGATATTAGGACTGCCTAGGGGTCTCCACTTCCCCTTTGCCTAGTGTTTTGGCTTCCTCCCCCTCTTCCCTCTGTGTTGCACTTAGTCTTTCCCACACCTTGCGTGACAGCTGCTTGCTGCAGTTTTTATGAAATCACTGTTTTCTCTTGTAGAGCTCAGAATGCAGAGCAGTGTATAATCCGCCCACATCACTAATTGGCAGATCTCTGTGTACACTGTGCACAGGCAAAAAGCTGCCAATCAGTGGTGGGGGTGGATTTATACAGGGCTCATGAATTTGGAGGACTTCCTGATAGTAGGTTTACTAGTACTAGTTTACTAGTCTTCTAGTGATTTCCTGTTAATAAAACAGTGATTTTATCAAAAGTACAGCAAGCAGCACAGTAAGTAATACATCACTGGAATCAGTGTCTCTGTCTCTACATTACGCTGCTCTCAGATTAGGTGACAAAGACCTGGTGACAGATTCCCTTTAACCTATTAATAAAAAAAGACTAGACAAGTTTAGTTTGGATAAAGAATAGGCTCACGAGGTTTATTAAAGGTTACTTAAAACATATTATCAAGTCAATAAATATTAAAAACTATGGAATAAATTAATCAGTCAGTAATCAAATAAATAATCAGCTTTGACTATCAAAAATGGACCAAGTCCTCCCAGCCTTAGCTGACTAATAGGCATCGCAACAAAAAGAGAGTGGGTTAGCAGGATGCTGGTGACTTGCTGTGCACGGACTACCCCAGACTTTGGTGAATTTAGACCTTTCATGCAGAAATATTCCCGCCGCTGGCACTTCTTCACCAATTAGAATAAAGATGCATCTTCCTGCGCAAACAACAGAATTTTCCAAAACCTGCTCGTGGAGAACCACAGCTGAAAGAACATTGACTCTCAATTAATAAGTACCATTGCGGGAAAGAGTAGGAGGGGAAAACATAAAGGAAAGGGGGGCACAAATACATCCAAAATATAGCTAAAATTCTTAAATATAGAATATAGTGTCCCCCATGCCCACTCTGTGTCCCTCATGCTAACCATTCTGGGGGGGCTCTTGGCATTAGTGTCTTACCAGACCTTACTCCTGTTATCTGAATGATCTGTTCACACAATATTTTTGCCTATTTGACTCTACAGACGAAGTACCACCCATTACCAGGTCCTGGAGGGTCCTGTGCCCAACTTCTGCTACCTCATCTGAAAGAATCCACTTATTGCGTTGGATTTACACTACTTAAATACAAGGACTTCTATATGTGCCTTTTTAATGGACTCTAAGGAGAGGGGGATTGACAATGACAGATCAAGTTTTGCCTCACTAAGCTCTCACATCTCACAGAACACAATACAGCTAGCTGGCTTCCTCGGGCGTTGGTCGTCACATAGAGGAACTCTGCCATTGATCCTTCACTCCTTACTGAAACTGGTCCTATTGAATGCTTCCTATCCCTTACTCCTCCAATATCTGAGGTAGCTACGATACAGGAGACCATGGCTTCTCTCTCTTCTTCTCAGTTGCTTCTGGAACCGATGTCTTACCCTGCTTAAACATCTGACCTAGTGAATAATATTGGCCCCACTATGTCAACCACTGATATGTCCAACCAAATCCAACATCCAATTCCTATAAAAAAATGGCAAAGAACCTCTCCAACACAATGGAAGACTGGGACTGGAAAGATACGCCTACTAAACAGGACATAGAAGGAGGATTGAAGCATCTCAGAAAAAAGACATGGAAAACCTAAAGAGAGAAATAAAAATGTGGGTCAGACAGTCAGTGATATAGAAGAGGCACAAGACCACATGTCAAAGATTCTGGAGTTACACAAGACAGTCATTCAGGAGCGTTCCTCACAAATTGCAGACATTGTCCTACACCTCAATGATAACGAAAATACACACAGGAGGCTATCAGAAGAAATTGGAGCAGTGCGAATGGAGGAATGGGCACAGAAGTATTTTTGGCGAGTGCTGAGAAAATCTCACCCAATCGAAAAAGAAGTCATAGAGCTCTGCCCCCAAAGCCGACAGACCCATCTATTGCTATAAAAAAAAGAGCAATAGTGCTCCTCTAAGTTAGTATATCTCACAATAATAAGGTGATACGAAAACATAGTGCTCACCTGTATAAGTTGTGCTAGGGTTTTGGCACAGCTCTAATGAAACTTATTAGATCCTTTCCTAGCTGAACCTCGGTAAAATAAGAGAAAAGTGACAAAATGAGGTAGCTGGGTGCCAAGGATGGTGGAAGATGGATAAGTATTGGCCATGGATTCAAACAAAAATATTATATTGATAACAGGCAACACATTTCAAAAGTGGACTGCTATCCTCCTCAGACCCCATGAAGAAAGGCCCCAAGAAATGTGGGACACACAAATTATCAGTTTCCTGTAGGCTACAGGAACTCAACTTTGGAGAGGTTGTCCACTACTTTTACATTGGTGACCTATTCTTCGGATATGTCATCAATGTCTGATAGGCCGGGGTCTGACACCCGGCACCTCGCTGATTAGCTGTAATTGGAAGTACTCACTTACCGAGCTGTCCGTCTACTATTAGTGGCCGTGGCTTGGTACTGTACATCCACCTTCTATTCAAAACAATAGGAGGTGGATGTGTAGTACCCTGTAGCGGCCAATACAACTAGACAGAGCAGCTCGGTAAGTGACTACTTCCGGCCGCTCATAGCAGCTGATGGGTGGGTGGTGACATCAGACATTGATGACCTATCCCAAGGATAGGTCATCAGTGTAAAAGTAGTGCACAACCTCTTTAAGATTCTCTCACAATGGTACAAGACCCCTGCAAAATTACATAAAATGTTCCCATCATTCTCGCACTTGTGTTGACGGTGGGCTTCAGCCTCAGGTTGAATTTTATATGTCTGGTGGAGCTGATCTCCTATATGTCTATTATGGTAGGAGATCTCTTGACTGTTGCACTAACCTCCAAATGATCCCTGATGTTCCATGCTCCCCGGATCCATTTCTACTAATTAAAAGGGGTGTACTGAGGCACTTTATACTTTCAATCACGGCCGCCATCAGGGCATTACTGCCCTTACTGTTGTATGCGGCCCGGTGAGCAGAAGGAAAGAGGGGGATTTGTGCTTCTGCTCACCGGGCCCCAGGGTATAATGTACAGTGAACATTTCATCGCAGGGAGCTTTCCTGCTTGGTGCTGCACAGAAGTCAATACAGAACAGCCGCGTAGCTCCAGGGCTTCCTCCGCCCCTTCTGTGACTCGATGGTGATGACGCATACGCGATGACATAATTGCGTACACGCGCCACTCGCCAGAAGCAAATGATTATGAATAGAGACTGGAGGTGGGGGAAAGTAAATAATGAATTGAGATTGGGGGATGGTGAACAGCAAATGGTGATGAATTGAGACTGGGGGGTGGGAAACAGCAAATGGTGGTGACTTGAGGGAGGGGAGAGCAAATGATGATGAATTGAGGGGGTCCTGTTACTGTGCAGGAAAGCACTATGTCGCTTTTTCCTTCATCTGGAGTAGTGTAGAAGTTGAGGAAAAAGTGGGGAAAGTGCTCTGAAAGCAGTGCTCTAGATAACTGTGATATTTTATGCAGAGACGAGTCCTGGCTGCAAGAACTGATGGCAGTCTGCGCAGGATTAAGAAAAGCGAACATGAAGGACTTCAACTAGAGATGTCACTGGTGAGGTAGTGTGTTACCTGTACACTGACACTATACACTATATAGAGTATGAAAAAAGGAGGAGAACATTGAGTATGAGCTAAAAACATATAATTTTAATAATTCATTTCATTAAAAAATTTGCATAAATATTTAGAGTCATTTAATATCAAGATGTGGAGATAAGTAACCCAGTGCAAGGCTAAAACACCCAGACACAGTACGCATGCATAGGTTATTTAAGTAAGCTGCATGAATTAAACATGATAGTAAACTAGGTAGGTACTAGTATACCCAGCATAATACACCAAAAAATGAGTGATTACGTCAGTACTTCCTGCAGCAATGCTTTATACAGATGTAGAAAGTAAATAGACAAACAGCTATAGGTGGAGAGCCCATGTAGTAGTCATATTAATGCTAGCTATCAGCATAAGTATAAAAGGGGACTCCATCTATTGTTAATAGAAATCGAATCAAAAGCAAAAGACAATCATACCCATGCTTGCGAAAGTCTGCGCCAGGTACCCAGCCCAGCCTCAGCCCCAAACGCACGCTTTCGCCGTCTGGCTTCCTCAGGGCGCATGGTTGGACACATATCCATCTTGTGTTATATAGCTGCAAGGACCTTCCGTCCACATGTCCAAAATGAGCCAATCGCGTTGGAGTGGACGGCGCATGAGCCCTCAAGCTGCCATGTCTGCGGACGCCCCGCCCCCCGTCAGTCTCCCAAGCAGTCACATGACTCGGCCGCCGCAGGTACGAGCCACGGAGTGCAGGAGAGATCAAAGATAAGGAGCGGGGCGGAGGGGGCGCATGTGCACCATGTACAGCATACTGCATCTGCCAGCAGTCACCAAAGCATGCACGTAGTAACCCCATGATTGCACCTGCACTGCAGCAAAAAAATAAAAATAAAATATATATATATATATATATATAAATATATAAAAATTGTAAAAAATATATAAAAAAAAAATATATTTTTTTTTTGTGAAGTGCCTGAAAGTGACTGCCAGCCAGAGTGCATATATGCAAAGTAGCAAATCCAGATCTAAAGTGCAGATGTGCGGTATGCTTCGGCAGTGAGGGCATAAAGTTCAGTATGGACACTTCACACAAAATATACAGTTCATCAGAGCAGCATACATGATAAGTATTGTTCAAAACTCCATATCCGCTTCATCCTTGATTTTAAACTTCATAAAAGCTGAATTTGCAAGGGTCGAAGCTAGTCCCAAAGGGTGAAGTCCTCCAAACACATAATCAGAAGTGCATCGTGGCGAAAGGACAGAGGAAAGAAGAGGGGGTCATGTACAACCCTAATCCCTACAGACTGTAGACATTATCTTAAGAAAAGAAAATAAATGTCAGAATTGACCAAATGCAATAAATACTATTAAAACCAAATAAAAACAGCACAAGATAAACATGTTAAAAACCCGTGGCTACAAAGAGAGGGAGGAGGCAGAGACACACATAAATCATAAATACGAGGCAAAGCCCAATGCCTCATTAAGGCCTTGCGGTACCATAGTTCCCAGAAGTGTGATCCAACGGCATTCCTTTTGTGCAAAAAGGCGTTTAATGTTACCCCCTCTAATGCTGCATTGTACATGTTCAATACCACGCACCATAAAACATTTGGGATTACAATTATGAACTTTTCTATAGTGACGGGGTATTGATTTTAGTTGAGAGGGTCTATAGCGGTTGCAGCCACACAAATATCCCGCACATGTTCACGCGTGCGTATCTTCAATTGTCTTGAGGTTAACCCAACGTGAATTTTGGGACAGCTGCATACAGCATAATAAATTACCTGTGAGGTGGAGCATGTGATATGCTGCTTAATTGTATATGTCTTCTTCCCATCGGCCGTAAAAGAGCTCGTTGATCTCGATATATTTTTGCATGCAATGCAATCGCCACATGGGAAGCATCCAGCAGGGGGTCCACGGGTTCCGAACGGATTTAATTTCATGGGAACATAGTGGCTTTGTGTCAATAGATCTTTTAGGTTAGGGGATCTTCTTGGCGTCATAAGTGGATGGTCTAGAATGAATTGCGACAAAGCGGGCTCAGTTTTTAAAATATTCCAGTGCTTCCCCAAACACTCCCTCATGGTATCCCACTCCCCATTATAGGTTGAGATGAACCGAACTACTTCTTTAGCGTCCTGTTTTTTTGGGGGGGGATATAATAATGTGTCCCTCCCCCTCCTTTTAGCTTTAATATAACCATTTTTAATGCATCTATTGCTATAGCCACGGGCTCTAAATCTCTCCCGCATGTCATCAGACTGTGTTTCAAAACGCACGTCTGAGGAACAGATCCGTCTGATTCTCATAAATTGTCCCACCGGGATACCTTTGATGGTGGAGTATGGGTGTCCAGAACTAGAATGTAATAATGAGTTTACCAAGGTGGACTTCCGATGGACATCAGTCTGGAGTTGGAGTGAAGAGTCCACACATATCTTAATGTCCAGAAAGTCCACCTGTGTCCTGCTGCTGGAGTATGGCAATTTAATATTAAATCTGTTTATATTCAGTTGCAACATAAATTCCTGGAATTGGGCCTCAGTGCCTTGCCAGATGATCAGCACGTCATCAATGTAGCGTATCCAGCACTGCGCACGGTCAGCGGCCCACACCCCTCCCCCGCAAAAGACCTCTCTTTCCCATAAACCCAGGAAGAGGTTTGCATAAGATGGGGCACAAGCCGCCCCCATCGCAGTGCCGCACCCCTGTAAATAGAATACATCTTTAAACACAAAGAAATTGTGCGTCAGGATGTAGGCCAAAAATTCCAGGATTAGGTCACAGGTCTGATCGTCCCAGTTGCTATTGTGTAAAAAGAACTTGCATGCCTCGAGGCCATCTTGATGTCTTATGCAAGTATAAAGTGCCTCCATATCTACCGTAGCTAATATCATACCGCTATCCAAGACCATCCCATCAATGCGGGCCAGGACGTCCGTCGTGTCACGTGCATAGGAGGGCAAAGTTTCAACCAAAGGTTTTAAGTAGAACTCAATAAATTTACATATTGGTTCGCATAGCCCCCCAATGCCGGACAAGATCGGACACCCTGGCGGCTCCAATGGGTTCTTATGGATCTTGGGCAAAAAATAGATGGTAGGGATTCTGGGAAACTTAGTAATAAGACCATCATAAACTTTTTTGGGGATAATGCCTTTATCAAAAGCCCAAAATAATATATCATCCAGTTCAGCAGAGTAGGTCATCATTGGGTTCCGCTCTAGCCTACAATAGGTGGTTTTATCCCTTAGGTGTCTAAATGCCTCCCTCTCATACATAATTTTAGGCCATAGTACAATTCCTCCCCCCCCCCCTTGTCAGCCAGTTTAATGACCACATCGTCCATAGCCTGGAGGGCATGCAAAGCCCTACGTTGATCCAAAGACAGGTTATCCACAGTGCGGTTAGTAGGGATTTGATGGAATTCGTCTATCACCAATCTAACAAAAACTTCAACCGCTGGACATAAAGACAAGGGGGGGAACCTTGTAGACCGTGCAAAACTGGATTGGGGGAACATACCTGTGTGTTCAGGGGCCTGCTCATTCAGCAAATCCTCAAGGGCCTGTAGGGCTTCACTTTCCAAGGAGCTAGTTGGAAGTTGTCCTTCTGTCCCTCTATTATGCAATTTTTTCAAAATGAGTTTCCTTGCAAATAAGTATAGATCCTTTATTGCTGGAAACAAATTAAAATTGTTAGTTGGTGCGAACGTCAGGCCCTTGGACAGTACTTCCCTTTGAATGGGAGTAAGAGTATGAGTTGATAAATTAATCACCTCCAATCCAACCTTGTTCCGTTTTTCTTGATTATTGGGTGGTGGTATTTTGCGTTTAGTAGACTGTTTGTCCTTATTCGCTCCCATATTCCTATGACCATTCCACTTAGAATCACCCCGCCACAGACCCCTCACTGGATGCATAGGATGAGAATAAGGTCGTTCTAGAGCGTAAATATACCCTTGTACGGGCCCGCCTTTGATTCCATTTATACATGGTATTGGTCTGCTGATCATTATAGTCACGCTATAATTTCTGGGTTTTACTCTCGCATATACTTTTCTCCCACTTAGTAAATTCAGCATCGATTTCTAGATTAAGAGATACCAAATTATCTGGTGATAATTCTTGTTTGAGTCCATTCTTGATCTCATCTATTTGGGCATCAAGTATTCCAAGGGTTTTTGTGTTCATATTTATCAACAGCTCCATAAATCCCCTGGAGCAATTACTAGCCAGATTTTCCCATTTGGACCTAATTTCCTCGTCCTCGACATCAAAGGAGGGAAAGACTTGAACCCTGAGGCCCCTAGGGATCAAGCCCTTCTCTACATATTTATTAAGGAATGCCCTGTTCCACCATATTCTGGTACGCCTGTTGAGTAAATCCTTAAATTTTGTAGTCATTGCATTGGTGTCTCTGCCTGCCCCGACCACGGGTCCACTAGGTACTTCACCAAACACATCATTGACACGGTTGAGCCACGTCTGTTCACGTGCTTTATAGTCCCTATATAGAGTATACAGAGCTCCTGTGTAAAATGTTACTGGTGATCACTGTATTATCTGTACACTGACACTATATACAGAGCTCCTGTGTGTAATGTCACTGGTGATCACTATATTACCTCTTCAATGGCACTATATACAGAGCTCCTGTGTATAATGTCACTGGTGAGTCCCTGTATTACTTGTACACTTAGACTATACACTGTATACTATGTACAGAGCTCCTGTGCACTAATGGCATTAGAATTGTGTTTTTTTATTAATGATTAGTATTGTAGTATTCGGTCACTATGTGGTGATGTGTGGTCAGGTCTTGGTGTGGCAGTATTTGTCCCCTGTATGTGGTATTATTCAGTCATTATGTGGTGGTGATATGTGGTCTGGTGATGGTGTAGCGGTATTTATCCCATGTACAGTACAGACCAAAAGTTTGGACACACCTTCTCATTTAAAGATTTTTCTGTATTTTCATGACTATGAAAATTGTACATTCACACTGAGGTAATCAAAACTATGAATTAACACATGTGGAATTATATACTTAACAAAAAAAGTGTGAAACAACTGAAAATATGTCTTATATTCTAGGTTCTTCAAAGTAGCCACCTTTTGCTTTGATGACTGCTTTGCACACTCTTGGCATTCTCTTGATGAGCTTCAGGAGGTAGTCACCAGAAATGGTCTTCCAACAATCTTGAAGGAGTTCCCAGAAATGCTTAGCACTTGTTGGCCCTTTTGCCTTCACTCTGTGGTCCAGCTACTTTGAAGAACCTAGAATATAAGACATATTTTCAGTTGTTTCACACTTTTTTTGTTAAGCATATAATTCCACATGTGTTAATTCATAGTTTTGATGCCTTCAGTGTGAATGTACAATTTTCATAGTAATGAAAATACAGAAAAATCTTTAAATGAGAAGGTGTGTCCAAACTTTTGGTCTGTACTGTATGTGGTGGTAATATGTGGCCTGCTCATGGTGTGGTTGTATTTGTCCCTTGCATGTGGTATTATTTGGTTACTATGTGGTAGTAATATGCGGTCCGGCCATGGTGTGACGGTATTTGTCTCTTGTATGTGGTATTATTGATCATTTTAAAAAATGTATATGTCACATTCCTTTAAAGAGAAATAAATAAAAACATACCTGAAAAGAGTATTGGATATTTTAATGATTAATAGGTTAGAGTAGAGTAGGACCCAGCCAAAAGAGTCTACCTTGTTGTGCTGAAAAAATCTTTTGGCCAAATCGAAAGCTGATTGCTATGTATGTGATATGGTGTTCTATGGGAATTGTTAATGTGTGATTGGTGAGGACGTGGTGCACAAGTGGAGTTTTTCCAAGAGTGGATGGTAGGACTGTGGAAGGTTCAAGGCGTGCAGGTGGAGTTTGGGTGGAGGCGGAGCTATGGTGGAGCCTGCAACATTTTCAAGGGGGCCCGAAAATGTTGCCGCTATGTGGCCCTGAAATTCCTGGTGGCAGCCCTGGGGTCATCATATTGTGTGGGGGATTGTAGAGGTATCAGGCAGATTATTACTTTTTAGAAGCACTCAGGGGACTATATTAAATGGTAAAGGGAACCTGTCACCAGCGAAAATGCTATGAACCTGCAGATATGGGGTTAATCTGCAGGTTAGTCCGGCGCCTGCACGTAGCCAAAGGAAATCTAACTTTATTCTCCCCGATAGCATTCGGTTCCAGCCTCTATCTATTATCTGTCTCTATTATTTAGCTCTATAGATCCAACAGAAAAAAAGAGACTCTATTCTCCAATGATTATTGTAAAAATTCTTTATTGATACATCAATTCAAATGGATATACATATTAAAACCATTTAAAAAGAGAAAATAGGGGAATGTGTAGGATGCAAAAAGAAACCCACAATATACCAAGGCACAATATAAAAACATTGTTGTCAATTATAACTAAAATTCACAACAAAATACAATCTACATATACCTGAAGAAGTAGAGTAAATCAACAGTTTTTGGTCCAATCAAGGTAAATTGTCGTCATACATAAGCAATCAAAAATCAAAACAGACCATCCAAGTGTCCCAAAAGAGGAAAATGGAAAGAACCATGTGACAACAAAAGTCAAATATAAATGTTATTAATGACAGATAAAATACATATTAAAATAGGTGATAGATTGGTGCGGAGCCACTATCTAGCACCAGCGAGTGAGTCTTGGTTGAAATCAGACCTTAAGGGCTGTTTTAGGTGCGGCAACTGCATAAATTGCCTTTCCGTTGAAAACATTAAAATCTTTAGAGGTACCAATGTTGACAGAGAATTTATCATCAGGGATTTCATTAACTGCCAAACGCAGGGAGTTATTTATAGAGGTGTATGCCAATGCGGCCTGGAATACATAGGCAAGACCATACGTGAATTGAGGCGTAGGATTGGTGAGCACCTAGGTGACATTGAACAGGTGAGGGGGAGATTGGGACCGCCTATTACTGCAAAAGGAGACAAGGTGGATCTTTGTGTTGAAAACCGTGTCTCCGAGGGGTTTGAATGAGCGGCTGACATACAGATGCTTCATATAAATTATGCTTTTTGCCTACAGTTTTTAACTCAACCTATATACCTCATTTTTGTTTGTCCTTTATTCTACTTTTTGCAAGTGAACCAATACTATTGGACATTGATCCTGGGAACACCTCCACCTGAGTTTCCTTTTCTAACTTATGGAACACCATCCTGACATATTGTGCCATGTACTTGTATTACAGCTGCCTGGGGCTGTTGTTGTGGGCTCTTATTATTGGGCCATTGTGGAGTGCACAGTGTGTTTAGGAGCGAGGGTGTTCTATAATGATGCATCTTGAAATGCATCTTGCGGTCCAGCGCACCAGAAGCGACATGGGTGGGCGCTCATAGTAACATACATAGTAACATAGTTTTTAAGGTGGAAGGAAGACTAAGTCCATCTAGTCCAACCCATAGCCTAACTTGTTGATCCAGAGGAAGGAAAAAAAAACCCATGTGGCAAACACTAAGCTCCACATTGGGAAAAAAATTCCTTCCCGACTCCATACGACAATCAGACTAGTTCCCTGGATCAACGCCCTATCAAGGAATCTAGTATTTATAACCTGTAATAATGATGCGCTCTCTTGGAAATGTACTTGCCATTGCCTAAAGTACAACCCAGATAGAGGGTGCCCAGCCCTGTGTTCTACAGTTCTTTGTGCCAGTCCCCTGATGACTCAAGATTTTTGAAGAAACGCGACCGGAGGCGCATAGGGTCAGTTCAGGGCTGTCCAAAATTAAAGGATCAGCTGTGGACTGCCCCTGTAAGGGCGGGAGTCTTGGGGTCTGAAGGGTCAGTCAAGTTAATAGGGACTAACAGGGACAGTCAACCCCTTGGACTCGATGATATGGGCCTTTATGGATGAGGATCTTTTGGAGGAACTCTGAGACCAATGAATTTGGTGAGATCTTTCCTTTTATCCATCTGCCCTATCGTACATAATTGTTTGTGGACTTTATTGTCTGGTCCTGTTAAAACATGATATATATATATATATATATATATATATATACACACACACTGCTGAAAAAAATAAAGGGAACACTTAAACAACAGAATATAACTCCAAGTAAATCAAACTTCTGTGAAATCAAACTGTCCACTTAGGAAGCAACACTGATTGACAATCAATTTCACATGCTGTTGTGCAAATGGAATAGACAATAGATGGAAATTATTGCCAATTAGCAAGACACACTCAATAAAGGAGTGGTTCTGCAGGTGGGGATCACAGACCACATCTCAGTACCAATGCTTTCTGGCTGATGTTTTGGTCACTTTTGAATATTGGTTGTGCTTTCACACTCGTGGTAGCATGAGACGGACTCTACAACCCACAGAAGTTGCTCAGGTAGTGCAGCTCATCCAGGATGGCACATCAATGCGAGCTGTGGCAAGAAGGTTTGCTGTGTCTGTCAGCGTAGTGTCCAGAGGCTGGAGGCGCTACCAGGAGACAGGCCAGTACACCAGGAGATGTGGAGGGGGCTGTAGGAGGGCAACAACCCAGCAGCAGGACCGCTACCTCAGCCTTTGTGCAAGGAGGAACAGGAGAAGCACTGCCAGAGCCCTGCAAAATGACCTCCAGCAGGCTACAAATGTGCATGTGTCTGCACAAACGGTTAGAAACTGACTCCATGAGGGTGGTATGAGGGCCCGATGTCCATAGATGGGGGTTGTGCTCACAGCCCAACACCGTGCAGGACACTTGGCATTTGCCACAGAACACCAGGATTGGCAAAGTCACCATTGGCGCCCTGTGCTCTTCACAGATGAAAGCAAGTTCACACTGAGCACATGTGACAGACGTGACAGAGTCTGGAGATGCCGTGGAGAGCGATCTGCTGCCTGCAACATCCTTCAGCATGACCGGTTTGGCAGTGGGTCAGTAATGGTGTGGGGTGGCATTTCTTTGGAGGGCTGCACAGCCCTCCATGTGCTTGCCAGAGGTAGCCTGACTGCCATTAGGTACCGAGATGAGATCCTCAGACCCCTTGTGAGACCATATGCTGGTGTGGTTGGCCCTGGGTTCCTCCTAACGCAGGACAATGCCAGACCTCATGTGGCTGGAGTGTGTCAGACGTTCCTGCAAGATGAAGGCATTGAAGCTATGGACTGGCCCACCCGTTCCCGAGACCTGAATCCGATTGAGGACATCTGGGACATCATGTCCAGGTCTGAGAGGAGATCCCACAGGAGACCATCCGCAAACTCATCATGAGCATGCCTAGGAGTTGTAGGGAGGTCATACAGGCACATGGAGGCCACACACAATACTGAGCGTCATTTTGACTTTTTTAAGGACATTACATCAAAGTTGGATCAGCCGGTAGTGTGTTTTTCCACTTTAATTTTGGGGGTGACTCCAAATCCAGGCCTCCATTGGTTAATAAATTTGATTTCCATTGATGATTTTTGTGTGATTTTGCTGTCAGCACATTCAACTTTGTACAGAACAAAGTATTCAATGAGAATATTTCAGATCTAGGATGTGTTATTTGAGTGTTCCCTTTATTTTTTTGAGCAGTGTATAAATTGGGAAAACTTTGAATGTGTCCCCAAGTGCAGTTGCAAAAACCATCAAGCGCCACAAAGAAACTGGCTCACATGAGGACCACCCCAGGAAAGGAAGACCAAGACTCACCTCTGCTTCTGAGGATAAGTTTATCCGAGTCACCAGCCTCAGAAATCGCAGGTTAACAGCAGCTCAGATTAGAGACCAGGTCAATGCCACACAGAGTTCTAGCAGCAGATACATCTCTACAACAACTATTAAGAGGAGACTTTGTGCAGCAGGCCTTCATGGTAAAATAGCTGCTAGGAAACCACTGCTAAGGACAGGCAACAAGCAGAAGAGACAAGTTTGGGCTAAAGAACACAAGGAATGGACATTAGACCAGTGGAAATCTGTGCTTTGGTCTGATGAGTCCAAATTTGAGATCTTTGGTTCCAACCACCGTGTCTTTGTGCGACGCAGAAAAAGTGAACGGATGGACTCTACATGCCTGGTTCCCACCGTGAAGCATGGAGGAGGATGTGTGATGGTGTGGGAGTGCTTTGCTGGTGACACTGTTGGGGATTTATTCAAAACTGAAGGCATACTGAACCAGCATGACTACCACAGCATCTTGCGGCGGCATGCTATTCCATCCGGTTTGCGTTTAGTTGGACCATCATTTATTTTTCAACAGGACAATGACCCCAAACACACCTCCAGGCTGTGTAAGGGCTATTTGAACAAGAAGGAGAGTGATGGAGTGCTACGCCAGATGTCCTGGCCTCCACAGTCACCAGACCTGAACCCAATCGAGATGGCTTGGGGTGAGCTGGACCGCAGAGTGAAGGCAAAAGGGCCAACAAGTGCTAAGCATCTCTGGGAACTCCTTCAAGATTGTTGGAAGACCATTTCCAATGACTACCTTTTGAAGCTCATCAAGAGAATGCCAAGAGTGTGCAAAGCAGTCATTAAAGCAAAAGGTGGCTACTTTGAAGAACCTAGAATATAAGACATATTTTCAGTCGTGTCACACTTTTTTGTTACGTATATAATTCCACATGTGTTAATTCATAGTTTTGATGCTTTCAGTGTGAATGTACAATTTTCAAAGTCATGAAAATACAGAACAATCTTTAAATGAGAAGGTGTGTCCAAACCTTTGGTCTGTACTGTGTATATATATATGTATTTACTGATGCCTTTGCCACATTGGCAATTTTTTCAGTTTTTAATATATCTGTTATGTGTATTGTCAATTTTGTATTGAGGATTGCCAAAACTCTTTTATTCTTGGCAGTAAATGTTAAGTTTTAAATCTATTATAGCTGCTATATATATTATCTATCTCTATAGTATTCGCTGCTGGGTTATTATCTATCTCTATAGCATTCGCTGCTGTCTAAAAACACATGCAAAAAAACGCTACAAAAAAGCAGCAAATCCTCAATTATTTTTAGACCAGGATTTTATAGCATTTTTGCTGATTTCATTAAAGTCAATTGTTAAAATAACACTGCAAAAATGAGAAAGAATTGACATGCTGCAGATCTGAACCTGCACCAAATCTGCAAGTCACAAATAAGCAACATGTGCATGAGACTTCAGGATTCTCTTTCAGGATTTGTGGCAAATCCGTGCAGCAAAAACGCGACATGCACACAGCCTAATACAAACATCCAGCCACCACTAGGGGGATCCCACTGCCTATTGATTTATATAGCCCTATATCAGTATGTAGAAAGCTCTGCTTAGTGGCATCACATTATTTTTTTTATCAGAGAATGTTCAGGATTTAAAAAAAAAAAAAAAGTAGGCCAGGAGCAAGAAAAGGCTTAAAATAATCAATCCTCACATTTCAATTCCCAGGTTATCTCAGCACTGCTACTCTGGTGGTACCAGCTGGTCTTAGTTCGCTTTGCTGTGCAATCATGTGTTGTACGGCCACATTAGTGCTGGAGCCAATCACTGAACACAGCGGTGATGCTAGTATGTACGGAACAAAATTGCTGAGCCCAGTGTTGCAGTGAAGTAAACAAAGATCAGAGGAGACCACGGGAGCAGCAGGGAATTGAGTCATCTGTACATAGAAATCATAGGGCCCCATAGCAGAAGTTCTAATTGTACACCCCCCGCCTCAAAAAATAAAAATAACAATAATAATATTCAGCGGGATCACAGAAGAGCCATCTCACAAATTTGCGAGATACAGTACAGTAAGAGGAAAATTACTATTGAAGCCCTGATATTCCCCTTTCATTGCCCCATAAAGTATGTTGCCAACAAAAGTGCCCCCCCAAAACAATGCAATAGCCTTCAGTGAATTCCTCCTCACGCACGGCATGGGGACCCTACTGTACATCCCTGCCTGTTAGCAGAGGATTAATCCGCGTGACATCCAGAGTTTAGAACACAGAATGTAGGTTTATTCATATCCAGCATAGGCACAGCATGGAGTCTGGTGTTACAGCAGCATGAGGAAATCAAATACATATATAACAACAACACAGGAAGAGAAGGAGGGGGCATCCTGTCTGTGGGAGTTTTTTTTTATTTTTTTTTTAACTAAACTTTGTTAACAACCTCACAATGTGCACAACATATGAAACAGCACAGTAGTTGTTGCAATACACATACAGATTAATATGTATTATTCCAACACCCCCACTCAACAACTACTTATCCTCTTAGTCCCATTGTGGTTCTCAATTCTTGGAACCTAGCTCGTGGCAATGGCTTTGTCATAATGTCAGCTACCATCTTATCAGTTTCACAATAGACAAACTGAATTATCCCACGATCTATCAAATCACGTAGATGATGATGTCTGACGTCAATGTGCTTGGTTCTAGCACTGATCTTTTCACTGCATGCAAGTTTAATGCATCCTTGGTTGTCCTCATAAATCACCGTCGGCTGAGTTGTCGGTTTGCCAAGATCGTCCATCAATTGTCTTAGCCAAACAACCTCCTGGCTTGCATAGGCTGCGGACATATACTCCGCTTCTGTAGATGACAAGGCAACAGACATTTGTTTCCTACTAGACCAGGAGATTGAACTTTCTCCAACTTTAAACAAGTATCCACTTGTGGATTTACGATCACGCGACTCACCAGCCCAATCCGCATCTACATAGCCGGTAAGTTCTAGATCTCCTGCTGCAGATAGTTTTAAATTTACATCTTGCGTTTCTTTCAAATATCGGAGAAGTCTCTTAACAGCATTCCAGTCTCTTTGGCGCGGTTTTTCCACATATCTGCAAAGGATTCCAACTGTTGTTGTGATATCCGGTCGAGTCATAGTTGATATGTATAGAAGTGCCCCCACTGCCTGACGATATTTCTCATTGTTAGGCAACAGGTCATCTTCTCCTTCCAGCTTCAGGTAGGATGGTTCCATTGGGGTTGATATACCTTTGGCCTCAGACATTTTAAACTGATTCAGAATCAAATTAATTTTTGCACTTTGGTTTAGAAGAAAACTTCCATCTTCCTCTCTCTGGATTTGGATCCCTAGATAATATGTCACACTTCCAAGGTCTTTTGTTTCAAAGTGCTGATTCAGAATTTCAGTCATTTTTCCAATTTCTGCGTCGTCTTGATGAACAACAATCACGTCGTCCACATATAAGAGAATATACATCCACTTTCCATCTGTATATTTTGTGTATAAGCACGGATCTGCTTGACCTCTTTTAAATCCTTCTTCCAACAAGACTTTATTCATCTTGGTGTTCCATGCTCTTGCTGATTGCTTAAGACCATAGAGAGATTTTTGTAGTTTGCAAACAAGATTCTCTTCACCTCCTTTTACATAACCTTCAGGTTGAGTCATGTATAAGTCCTCCTCAATGTCACCATTTAAAAAGGCAGTTTTTATATCCAAATGTCTGACATACATCTTTTGTACAGCAGCTACAGCTAACAAAGCTCTGAACGTGGTCTGTTTAGCGACTGGAGCAAATGTAGCATCGTAATCTTCGCCATACTTTTGAGAATATCCTTTTGCGACCAACCTTGCTTTGAATCTGTGGACTTTACCTTCAGAGTCATATTTGATTTTGAAGACCCACTTGCACTTGATTGCCTTTTTGCCCTGTGGTAGCTTGGTGAGTTTCCAACTTTGGAGTTGATGAAGCGATTTGATTTCCTCATTAGCGGCATCGATCCACTTTGTTCTCTCATGGACAGGTAGTGCTTGCATTTCATCCCATGACTGCGGCTCTGACTCAGGTAGTGTCTTGACAATGTAGGATAGACGTTTAGCTAGTATACCTTTATTTGATCTTGACGATCTCCTGATTTCAGATTCACCTGATTTTTCTGTTGTTCCTTCATTAGTTGAAGAATCCAGCCAGACCTCTACATCCTCCTTGTTGCTGTCTTGTAATTGTGACTTCAGCTGGACTACTGGCGTGATGTCACAAAACTTGGGTGATACAAAGTTCTTATCAATCACTACATCTCTACTTATTGTGATCTTGTTTGTTTCTGGGTGTAGAATCCTATAACCTTTCTGGGTTTCGCTGTAGCCTACCAGGATACCTTCTTTAGCGTGAGATTCCCACTTAGTTTGCTTTTCCTTGGGAACATGTACAAATGCTTTACTTCCGAATATTCTTATGTGATGTAGTTTTGACTTTCTGCTATTCCATTGCTCAAATGGAGTTTTCTCTGTAGCTTTACCTGGTAGTCTGTTCTGAAGATAGCAAGCTGTCATGATTGCTTCACCCCAATATGCTGTGGGCAGATTTGCATCAAATAACATGCTTCTTCCACTTTCACATAGTGTTCGGTTCCTTCTTTCCGCGACACCATTTTGCTCTGGGTTGTACGGTACAGTGGTCTGAAATAGGATTCCATTTTTCTTTAAAATGCTCTGTGTCTCATTACTTGTATATTCAGTCCTCAGTTCCAAATTTATTATATACTTCAGCTAGGTATATTTCAAGTTTCTCTGGAACTTCCTTCTTGCTGTGAAGTAGGTGGACAAATGTATATCTTGAATGATCATCAATAAATGTGAGAAAATATCTCTTCTTCCCTGGAGTCAGAGTGCTCATTGGACCACAGACATCTGTGTGTATTAAATCTAGTGGCTGTGCTGTTGTTGTACTAATTCTCTTAGGAAAAGCTTTCCTAGACATTTTCCCTTTGATGCAGCTAGTAAACTTCATTGTCTGGTTACATAGATTAATTGTAACATCCTCAGCTAGTTGCTTTTGGACTAACTTTCTTATTGCTTCTGGGTCTCTGTGTGCCAGACGCCTATGCCACACATGAATACAGTTTTTATGCTCTTCTTGTTGCGCTGTATACACACACTCTTTGCATTTCAGCTGATAAAGTTCATCTGTGATGTTTCCCTCTGCTAGTGTGTGACCTTCCTTTGAGATGATGCAGCTATCATGCTTAAATGTAACTTAATTTCCTTGTTTTGTGAGTTTCTTCACAGATAGTAGATTACTTTCAAGACTAGGCACATACAGCACATCCTTTACTGGGATCTTCCTGCTTTGTGTTGGTGAGATTTGACAATCAATATAACCATCTCCTATGCCTTCTGAAGTCATGTACTGACCATTAGCCATAATCACTTTCTCTGATTTACTTTGGTCAAGCTTAGAAAAGAAGTCTCTGTTATTAGTCATGTGACTAGTTGCTCCAGAGTCTATACACCATGCATGCTTTGATGTATTTGCACTGACAGTAAATGCAGTTTCAGTATTCACAGAATCATTTTCTCCAGATACAGCACTTTTAACCCTTTGATGACTGCTTTGCTTTTTCAGCTGATTCATTCTAGCTTTCCAGACTCTGCAGTCAGCTTTCAAATGTCCTGATTTCTTGCAAACAATACATTCATGTGTTTCTTTTATGTGCTTCCTGTTATCAGTTAGGTTTTGTGTCTGTAAAGCAGATTCTGTGTTGCATGTCCTACTGTTTACACCTTCTGCCTTTCGCTTATATTCATCTATGAGCTTCCCCCTGACATACTCCAGTGTAAGCTCATCATCTGGACGCGCATCTAGTGCGGTTACAAGCGTATCATAGCTCTCTGGAAGGCTACTAAGCAGTAATGCGGCCACATGAAAGTCCTTTAGATCTTCCCCAATGCCTCGCAGGCGTTCTACAATTTCCAGAACACTTCTTATGTAATCCTGCATATCCTGGCCTTTCTGTAGCTTAGACTGGTACAGCTTTCTCATGAGACAGAGCTTATTGCTTAAATTTATCCTCTCATGTACCTTTTGCAACTGCTCCCACATTTCCTTTGCAGTATTACATTTACACACATGCACAATCTGGTCATCATCTATACTGAGTGATATGGTACTTTGTGCTTTCTGATCCATCTCTGTCCACTCCTGTGGCACTGGGTCAGGTTTAGGCTCCTGTGTGTATTTCCACGTACCTTCTCTTATCAGCAGCATTTTCACTTTGAATTTCCAGGATTGATAATTCTGGTTAGTGAGACTTGGCACTGTAAATTTCATGGAGCTGCTGCTGGTGGCCATCTTTGCTTCTTCTCAGTTTGCTGTCTTTCTTTCTTTTCTTTCCTCTGTGTTCTGGGGATCTGTGACTCTGGGACTCAGGTACATCTGGGCCCAAAACCTGTTAGCAGAGGATTAATCCGCGTGACATCCAGAGTTTAGAACACAGAATGTAGGTTTATTCATATCCAGCATAGGCTCAGCATGGAGTCTGGTGTTACTGCAGCATGAGGAAATCAAATACATATATAACAACAACACAGGAAGAGAAGGAGGGGGCATCCTGTCTGTGGGAGTTTTTTTTTTTTTTTTTTAACTAAACTTTGTTAACAACCTCACAATATGCACAACATATGAAACAGCACAGTAGTTGTTGCAATACACATACAGATTAATATGTATTATTCCAACACTGCCCACCAACCATCTTCCACCCGGCAAAGAATGGTGGCCACAACACAGTAAGATGTCCCAACTGTGACACTCACACAGCCCTCCATACAGTATAATGGGCCTCCACACAGTATAATGGCCCCCACAACCGGCCACACAGTATGATAGCCCCAATACAATCCCCCACACTGTATAATTGCGCCTACTAGCACTCCACACAGTATGATGGACCCTACAGAAACTGCTCAAATATATTATAATAGCCCCCACATAGCCCTGCAAATAGTATAATAGTCCCTATATAGCCCTGCAAACAGTGGAATGGTCCCCACACAGCCCTCAAAAAAGTATAAAGGCTCCAACACAGCTATCCATATAGTATAATGGCCCCCACATAGCCTTCTAAATGTTGTAATTGCCCCTACATAACCCTCCAAATAGTATAATGGGCCCCACATAGCTCTTAAAATATTATAATGGCCCCCACACAGCCTTCCATATAGTATAATGGCCCCCACATAGTCCTCTATATAGTATAATGGGCCCCACATAGTCCTCTATATAGTATAATGGGCCTCATGTTGCCTTCCATATAGTATAATGGGCCCCACATAGCCCTCCATATGGTATAATGGACCCCACATGAGACATCAGACACAGAGGGAGAATGATGGCGGAGGGAATGTCAGCTGAGGCTCCCACCTCCATCATTGCTTTCAACTCTATCGGCATTCAGGATGTTTCAGGATGTTTCTGACATGCTGCAGTGTTTCAGATAAAACATTTTTTGTAAAGCCGTCCGGGGACTATGCATCTCAGCAGGTGACTAATCCCCGGTCAACTGTCCGTCTTGGGGAGCACAGCGAGGAGAAGCCACAACGGCTGCAATAACTGAACTAGTTCCTGAATCAGATGACAGGCTGCTTTTAACATATTTTTTCTCTTAACCTTTTGTTTTTGTTTGTTAATACTCAGAACTTCCCCTTACTCTTATAGGAGTTTCCGGGTGATGGAAAATCCTCCAATATTTCCCCATGCCAATTTACTTTGTTGTTTTGTTGGCTACATTAAAAATCCAATATAACATAATAATGACAGACCCGGACCTTTAGGAGGGGAGCATTTGGCATTATCATGCACTTGCTCTTCTTCTAAAGGGTTAATAACAAATAGGGTTTTTGGCGGGAATAATATTCTTCCAGCTGGGTTTTGCCACCACAGCAGCATGGTCTGAATAAGTGGTGGGGGTATATAGTGACTGGCAGCGCCGATGAGCTTGTCAGTCCTCGGCGCTGCCATAAGAAATTGCTGCCGCACCTGTATAACATGGAGGCTGTTCTGGAGGAGCTGCGCATCCGGTTAGGAGAAGAGGGAGTCCTTGCCTGCCTTCATCGCTGTCTGGAGACAGCGAGCAGCGATGTTCCGGGGCCAAGCGCGGCGGTGAGACTGAGCAGAGGTCCGGAAGTGGAGGGGGAGCCAGCCGCAGTGGAAGCGCTGAAACCCCAGATGACGTCATCCAGCGGCGTGGGCATGCGTACTGGTGGTAGAAGCAAGAGGAGGAGAGTGCTGTATTCACCATCTCCAGTGCGCCCACAGAGGTCCCAGGGGGGGGAGAAGAAGTCGCAGGGGAGCAGCTGACTTGTTACCGGACAGCAGGACCAGGCTGGCCTCAGTTGACCACCGGCTGGAGGGAGCCGTTGCTGGTCCTGAGGCTGCCGGTATGGAGAACAGAATGTCCACGGCAGGGGTTTTCATCCAGCATGACCAGACCCAGGACCCTGCATCTGAGGGTGGTGAGTATAGCCCACCTGTCGCACATCACACATTAGAACAGCTATCACACGTATTGTCATCCCTTAGGGATATATTGCAACCCCCTGCTTTCACTTCTATGTCAGCTAGCCAGTGCTCTGGGGCCACAGGTGTAGCCGGAGTTTAGAGGCACCTAGACAGTGGCCCAGAGGCTAGCGGGGGGAGAGCATGGTTCCATAGCAACCCCATTGGCATCAGGTGTCAAAGGGGTGGGTGAGGACTGTTACAAGGAGATTCTGGTATGTCCAGTTTTGCCGCTGGGATATCATTTGTCCATGACAGTTAAAGAAAAAATATGGCGTAATGAATTCTTTGATATCCTGTCTTTGCTACCAGCCTCCAAGGAATTTTTGGCAAGGCTGGAAAAAAATAAGGTTAGGCGTAGGCCGGTACATCGGTCCTTTAATAACTGGTTGCAGGCTTTTTCTATTTACGCCAGTGTGATGGGCGAAAAGTTTCCCAGCAAGTGCTCTGGCCTTTTCCAGCATGTCGAGATAGTGTTAGAAGCTTACAAAAATTTTGGTAGTTTAAGCTGGTATTTTTATGACGAAAACATTCGCCAGAAGATGGCAGTATATCCATCTTTGAAATGGGGAGTTAAAGATGTAGGTTTATGGCTTAATTTAATGCTGCCAAGTAAACCTAATAATGTTCAGCGTAATGTACCAGCTCAGACTAGTACCTTTAGGAAAGGTACATGTTTTGCGTTTAATGAGGCACAATGTAAGTGGCCGAATACGTGTAAATACAAGCACGAGTGCTCCTTTTGTGGAGGGTCGCACGCTATATCCAGATGCTTTAAAAAAGCAAGTGGGCATCATTCCACAAAGGAGTACTTGGGTAAAAGCAGTGACACCAGTAAATCTGGAGAGAATGTAGCCATGGTTAGAGCAGTACCCAAACCGCAAGATGGCCAAGTTAATAATTGATGGGTTTGCACATGGGTTTATGATTCCACATTTTTCAGGCAAAGGGTACATATGGGTAAAAAATTTGAAATCCGCGGAGCTGCACCCAGAGGTGGTAGAAGCAAAATTGTTAAAGGAACTAGCTGAAGGAAGAGTGGCGGGCCCCTTTAAGGAGCAGCCATTTAAACATTTTCGGCTATCTCCTCTGGGTGTAGTTCCAAAGAAAGAGATGAATGCTTTCAGATTGATTCATCATTTGTCTTATCCATATGGTACCTCTTTGAACGATAGCATTGATAGCAGTGTTAGTACTGTTACATATACGTCTTTTGATAAGGCTGCTGAAATAGTTAGAAGTTTCGGTCCCGGGGCATTAATGGCCAAGGCCGATATAGAATAAGCCTTTAGGTTATTGCCTTTACATCCTAGCGGTTTCAATTCGTTAGGTTTTCATTTCAACGGTTTCTTTTATGTTGATAAATGTTTGCCCATGGGGTGCTCGGTATCTTGTTTTTATTTTGAGGCCTTTTCATCTTATGTAGAAAGGGTGACAGCACGGCAGTGCATGAAGGGCGGTATAGCGCACTACTTAGATGATTTTTCGTTTATAGGTCCTGGCGACTCATTGGTGTGTAATGAGCTTTTGTCTACGTTTCAATTAATTTGCAAGCAGTTTGGTATTCCGCTAGCGGAAGGAAAAACAGTTCACCCAACCAATTGTGTAGAGTATCTAGGTATAGTGATTGATACAGGTAAAGGGGAATTTAGGTTGCCAATAGCTAAGATTGTTAAATGTAGAGAAGCGTTGTTAGCAGTGATAAAGAGGAGGAAAGTGACAGTGAAGAAGGTCGAGTCGTTGCTGGGACTTTTAGCCTTTGCGTCTAGAATAATGCCTATGGGCAGAGTATTTTGTAGACGCCTGTCAGCACATATTGCAGGAATCAGGAATCCTGTGTGGCACCCTGCTGTTCACAGGTACCACAGGACCCAAAAGGGTGCATTGACGGACTTCTCCACAAGAGGCCCTCACTACATGCAGACACCTCCACCCTTCTACCTCATACCACCAGAGGGAGCCCTGTTAGGGATATATATATGGAGGGTGGAGCCAGGCAGTTCAGTTCAGCAGAGAGTCTCTCAGTCTGAGTTGTTTAGTCAGAGAGTGTGCTGCCACTGAGAGCAGTGAAGACGCAGCACGTCTGCTGCTCTATTGAGGGCCCCGAGTGTGGCCGGAGGCAAGGAGGAGAGGAGAGAGGAGTTGAAGGGGCAGAGGAGCATCATAGGCTCACCCCAAGACACAAACCGGACACCGGGTCTGCGCCTACAGGGTCCTTTATACCCAGTAGGGATCACCGGCATACCAGGAGGACTACAAGTCCCTGGTCAACCTGAAGCTAAACCCTTGACAGGACTAGGAACCACGAAGGCGCTGGCGTCCAGGGATAGTGGTTGCCAGGAAAGGTCCTACTACAAAGCGACAGGGGAAGGAACAGCACGACACAGAAGCTAGGCCCAGTTGCAGGCTGGCCAGGAGCTTAGAGAGAGGGAGACACGGACCAGGAGGCCTTATACCCGCTCACTGGGGAGAAGTCCTGAAGTGCACCCTTCCTACCGAGTACCCTGGACCGTACCTGACATCTGCACCAGTAAAGATACTGAAGTGAATCCCCTGTCTCTGTCAGTTACTCCTGCTGCGCCATCTCTCCTGCACTGCAAGCCCCAGCATCACCACCATTTGCACCTACACTGCCCCGGGGGCCCGCTCCACCAGTGGGGAGCAGAAACATCCCAGCTGCCATCCCATCACCCCCCCGGAGGTCTGCAGCAGCGCCGGTAACCATTACCAGAAACCACAGGTGGCGTCACGAGACAAACTGTACACTAAAAAAACCCTTTTTAAAGAGAGACCCAGAGTACGGGCCCGGGAGCCGACTGCCGTGACCTCCTAAACAAGGTAGAAGGCCCGGGTACCGAGTCCCCTATATTCCCCCTGGGTGACACACCTGTATTTCATGTTAGAGTCACAAAGGAAGTTAAGGAGGACTGGTTGGAGTTTTTAGAGTCATTTAATGGCCAGGCTTTGTGGCGTCAGCCTTTTATTGCAGAAGAGGATGTACAGGGATGCGGCTCCTGAATTAGGTTTTGGTGTTTTTTGGGATGGTAATTGGTGTGCGGGCCAATGGCATTGGGCATGGCGTAAGAATGGGGTGTTGAAGAATGAAGTTTTGTTAGAACTATTTTCTATTTTAGTGGTTATAGTGGTTTGGGGCAGTCAGCTAGCTAATAGAAATATCATAATTAAATCCAGTAAAAAAGGGGTGGTCCTTGCAGTGAACCATTTGTCTTGCAAATGTGGTTTAGTTATTAGAGTTCTTAGACGTCTAGTACTGCTGTGTTTGAAAAGGAATATTTGGCTGAAGGCGGTACAGGTTGATAATAGTGATCCTTCAGTGGCTGTTTTGCTTTCTCATTTTCAGTTCAAGAGTTTCTTCAGTATCGCCCCAGGCACCCAGGAGAGGGGAGTGGAGTGTCCGGAGTATCTCTGGGGATTGATTTGGTCAGGTTAATGGAGCTGTTACAGCGGTCTATGGCCATTTCTACATGGAAAGGTTATTCGTCGGCTTGGGTTTCATGAGTTAAATTTTGTAGGAGAATGAAAATGGATGCTAATAGGTGTTCAGAGCAGTCCGTGTTGCATTTTGTATTATCGCTTTTTGACAGAGGGCTCGCTTATTCCACGGTAATGAAAACATTATCTGGTGTGTCATTTTTTATGAAGGTTATGGGCCAGGAGGCATGCAACGATTATTTTTTTAATAAAGCAGGTACTAAAGGGTTACAAAAAAGAGAGAGTAGTTCGGGATGGCAGACGCCCCATTTCTCCAGAAATGTTGGTAAATTTATGTACAGTGTCATTCTCTTGCTGTTACGATAACTATGAAGCCCTTTTATTCTCCACAGCAGCTGCACTATTGGTTTTTGGAGCTTTGCGTATAGGCGAGCTATTGCCGAGGGGCAGAGACGGTATTGAAGGTTTGGCTTTTCAACATATTACATTGAAGAGGGGGATATTAATAATTTTTATTGCTAAATCCAAAACTGATCAAGCCAGTAAGGGTACGTCTTTAAAATTACAATGTTTAGCGGGTAAAGGTATTTGTCCGGTTTGCTTGGTGCAACGTTATTTAATGTTACGTCCCCTGGGAGGTGAGAAGTTTTTATTTCATCAGTCCGGCAGGCCTTTGACTTAGTTCCAATTCAGATGCATTTTGAGTAAATGTTTGTCTTAATTGAATATGGGTAATAAATATTTCTCTACTCACTCTTTTAGGACTGGAGCTGCGACGGAGGCTGCCAGACGGGGTTTGAGTGAGGGCTTCATCAAAAAATTGGGAAGATGGAGTTCAGGATGTTATCGGGTGTATATTCGGAAGTGATGTATACTAATGTTTCTTTTGTTTGAAGTTTTTGCAGGTATAACAGTATGGATCTTAGGTCGTTCTTTCGTGCACTGGGCGGAGTGGAGAGCGCAGCAGCGGTGCTATGGTCCGAATCTGTCTTTGTCTGCCGGTAACGTAAGAATCTTCTGGTTTGGAATCAGGGGGCAAAGATGGGAAGGACTGTTGGAGCAAGCTGCCATGATGAGTGAGAGATCTCCGTCCCCAGATATAATCATTGTGCACTTAGGAGGGAATGATATTGGTAAATTAGGTACAGTGGATTTACTATTTCAAATGAAAAAAAGTTTAATAGAGCTAAAAAAATTTGTTTTTTGGTGTCAAAATTATATTTTCCGAGATCGTTTCCCGTTTAGTGTCGGTGAAATCTATGGATCTCAAATTTTGTGAGAAAATTCGCAGAAGGGTAAATAGGTGCATGAATAAATTTATGCCATCTATTGGAGGTTTTTCTTTTCGGCACAATGACTTGGAGGGAGGTTTGCCAGGCCTATTCAGAAGCGATTGGACCCATTTGTCTGAAGTGGGTAACGACATTTTTAATTTAGATCTACAGGCGATGGTAGAGTTGGCCCTGGGTGGGGCAGGGCCATGTTCGCCTGCTTGATCCAGGCAAGATGGCCGGGTGGGTTAGTCATTCGGGGAACCGAATGGACAATAAGTTATAGGTAATGTAAACGGGCTTGAGCTTTGGCTAAGCTGCGGTTGTTTATAATTATTATGTTATTAATTGAAGTTACCTGTATTATATGATTTTAATAAAGGCCGTGGCCAATTAATTTTCCAAGCAAGTCAAGTGTGTCGGTGTAATTTTGTTTAATCACAGATAAGTTTAAGGTATGGTTTGTGCATTGTAATGCCATATGTGATAAATACATGATCAGCAATCTCCTTCTGTCACATAAACAATGGATGGAGTAGCAAGCAGTATCTGCAGCAACGCAGCTCCATTTAATTGCTATGGCTGGCAGAGAAAAAGGTTGGGAGCACAGGGATTCTCATCAATCAGATATTTATCAACCATCCTGTCATTTGACAGAAAACCCCTTTACCGATGCGGTCTTATTCCCAGAGCCATAACTTTTTTACTTTTCTGTCCACATAGACCTATGAGAGCTTGATCTTTCAGAGACAAGTTGTACTCTTGAATGACACCATTCATTTTACCACATAGTGTACTGGAAAAAGAAAAAAAAATCCAAGTGCGGAGAAATTGGGAAAAAAATGCAATTCTGACATTGTTTTTTAGGAACAGTTTTTATGGTGTACATTTTGTGGTAAAAATAACTTCGCAATATGATTCTGCTCATCAGTACGATTAAGGCTATACCAAAATGTCCATTTTTTTTTTTTCATTTTAGTGGTGAAAAAAAATCAGAAGTTTGCAAAAAAAAAATTCCGGTTGTATTGCCCCTTTCCGAGACTCGTAACATTTTTATTGTTCAGTCGATGGAGCTGTACGACAGTTTATTTTTTTACGGGGAGAGACGTTTTTATTGATACCATTTTGTGGTAGATATGATGTTCTGATTGCTTTTTGCAGTATTTTTTGTGGTATTTCAGCCACCAGAAATATTTTTTTTTTGTTTACAGTGTATATCGATTGGGTTAATTATTTTTATATTTTGATAAGATAGGACTTTTTTTGAATGCAGCGATACCACGTGTGTATTTTTCTGCTATCTTTATTTTTAATGGGGGAAATGGAGGTGATTTGAACTTATGTTTTTTGGATTTTAATATTTTTTAAAACACTTTTTTTTAAAACTTTTCACTGTTCTTAAAAGTCTTCTTAAGGGACTTGAAGCGCAGATCGTCTGATCGCTTGTGCCGTATACAGCGATGCCAGAACATTGCTGTATATAGCAAAAATCATAGTCTCCTTTGAAGCCCGGCCACAAGCTGGATTTCAAAGAAGCTCCGTAATGATAAGCATGGAGGTCTCCAACAGACCCCCCGCTGTCATAGCACACCCGATCACATCAAGGGCACGCCGATGGGCGCACGGAATGACGTGCCTCGCTCCCTCCCTGCGCACGTTAAGCGCCGCTGTAAGTTTGACAGCAGCTCCGCTCCACCTGCGATTGTTAGAAGCAGGTTCTGGCTGTAACACACAGCCATCATCTGCCGAGTATGGGGTGAGCCCGCTCCATACACCCGCTTCCGACTTGTGCCATACCGGCGCATGTTGTGAAGGGGTTAACAGCACTTTGAAAGGTCAGAGGCAAGAATTGGTGAGGAGGTGGCAAAGACACTTCTAGGAAGGTTGTAAATTTAGTAAAAAGTGACAAACATCACTGTAGGCTCAATAGCAGACAGTACTAGTCACCAGTTCAGTATAGATGGCACATTCTGCCATCAGAACATGACAAAGAAGAATTAAATAAACTTCAATGGAAACTGTCCATGACTAAGTGTGTGCTTCAGTTATCGCATCTGTATTATTAAATGCTCAATGGCTAACTAGGAAATCAGTGATTAACTTTGCCGCGCAGCTATGTGTTTGAGTCACATTTATAAGTCACATACTTTCCCATTGCATCACTTTACATTACACTAACTTTCCATAGGATCTCCGAGCATTTACTCTGTAAATGGCAGATAAACAATCCATAGAGAGCTTTCTTCAATCCATTTATAACATTAGAATCTTTATACAGAACGACATTCTGCCGGGACACGTTACATAGACAGATGCTGCACTGCAGCCCCCGTGTCTCGCTGATCCGTAGGGAATGGTCCTTTTATGTGTTTTGGTATAGACATTATACATTGTATGCATGGTGAAAGATGAGCCCCAACCTACTTGGAAAGGGCAGTTTATCAGAAGTATTCGGCACTGTTCACATACCACTAAAGGGCTACGTTTTTTTTCCAATATTTGCAACTCAGATACGCCTGTGCGGTTCAAGCCAAATCTATTGCATTGACCCCAACGATATCTGCCCCTTTTCTGGATATGGTGGTGACTGGTGGGGGACACAAAAGGGGCGATTTTTTTATATAATAAATGTCTATTGGAATCTAGACTGAGAAGGAGAGCTTGTCCCCTAAAAGAAAGATGGCAGAGGATGGTGGCCCCTTAAATGACAAGATATGAGAAGATATAGAGCAGGATGTCCCTAGAGTGTCTGCTAGCGAGTGTAATGTGGAACTGCCACGTCTTCGGCGGTACTGGAGGGACGTGATAGAGCTTATAAACTCGGTGTACAATTGTCAGATTGCTCCGGAACCTTTGACTTGTGCATACAGCTGAAATCCCTGTGAGAGTCATCGACTGGCTATCGCGCATATACTATATCAGGCCCGGAGAAGTATAGCTCCATACTGGAAGAAACCTAACGGTCTAGTTGTTGGAGAGGTAATAACAGGTAAGTACACCAATAATATCCAAAAAGTAAGGCCATAAAGTATTTAATATAATAATCTTCCAAAAAGAACTTTACAAATGACTAAGAATACGAAGATAAAAAAGTTAATTTTATAGATATATTTAAAAAAAAAAACATAATAAAGATACATAAAAATTGTGAGATAAAATACACAAAGGCACAAAGTGGGTGTTCCCGGATGAGAGAACAGTAAGTATCTATATCATTATTAATCAACGAGTATAGGTGACATTCATATACAGAGACATCAATCAAACTGCTGTCAGTAGAAATAGAATATAGCACAGTGCTAATCACATATAGAGTCTAAGACATGGTATACATACATATGTATCCTGCATTACCTCACTCGTTGTGTCCGTGGTCCCACCACACCCGATGCGCGTTTTGCATTGAAATGCTTCGTCCAGGGGTCAAAAATATATCAATAAAATGAACTTTATCTTCATATTCTTGATCATTTGTAAAGTTCATTTTGGGAGGTAATAACAGGGTTAAATAACACTATATGCCTTGAGAAACATGTATGCCAAAAAAGGGGGGCATATGAGAAATTTGAAGATATATGGGTGCCCGGCTGGATAGACCAAATCTGGCCCCCCTTACTTTAATGTGGTCTAGAATACTCTTACGAATGTTTTGAAACTATGAGCAGAATCTGTGACTCTCTTCACAGGTGTATATTTTTAGAAGTGCCTTTATTGATACAAGGGGAGGAGTCCTGGGGAGAAAATTTGCATATTCCCACTGCATTTTGGGGTAAGTGAAGAGTCTCCGCGAGCTCAAAGAACACTGGATTTTGGCTGTTGGAGCTGAAAAGAGGACATCGGTAAACCAGGGGAGGAGTCCTGAGGAGATAATTTGCATATTCCCACTGCATTTTGGGGTAAGTGAAGAGTCTCCGCGAGCTCAAAGAACACTGGATTTTGGCTGTTGGAGCTGAAAAGAGGACATCGGTAAACCAGGGGAGGAGTCCTGAGGAGATAATTTGCATATTCCCACTGCATTTTGGGGTAAGTGAAGAGTCTCCGCGAGCTCAAAGAACACTGGATTTTGGCTGTTGGAGCTGAAAAGAGGACATCGGTAAACCAGGGGAGGAGTCCTGAGGAGATAATTTGCATATTCCCACTGCATTTTGGGGTAAGTGAAGAGTCTCCGCGAGCTCAAAGAACACTGGATTTTGGCTGTTGGAGCTGAAAAGAGGACATCGGTAAACCGCGCGCCGGTAGTCGTGCGCATTTTGAAGCTTTTTTTTTTAAGCTTTTTTCACTGTTTTCAGAACATTAACAATAAGAACATGGAAGAGTCCAGGAGCCATTTGGTGCGCTGCATATCCTGCTACATGTTCACAGACTTGCCAGTGGAAAAGCCAAACTTCACATGCCAGAAATGCAAGCTTGTGTCCCTGTTGGAGGAAAAGTTGCGAAATCTAGAAGAGAGGTTAACTACCTTGAAAATCATTAAGGAAGGTGAAGAGTTCTTAGACAGAGCAGAATTATCTCTTCATGATTCAGAAAGAGAAGAAATTCGAACTGCACCTGACGAAACAGAGGAATGGAAGCATGTGACCCACAGAAGCAGGAGGATCGAGAGGCAGTCAGCACCCATACTGCTCAGGAACCAGTACCAGGCTCTCTCGCAGGAGCACCATGAAGAAATACAGCAAGATAAGACTTTGCCAGCAATGAATAACCTTGTAAGCCCTCAGAATCCTCCTGGATGGAGAAAGAAGAATGTTGTGAAGAAAAAACGGAGAGTGGTGGTCATGGGGGATTCCCTGTTAAGAGGAACAGAGGCCGCTATCTGCAGACCAGACATAACCTCAAGAGAAATGTGCTGTCTTCCAGGAGCAAAAATTAAAGATGTGTCTGACAGGATATCAAGACTCTTCAGACCTACAGATCACTACCCATTCCTGCTAATACATGTGGGGACAAATGACACCGCAAGAAAGGACCTGGAAACCATCTGCAGTGACTTTGAAGACTTAGGCAAGAAAGTGAAAGAATTGGGAGCGCAGGTGGTCTTCTCATCCATCCTCCCAGTGGATGGCCATGGAACAATGAGGTGGAATAAGATTCTACAGGTGAACAACTGGCTACGTCGATGGTGCCGTCAACAAGGATTTGGATTTCTGGATCACGGAATGAATTACCTATACGATGAACTACTTGCTAGAGATGGGGTGCACCTTACGAAGACTGGAAAACATGTATTTGGAAGTCGCCTTGCTACACTCATCAGAAGAGCTTTAAACTAGAAGAATGTGGGAAGGGAAGCAAAAGGCCAGAAAAAGCCATACAGCTGACAAATACTATTGAGATCTCTGCTACTGGAAGTGGAAAGGAAGAACAAAGACAAAACAATTTAAATAATAAAAATATGGGAGGAAGAGAAACCAATCACAAACTAAAATGTTTTTATACAAATGCACAAAGCATGGGCAACAAACAAGGAGAATTGGAACTACTAATGCAGGAAAAGGAATACGATGTCATTGGAATCACTGAAACTTGGTGGGACGATACACATGATTGGAATAAAAGGCTAAAAGGATACAACTTATTTGCAAGAAACAGACTTGATAAACGAGGAGGAGGTGTTGCATTGTATGTTAGAAAAGCGTATATCTGCACAGAGATGGAAGCTTCAGAGACTGGGAGTTCTGTGGAAACTGTTTGGGTAAGAATACAAGGAGAGAACAACGGAAAGGACACCATTGTAGGCATTTACTACAGGCCACCTGGGCAAGCTGAAGATATGGATGAACTCTTTATGTATCAAATGACCAAGTTCTCCAAAAAATATGACGTAGTGGTCATGGGAGATTTCAACTATCCAGACATTTGTTGGGAATCTCTCTCAAGTAAAACTAACAGGTCAAGCAAATTCTTATCCTCTCTTGCTGACAACTTTATCTTCCAAAAGGTAGGGGAGAAAACAAGGGGATCTGCTACTTTGGATCTAATCCTTATAAACAGGGAGGAAATGGTTGAGGAGGTAAAGGTGGCTGGGACCCAGGAGGCAGCGATCATGCTATTATAGAATTTTGGATAACTAGAGGAGGAAGACATGTGAAGACTCAAACTTCAAGGTTAGATTTTAGAAAGGCAGATTTTAAGAGACTCAGAAAGAGAATAGGAGGGATCCAATGGCTGGATGTCCTTAAGGACAAAAATGTCCAGGAAGGATGGGAAATTTTTAAAAATGAGATTCTCAAAGCACAATCGTTAACAATCCCGAAAAGTAGGAAGAATGGGAAGCATTTAAGGAAACCAGGATGGATAAACACAGAACTTAAAACACATGCTAAAAAGAAAGAAAGAAATGTTTATTAAATGGAAAGAGGGAGGCATATCTAAAGAAGATTATAATGCAGTCTGCAGATCCTGCAGGGCACGTATCAGGTTAGCTAAAGCTGACAATGAATTAAGGCTTGCAAGAGATGTCAAAAGCAATAAAAAAGGATTTTGGGGGTATGTCAAAAGTAAAAGAAAAGTCAAAGATGCTATAGGATTTTTACAGGATGAAAATGGAGAAATGGTAAGAGAGGATGTTGAGAAGGCCGAACTTTTTAATTCCTATTTTGCATCTGTTTTCTCTCAGAAAGAAAATGTAACATCAACTGATCTTCACTGTCCTTTTAAAGAAATAGAGGAATCCAAGTTATCTGTAAACAGAAAGATTGTGAGGGAATATTTAGCTAACATAAATGAGTTCAAGTCACCAGGTCCAGATGAATTACACCCCAGAGTACTGAAGGAGATCGTAGAAGAAATTTTAGAACCACTCTCCATAATCTTTGAAAATTCTTGGAGAACAGGATTAGTCCCAGAAGACTGGAGAAGAGCAAATGTTGTTCCTATCTTCAAAAAGGGGAAGAAGGTGGACCCAGGGAACTATAGGCCGGTGAGTCTGACTTCTATACCAGGAAAGATCTTTGAACAAATTATTAAACAACATGTATGTAAGTACATGGATAAGAATGAAGTGATTAACCAGAGTCAGCATGGGTTTGTAACTAACAAGTCATGTCAGACTAACTTAATTTCCTTCTATGACAGAATCACTGACTGGGTGGATCAGGGAAATGCTGTAGATATAGTATATCTTGACTTCAGCAAAGCATTTGACAAAGTATCTCACACCATCCTTATTGAAAAAATGACCAAGTATGCAATGGACCAGGCAACTGTTAGGTGGATTCATAACTGGCTTAGTGATCGGACTCAAAGGGTGGTTGTAAATGGCTTCACATCCAGCTGGATGAATGTCTCAAGTGGGGTACCACAGGGCTCCGTCCTGGGACCTGTATTGTTCAACATCTTTATCAATGATTTAGATGAAGGAATTGAGGGTAAATTGATTAAATTTGCTGATGACACAAAGCTAGGAGGGATAGCTAATACTAGAGAAGAGAGAGAGAGGATTCAAAAAGACCTAAATAAACTGGAGCAGTGGGCAGCAACCAACAGAATGGTTTTTAACAGGGAAAAATGCAAAGTACTACATCTGGGCAATAAAAATGAAAAAAGCATATACAGAATGGGAGGAATAGAGCTAAGCAACAGTACATGTGAAAAAGACTTAGGTATACTAATAGATCATAGACTGAACATGAGTCAACAGTGTGATGCAGCAGCAAAAAAGGCAAATACAATTCTGGGATGTATTAACAGAAGCATACAGTCTAGATCACGTGAAGTCATTATCGGTCTTTACTCCTCTTTGGTCAGACCTCATCTGGAATACTGTGTACAGTTTTGGGCACCACATTTTAAAAAAGACATAGACAAACTGGAGCAAGTTCAGAGAAGAGCGACCAGAATGGTGACTGGTCTGCAAACCATGTCCTATGAGGAACGGTTGCAGGATTTGGGAATGTTTAGCTTGCAAAAAAGAAGACTGAGAGGAGACTTAATAGCTGTCTACAAATATGTCAAGGGCTGTCACATTGTAGAAGGATCATCTTTATTCTCATTTGCACAAGGAAAGACTAGAAGCAATGGGATGAAACTAAATGGGAGGAGACACAGATTAGATATTAGAAAAAACTTTTTGACAGTTAGGGTGGTTAATGAGTGGAACAGGCTGCCACGAGAGGTGGTGAGTTCCCCTTCAATGGACGTCTTCAAACAGAGGCTGGACAGACATCTGTCTGAGATGATCTAGTGAATCCTGCTTTGAGCAGGGGGTTGGACCAGATGACCCAGGAGGTCCCTTCCAACTCTACCATTCTATGATTCTATGAATTGTATGTTGGTTTTAAGTAGGCGCGAATGTTTATATGGGTATCTATGTACAGGGGGTATGGAAAGTATTCAGACCTCTTTACATTTTTCACTCTTTGTTTCATTGCAGCCATTTGGTAAATTCTAAAAAGTTCATTTTTCTCTCATTAAAGTACACTCTGCACCCCATGATGACTGAAAAAAACAGAAATGTAGAAATTTTTGCAAATTTATTAAAAAAGAAAAACTGAAATATCACATGGTCATAAGTATTCAGACTCTTTGCTCAGTATTGAGTAGAAACCCCCTTTTGAGCTAGTACAGCCATGAGTCTTCTTGGGAATGATGCAACAAGTTTTTCACACCTGGATTTGGGGATCCTCTGCCATTCTTCCTTGCAGATTCCTCTCCAGTTCCGTCAGGTTGGATGGTGAACGTTGGTGGACAGCCATTTTTGTGTCATAGTGGCGCCACAGGCTCAAATTGTGAGTTTTCTGATGTTGCAAGCAGAGGCAGCTTTATCTCTGCAGCATAGGAGAAGCACAGAGGTACTAAATCTGGCCAGATCCAGCAATCTGGGCAGCTCCAGAGCAGTGCTTGCAAGACATTAAGCATAGAGCATACAAGAGCACACTCCTTGCCTTGGAAACCGGCCACATCTGAGACTGCAGAGGTAGTTGGTAACCTAGGCATCGAGCACTAAGACATAACATTAAAAATCCCTCTGTTTTCAGGAGAGCAGAGTATTTATAATAAAAAGATAAATTGCAAAGTTGCTTCTTTATAGAAGCACTTTAGAATTTTACCCATTTAATAAAAGAAGACAAGCTCTTTAATGTTTTTATGAACTGGACATCTCTTAAAAAGTGAAAAACCTAAAAGAAGCAAAATGAACATAAACCCTGCTGCAAAATAAAAAGCAAGAGCAATTAAAATAAATAAAATAAATAAAACCCTATTTTATTTAATTGCACTTGCTTTTTATTTATTTACAGCAGGGTTTATGTTCATTTTGCTTGTTGCAGGTTTTTCTGGTTCATGGCCATTGTGAAATATGCATTTATGTGCTGCATGTATACCAACTTAAACCAAGCTCAAATTTTGTGTTTTATCTCTTAAAATGTGCAGCTTAAGTTAAACCACCACAATATAAAAATATCTATATGTCTGATTCATTTATAAACAGATACCATCAGTTACTGATCGGCTTTCACGTAAAAAATATATCTATTTATATCTCCACGGTGCTGCATCATCCTACATCTCTTCCCTCATTTCTGTTTACGACCCTTCCTGTTCTCTCAGTTCTGCAAATTTTCTCAGACCAATATCCTCAATAATCATAACCTCCCACTTCTGTCTCCAAGACTTTTCTGAAGCTGCACCATCTCTCTGGAATGCACTACCCCAGAGAATCAGGTTAATTCCCAGTGACCACAGTTTTAACTGTGCCCTAAAAACACATTTTTAGGCTGGCTGAACATGTTGACCAACCCAACTATTCTCCCTTTTTACATTATTGTTCTAATCCTGGTCTCTTGAACAGTTTTCTCAAAACACAATGCACTCAATGGCACTTCTTATCTGCTCATACACAGGTACTGGCTGGTGACCGGCTCACGCAGCTTTTCATATGTGGTCCTATTCATTATAAAAGATGGATGGATCATACAAAACAAGTACTTTTTACTTCGGGTTCCTCCATTTCCTCATATTGCAAACAAGGCCATCACTTCCGCTTGGCAGGTAATTAGTTTGCTATTCTGTGACTTTGTCCTTATGATAAAGTGCTGCAGAATATGCTGGCTCTATATATAATAAAGATAATTATTCAGCATTATTAGAGCACTTATGAACCTTTCTTCTCTGTAGTCAGGTCTCAATCTATTTATACAATTTCATTCTTGGTGGAAGATGTATGGACCCATTGGATCAGTGTGAGATCACCACAATACAAGTGATTGTCACAGTCGGCCATTACCATGGAAGCTGTGTAGTATATGTTATATCGGTCTGCTGAAAATATAATGCACTCGAGAGGTTATACTTCCAGATCAGTCTCCACATACTGGAAATGGGCCCCATCACAGAGCACAAACTGGGGATTCTTCCGCTTCCATACACTAAAGGAGTCGACTTGTCCTGGCCAACTGGGCAACCGGATCCTCTTCACACAGCAGAAACCCTCAGCCAGGGAAAGCTGGAAGGCACGTGAGGTGGACTGACCCCAGGGGCTGGATGACAAGGTTTCTCCAAGAAGCTCTCCCACGTGAAAAAGTGTGTGACCCCTGAAGAAAGCCAGGCAATCCAGAGAAAAGTGGGAAGACTCTGTGAAAGAGCACATGCTGTAAGATGGCATCAGTATACAGGTCACAACATGTAACATGGTAGAAAGCTTAAAAGAAGAAAAGATATAGAGCGGTGCTCCCATAGAATAGTCATTTGGTGAATCAAAATGCAGCACATGGATCGCGGCCTCTCCTACGCTTGCCCGCCCTGCACGGACCCAGCATTTTTCTGCCCCTTCTCCTCTAGCTGGCGGCCTGAGGCCCCGGAGGTGAAAGACACCCACGCTCCTCTGTGGGGGTTGGGGGGATTCGCCACAGCTTCGCTATCCAGCTAGATGGGTGTCGGCACTGACGCACACCAAGGCTTAAGCGGCCCGTGGGCAAACTGCTCCTGATGGGTCCCCCTCTCCTGGGTAATGCAGCTACATGGCAGGGAAACCCGCTACCCAAAATAGCTCCCCTCCGGTTACATTAACAGCCCAGCTGGGCTCCTAGCTGCACTCACTCAACAGTCTCCTGCCCTCAGTTACCATGTAATAAGAAACTGCATATAGGAGACTCCCAGCAGCCTTAAATTGGATTTCCTCAGTCTTAAAGATACAGGGGTTTATCAATTCTTCAATGTACCTAAGGTTACCCCTCATATACTTTACCCTGGCTAAGCACAGCTTGGCATCCTTAGGGTTAATCCTATACTTGTGGAAATATATTGTAAGCCACTGCTGACATCTAGTGGCCACTCACTATAATCACACCTTCAGTCACAAAGGTTACTACTTACAACCCACCTCATTAACTGGCTATATCCTTCAATCTGAAACCAAGCCTGCCCAATAACCCTAACAGGTCGAGGCCCAGGACCTCCATGATGACTTAACCCTCTCTCCTCTCCATCCTATAAAAAGCTCAACGCGCAATATGCTTTCCCTTTGATTCATTCAACCAGTGCAGGGCTATAGTTACCAGATTATCCAACAATTCATAACCGCCCTAATGCCAAAACCCTAACCTCAGGAATCAGCCTCCAACAGATCTCGGCGACAATATGTTTTCCTGGCCACACTCGAAAGTTTAGTCATCCGGCTCCTCTCTATCAGATAGGGTTGACTCAGAGACTATTCCAGTGTCCACAACCAGGATTCTGTGTACTCCTACCTCGAACCATGCTACCCTACTATCACAGTTCCAGTCTATACTACACTCGGAGCTGTCCAAATTGTCGGATAAACTAAGGAACTTTCCAAAGAAATTAGAGAACTAGGATCCAGAACCTCCGATCGAGGACTCTACCACTCATTACCCACGAAAAAGAGATGGAGATGCTCCACAAAGAAATCTACTCCCTCAACAATAAACTGGAAGATTTTGAAAATTGCACTCGCAGAAGTAATATCCGCATCAGAGGCCTGTCCGAGACAATTCAATCTATTGCCACAGCCCTATTTCAAGAACTTCTATTTGGAATCCCCAATGAACGTCTAGAGATGGGCCGCATTCATAGAGCTCTGAGTAAACGCAAACCTGACGGCCCACTCCGTGACATTATTCTCAAACTTCACTTCTACAAAACAAAAGAACAACTATTTACAGCAGCACGGAACTTCTCATCCCTGAAATTCGATAAGTCTACAGACCCTCAACCCCCAGCTCTCTCACCAACCCCACTTTCAGCAGATTTGGTCTCTCTTAAACACCTTTCCCACCACCAGTGGGCAGACCTATGGAGAGAGATGAACCCTTCGTTCAAGACTGCACTTATTTCTCTACACGTCACTTAGTCTACATCAGAATAGATCATATATTCGTTAACCCCATGTTCATACCCAACATAACAAACATTTCTATTCTTTCCACTCCTTGGTCGGATCATTCCCCAATCCAGCCAACGTGCTCCTCTCTACATCCTTGCTCATTCAACTGGACTCTGAATGACTCCTTCCCCTCTTATCCTGAAAGGTCCCAAAGATTGAGTGACCACCTTGATGATTACTTCTCTTTGAACCAGCAGCCTCTTCACCAATTTCCCTTTGGGAAGTTCATAAAGCAGAGAAGAGAGGCTTCTGCACTCAAGACGCTGCTCACAAGAAAAAGACTTACTAGAACAGCTGATCTTGAGAATAAGCGGTCAATATTAAGATTGTCAGGTGAAGAGCTCACCCTCCCCCTCTATATATCAAGACCTTACACATGCGTGCTCTGAACTCAATCTTTGTCTCTCCAAAAACACAGGTCAGGCCCTGCGTTGGTCCCAACAGGGCTTCTACTCCCTTAATAATAAAAGCAGCTCTAACCTTCCCCTATGCCTCAATGCCTCCCTGTAAGACGTACCCCAATGCGACTACGTACGACACATGGGCGTGGGGAGCAGTGAATATTCATTTTCTGTAGCAACGGGGACAGTGTAGACTGCAGCGGGCGGCTGCTGACTCCTGTGCCCCGCTCCTCCAACGCTACCGCTCCCCACACACCCAACACATCATATATATATACCCCGTCCTCCCCCAACATTCGGAGTATAAGGGTATATGCCCTATAAGATGACACCTGGCGTATAAGACGACTCCTGACTCTTGAGATTTTCAGGGGTTAAAAAGTCGTCTTATACGCCGGCAAATATGGTATATAAATTCTTACCATCGGCATCAGGCCAAGCAAGAAACAAGGCTCTGTCTGGATAGTTCTCCAAGAGTTCAGGGCCTCCAGTCTACAAATAACAGATGTATATTCAGAATCTCCACCTGATACCAGTGTAATAAATGCTATAAATGTAGAAGGTTTATTCAATTTTTGCTTTGGCAATACTTTGCTTTTGTTATAGTTGGCGGTTTGTTTTTTCTTAAAGTGGCAGTACAAGAAAATTTCAGACATCCGGTTTTCACATGTGTGTTCTGTCTGTGTTTTTCATGGATAAAACATGTAAACATATAGAACATGTGCCCGTTATAGACTATGGGACTGTTCACATGCCATGTTATTTTACAGACTGTGTGTTTTTACCAGTCTATGCACTTTGTGTGCCGTCCATGATTTACATTGTCATGCATAGGAGAAGCTTTGTCATTTATTTTTCCATACATGAAAATAACTGATGGTAAAATCTGACATACTGATCAAACACTGATGACACTCAAATAATTTTTTTTTTTTTAGGAGGTAGGTGAATAATCACAGACATCTAAATCAGGCCAAAAGCAGTGTTACAAAAATAAAAGTAAAATCAATGAGAAAAGCTGGCAAAAAAATAGATTATAAACATTTAATTTAGTGCAAATTTACAGAGCACACATTGCTTTGAAAAGACACGTGTAACACTCTGAGGTCCCCAAGGACTGTATCCAGTTCCTATCAAGCTCTTTAACGCAAACACAGTTTAAGACCTCATTCACATGTCTGTGTTTAAACATATACATGAAATAATGGTACTGGTCTCATCAGTGTTTTGGTACAGTGTGTCATCGGTGTACACTCCGTGTCTGTTTTTACCATTAGTGTCTCATTAGTGGTTTTCATTGATGGATAAGTTACAAAGGTTCTTCTATCCCTAGCAATACTAAATATGGACAACACACCAATGGCAGTTGGATGCCATCCGAGTGCTGTACGTGTTTTTCACTGACCCATAGACTTGTATAGGCACTTTTAATCTGTGATACTGGAAAAAAAAAACAGATGTGACTCTGTGAGGTTTTCACAGATACATGGTCCGTGAAAAAACATGGACACGTGAGCAACCCCATAAATTATAATGGGTACGTGTTCTATGTGAGAAAAAAATTGAATGAACACGTGAGTGTTACACAGAAGTATGAATGAGGTCTTAATAATATCAAAGTCACCTGAACATATAGGACTATGGGTATTTGATGGTAACTGTTCTTCACTGCCGTTCTTAACACACTCATCTATATCAGTGTTTTGTCTTTTTCACCCCATTTCTAATATTAAGCTGTAACGTTATCTCACTAAACAGATTCACCCCAAAATGGTTATGCTACATTCCCTGCCTCAGCTTTTACACAGGCTATGATAGGCTGTGCTATTCTATGTGATGGTTATGTGACACCCCAGGGGTCTGGTTGCCACAGTGATAGAGATGTTATGTCTGAGAGCAGGTGGGAGGTCCTTTGGTCAGGGATCCTGTGCATGCCACACCTCCTGCCCAGTCTTGGGAGGGGAAGAACTTCCCCTATATAAACCCGGGGCTGAAGCAGGGTTAGGAGTCAAGGAGAGTAGAGACAAGAGACAGTCATAGGAAGAAACAGCTGGAGCTCAGTGGGAGCAATACTACTACGAGTCAGGGGCTGGCAGCTGCAGAGCTCGCCCTGACTGAGAAGCTTTCTTACCGGACCCGGCGTCCGAGGCTGTGGGGACTAACTCTTACCCAGCAGCAGAAGCCGACCGGCAGGGGATTTCAGGTCCTCAGGCCCAGAAACCCGAAGGCACGGTCACACGTGTGGGACCAGCACCGCCATCGTGGAGCGGAAGCCAATAGAAGGCCCCGAGTCACCGGCCATACGGGTGAGCACCACACGGTACACTCAGGGACGTGGGCTACTTATATCCGCTTCTAGCAAGGTAGCCAGAAGAGTACAGTCAGTTTGGGAGGCCTACAACTCCGCCTGGCCAGGGGAGATCCCATCTGCTCAAGGACTGACCAGGCCCCGTTCGCTAGCAAGTACTCCGGGAGGGTCTATCGTTGTTACCAGTAAAGACCCTGAATTACACCGCACCGTCTCTGAGTGGTTCCTGCTACCCCCATCTTCCACGTCGGCTGCCCTGAGGCCATACCCCTCCCGTTGGGGGTTATACTATCACGCTGCACAATTCTACACCGGCCTCAGCGGTCTGCCCTGCAGCGGCAGCTCCATAGCTGCAAATCAACGGGTGGCGTAGTCGACACTCAAATAACATCTATCAAGACTGCCACACACTGAGTCTGACCCCCTGGGCACGGACCGGGTCCCCGCCACTCGGAGACTACAACCCTCATCTGATCCGGTTCCGGGTAAGCCCCCGTGCGCGAGACGCTACGCGACACAGCAGGCCCAGGGGCGCGTCAACTTTGGCGTAGTCGGCAGGATTTCGTGCCCGCAACCACCGGGTACTGCGTGCCTGAAAAGCAAAGACTGTTCAAACTTACCAGTGGTGAGGTTTCCCGCCATCCGGCGCCATCTTCTGCCTTCTTCCCGCCATCCGCGAAGTTTTCCCGCCATCCGGCGCCATCTTCGGCCTTCTTCCCGCCATCCGTGGAGTTTTCCCGCCATTGGACGCCATCTTGAGGACGCCGCGCGGGAAGAAGAGGGGCGTGGACTTCGAAAGCGCGCGAGAACTGAAGCCCCGCCTCACGTCCGGACGTTGCGTAAGGTCCTGGAAGGAGCCCAGCAGACGCCGACGTCACTGGAGCGCGACGGAAGGTCCTCAACCCTGACGATCTACTGCGGAGCCGCGGCCTACGGAACAGGATCATCGCAAGGTAGGCCACGGTCCACTAGGGGGGAGGAAGATGTCGGATACGGAGGAGAGCTTCACTGCCTCAACCCCCGCCAGCGCCACCGCTGCTGCAGTTATGCCCTTCACCATGCCCTATATCCCGGGAGCAGCTTGGCTACCCCAGTACTCAGGGGAGTCACATACCCTGCATGACTTTAGAGAAAAGCTGGATAGCCTCTTCCAGGTGTACCCCCTCACAGAAGAGCAAAAAGTGAGCATCCTGGTGGCCCAACTAACCGGGGCAGCTAAAAGGGAAGTAAAATCCTGGCCACCTGGGAGGAAGACTGTCGCAGGGATACTAACCCGGCTGAAGGATACCTTTGATACCCGCACCTCAGCCGAGATTAAGCTTAGATTCTACGGGTGCAAGCAGCGAGCGCATGAGAGTATAAGGGACTATGCACTAAACCTACAAGAGGCCCTGAGGGCCATTAAGCAGACCGACCCTGATGGAGTGGGAAACGAGGACAGGCTGTTGACTGAACAATTTATAGAGGGACTGTATTGTAATGCCCACCGAACCCAGTTGCGGGCGATGGCCTTACAGGATCCCCATCTGGGCTTTGCACAGTTCAAGGACAGAGCCATCCGGGTGCTCCGAGAACCGGCACCGGGTGGCGTTATGACCCACAGGCGCCCAGCTATTACTTACCACCAGGAGGCGGCGCCCTTGTCGGCAGGGCCTGTGGGAGCTGATGCGCAGGCTTTGGACAATGACCCGGCTCCAGACCTACACCATCAGGTCCAAGAGCTAGCTAAGAGCGTTGCTGCGCTAACCCGAACTGTGCAGTCTTTACAGGTTTCCACCCCAGGGAAGATCCAGCTGGCATCCGGACCGGAGGACATCCCGTGGCGTCGACCAAGGAGGACCCCACCGGCCAGAGGAAGACCCAGTGACCGATACAGCGAGGACGGACGACCCATCTGCCGCCGCTGCAATCAACCCGGACATATGGCAAGGTACTGTTCTTTAAACGGGCACAACCTGGGGTAGAGGGCCAACCCCCAGGAAAAAGATCACCAGGCCCATCGAACTGGCGCGACAGATATGTGGGAGGACGTCCAGTCTTGCCGGTGGTACTGGATGGCATTCCCATGAGTGCCCTACTGGACACCGGGTCGCAGGTCACCACCATCCCGTACGTGCTCTTTAAGCAGTACTGGAATGACTCGGATATTACCCGCTACCCTGACGACGACTTGAGTATCATCGCCAGCAATGGCCAGCCCGTGCCACAGATCGGATTTGAAGAGGTGACCATCAAAATCGGTAGAGTCGAACTGGCAGCACAGGGACTGATCATTGTAGATATTGACAAACATGAGAGTCACCCAAAAATAACTCTAGGAACTAATGTAATTGAAAATTGTCTTGCAGAGGTGATTTTCCTTTTACAGCAGGTTGCCAAGAACGCCAGCTCCGGCGAGCAGCGGGTGCTCCAGAAAGAGATCCGGGCACTGATGCGACGGCAACAGGTGGAACTCTCCGGCGGTGAGATTGGTAGCGTAAGAATGTGTGACCCTTTTCCTATTGCCATGCCCCCAAAAAGTGAAATGATGATTTGGTGCCGGGCAGCTATTGGTCTGAGAGGTAGGGATTACCAGGCAATGGTAGAACCAGTTTACTCAGACAGTAGGCCCACCATTTTGACAGCACGGGGGGTGGTTGATGTACGCCATGGGAGGGTGGCCGTTCGCATAATAAATATCGGGGAGAGGGAAGTGTACCTGCCCCGGTATGCCACGCTAGCCAAATTATATACCATTAACCAAAATTCTATACAATCTGTGGAACCCTTGCCTCCATCTCACCCGGAGGAAGGTAACGGCTCTAAGAAAAACATGGAGGACTGGTGTCAGCAACTACATCTGGGTACTGACTCCACTCCCTCACACCAGAAACAAGGAGTCTATCGGGTGGTTCAGGAGTACGAGAGAGTGTTCAGTAAACACCCGTTAGACTTCGGGCGAGTCAAGGGGGTAGAACACCACATCCCCACGGGAGACCATCCTCCTATAAAAGAGAGGTATCGACCCGTACCCCCTGCCCACTACCAACACGCCAAGGGGATGCTTAGAGACATGAAGGAGGCTGGGGTGATCAGGGATAGCTGTAGCCCCTGGGCAGCTCCACTAGTCTTAGTCAGAAAAAAAGACAACACCATGAGGATGTGTGTAGATTACCGGAAAATCAACCGTATCACACACAAGGATGCGTACCCCTTACCAAGGATAGAGGAGTCATTGGCTGCTTTAAGATCTGCTAACTTCTTCTCTACCTTGGATCTCACTAGCGGGTACTGGCAGGTTCCTGTAGCAGAGGCGGACCGGGAGAAGACCGCATTCACCACCCCGATGGGACTTAGCAAGTTCACCTGCATGCCGTTCGGACTCTGCAACGCACCAGGAACCTTCCAACGACTAATGGAGTGTTGTCTGGGCCACAGAAACTTCGAGACGGTCTTGTTGTACCTGGACGATGTCATCGTATATTCCAAGACGTATGAGGACCACCTGAAACACCTGGCGGAAGTGTTCGAAGCTCTGGCGAGTTACGGCCTAAAGGTGAAACCCTCCAAGTGTCACCTCCTGAAACCAAAGGTGCAGTACCTGGGACACGTGGTGAGCGCTGACGGAGTGGCTCCCGACCCTGATAAGATCACCGCAATTAAGGAATGGCCAAGCCCCTCCAGCGTAAAAGAAGTGCGGCAGTTCCTCGGGTTGGTAGGCTACTACCGAAGGTTTATTCCCGGTTTCACCAAAAAGGCAGCACCTATGCAGGACCTCTTGATAGGCCAGTCCCGGAAGGCCAAGAACCAGAAGCCGCCCTTCAAATGGGAGGAGTTGGAAGAAGAGTCCTTCCGCCAGCTGAAGATGGTCCTCACGGGGGACGAAATCCTGGCGTACCCGGATTATAGCCAGCCCTTTATCCTCTACACCGACGCCAGTAACATCGGGCTAGGAGCCGTACTGTCCCAGATCCAGCAGGGGAAGGAACGAGTAATCGCCTACGCCAGCCGAAAACTGCGACCCACCGAAAGGAACCCCGAGAATTACAGCTCATTTAAGCTAGAGTTCCTGGCCGTAGTATGGGCAGTCACCGAGCGCTTTAAGCATTACCTCGCTTCTTCCCGGTTCACCGTGTACACGGATAACAACCCGTTGACACACCTGGACACGGCAAGACTCGGTGCCCTGGAGCAGAGGTGGATGGCCCGTCTGTCCAACTACGAGTTCACAATCAAATACCGGGCCGGACGCTCCAATACCAACGCGGATGCCCTGTCCAGGATGCCCAACCTGCCGGACGAAGGAGAAGATCCGGAGGGACTGGAAGAAGTTGAACTCCCTGCGTTCCACCGTCATGGGACTATCCAGTATTCCCACCGGGTAAGGAGTAAGCAGGCTGCTACGTTGAACCCCTTACCTCACTACAACTGGGCGGAAACGCAAGACAGCGACCCTGCCGTCCGACTGGTGAAGGAGATGCTGACTCGCCCGGAGGCTTGCCTTGAACCAGACGCTCCGGAGGAAGCCAAACAACTATGGGCAGAGAAGAGTCGACTGTTCCTTTACAAGAGAAAGTTGTGCCGCAGAATGGTTAACTCCCGGACGCATGAACTACTCTGGCAAGTAGTGGTGCCACGAAGAGACGCAGCCATGGTGATGGAGGCATACCACGACGGAGCTGGACACTTCGGGTGGAAGAAGCTGGAGTTCCTGCTGCGCGAGCGATTCCACTGGGTAGGCATGAGGGGAACCATTGAGAAGTGGTGCAGAGACTGTGGCCCGTGCAACCTGAGAAGGAAGGACCGTGCCAGCCAGAAGACTCCCCTGCAGTCCATCGTCACCCGGCAACCGTTGGAACTGGTAGCCTTGGATCATGTAAAACTGACCCCAAGCAGAAGTGGCTACGTCTACGCGTTAACCATCGTGGATCATTACTCCCGGTTCTTGGTTGTCGTCCCCGTCAAGGACTTAATGGCTCAAACAGCAGCTAGAGCCTTCCAGCAGCACTTTTGCCGTCCACACGGGTACCCGGACCAAGTGCTGACGGACCAGGGACCTGCCTTTGAAGCGGAGGTCTTCCAGGAATTCTGCAATCTGTATGGCTGCCGGAAGATAAGGACGACACCCTACCATCCTCAAACTAATGGACTTTGTGAGAAAATGAACCAGGTGGTAATGGATCTTTTAAAAACGTTGCCCCTGGAAGAACGCAGTCTGTGGCCTGAGAAGTTGCCCGATCTGGTGGACCTATACAACCACATCCCGGTAGGTTCCACCAACTGTACCCCGGCTTACCTAATGAGGGCAAGACCTGGTAAGTTACCTGTTGACCTGGAAATGGGAGTCCTGACACCCGAGGACACTTCACCAGAAACAGACTGGGACACGGAGAGGCAGCAGCAGTACCGGAGAGTACAGGAGAGCGTGGAGCGAAGTCTCTGTCAGGCTAGGGAAAGACAAGAGAAAACTTACAACCAGTATGCTCCCGCTGTTCCCCTGGTACCCGGAGAGCAGGTCTTGAAGAGGAAGAGACGGCTCCACAAGTTGGACGACCAGTGGGAAAAGGACCCGTACACCGTACTGCCCTCAAGCCACGAGAACCCGAAGGTTTGTACCATCAGTAAAGACGGAGGGGAAACCACAGCTATTGTATCCCGGGACCACCTGAAGAAGTGTCCCGAACAACTGAGGAACCCTGAAGAGGAACAAGAAGACCATCGACCCGTAGAGGAAAGGGAAGATATGGTTAGTACTGTGCTCGGGGACTTCCCTCGGTCTTGGACTCAAGTCAATGGTGCAGTTGTGGTACCCGTACTCACCTTCCTCCAACCAGCATCCCAAGCACCTACGGAGCAACAGGTAGAGCTGGAAGAACAGCCGGTCCAGGAGGCAGAAGACCCCACACCCGCAGACCAGGAGAATCAACCCTCTGCTTGCAGTGAGCCTGCCATATCCCTAGTGAGCCAAAGAGCCGGTAGACAGCTGCCCAGTTTACCCTTGACAGCTCCTACACCCTGTAGTTCAGGGCTAGGCAGTCAGCTCCGTAGGTCCACTAGAGGCCAGTTACCCGCACGGTGGAGGATTTGAAGTGTATAAATTGTTTTATTTATGTTTACCTGTGTATTGTTGCTTGTGTATAATTTTGTGTTTCTAGTTATTTGTAGGAGTCCTTGGTGGATTTACCGGGAATCCTTGTACATAGTTGGAGCGCAACCCAGGACGGACTAAAGACTGTTAAGGACTCGGGGTAGGACAAACCCCTACCTGGTTACGTCTCCCTGTTTTGGTGAAATGGACACCTTGCTTTTCTTCAAAGACTGCACCCGGTTACGGACATGCCGTAACCATCTTTATATGTTTTTCTTATTGTATTATTATTGTTTTTATCTTGTTATGTTTTTCTAAAATATGTTTAGTCCCGGAGTACTAAATTTCACTAGGGGGGAATGTGACACCCCAGGGGTCTGGTTGCCACAGTGATAGAGATGTTATGTCTGAGAGCAGGTGGGAGGTCCTTTGGTCAGGGATCCTGTGCATGCCACACCTCCTGCCCAGTCTTGGGAGGGGAAGAACTTCCCCTATATAAACCTGGGGCTGAAGCAGGGTTAGGAGTCAAGGAGAGTAGAGACAAGAGACAGTCATAGGAAGAAACAGCTGGAGCTCAGTGGGAGCAATACTACTACGAGTCAGGGGCTGGCAGCTGCAGAGCTCGCCCTGACTGAGAAGCTTTCTTACCGGACCCGGCGTCCGAGGCTGTGGGGACTAACTCTTACCCAGCAGCAGAAGCCGACCGGCAGGGGATTTCAGGTCCTCAGGCCCAGAAACCCGAAGGCACGGTCACACGTGTGGGACCAGCACCGCCATCGTGGAGCGGAAGCCAATAGAAGGCCCCGAGTCACCGGCCATACGGGTGAGCACCACACGGTACACTCAGGGACGTGGGCTACTTATATCCGCTTCTAGCAAGGTAGCCAGAAGAGTACAGTCAGTTTGGGAGGCCTACAACTCCGCCTGGCCAGGGGAGATCCCATCTGCTCAAGGACTGACCAGGCCCCGTTCGCTAGCAAGTACTCCGGGAGGGTCTATCGTTGTTACCAGTAAAGACCCTGAATTACACCGCACCGTCTCTGAGTGGTTCCTGCTACCCCCATCTTCCACGTCGGCTGCCCTGAGGCCATACCCCTCCCGTTGGGGGTTATACTATCACGCTGCACAATTCTACACCGGCCTCAGCGGTCTGCCCTGCAGCGGCAGCTCCATAGCTGCAAATCAACGGGTGGCGTAGTCGACACTCAAATAACATCTATCAAGACTGCCACACACTGAGTCTGACCCCCTGGGCACGGACCGGGTCCCCGCCACTCGGAGACTACAACCCTCATCTGATCCGGTTCCGGGTAAGCCCCTGTGCGCGAGACGCTACGCGACACAGCAGGCCCAGGGGCGCGTCAGTTACATGGCATTATTAGGATGCTCGTACTTACAGCTCACCAAATCGCAAATTGTTCAAATTCGCTGGGTCCAGCAAATTGAAAGGGAACCTGTCACGTCATTTCAAGTATCTACACTGTCCCCAGTGCGGTGTTAGTGATGGAATGGGCATCACTAACACATTATTTTCATTAAAAACGGGGCTGTAATGATGTTCAAAAAGCACTTTGTATTCTTATATCGTACCTGCTCATTTAGTCACAGGGGTGTGCTTCATTTTGTGTTCAGTCACAGGAGTCACCGGCACTCAATTTGACTGATTTCCCTGGTTGCGCCAACGTCAGTAGAATCCCGCGCTTGCGCAGCGTGCAGCCGGCCGCGCTTGCAGCGTCGATCGTGCAACTGCCCGCTTGACACTGCGCAAGTGCGGCTCCAAGCGCCACACTGAGCACAAAATGAAGCACACCCCTATGATCAAACGAGCAGGTACGATATAACTAAATAAAGTGCTTTTTGCACATGATTAGACCGCTGTTTTTAATGAAAATAACGTGTTAGTGATGTACATTACATCACTAACAATGCACTGGGGACAGTTTAGATGCTTGAAATGACGTGACAGGTTCCCTTTACCAACATTTGAAACAAATTCAATTAGCTCATCTCTAATATACATGATATTATGCTTCGTTTACGCCGCACTGCTCTTACCATGACCACTGTGTAACGCAACTCTAGGGAAAAATGGTGTTCTGATCAAAAGCCACGACATCCAGCCCAGGACACTGCAGTAAGAATTCCCAGTATCCAGTGCCCTGGACAAACAGCCGACAAAGGAGGAATAAGCAAAGCGCTGCAAGGAGTGCGGTCAACGCTCATCACACATGTAATTGTGTTCACCAGCAGGTCGGGAGGGCTCTTTATTCTCTCACTGTAGGGGAATATTTGGTGTAAATCATTATTCCACCACTAGCAGACACTTACCTTATGAAGGCAGATTAGGACAAGTGTTATATATGTAAGCCTGTATTACAGATGCAAGTCCCAGCCCGACCACGGGATCTATGAAGCTGCGAGTTTGGGACCTTGGAGCTGCGGTTTGGCCAGAACTTGTATCTGTAAGAAGCCTCATACACAATAGACGGCAGTCAGCCGAACAATGATTTGGCCAATTGTGAACTTAGGTCAGGTGGCTGGGCACTGCAAACATAAGGCTGGGGCCGCAAGGAAAGTTGTGTCAGGGAACCAAAAATATTTACCGTAGTTTTCGGACTATAAGACGCACTTTTTTCAGCTGAAATTTTGGAGGAAAATGGGGGGGTGCATCTTATAGTCCGAATGTTGGGGCGGGGTGTATATTTATGTGTGGTGTGGGGGGAGCAGTATCTGTGGAGGAGCGGGGCACAGGAGGCAGCAGCCGCCCACTGTCCCCGCTGCTAAAGAAAATGAATATTCACTGCCCATAGGGCGTGGGTAGCACTGAATATTCATGCTCCTTAATAGCGGTATACAGTGTAGCCGCACTGCGGCTGCTGCCAGCTATCTCCTGTGCACGCTGTTAAAAGGCATGAATATTCAACCTCTCTCCACGCTCATGGGCGTGGGGAAGGGGTGAATATTCATGCCCTTTAATGAGCGGGCACAGGAGATAGCCGGCGGCAGCAGCCGCAGCGCGGCTACACTGTGTGCCAGCTATGAAGGAGCATGAAGTCACTGCTTCCCGCGCACAGAGTGCTGGCGTGGGGAGCAGTGACTTCTGGCAGCTGATCTCTCCTTGTGAGCAGCGCATGGCAGTGACGTCATGCGCGGCTCACATGGAGAGATCAGTGCAGGCAGACCGGACGCAGCGCTGGAGGAGAGAAGAAAGGTGAGTAACAGTGTTTATTTATTTTTAATGTGCAGCATGATGGGGATTATGGGTGCCACGCATACCAGGACAGGGATTAGGGGTGCCATGCATACCAGAATGGAGGGGTTCCATGCATACCAGAATGGAGGGGTTCCATGCATACCAGAATGGAGGGATGCCAGGCATACAAGGATGGGGACCACGTATAAAAGGAAGGGGGGCGGCATATATACCAGGGATATTGTCAGAATTGGGGGACATTACCCCTATACCAGTGTCAGAAGACCCCCTACCCATTAAAAGTGCATCATGACCACATTTTTTGCTTACATTTTTATTTTTCTCCTCTAAAATCTAGGTGCGTCTTATGGTCCGGTGCGTCTTATAGTCCGAAAAAAATACGGTAATTATATTTTGCAGAAGCACAACTATTTTAAAGCTGTGATTTTACTGTAAAAAAAACAAAAAAAAAACTCAGCCAAATCTAAGTTGCATGTTATGTGCAATCAACTCTATTGTAAGTCACATTTGCAACCGCGTGTAATTGTCAGTCGTAGTGAGACACCATAGGAAATCAGATACAATTTAATGCAACAAGTGCAATCCTGATATTGCTGTGGAGCGTAAGGCCAGGATTACACAGCGACATGTCACAGACATTGAGATCGCTGGGTCACATTGCAACATCGCACTTAATCAACTATGGTGTCGGAATGAGACATAAAGCTGAAAAATAGCTGAAATAATGGATCAGGGCCTATGGCCATGGAGACATCAAACTGACACATTGCAGCACAGGCTGTAATGATTTCCTATGGTGTAATGTTGCGATCTGTCTACAACTTAGCTGTTTTTACTTCCAGAAAAATTACAGCTCTAAAATAATGGCAGACAAGTGATGTTCGGATGTTGTTGACGCACAACTATTCTCAGAATTGCTGGTATGCGACACGTCAAAATGTAAGAAGGAGCAAGGGCAAAAGTGGGCGCGCGGGGGAGGGGGGACGCGGACCATGGTGAGGGGCGGGGGACACAGGCGCGGGGCAGGGGGGGGTGGCGCAGGTCGGGGGGGGTGGGGGATGCGCAGGCCAGGAAAGAGGAAACGCGGGAGCAGGGCGCGTGGGGATGTGACGCGGGGCAGAGGGGGGGGGGCAATGCGGACGCAGGGTGACGCGGGAGGTGATGTCGGTGCAAGGCGGGGGGGCATCACAAGGGTAAGGAAGGAGGTGACGCGGGCGCTGGGCAGGAGGTGACGCGGGCACAGGGTGATGTGGGCACAGGGCAGAAGCGGGGGGAGACACGGGCGCGGAGCATAGGGCGGGGAAGACACGGGCGCAGGGCAGAAGCGGGCACGAGGAGACGTGGGGCAGGGGGGACACGCAGGCGCGCAGCAGGAAGGGTGAGACGCGGGCGCATGCAAGGCGGGGGGGTGTCACGGGGTCGAGGCAGGAGGTGACATGGGCGCTGGGCAGGGGGGGGTGACACGGGCGAAGGACAGGCGTTAATGCGGGGTGCAGGGCAGGAGGGGCAACGAGGGCGCAGGGCAGGGAATGATGCAGGCGCTGGGCCAGGTGAGTAAAGCGGGCAGGGGGTGATGCGGGCAGAGTGATGTGGGCGCTGGGCAGGGGGTAATGTGGGCGCAGGGCAGGCGGTGACGAGGGCAGGTGGAGATGTGGGCGCGGGGCAGGCGGTGATGTGGGTGCAGGGCAGGCGGTGATGAGGGCAGAGGGTGATGTGGGCACAGGGCAGCGGGTGATGTGGGCGCACGGTGATGTGGGCGCAGGGTGATGCGGGGTGCAGGGCAGGCGGTGACGAGGGCAGAGGGTGATGTGGGCGCTGGGCAGCGGGTGATGTGGGCACATAGTGATGTGGGTGCAGGACAGGCGGTGAGGAGGGCAGGGGGAGATGCGGGCGCAGGGTGATGTGGGTGCAGGGCAGAGGATGATGTGGGCGCTGGGCAGGCGGTGACGAGGGCAGAGGGTGATGTGGGCGCAGGGTGATGTGGGCGCTGGGCAGGGGATGATGCGGGCACGGGGCACTCACAGCTCCGGCTGACACCAGTGGTAAGTTCAGGGCACACAGCAGCTCCAGCACCTGCGGGCTGGGCACAGAGAAGGAGAAGAGGATCTGCAGGCGCTGGCAGCTGCAGCCGTCCTCCAGGCTCCGGAGCAGGTGCAGCAGCTCCTTCCTGCGGTGCGGGGACGTCTCCGGGTCACAGAACCTGTGCACGTCTGCAGGCAGCTGCTGCATCTTCCACACGTGCAGCTGGTGATCCAGGTTCTGTCCCTTGTGCCTCCTCTGCTCCATCGTGTCCCACTGCAGCTCGGGCGACACTGCCGCAGCCATACCAGAGCCGCCCGCCCTGCGACTGGGAGAGATCGGCGCAAATTCAAAGTGGCGCCTCTCACTGACAGCAGAGGAAGAGGAAGACGAGCGAGAGGCCGGGACAGCAGGCGGCCTGTGCTCCACTGCCACCTGCTGGACGTCGCGGGAACTGCATGGTGGACATTGTGACTCGTACTTGTATCACAGGGAGCAACAGTGACAGGTCTTACAAGTCAGGAAGGAGTTAATTCCCACCCGTGACTGCACTGCAAAAATGGCTGTGGACCATCTAGGTTTTTTTTTTATATATCTGCCTTTTATTAAACCTTACTTTCCAACACTGGCAGTGACTCAAAGTAAAAAATGGGTCTATCCTCCGCGATTTCAGGGTGCAAGCCGCCCAGAAATCAATTCCATAAGTGACGTGTAGTAAACAAGGGGTTAAACTAATGCTATAGAAATGATGTAATAAAATAACGATTGGCTGCATTTTTCATGAATTTGGGAGCGGTAAACGCACCGTGTCTGTGTGCAAACCTGTGTGAACAGACCCTTAGACAGTTTCATCATGTGAGATGCAAGTTGTTCCTTTAAAGGGGATGTTCTCCACTGGGGACAATTTCTTTTCATTTAAATGCATGTATTTGAGGCTAAAAATAATTTTTGCAGTTGAGTTTCATTAAAAATGTTGTACATTTTGACTTTTACAGTCTTTGTGTTTCCCTGGGCACAGTGGCATAGCTACAGGGGGGCAGAGGCAGGCGGGGGCCCACCTGGAGCAATCGCCACACTTAACTGTATCAACCCGCACAGCAATGGTCTCCCGACTCTACCGCTCTCTATCCTGTAGTCCACGGGTCGCTCTAGGCTTGCAGTCTACAGAACAGCAGGTGCATGCACAGAGACGTCAGAGGCCTGGCGTGATCACATCACCACGTCACACCATTGCGCCGAGACACGTTAAGTGATTATATAGCATTTAATTTATGACTCAATACTTGTAGGGGGCCATAATACTGGCGGGGTCATCCTACTGTGTGGGAGGCTATGGGGACATCATATTATGGGTAGGGGACTATGCAGGTATCATTCTGTGTGTGAGGACATCATACTGTGTGGGGGCCATCAGGGCCACCATCAGGGCATTACTGCCCTTACTGGGGTATGGGGCGCAGTGAGCAGTGGGTGGCCAGTTCCGGGCCCTATCTGTTCACCGGGCCCCAGTGGCACAATCCTGCCTCCTCAGTAACTGGATGCACGTTCAGTTAATATCTGCTGGCATGCGGGAAGCTGCACGGCAATAGTTAAAAGCTGCTAGCCAATAATAGGCCGGCAGCTGACGTCATTGTCATGCACCGACACATCCACTCCTCAAATGTATGAGGGAGAGCCGGGCGCCGCTGTACCGCCACCAGGTAAGGAGAAACTTCTTTTTTTTTACTTTTTTTTTTAAACTGAAAGTGGCAAGCCGCAATATGGGGACAGATGGGGCAGGATCATGCGAAACAAAACATAGGGATGGGGTCTATCCAAAAATGAGAAGAGACCCTGAATTTATTTCTTAAGCTTAGGCTTTCACATTACAAATTGCCCATAGAACGCAGGGCCGTATTTGGCATTCATGCTGCCCTAGGCACTTTAAGTGGTCATGCCCCCTTCTTGTAAGTCAGAATAAAAGTGCCCATACCGCTTAGTTGGTTGTTAAGGCCCCTATATACATTTGACTATTGTCGATTGAATCCGCCGATATTGATGGATTCGGTGATAGTCTAATGTGTATGGGACACCTGATAAATATTATCTGGAAAGATAACGGTCCAAGATGTCCAATTTCGGACTGTAGATACTTTTGTTCCTTTAAGAGATGTCTTATACAGAACACAGTGGCTCCTGTGTATGGGAGAGTCAGCTGTCAAAAATGTATTGGGATCTTTAGTCACACACTTGTTTTGCTAACTCATATGGCCTCTTACAGATATTTCTAGTTCCAATTTTTATGTTGTACATGTGTGCAACACTAACACTTGACCCTATAATGATATATTTTCATGTTTAACAAATTAAGGATTACTACATCTACATTACTATATCACCAGACCCATCATCAGAACATGAATACAGCAACAGAATCATCATCTGTGCATTAGTACATTAATACAGCACAAGAACCATCATCAGTACATGAATGCACTACCAGAACCATCACCAGAATCACCATCAGTATATGAATACATCACAAGAACCACCATCATTACATTAATATGGTAGCATAGCTGTCATCAGTATATGAATACAGCACCAGAACCATCATCAGTACTTGAATACAGCAACAATATACAATACAGCAGCAATATCATGCGATATACAATGCTATATATAAATGCTATTGCAAGACATGAACCTGCAACTCCCTGTATGACCTTAAAGAAGCACTCTCATTAAAAAATGTTATGGCCTAAACCTGTGTGAATGTATATGTAGTGCAGTGTAGGTATATTACTATACTTACTGATTGCTGTCTTCTCTGGTGTCCAGCGCCACTCTGGTCCTCTTCAGAAATATGCAACAAGGAGTTCTGACAGTCTAGGTCACGGAAGTAAAGAACTGGAAGTGACTTTTCCAATGCAAGTCTATGGAGTGAGAGAACGAGGCTTTTACAGTGTAAGCCTATGGTGCATCAAAGCGAAGCTCCATAGACTTACATCGTAATAGCGACCTCCTGCTCACGCATAGAACCCTGTATGATCCGGAGAGTTGGAACTTCAGTCGGGTGACTCAGAAGAGGACGGGAATAGTGCTGGTCACCGGAGACGACAGCGATCGGTGAGTATATTAAAACACCTACACTTCACTACATAAACATTCACATAGCATTAGTCCCTAAAATTTTAATGGGAGTGCCCCTTTAACAATGGGAAGGAGATGATGGGAGTTGTTACCAGCCATAATCAAACTGCTGACCACACAGAAACCTCAGTACTGATTAGACACAGGCAGTAGCACCTATAAACAATTAAACAGCAACTTAACTTTTGGTAGATATTTTATATACTTTAGGCCATTTAATTCTTAGCAGAGCGGTGGTCTCTGGGTCTCTGGGTTCTGTGACCTCCACAGATAACACAAAAGACCTCTTAAAAGTGGAGATAGGAGCCTATGACTTTCTACTACATCTGTACTTTGTTGTGTGCTCTCCTGTCTCCTAAGCTGCACACTTCTAAGCGGTATTTTGAGTGATCAGTGGGGGTCTCAAGAAGTGGTTTCCCACTGATCTGCTCAGAACTAAAGGAACTAAAGCATATTAAAAAAAAATCTTCCAAAAGTTTAGTTACTCTTTATGTTCACACGTTGAGTATTTTACATCATCATTTGTAAGCCAAAATCAGGACTGGAACAATTAGAGGAAAAGTATAATAGAAACACGTCACCATTTCTGCATTTTTCACCCACTCCTTGTTTTGGCTTACAAATACTGATGTAAAATACTGACCAAATACTCAACGTGTGAACATGGCCTAAGATGTATTTATACTGGTGCCATTAATCAGGAACTATTAATACTGCCCCCATACCAGTGGCGTACTGCCAATGGCGACAGGCCACGCGACAGCTATGGGGCCCGTGAGCCGGGGGGGGTCCCGGTGTCAGCGCCTGCACCGTATTCCCCCTGCATCAGGCCCCCGCCGTTCCTGCATCGGGCCTCCACATCGACTGACCCCCACTCTGCATCGGGCCCCCCCTTCTCTGGTCAGTCAGATGCCGATACAGTTGAAAGCAATGAAGGAGGAGGCAGCGTCATGTGACACTCCCTTTCCCATTGTGGCGCCCCTGAGGGTTCAGTTGCCACAGAGGTACTGCACCTCACCCAGAGGTGTGGTGTCTCCTTCTCTCAGGTAAGGAGGGAGTGCTGCCTGGAACCCCAACACCCACATTCAACACTACACTGCTCCAGGCCGGCTGGAAGGGCAAGATCCACTGTGTCTCCTGCTGAGCCCTGTCCCTGGATGGAGTGGGGGGAACCAAAGAGAGGGGGAGCCAGTAGTGGGTGTGGGTGGAGGACGTAGGGTAGGGGAGCACCATTGTAGGAGGTATTTAAAGGGAAGCCATCTTAGGGTGGCAAGTCAGTGAGTGAGGACAGTCAGTGAGTAGGAGGGGAGCAGAGTCTCTTCAGGAGCTCTGCTCCACAAGTGGGGCCTAGTAACAGAGGCCCAGGAGGGGAGCAGAGGAGAAAGGCTCAGTTTTACAGAAGGGATCCCAGGGGGTACGGTGAGTGCAGGATGGCACCCGTACGCAGTCTCACCCTAGTCACCGTGAAGGGCATCAAGCAGGTCCGGGAACTCCAGGTTGCCCAGAGGGACTTCAGAGCACCCGATCAGGACTGTGTGTGGGAAGGGCAGGAGGGAGAAGACCCAGCGTGAGAAGTCGGTCTAGTAGGAACATAAAGAAAGTGGGGTTCCGTCAAGCGCTCCTGATATATTTGAGAAAGTGCTGAACCCCTGGTCTGGTGAACGCAGAGCGACGCGGAGACTGACACCCGTACAGTGTACCTGAGAACCTTGAACAAAAACTGTGAGTAAAACTCGGATGACAGCACTGCACTGCCTCTGTCAGTTATTTGCTCTGCGCCATCTCTCCTGTACCACAAGTCCCAGCCTCACCACCATCTGCACCTACACTGCCCCGGGGGCCTGCTCCGCCTGTGGGGAGCAGGAACATCCCAGCTGCCATCCCATCACCCCCGGAGGTCTGCAGCAGTGCCGGTAACCATTGCCGGAAACCACAGGTGGCGTCACGAGACAAACTGTACACTAAAACCCCTTTTTAAAGAGAGACCCAGAGTACGGGCCCAGGAGCCGACTGCCGTGACCTCCTGAACAAGGTAAAAGGCCGGGGTACCGAGTCCCCTATATTCCCCCTGGGTGACACACCATCCTTCCTCCTGTGCATCTGACGCAGCGGTGTGATGATGCGCCACGCTGTGTCAGACAGTGGAGCTGGCAGCTGCTGAGGTGATGAGAGGAGACGCGCTGCAGAGACTGGAGCGCCGGGGGAGTGAGGAGCGGTAAGTATTTTTTTTTTAAATCAGTTAGTACTGATAATACTGGATGACTGGGGGCTGCATTTTACCCTATTAGGGGGGCTGCATTTTACCCTATGGGGGAGCTGCATTTTAACCCTTGGGGGGGGCTGCATTTTACCTTATTGGAGGGCTACATTTTACTCTATTGGGGGGGCTACATTTAACTTATGGTGCGGATGCAATTACCTTATGGGGGCCACATTTTTACCCTATGGTGGGGGCTGCATTTTTACCCTATTGGGGGAGCTACATTTTACCCTATGGTGAGGCTGCAATTACCCTATGGGTGGCTGCATTTTACCCTATGTTGGGGGGCTGTATTCTATTCTTTGGTGGGGGCTGCATTTTACCCTGTGAGGGGCTGCATTATACTGCGTGGGGGACCATGGGGGGTACATTACACTGCGTGCAGGACCATGGGGAGTGCATTATACTGTGTGCAGGACCATGGGGAGTGCACTATACTGTGTGGAGAGCCATGGGGAGTGTCTTATACTGTGTGGAGGACCATGGGGAGTGCATTATACTGTGTGGAGGACCATGGCGAGTGCAATATACAGTGTGGAGAACCATGGTGAGTGCATTATACTGTGTGCAGGACCATGGGGAGTGCGCTATACTGTATGGAGGTCCATGGGGAGTGTCTTATACTGTGTGGTGGACCATGAGGAGTCCATTATACTATGTGGAGGTCCATGGGGAGTGTCTTATACTGTGTGGAGGACCATGGGGAGTGTCTTATACTGTGTGGAGGACCATGGGGAGTGTCTTATACTGTGTGGAGGACCATGGGGAGTGTCATATACTGTGTGGAGGACCATGGGGAGTGTCTTATACTATGTGGAGGACCATGGGGAGTGTCTTATACTGTGTGGAGGACCATGGAGAGTGTCTTATACTGTGTGGAGGACCAAGTGGAGTGTCTTATACTGTGTGGAGGACCATGGCGAGTGTCTTAAACTGTATGGAGGACCATGGGGAGTGTCTTATACTGTATGGAGGACCATGGCGAGTGCATTATACTGTGTGGAGGACCATGGCGAGTGCATTATACTCTGTGGAGTGTGAAGGTTTGTGTGGGGGCCATTATACTGTATGTAGGCCCATTATACTGAATAGAGAGCTGTGTGGGGGTCACAGTTGGGGGATCATACTGTGTTGGGGTCACCATAATTTTCTGGGGGAGTTGAGGTGGGGTACAGTAGGGTCATCATACTGTGCATGTGGAGGGTAATGTGGAGGAATTCACCATGGGGGTATCATACTGTGTCTGGGGGGCACTTTTGTTGGCATATTTTATGGGCAATGAAAGAGGAATCTAGGACTTCAGCAGGAGGAAAATTACTATGTAAAGGCTGGAAAGTTGTGAGATCTGCTCTTCTGTAAACTCAACAATTATTTACCTATTATTTTTTGGGGGGCCCAATTAGAGCTTCTGCTATGGGGCCCCATGATTCCTATGTACGCCCCTGCCCCATACTATTCCCAGATTTGAATAAGTAACTGGTGTTTTTAGGGGGTTTAATGACTTTGAGACACTGATCTCACACCACCATTACACAGATAGTGTTGCCCCAAATCAAATTCCGATCATTTCAGCATTGCTCAAATGGTTTCTGAGTATCAGAACTGGTATCAAAATGGGCAAATAGCCAATTCTCCTAGATTTGAATAAGTAACTGGTGGTTTCAAAGGGTTAAATGACCTTGGGCCACTGGTCTTACAGCACCAGCACAAAACAGGAAGATCCACATCAAAATCAGTTTTTCCCAGGCTGACGGAGTGGCTACTGGTTACTGATCAAATAAACTGGCATCAAAGTGAGCAAATTACAACTTTGTACTGATTTGAATAAGTTACTGGTTTGTTTTAAGGGTAAAAGGGCTTGTCCGATCTTAAAGGGGTATTCCCATCTCCAAGATCCTATCTCAATATGTAGTACTGTATTTTTCAGACTATAAGACACACTTTTTTCCTCCAAAATTTTGGTGTAAAGTGGGGGATGCGTCTTAGGCTAAGTGCCCACGATGCAAAAATGCTCCGGATTTTTCCTGAGCGTTTCTGCATCTCCCTGGCAGAAAAACGCATGCGGATTGTACATGCATTTTTCCTGCCAGGGACAAGCGTATGTATGGCGCCCCTGAGGGTTCGGTCGCCGCAGAGGTACTGCATCTCACCCAGAGGTGTGATATCTCACTCTCAGGTAAGGAAGGAGTACAGTTCAGGACCCTAACACCTGCATCCAACACACACCACTCCAAGCCAGCAGGAGGGGCAAGATGCCTCCCACGTACTTGCTGAGCCCCTTTCCTGGCTGGAGTGGGGGGAACCTAGCTGGTAAGAGGAACTAACTCGCCCCCTGGGCCGAGGGATGCTCGGAGCCAGGCAACAGGAGACGATGGGGGTAGTGGTGGCAACCCGGTTCCGTGGCTCAGGGTGGTCAGACCAATGGCAGTCTGCTATGTGCTGTTCATGTTGTCCGACTACGCCACCCGTGGATTGCGGTTATTATGAACCGCCGCTGCAAGGTAATCCCCTGAGGCTGATGGTGTACGCAGCTGAGGTTGTTTAACTCCCCATGGGAAGAGTGTAGCCCCAGGGTTGTGCAATGGATGATGGGGGTGATGGTGCAGGGAGTCCCAGTACCGGTAGTGCTGGAGAAGCGAGAAAGTACACAGACAACGTACTGCAATCCAATGTCTTTTACTCACAGTTCATGTGCTCCGGGTCACTTCTGTACAGGTAGTGACCGCCCGAGCCGTGCTGCGTCCACCAGGTGTGGGGCTCGGTCAACTCCCAGGCAGTTCAGAAGTCTGGCTCAGGACCCCCTTTTGTCTTTTCTCTGGCCTGCCTCACCAGTGACCCACTTTTGTCCAGCTGCCGCGGATCTGCGCGGGTAAACGTGGGCCCCGTTCCCCGCTGTCCTATATGGTGCCTTCCTAGCAGGTTTGATGAGGTGTCGCACCAATAAATGATCACGACCTCCGGTCTTTGGCTGAGGTTAGTTTCTCCTCCACCAACTTGGGATCCGGTACCCTTAATCTGCCTGACCCTTCACCCGGTATTCTCATGGGTTCTTAGGGTTACTTCCACCTTCTTGTTCCTGAGCCCTTCTGTTTCTCTCTCTCTTCTCCTTCTTTCCTGTTCCTTCTTCTCCTGTTCCTTCTTCTCCTGTTCCTTCTCGGCCTCTTCTCTAGGCCCACGTCTGAGCGGAGCTCCTACAGAGCCTCCACTCCCTGTCTTCTCCTCTGACTGAACAGACTGACCCTGATCTAAGATGGTGCCCGCCTTATATACCTCCCTCTAAAGCATGAGCCCAGGTGACCAGCAACCAATGGGCTCCTACCTACGCTCAGGAACCGTCCCCTCCTGCTCCTACATCACTGGGTTTTCCTCCCACCTCCCCACTCCAGCCAGGGACATGGTCTGTCGTGCCTGCATTACTGTCTAATGGGAGCACCGTTGAACTGTCCCTCGGAAATGGGGTGTGTGTGCTGTATGCAGCTACCTGAGCCCTCGTCCATACTCCATCCTTACCCGGGAGTGGAATATCACACCTCTGGCAGAGGTGCAATACCCCTGTAGCGGCCGAACCCTCGGGGCGCTACAGAACCACATAGTGGGTGTGGGTGGAGGAAGTAGTTAAGGGGAGCACATAGAAGGGAGATATAAAATGGGAAGGCATCTTAGGGAGTTCAGATTAGTCAGAGGAAGAAAGTGAAAGGAGCAGAGGCTCTGCAGGAGCTCTGCTCCAGAGGCGGGCCTAGCCAGTAAGGCCCAAGTCTGAGAGGAAGGAGAGAAGAGAGGAGAGGGAGCAGAGAGGCTCCAGGAACAGAAGAAAGGACCCTAGGGGTATGGGCCGTGCAGAAGGCCACCCATACTCCCGCATCTGCCTGGTGGTGGAAGGGTCAGGCCATCTAAGGGGAACCGGTCCCTCAACTAGTAGAAGATTGCAAGTCTCAGCTAGAAACCGGAGGCTGCAGTACTTTATGTCCTGTAGCCACAAGTCCACACCAGTCTCACCGAGAAGGTAGCCATATAGGATCCAGGGGACGGAACAGACATCGCCCGCCAAGGTCCGCGGGTACCGGATTGGAGATACTAGGTGTGAGGTGCAGGGAAAAGGCCAGGTGGAGGACACAGAAGGGGGTCCTGCTAAGTACTCCGGAGCTATCTGGGGGTGGACTGAACCCCTCACTGAGTAAGCACAGCACGACGAGGGAGATTACTTTGGCGGCTGTAATCTGGATTGCAATAACTGTAAGTAAAGACCCTGGGACTGCACTTCCTTGTCTCTGTATTTCTTGCTGCGCCATCAACCCCTGCACTATAACGCCCAGCACAACCTGCAACATCATCTACACTGCCCTGGAGCTAGCTCTTCCTGTGGAGAGCCACACCATCCCTGCTGCAGTAACATCAGCTTCAGAGGACTGCTCCGCAGCGGCGGCTCCATTTAATCGCATTCCACAGGTGGCGTCACGAACTCTATAAAAACTCTATAAATCCCCTATACATAACCCCTTTTATTGACCGCCCTGGGTCACGGACCGGGTCACCGCCACTGTGACATTCCCCAGCATCCATCGGCCCGGCACCGGGTACCCAACGGCCCAGGGGGCGCGTCATGTTTGGCATCACGAACAGGATATGAAACCCACCCGTTATCACCGGGTATTGTGCGCCTAAAGACTGTGTTTTCTGCTGAATGTGGCACCCGCCCCTGAAAAACGAGCGCCATTATGTGCGAGCCAAACAACAACGGGAGATCGCCTCCCATCGTGGGCCGGGTCCCGGAATGACGCCAAAAGCGCGGCCCACCCACTGCAACTGTGGCCATAACCCTGGACCTGTCCATCGGTGTGGAGGATGTGCCCCCAGATGTGACCGACAGCAAGCAGACATGGGACCGCCCCAGAAAGGGGAGAGGGAAGAATAAAACTGGGAGACGTTGTGTGGTCTGGATCCATCCAGACAGATCACACCCGGCAGGTAACATGGAAGGAAGAGAGACCGGAATCCCTGCCAGCGGCCTGTTACCAGCGGAGGCGCCCCTCACCCTGGAGGAGTTCGTTGCCAGGCTGTCCCGGGAGGATTCAGAGTTCCTCTACGCCGGGATGGAGGACCTAAACCGGAAAATGGAGAGGGCCCAGCAAGAGGCCATCACCAGCTGGAAAAAGGAGATGGTGAAGAAGATGGCAAGCCGGCAGCAGACGACGCTGCCAAGCAATGGCAGCGCCCCAGCCTTGGCGGATCCGGACCAGCGCCAGGAAGCAGAGTGCAGCGCAAGAGCAGCTGCGGGAGCAGGTAAGAGCAGTCTCCCTGTCCCGGGCGCTAGAGCCGCTGACCTGCTCCTGGGCCCCCTGGTGGAACCGCCGATCCCGGGCGCTACTGACACCGGCCCGCTCCTGACACCCCAGCAAGGCCCTCTGCCCCCGGGCCCGGAAGACGCGGGCCAATTCCGGATCCTCCTCCCAGGACATCTGCCCCCGGGCGCGCCCGCCCTAGACGTCCTTCAGATCCCGGAACCATGAGCTCTGGGCACCAGCAACACTGGCCCGCTCCTGGGCCCCTTGCAGGAACCGACACTCGAATGGGTGTGCAAACGCCGTCCCTGGGATTGGTCGGCGACCTGCCAGCTCCCCTGCCCCCTGCCGAGGTGAGGAAGATCAGTTCGAGTGGGACAACGCCGGGGGAGATCTCATGGGGTTTCCCCAAGAAACAAAAGCAGAGGCGGCCCGCAGGAAAGAGCACTGCAGGAGGGAGCTGGAGCAGCTCGAGAGGGAGCGACACATCCGGCGGGTGCATTGGGAGAAGCAGGAAGCCCGCAACATGGAGGAGAAGGCCCAGGCCCGCAGAAACAGTAGGGCAGCATCAGGTCCCCGTGCCGAGGGGACCATAGTAAAGTTCAACCTGGAAGGAGGTTGGGGCTTCATCCAGGACCCGCAGTCCGATACCGACCTCTTTGTGAACCGAAGGGACGTGGAGTCCCACCTAAAAGAAGGTCACCTGGACCGGAACCTGTATCCGGGTGATTATGTCACCTACACAAGACACAGAAGTGAAAGGGGCTGGTATGTCCTGAATGTCCACCGGGTGGGGAAAGGGAGCAGTTCCTCACCCTACAGCGCTGAAGATCCGGCTGGGCCAGCCTACAGTGGACAAGAGCTTCCCCGGAGGGAACATGGAACTTTGGACTGTATATAGTTGCCCGGAAGGGTATAGCAGGAATGCTGCAAGTTTGAAAAGTTAAGAGAGTGTGTTACCCAGTTACCCGGAAAGGGTACAAAAATTGTCAGGTTATGGACGGTGAATAAAGAAAGAACTGTCCCTTGTAAATAGTTGCACTTCTTAAAGTGCCCCTTATTGGTTTTATATCTGTACAACAAATGACCTCAGAACAAAAACCCGCTTGGCGTGGCCGAAGACGTGGTCCAACACCTGGATCATCTATGCCCTGCAGCCACGCCCAGGGCCTACGTTGAGGGTTTTCGAACGGGTCCCTCATGTTCGTGTTTGCTAGTTTGCACCTTCCTGAAGAATGGACACCTGGTTGCAGATCATGCTGTAACCTGTTGAAAAATGTTTAATGAGAAAAATGTTTTACATGTGTAAAGAGAGATGTTCTTTAAAAAGTTTTATAATGTTTTTGGTAAGGAAACGTAACCAGTAACGTTAAAGAAAAAGAGCCTCTCATAAAGGGAAGAGATGTTATGTTGGTATTCTTCTATGCGAATGCATTCAAAAATTTTGCATGTCTTTAAAATAATTTGTCTTTTACTCTGTTCCAGCCAGCAGACGTGCTGTGTTTTACCAGGTGGGTATGTGGCGCCCCTGAGAGTTCGGTCGCCACAGAGGTACTGTATCTCACCCAGAGGTGTGGTATCTCACTCTCAGGTAAGGAAGGAGTACAGTTCAGGACCCTAACACCTGCATCCAACACACACCACTCCAAGCCAGCAGGAGGAGCAAGATGCCTACCACGTACTTGCTGAGCCCCTTTCCTGGCTGGAGTGGGGGGAACCTAGCTGGTAAGGGGAACCACATAGTGGGTGTGGGTGGAGGAAGTAGTTAAGGGGAGCACATAGAAGGCAGATATAAAATGGGAAGCCATCTTAGGGAGTTCAGATTAGTCAGAGGAAGAAAGTGAAAGGAGCAGAGGCTCTGCAGGAGCTCTGCTCCAGAGGCGGGCCTAGCCAGTAAGGCCCAAGTCTGAGAGGAAGGAGAGAAGAGAGGAGAGGTGTAGCATCGGCGTCTCTGCCCCCTGCTAGGCAGAGACGCCGTGCCTCTCACCTTCCCGCTCCTGGCACGACGTCCTCCAGCGCTCCTCTCCCCGCTGCTGCCGGCGCGCGCTCTTTCCCCAGCACTGTGCTTAGGGCGCGCGCGCTCTCCCCCTCTCTTAAAGGGACCGCGCGTGCCGTCCTAAGGAGTCCCCGGCAAATAGCCGGAGGACCTCCCATATATAAGGCACATCCTCCAAAATGGAGGTGCCCGAGCAAAGTTGTTGCAAAGCATACTCACCTCTGCTTCAGCCCTCAGGTCCCGTTGCCAGCCTGACTACCAGTCCTGTCTGCCAGCTTGTCTTCTCTCTAGCCCGACAGTCTGTCTCCAATCTTCCGCCAGTCTGTCTATGGGCGAGTCCACCTGCATACCAGGAAGAACCTGCCAGTTACCTGCCTGCTACCTGCCATACCTGTTAGCCCGCTCACCTGGGAGCGCACGTCTGCTACTTGCCTGCTGGCCTACCTGGAGGCTCTGCCGTCACATGCTGTGACCTCCTGCCTGCTAGCCAAGAGACTTCTACCTGTTCTGCCGTCACATGCTGTGACCACCTGCCTGCTAGCCAAGAGACTTCTACCTGTTCTGCCGTCACATGCCGTGACCACCTGCTTGCTAGCCAAGAGACTTCTACCTGCTCTGCCGTCACTTGCGGTGACCACCTGCCTGCTAACCAAGAGACTTCTACCTGCTCTGCCGTCACATGCCGTGACCACCTGCCTGCTAGCCAAGAGACTTCTACCTGCTCTGCCGTCACTTGCTGTTACCACCTGCCTGCTAGTCTAGAGACTTCTTCCGTCACGTACCGTGACCACCCGTCAGCTAACCCAGAGACTGCTGCCTGCCTGTTGTGTCCACCCGCTATACCGGTCAGTCCCAGCTATCTGACCCGTGGGAGCCACCTGCTCTTTTACAAGGTCGTCCCCAGAGTAGCACCTGCCCCTCTGGCTCCCTCCTTGTTCCAAGGCACAGAGGTTCCACCACCCGTAACAAGAGGGAGCAGAGAGGCTCCAGGAACAGAAGAAAGGACCCTAGGGATACGGGCCGTACAGAAGGCCACCCGTATGCCCGCATCTGCCCGGTGGTGGAGGGGTCAGGCCATCTAAGGGGAACCGGTCCCTCAACTAGTAGAAGATTGCAAGTCTCAGCTAGAAACCGGAGGCTGCAGTACTTTATGTCCTGTAGCCACAAGTCCACGCCAGTCTCACCGAGAAGGTAGCCTTATAGGACCCAGGGGACGGAACAGACGTCGCCCGCCAAGGCCCGCGAGTACTGGATTGGAGATACTAGGTGTGAGGTGCAGGGAAAAGGCCAGGTGGAGGACACAGAAGGGGGTCCTGCTAAGTACTCCAGAGCTATCTGGGGGTGGACTGAACCCCTCACTGAGTAAGCACAGCACGACGAGATTACTTTGGCGCCTGTAATCTGGACTGCAATAACTGTGAGTAAAGACCCTGGGACTGCACTTCCTTGTCTCTGTGTTTCTTGCTGCGCCATCAACCCCTGCACTATAACGCCCAGCACAACCTGCAACATCATCTACACTGCCCTGGAGCTAGCTCTTCCTGTGGAGAGCCACACCATCCCAGCTGCAGTAACATCAGCTTCAGAGGACTGCTCCGCAGCGGCGGCTCCCTTTAGCTGCATTCCACAGGTGGCGTCACGAACTCTATAAAAACTCTATAAATCCCCTATACATAACCCCTTTTATTGACCGCCCTGGGTCACGGACCGGGTCACCGCCACTGTGACATTCCCCAGCATCCACCGGCCCGGCACCAGGTACCCCACGGCCCAGGGGGCGCGTCATATGTGAAGCGTTTTTCACATGCATTTCCGCATGCGGGTTGTCAAGCGCTTTCCAAGCGATTTTAGCATCACTTGGAAAGTGCTTGACAACTTGGTCACACTATATAAATCCATGCAACCGGCATGGATTTATATAGTGTGACCGTAAAAGAATGGTAAAAAATCCGATCCGATGCGTCCGGTCTCCCCGGTGTCTCGCGGTTGTGCCGATGTCAGTGGTCGCGTGACCCGTCACATGACTAAATGATGTCATGGCAGGTCCTTTTAGACCATCGCCAGCTGCCGGGGAGACTGGACGCATCGGATAAGGAGACCGGGGGCAATCAGAAGGTAAGTATAATATTTATTTTTTATTTTAATTATTATTTTTTTTTACAGGTACTATGGTACCCGGGTCTGGAGGAGAGTCTCCTCTTCTCCAAACTCGGGTACCATCCGCACATTGAATCGCTGAATATCCGCATGTGCACATGTAGTCATGCGGATATTATGCGATTCAATGCAAGTCAATGGCGGTGAAAACGACGCGATTACGCAAAATAATTGGTAGTGCTGCGGATTTTTGCGCAATGATATTCCGCAGCGGAAATTTCCGCAGCATGTGCATAGCACATGCGGATTATCATTGGGGAACATAGCAGATCTTCTACCAAGCGTTTTTTAAGCGTTTCTGCGGCGTAATTGCTGCTGCAGAAACGCTTAAAAAATGCATAGTGGGCACACAGCCTTATATTCCGATATTCATAAACACTGTAGCTGTGGGTAATGGGGGATGTGGGGGGAGCGACAGCGGCGGAGTAGCGGGGCACAGGAGGCAGCAGCCGCCTTTTGCAGCCCACACTGTGCCCGCTACTAAAGAAAATGAATATTCACTGCTCCCCACACCCATGGTCGTGGGGAGCAGTGAATATTCATTTTTCTTAATAGCCGGCACACTGGTATATATGGCATCCTTCATCCCTATATGTATGGCCCCCCTCATCCCTCTTCCTTGTATGTATGGCACCCTTCATCCCTGTATGTATGGGCCCCCTCATCCTGGTATGCTTGGCACCCCCTGATCCCCGTCACGCTGCACAGAAAAAAAACAAACAATTATACTCTCCTCCTCTCTCCTCCAGCGCTGCGTCCCGCTCTGCAGCCGACAGGGTTCTCAATGTGTGAGCCGCGTATGGCGTAACTGCCATGCGCCCTCACACAGTGAGATGTTGTGCCAGAATAGTCACTGCTCCCCACGCCAGGACTTAGTGCGTGGGGAGTAGTGACCATTCATTCTCCCTAATAGCACGCACACTGTAGCACAGTACGGCTCCTGCTGTGCTCTGCAGTCAGTGTGCCCGCTATTAAAGACCATGAATATTCACTACAATCCACTCACATGGAAGTGGTGAATATTCATGGTCTTTAATAGTGGGCACACTGACCGCAGATCGCAGCACATATTTAACCTTAACCAGTCAGTGTCGGGGCGCGGTTACAGCTGCCGCTCATTGTAAGCTGAGCGGTGTTTGAAGTTGAGCTGGAACATGTAATGTTCTTGACCAGTTTAGAAAGCCCAATATCCAAATGCCATTTTATGGGAATCTGAGGTAAAAGAAGCGACCCCGTTCTGTATTTTCACCAATTATTCAGAATGGAGACGATCAACAAATATCGTCATCTGCTCTGGAGGACACAACACTTCCATGATTTCCATGGATAGCCCAGTGATTACAGACAACCACGTGCAATACTTCATTTCTTCTTTGGAGGCGCTGTAGGGAAATTCAGCACTTGCTGCCGGGTACTCGCTTACTGCAGGAGGTTTGTGCAGAAGGGACCAATTTGGTCTTTATTCACAGCACATTGGGGCTTTACCTCTGACCCATATGGAGAAACCTCACATGAGACTGGACGACCCCATCAAGGTCCATAGTGCTGGAGAATAAGACTCAGGGGCTAAACCCACATTCACTACATGGACGACCGATGGAATAAAGGCAAGAACAACGATGTAGGGGCTAAAAGAGAGATTTTATTTATAAATTGGGGTTATTATATATTTTACTATTATGTATATGTGTAAATTATTTATCTATCAGAATAATCCTATTTATGGGCCGTGTTGATCCAGAGGAAGGCGAAAACCCCCTGTGAGGAACAGGCCAATTCTCCTCATATCAGGGGGAAAAATTCCTTCCTGACCCCAAATAAAACATGGCGGTCAGAATAAATCCCAGGATCAAGGGCTGGTACCGAACCTGTGGAATTAAATTCACTGCTAAAAATGTAATAAACTATTCATCTTTTTCTAATTTTTGTACTGAGCTACTATGTATATTATGTGTGTGTCAGCTACAAATTATCTGAAAACCTGCCTATATTTAAAAATTTATTTATTCATTTATTTTTATGTATTTATAATAAGCCATTAATATATGAATTACTTATGCAACTATAAGATTAAATCTATTTAAGGCCGTGTTGATCCAGAGGAAGGTGTAAAATTCCTTCCTGATCCCAAATATGGTGATCTGGATGAATCCCAGGATCAAGAGCTCATAGCTAATGTGTTATACATAAGTGAAATTATTTTATTTCAGTATTTAATTATTTATATTTTTAGAATAATTTATTTTTATATTTATGTTAACTATTTTTTTAAACCAAAAAATAAATTATATTTTTTTATATATATTTTTCATTATAAATATGAGAATCTACTTATTTTATTTTACTAAACCTATTTATAGGCCGTGTTGATCCAGAGGAAGGCGAAAACCCCACGTGAGAAATGTGCCAATTGTTCTCGTGACGGGGGGAAAATTCCTTCCTGACCCCAAATATGGCGATCGTGATGAATCCCAGGATCAAAGGCTCGTACCTAACCTGTAAGTAGTGGAAGTGAGATTTTTTTTTAAATATTTTAATTAATTGTTATATATTTAGACTAAAAATGTTTTTGGTTTTGTGTAAAATGAACTATTTTTGAAAATATTTTTTAAAAAGTTGAAAGTTTTTTTTTTCATTGCTTATGTGTGAATCTTACTTATTGATATATAACTAAAGCTATTTAACGCCGTGTAGATCCAGAGGAAGGCGAAAACCCCTAATGAGGAATGGGCCAATTGTCCTCATATTAGGGGGAAAATTCCTTCCTGACCCCAAATATGGCGATCAGATTAAATCCCAGAATCAAAGCCGAAATCTCTTTCTATGTGCTATATGTCTATGTGTGCGTGTGCCTATACCTATAGTGTAGTGTGCGGCCTATACCTATCATGTAGTGGGGGTCTATACCTATAGTGTAGTGTGCGGCCTATACCGATCATGTAGTGGGGGTCTATACCTATAGTGTAGTGTGCGGCCTATACCTATCATGTAGTGTGGGTGATGGGGATGTGATGGGTGTAATACTTACCCGGCCTGTGCTGAGTGAGTTCAGGAATAATGACCTATATTACACTATTGTTCCTGAACTCACCAGATGGACACTAATCACAGGCCGCTCCCTGGGGCGCTGAAGATCTTCGTGCTGGTTTGATGTCAATCGCCAGCCCAGGATTGGAGGATGCCAAGTCAAGGTCCTGGTGCAGCGACATGATAGCAGTGGTCCGGCATGAAGATGTTATGGAGAGAGATGATGTTTTAGGGCAGCCGAGGTGAGAAACAGCAGCAGAGATATGAGGTACGGGTCAGGAGGCAAAGATTTCTGGACAGTTGGCACGGGGTCATCCTGCACGGGGTCAGAACATTTGATGGGATTTATCCTCAGAGAAGGATGATCTTACCGTGCCCAGCTTGGTGACACGTAATTAAATCCGGGCACGGGGTTTCGGGCTTTCTTTTCCTCCGGCCACTGCATAAGATGGTTCTCCAGAACTGGCCTGAATGGTTTGAATGGTGGCTGTGCTCTTCTTTTCTCCAGATCCTCCCAGCCGATGTTGGTAAAGAATGGATGCAGTCTGATGTTCCCGCACACATCCAATCGCTTCTGAGGATTTTTGCACAGCAGCTTCTTGATAAGATCTTTCAAGTCAGCATCAAGCCAAGATGGAATTTCAGGCTTTCCTTTGGTTATAGCTCTGTATGCCATATTGCTGACGGAGCCGGTGTAAAATGAGGAGCGTCCTGTGGCCATCTTGGACACCACAATCCCCAGGCTCCACCAATCCACTGCTGTGCCATATCCTTTTTTGCGATGCACCTCGGGGGCCATGAAATGGAAAGTGCCCGTCACTCCAGAGATGTTATTGGAGGAGGTGACGCCATCTTGGGCAAGCCCCAAGTCGATAATACGAATGTGGCCATCTGCATCCAACATGATGTTTTCCGGCTTAAGATCTCTGCAATGAAATAAGACAATAGGATAAGAAATCTGCCCAGTGATACAGGAGATGGAGAATTGGTCACTGCAAGAATAGGAAGAATAGGCAGACAGGAGCCCAGGAAAGTTGGGGGCAATATTTTTAGCATGTAAAGGGGACAGAGAGAAAGAGGAAAGTTCTGCTTACCGATGGACGATGTTGTGTCCATGGAGGAACTGGAGGCCACATACAATCTCTGCTGTGTAGAATCTGATGGAGAGAACAGAGTGTAGTATCAATGCCATCGCTGACACCTCCTTCCCACCTGGGCTACATTCCCTGTCAGCCCTCTTTCTGCTACATCCCAACCTCCACTTTTATTTCCACCCCTCTTCTCACTTTTTGGTAGATCTTCCTCTTTCTCACCTTAAGGTGTCGATGTTCAAGTAGCCGCACATCTTAATCAAAGCCCCCAGGCTGCCGCCGGACAGATACTCCGTGATGAAATAAGCGCGCTTACGAGACTGCTGTGCGGCATAGAGATGACATAAGAACGGGCAGTCTCTGGCTGCCAGGAGTATCCGCCGCTCTCTCATAATCATGTTTTCATTGACCTCCCTCTTCTCGATCATTTTTACAGCCATATAGATGTTTCGGCTGGGGATTGATGTCAGGACCACCTGAGAAAAGAAATAGACAATGCTAAGAATTCAACGTATTTGAATTTGATCAACGGGGGTTGCAACTCCCTCTGTCCCGCTCCAGATTCGCCCAATTTGTCAGAGCTGGGCAAAACTGTCACGAAACCTCCAAAATGGGTATGGGAGGGGGAAAACATCCGGTTTATCTACTGCACAAGAAATGGATGGACTGAGTGGTTTGTGAGTCTGCTAGTAATCTGGACCTTATAGCAGAGCAAAGCTAAGCTATCACCATACTGCACTGTCTGCTCTATGACTGTCTATGGGTAGATCTAAAAGGGGTTTTCCATTATCACCATCTGTGAGCTGGTTGGGGTCAGTATTGGATGTATATCAATGTGCAGCTGATTTAAAGTTTATGAAACATAGAGGTCAAAGTATATATTGTATCCTAATAGCAGCATATATGGACCAGGACATGGAAATAAACCATGTCCCCCAATTCCCCACAGATTTAATACCTTAGTAACCACCAATACGTATTTTTACTGACCTGCGATATAAGAGACTAGCTTTTGAACCCGTTCTACTCCCGGGTGGCGAGCATTTTTATTGGTATATGGTCTACCATGCTGGTATGTGCTGCCCCCCATCCTGTTATTTGTGCTGCCCCCATACTGGTATTTGTGCTGCCCCCATCCTGTCCACCCATCCTATCCTGGTATGTATGGCACCCCTCATCCCTATCCTGGTATGCATGGTACCCCTCATCCCTATTCTGGTATGCATGGTACCCCTCATCTTCCAATCCTGGTATGCATGGTACCCCTCATCCCTATTCTGGTATGCATGGTACCCCTCATACCTATTCTGGTATGCATGGTACCCCTCATCCTGGTCTGCATGGCACTCCATCCATCATCCTGGTATGCATGGTACCCCGCATTCCTGTCCTGGTATGCATGGTACCCCTCATCCCTATTCTGGTAGGCATGGTACTCCTCATCCCCAATCCTGGTATGCATGGTACCCCTCACCCCCCAATCCTGGTATATATGGCACCCCTCATCCCCAATCCTGGTATGCATGGTCCCCTCACCCCCAATCCTGGTATGCATGGTCCCCTCACCCCCCAATCCTGGTATGCATGGTACCTCTCATTCTCCAATCCTGGTATGCATGATACCCCTCATCCCTATTCTGGTATGCATGGTACCCCTCATCCCTATTCTGGTATGCATGGTACCCCTCATTCCTATTCTGGTATGCATGGTACCCCTCATCCTGGTCTGCATGGCACTCCATCCCTCATCCTGGTGCGCATGGTACCCCGCATTCCTGTCCTGGTATGCATGGTTCCCCTCATCCCTATTCTGGTATGCATGGTACTCCTCATCCCCAATTCTGGTATGCATGGCACACCTCATCCCCAATGCTGGTATGCATGGCACCCCTCACCCCCCAATCCTGGTATGTATGGCACCCTTCATCCCCAATCCTGTTATGCATGGTACCCCTCACCCCCCAATCCTGGTATGTATAGCACCCCTTATTCCCAATCCTGGTATGCATGGTACCCCTCATCCTCCAATCCTGGTATGCATGGTACCCCTCATCCCCCAATCCTGGTATGCATGGTCCCCTCACCCCCAATCCTGTTATGCATGGTCCCCTCACCCCCAATCCTGGTATGCAAGGTCCCCTCACCCCCCAATCCTGTTATGCATGGTACCCCTCACCCCTCAATCCTGGTATGTATGGTACCCCTCTTACACCAATCCTGGTATGTGTGGCCCCCTCACCCCCCAATCCTGGTATGTATGGCACCCCTCATCGCTTTCACACTGCACACATGCAAAAAAAAAAACACATACTCACCTGTGCTCCAGCGCTGCTGTGTCCTGTTCTGCCGGAGGCAGGGGGAGGAGTGCGGCGCCGGAGTACAAATGCGTCTTCAGTAAAATGGCGCCAGAGAGCACTATGCGCATGAGCCGATTCCGACTCCTTCACTCCTGCCCCAGTCTCCGGTGAAAAGAGAGGCGCCGCAGCAACGCTCCTCCCGGTCAGGTAACTATGTAAATATGGCGCCGGAGTTCGCAGTATGCGTTCAGGGTCAACGCATACAGCGATAACCGGCGCTATACACACTCCTCTTACCTGTAACGGCTCCATGCATTCTTCTGTCTGGAGCCAGACTGCGCAGGCGTGTTGCACTTGCGCAGTCTGTAAAGGCTTCAGACAGAGGGACGCTTGTAGCGTTATATTATAGACTAGCGTTCCCCGACAGGTGACTATCCTGTAACTGTCACCTGTACATTATAGCTGACAACTTGCTGCATCAGCCACGATCAGTGTTGGCACACACCATGGCCGTTTAACCCCTTAGATGCTGCTGTCAATAGTGACTACAGAATATAAATAGTTAGCAGAGTGCGGGGGCTTCCTCTTTAACCCCATGGGCACCCTGAGATCTTGATTGTATGGTCCTGATTTTTGCCATGGCAGTTCATGGCTAAATAACAGCCTTAGAGTCTGCCGGCTATAGTGACCCGTTGAGAAGTTATCAAAATTTAGGTGATAAAAATACATTTTTTCATTCCTTTTATTCCACTTTGTATTAACAACTGAAAATCAGCTGAAGGGTTAATGAACTACCTGAAAGCAGTTCTGAATACGTTATGCGGTGCGGTTTTTAAACTGGTATAATTTTTTGGGTGGGTTCCTATATATAGGACTCCCAAAGTCACTTCAAAACTGAACAGGTTCCTATAAAAATAAGTTTTGTAAATTAACTTGAAAAATGAAAAATTACTGCTACATTATTAAACCTTCTAAAATGCTAACAAATAACATTTTTCAAATGGTGCTGATGTAAAGCAGACAGGAGGGAAATGTTATTTATTCATGTTTTTGTGTGGTATGACTATCTGGATTAAAGGGATAATCATTCAAAGTTTGAAAATTGCAAATGTTGTTACATCTTTGTCAAATTTCTCATATTTTTATAAATAAACGCAAAACATGTCAACATAAATTTACCAATTTTATTTTGTCACGAAAAAACATTCTCAAAACCAATGGGATATGTCGAAGCATTCCAGAGTTATTACTACATAAAGTGACCCTGGTCAGATATTAAAGAATTGGTCCGGTCACTAAGGGGTTAATCCCTGAGATCAGCTCTTCGATTAATCAGAATACCCATTTATAGCAGCACTACACCTAACCATGGTGATTAGATGAACCAATATGTGAAATAATCATAGGGGCAGGGGAGCACATGGATATTTTTTCAATCATCCCACAGAAGTGCACTTCAATGAATGTCTACCTACAGAAGATGACGAATGGAGATAAAATGGCAAATATAGGTTAATAAAAAAATATATATTGACAGACCCGGACCTTTAGGAGGGGAGCATTTGGCATTATCATGCACTTGCTCTTCTTCTAAAGGGTTAAAAGTAAATAGGGTTTTTGGCGGGAATAATGTTCTCCAGCTGGGTTTTGCCGCCACAGCAGCAGGGTCTGGATTGGCTGCGGATCCCGCCAGTAGTGAGGTGTCGCAGGGGAAGATTGCGTTTCCTCCCCTGGCTGCACCTGCTGATAGGGGAGTTATTTTGTAAATAAAATAAGTGGTGGGGGGATATAGTGACTGGCAGCGCCCATGAGCTTGTCAGTCCTCGGCGCTGCCATAAGAAATTGCTGCCCACCCTCCCTCCCCCCTTTATTTTGCTTTAAGGCTTTCATTTTACTAGTCACGGCCTGAGGGGTTAGTCATTCGGGGAACCGAATGGACAATAAGTTATAGGTAATGTAAACGGGCTTGAGCTTTGGCTAAGCTGCGGTTGTTTATAACTATTATGTTATTAATTGAAGTTACCTGTATTATATGATTTTAATAAAGGCCGTGGCCAATTAATCTTCCAAGCAAGTCAAGTGTGTCGGTGTAATTTTGTTTAATCATAGATAAGTTTAAGGTATGGTTTGTGCATTGTAATGCCAGAAAACTTACTGTTCCAAAGCTGCCCCTACCCAAGATTTTATGGACGGTAAAATTGCTCATAATAAGCGTGGGGTAGGGGCTGGATGATCCGTGGTCCCTGCTGCATCCAGGTGTTGGCGCTTCATCCTCCAATCCATGGTCTTCGGCCTCTCTTCTCTTCTTGGTGATATTATTTAATCCAGTAGTATCACTGTGCTCTTCTCTGTTCCTCTTCTCTTTCCGCTTCTTCTGATCGCTTCTTTCTCTGTGTCCAGTAGACGCCATTCTCACATATATCTTCCCGTCTGCAGACTTCCGTCCGATCACTTCAGCCGACAGTTGAAAGTAAACGGCAGTTGGTCGTGTGCAGGTGACGTGAGGTCAGAGGTGATAGAACCCTCAGGTGGAACCAGCCAGGCAGCGGCTCATGGCCTGCTCTGCCCTATACACTGATGTGGGCATCATGGGTGACAGTTTAGAGACCAGAGGAACGGCAAAGAACTTCATGGCGGCTTCTAATGCTGTTTTTTTATTTTCATATTACATTCTTTTTATCCACATATACAGAAACTTAATAATACATTAAATAACCTAACATACTATAAAATACCAGCTCTCCCCATTACCATTGTAATCCTTGGGTTTCCATATATTTCAAAAATCATTACTTTTATCTTTTATGTTATAATACTATTTCTCATATATCACAGTTACTAGAGATTGTTTTTAAAATATTTAGGAAACCATGTATAATTTCCTTTACACTTCACAAATACTTGCTACTTAGCGTTGATATCACATAAAAGCCCAATAAAATCCATTTAAGTTTTTGGGTGTTACATGAAAAAATGTGGAAAAGTTCACGAGGTATGAATACTTTTTCAAGGCTCTGTATTGCCGGCCATTCTCTGCAATGCTTTAATAATTCTATTTTCCCGCTATATTTCCTGTTACATTGATATAAGAGTCTGTTGTACTTATTGAGTATTTTCTACTATTCTTGTATTTTTCCTGGGAATCTTGCTCTTATTTTGTGTATGGGGAGGATTGTCCTTTCTGTCCATGACTTGGGACATGTTTTGGTCATTTTTCATACGTTGATGTGTATTTTTGATTTTTATAATCCGTGGATTTGTTCTGCTTTTTTCTTGATAGCGCTCACAATAAAGATATCCTATTATTTCCGTGGATGTCTGATCCTTTGTTTAATTCTTGCTGACAATACTGTAACTGTACATTTTTGGCTGGCACACTGGTCTTCATTTAGGTTGCACCTACCCAACCTTACTGCCCAAATAATACAAGCAAAATCAGCATCCTGCTGTCATATAGCAGCATTTTACTATAAGCAGTTCACTTCTGTCATCTCCTGATGAAACGTGGTGGTGCGTGCACATTATATTACTAGCTAATTGTCAGTACTATAAGCATGATAGCACAGGGCCCAAAAATATAAACAATTAACTTAAAATCAATGTGTCACCAGGTTTTTGCTACCCCATTTGAGAGCAGCATGATAAAGGGGCAGAGACCCTGATTCTAACAATATATCACTTACTGACTAGTGTCACGGGTGTGTCAGGTGTTATAGACAGTAGCACTGGATCTGCCTATAGAAGGTCACTGCGCTTGGCATTGCAGACGCCTTCTTGATTCCTTCTTCCTTTAGGACCCAGCAGCGACCTCTCTCATGCTATTAATTGAAACATCCTTGCATGGGAGTTAAAAACTCTCAGTTTGCTGCAGAAAATCGCCAGTGATACTTCTATATTCCTTTGTGCAGCTGTTGGCTGGTTTCTTCTCTGGTGCCCTTAGAGGACAGTTGGCGTTTCTCTTCTGGTGTCTGCTCAAGCTAAATTTTTCCCATTTGTTTGTCTACCTTGTTGTCTTTAGTTTGTAGTGGGGCTGACCAGTGCTCACCCCCTCCCCCTCTCTATCTAGGGCCAAGCTCTAGGGATATACAGGGTTTAGGGTCCTGCTCGGCGATAGGTGTGGAACACAATACAGCTAGCTGGCTTCCTCGGGCGTTGGTCGTCACATAGAGGAGCTCTGCCATTGATCCTTCACTCCTTACTGAAACTGGTCCTATTGAATGCTTCCTATCCCTTACTCCTCCAATATCTGAGGTGGCTACGATACAGGAGACCATGGCTTCTCTCTCTTCTTCTCAGTTGCTTCTGGAACCGATGTCTTACCCTGCTTAAACATCTGACCTAGTGAATAATATTGGCCCCACTATGTCAACCCCTGATATGCCCAACCAAATCCAACATCCAATTCCTATAAAAAATGGCAAAGAACCTCTCCAACACAATGGAAGACTGGGACTGGAAAGATACGCCTACTAAACAGGACATAGAAGGAGGATTGAAGCATCTCAGAAAAAAGACATGGAAAACCTAAATAGAGAAATAAATATGTGGGTCAGAGAGTCAGTGATATAGAAGAGGCACAAGACCACATGTCAAAGATTCTGGAGTTACACAAGACAGTCATTCAGGAGCGTTCCTCACAAATTGCAGACATTGTCCTACACCTCAATGATAACAAAAATACACACAGGAGGCTATCAGAAGAAATTGGAGCAGTGCAAATGGAGGAATGGGCACAGAAGTATTTTTGGCGAGTGCTGAGAAAATCTCACCCAATCGAAAAAGAAGTCATAGAGCTCTGCCCCCAAAGCCGACAGACCCATCTATTGCTATAAAAAAAAGAGCAATAGTGCTCCTCTAAATTAGTATATCTCACAATAATAAGGTGATACGAAAACATAGTGCTCACCTGTATGAGTTGTGCTAGGGTTTTGGCACAGCTCTAATGAAACTTATTAGATCCTTTCCTAGCTGAACCTCGGTAAAATAAGAGAAAAGTGACAAAATGAGGTAGCTGGGTGCCAAGGATGGTGGAAGATGGATAAGTATTGGCCATGGATTCAAACAAAAATATTATATTGATAACAGGCAACACATTTCAAAAGTGGACTGCTATCCTCCTCAGACCCCATGAAGAAAGGCCCCAAGAAATGTGGGACACACAAATTATCAGTTTCCTGTAGGCTACAGGAACTCAACTTTGGAGAGGTTGTCCACTACTTTTACATTGGTGACCTATTCTTCGGATATGTCATCAATGTCTGATAGGCCGGGGTCTGACACCCGGCACCTCGCTGATTAGCTGTAATTGGAAGTACTCACTTACCGAGCTGTCCGTCTACTATTAGTGGCCGTGGCTTGGTACTGTACATCCACCTTCTATTCAAAACAATAGGAGGTGGATGTGTAGTACCCTGTAGCGGCCAATACAACTAGACAGAGCAGCTCGGTAAGTGAGTACTTCCGGCCGCTAATAGCAGCTGATGGGTGGGTGGTGACATCAGACATTGATGACCTATCCCAAGGATAGGTCATCAGTGTAAAAGTAGTGCACAACCTCTTTAAGATTCTCTCACAATGGTACAAGACCCCTGCAAAATTACATAAAATGTTCCCATCATTCTCGCACTTGTGTTGACGGTGGGCTTCAGCCTCAGGTTCAATTTTAGATGTCAGGTGGAGCTGATCTCCTATATGTCTATTATGGTAGGAGATCTCTTGACTGTTGCACTAACCTCCAAATGATCCCTGATGTTCCATGCTCCCCGGATCCATTTCTACTGATTAAAAGGGGTGTACTGAGGCACTTTATACTTGCCCCATACTTGCCCCATACTGCCCTTACTGTTGTATGGGGCCCGGTGAGCAGAAGGAAAGAGGGGGATTTGTGCTTCTGCTCACCGGGCCCCAGGGTATAATGTACAGTGAACATTTCATCGCAGGGAGCTTTCCTGCTTGGTGCTGCACAGAAGTCAATACAGAACAGCTGCGTAGCTCCAGGGCTTCCTCCGCCCCTTCTGTGACGCGATGGTGATGACGCATACGCGATGACATAATTGCGTACACGCGCCACTCGCCAGAAGCAAATGATTATGAATAGAGACTGGAGGTGGGGGAAAGTAAATAATTAATTGAGATTGGGGGATGGTGAACAGCAAATGGTGATGAATTGAGACTGGGGGGTGGGAAACAGCAAATGGTGGTGACTTGAGGGAGGGGAGAGCAAATGATGATGAATTGAGGGGGTCCTGTTACTGTGCAGGACAGCACTATGTCGCTTTTTCCTTCATCTGGAGTAGTGTAGAAGTTGAGGGAAAAAGTGGGGAAAGTGCTCTGAAAGCAGTGCTCTAGATAACTGTGATATTTTATGCAGAGACGAGTCCTGGCTGCAAGAACTGATGGCAGTCTGCGCAGGATTAAGAAAAGCGAACATGAAGGACTTCAACTAGAGATGTCACTGGTGAGGTAGTGTGTTACCTGTACACTGACACTATACACTATATAGAGTATGAAAAAAGGAGGAGAACATTGAGTATGAGCTAAAAACATATAATTTTATTAATTCATTTCATTAAAAAAATTGCATAAATATTTAAAGTCATTTAATATCAAGATGTGGAGATAAGTAACCCAGTGCAAGGCTAAAACACCCAGACACAGTACGCATGCATAGGTTATTTAAGTAAGCTGCATGAATTAAACATGATAGTAAACTAGGTAGGTACTAGTATACCCAGCATAATACACCAAAAAATGAGTGATTACATCAGTACTTCCTGCAGCAATGCTTTATACAGATGTAGAAAGTAAATAGACAAACAGCTATAGGTGGAGAGCCCATGTAGTAGTCATATTAATGCTAGCTATCAGCATAAGTATAAAAGGGGACTCCATCTATTGTTAATAGAAATCGAATCAAAAGCAAAAGACAATCATACCCATGCTTGCGAAAGTCTGCGCCAGGTACCCAGCCCAGCCTCAGCCCCAAACGCACGCTTTCGCCGTCTGGCTTCCTCAGGGCGCATGGTTGGACACATATCCATCTTGTGTTATATAGCTGCAAGGACCTTCCGTCCACATGTCCAAAATGAGCCAATCGCGTTGGAGTGGGCGGCGCATGAGCCCTCAAGCTGCCATGTCCGCGGACGCCCCGCCCCCCGTCAGTCTCCAAAGCAGTCACATGACTCGGCCGGCGCAGGTACGAGCCACGGAGTGCAGGGGAGATCAAAGATAAGGAGCGGGGCGGAGGGGGCGCATGTGCACCATGTACAGCATACTGCATCTGCCAGCAGTCACCAAAGCATGCAGGTAGTAACCCCATGATTGCACCTGCACTGCAGCAAAAAAATAAAAAAAAAAAACTAAAAAAAAATATATATATATATATATATATATATATAAATAAATAAATATATAAAAATTGTAAAAAATATATAAAAAAAAATATATATATTTTTTTGTGAAGTGCCTGAAAGTGACTGCCAGCCAGAGTGCATATATGCAAAGTAGCAAATCCAGATCTAAAGTGCAGATGTGCGGTATGCTTCGGCAGTGAGGGCATAAAGTTCAGTATGGACACTTCACACAAAATATACAGTTCATCAGAGCAGCATACATGATAAGTATTGTTCAAAACTCCATATCCGCTTCATCCTTGATTTTAAACTTCATAAAAGCTGAATTTGCAAGGGTCGAAGCTAGTCCCAAAGGGTGAAGTCCTCCAAACACATAATCAGAAGTGCATCGTGGCGAAAGGACAGAGGAAAGAAGAGGGGGTCATGTACGACCCTAATCCCTGCAGACTGTAGACATTATCTTAAGAAAAGAAAAGAAATGTCAGAATTGACCAAATGCAATAAATACTATTAAAACCAAATAAAAACAGCACAAGATAAACATGTTAAAAACCCGTGGCTACAAAGAGAGGGAGGAGGCAGAGACACACATAAATCATAAATACGAGGCAAAGCCCAATGCCTCATTAAGGCCTTGCGGTACCATAGTTCCCAGAAGTGTGATCCAACGGCATTCCTTTTGTGCAAAAAGGCGTTTAATGTTACCCCCTCTAATGCTGCATTGTACATGTTCAATACCACGCACCATAAAACATTTGGGATTACAATTATGAACTTTTCTATAGTGACGGGGTATTGATTTTAGTTGAGAGGGTCTATAGCGGTTGCAGCCACACAAATATCCCGCACATGTTCACGCGTGCGTATCTTCAATTGTCTTGAGGTTAACCCAACGTGAATTTTGGGACAGCTGCATACAGCATAATAAATTACCTGTGAGGTGGAGCATGTGATATGCTGCTTAATTGTATATGTCTTCTTCCCATCGGCCGTAGCAAAGCTCGTTGATCTCGATACATTTTTGCATGCAATGCAATCGCCACATGGGAAGCATCCAGCAGGGGGTCCACGGGTTCCGAACGGATTTAATTACATGGGAACATAGTGGCTTTGTGTCAATAGATCTTTTAGGTTAGGGGATCTTGGCGTCATAAGTGAATGGTCTAGAATGAATTGCGACAAAGCGGGCTCAGTTTTTAAAAAATTCCAGTGCTTCCCCAAACACTCCCTCATGGTATCCCACTCCCCATTATAGGTTGAGATGAACCGAACTACTTCTTTAGCGTCCTGGTTTTTTGGGGGGGGATATAATAATGTGTCCCTCCCCCTCCTTTTAGCTTTAATATAACCATTTTTAATGCATCTATTGCTATAGCCACGGGCTCTAAATCTCTCCCGCATGTCATCAGACTGTGTTTCAAAACGCACGTCTGAGGAACAGATCCGTCTGATTCTCATAAATTGTCCCACCGGGATACCTTTGATGGTGGAGTATGGGTGTCCAGAACTAGAATGTAATAATGAGTTTACCAAGGTGGACTTACGATGGACATCAGTCTGGAGTTGGAGTGAAGAGTCCACACATATCTTAATGTCCAGAAAGTCCACCTGTGTCCTGCTGCTGGAGTATGGCAATTTAATATTAAATCTGTTTATATTCAGTTGCAACATAAATTCCTGGAATTGGGCCTCAGTGCCTTGCCAGATGATCAGCACGTCATCAATGTAGCGTATCCAGCACTGCGCACGGTCAGCGGCCCACACCCTTCCCCCGCCAAAGACCTCTCTTTCCCATAGGAAGAGGTTTGCATAAGATGGGGCACAAGCCGCCCCCATCGCAGTGCCGCACCCCTGTAAATAGAATACATCTTTAAACACAAAGAAATTGTGCGTCAGGATGTAGGCCAACAATTCCAGGATTAGGTCACAGGTCTGATCGTCCCAGTTGCTATTGTGTAAAAAGAACTTGCATGCCTCGAGGCCATCTTGATGTCTTATGCAAGTATAAAGTGCCTCTATATCTACCGTAGCTAATATCATACCGCTATCCAAGACCATCCCATCAATGCGGGCCAGGACGTCCGTTGTGCCACGTGCATAGGAGGGCAAAGTTTCAACCAAAGGTTTTAAGTAGAACTCAATAAATTTACATATTGGTTCGCATAGCCCCCCCAATGCCGGACAAGATCGGACACCCTGGCAGCTCCAATGGGTTCTTATGGATCTTGGGCAAAAAATAGATGGTAGGGATTCTGGGAAACTTAGTAATAAGACCATCATAAACTTTTTTGGGGATAATGCCTTTATCAAAAGCCCGAAATAATATATCATCCAGTTCAGCAGAGTAGGTCATCATTGGGTTCCGCTCTAGCCTACAATAGGTGGTTTTATCCCTTAGGTGTCTAAATGCCTCCCTCTCATACATAATTTTAGGCCATAGTACAATTTCACCCCCCCCCCTTGTCAGCCAGTTTAATGACCACATCGTCCATAGCCTGGAGGGCATGCAAAGCCCTACGTTGATCCGAAGACAGGTTATCCACAGTGCGGTTAGTAGGGATTTGATGGAATTCGTCTATCACCAATCTAACAAAAACTTCAACCGCTGGACATAAAGACAAGGGGGGGAACCTTGTAGACCGTGCAAAACTGGATTGGGGGAACATACCTGTGTGTTCAGGGGCCTGCACATTCAGCAAATCCTCAAGGGCCTGTAGGGCTTCACTTTCCAAGGAGCTAGTTGGAAGTTGTCCTTCTGTCCCTCTATTATGCAATTTTTTCAAAACGAGTTTCCTTGCAAATAAGTATAGATCCTTTATTGCTGGAAACAAATTAAAATTGTTAGTTGGCGAGAACGTCAGGCCCTTGGACAGTACTTCCCTTTGAATGGGAGTAAGAGTATGAGTTGATAAATTAATCACCTCCAATCCAACCTTGTTCCGTTTTTCTTGATTATTGGGTGGTGGTATTTTGCGTTTAGTAGACTGTTTGTCCTTATTCGCTCCCATATTCCTATGACCATTCCACTTAGAATCACCCGCCACAGACCCCTCACTGGATGCATAGGATGAGAAAAAGGTCGTTCTAGAGCGTAAATATACCCTTGTACGGGCCCGCCTTTGATTCCATTTATACATGGTATTGGTCTGCTGATCATTATAGTCACGCTACAACTTCTGGGTTTTACTCTCGCATATACTTTTCTCCCACTTAGTAAATTCAGCATCGATTTCTAGATTAAGAGATACCAAATTATCTGGTGATAATTCTTGTTTGAGTCCATTCTGGATCTCATCTATTTGGGCATCAAGTATTCCAAGGGTTTTTGTGTTCATATTTATCAACAGCTCCATAAATCCCCTGGAGCAATTACTAGCCAGATTTTCCCATTTGGACCTAATTTCCTCGTCCTCGACATCAAAGGAGGGAAAGACTTGAACCCTGAGGCCCCTAGGGATCAAGCCCTTCTCTACATATTTATTAAGGAATGCCCTGTTCCACCATATTCTGGTACGCCTGTTGAGTAAATCCTTAAATTTTGTAGTCATTGCATTGGTGTCTCTGCCTGCCCCGACCACGGGTCCACTAGGTACTTCACCAAACACATCATTGACACGGTTGAGCCACGTCTGTTCACGTGCTTTAAAGTCCCTATATAGAGTATACAGAGCTCTTGTGTATGATGTAACTGGTGATCACTGTATTACCTATACACTGACACTATATAAAGAGCTCCTGTGTATTGTGCCACCAGTGATCACTGTATTATCTGTACACTGACACTATATACAGAGCTCCTGTGTAAAATGTCACTGGTGATCACTGTATTATCTGTACACTGACACTATATACAGAGCTCCTGTGTGTAATGTCACTGGTGATCACTATATTACCTCTTCACTGGCACTATATACAGAGCTCCTGTGTATAATGTCACTGGTGAGTCCCTGTATTACTTGTACACTTAGACTATACACTGTATACTATGTACAGAGCTCCTGTGCACTAATGGCATTAGAATTGTGTTTTTTTATTAATGATTAGTATTGTAGTATTTGGTCACTATGTGGTGATGTGTGGTCAGGTCTTGGTGTGGCAGTATTTGTCCCCTGTATGTGGTATTATTCAGTCATTATGTGGTGGTGATATGTGGTCTGGTGATGGTGTAGCGGTATTTATCCCATGTACAGTACAGACCAAAAGTTTGGACACACCTTCTCATTTAAAGATTTTTCATGACTATGAAAATTGTACATTCACACTGAGGTAATCAAAACTATGAATTAACACATGTGGAATTATATACTTAACAAAAAAAGTGTGAAACAACTGAAAATATGTCTTATATTCTAGGTTCTTCAAAGTAGCCACCTTTTGCTTTGATGACTGCTTTGCATACTCTTGGCATTCTCTTGATGAGCTTCAAGAGGTAGTCACCAGAAATGGTCTTCCAACAATCTTGAAGGAGTTCTCAGAAATGCTTAGCACTTGTTGGCCCTTTTGCCTTCACTCTGTGGTCCAGCTACTTTGAAGAACCTAGAATATAAGACATATTTTCAGTTGTTTCACACTTTTTTGTTAAGCATATAATTCCACATGTGTTAATTCATAGTTTTGATGCCTTCAGTGTGAATGTACAATTTTCATAGGGCACAATATAAAAACATTGTTGTCAATTATAACTAAAATTCACAACAAAATACAATCTACATATACCTGAAGAAGTAGAGTAAATCAACAGTTTTTGGTCCAATCAAGGTAAATTGTCGCCATACATAAGCAATAGAAAATCAAAACAGGCCATCCAAGTGTCCCAAAAGAGGAAAATGGAAAGAACCATGAGAAAACAAAAGTCAAATATAAATGTTATTAATGACAGATAAAATACATATTAAAATAGGTGATAGATTGGTTGAAATCAGACCTTAAGGGCTGTTTTAGGTGTGGCAACTGCATAAATTGCCTTTCCGTTGAAAACATTAAAATCTTTAGAGGTACCAATGTTGACACAGAATTTATCATCAGGGATTTCATTAACTGCCGAACGCAGGGAGTTATTTATAGAGGTGTATGCCAATGCGGCCTGGAATACATAGGCAAGACCATACGTGAATTGAGGCGTAGGATTGGTGAGCACCTAGGTGACATTGAACAGGTGAGGGGGAGATTGGGACCGCCTATTACTGCAAAAGGAGACAAGGTGGATCTTTGTGTTGAAAACCGTGTCTCCGCGGGGTTTGAATGAGCGGCTGACATACAGATGCTTCATATAAATTATGCTTTTTGCCTACAGTTTTTAACTCAACCTATATACCTCATTTTTGTTTGTCCTTTATTCTACTTTTTGCAAGTGAACCAATACTATTGGACATTGATCCTGGGAACACCTCCACCTGAGTTTCCTTTTCTAACTTATGGAACACCATCCTGACATATTGTGCCATGTACTTGTATTACAGGTGCCTGGGGCTGTTGTTGTGGGCTCTTATTATTGGGCCATTGTGGAGTGCACAGTGTGTTTAGGAGCGAGGGTGTTCTATAATGATGCATCTTGAAATGCATCTTGCGGTCCAGCGCACCAGAAGCGACATGGGTGGGCGCTCATAGTAACATACATAGTAACATAGTTTTTAAGGTGGAAGGAAGACTAAGTCCATCTAGTCCAACCCATAGCCTAACTTGTTGATCCAGAGGAAGGCAAAAAAAAACCATGTGGCAAACACTAAGCTCCACATTGGGAAAAAAATTCCTTCCCGACTCCATACGACAATCAGACTAGTTCCCTGGATCAACGCCCTATCAAGGAATCTAGTATTTATAACCTGTAATAGTGATGCGCTCTCTTGGAAATGTACTTGCCATTGCCTAAAGTACAACCCAGATAGAGGGTGCCCAGCCCTGTGTTCTACAGTTCTTTGTGCCAATCCCCTGATGACTCAAGATTTTTGAAGAAACGCGACCGGAGGCGCATAGGGTCAATTCAGGGCTGTCCAAAATTAAAGGATCAGCTGTGGACTGCCCCTGTAAGGGCGGGAGTCTTGGGGTCTGAAGGGTCAGTCAAGTTAATAGGGACTAACAGGGACAGTCAACCCCTTGGACTCGATGATATGGGCCTTTATGGATGAGGATCTTTTGGAGGAACTCTGAGACCAATGAATTTGGTGAGATCTTTCCTTTTATCCATCTGCCCTATCGTACATAATTGTTTGTGGACTTTATTGTCTGGTCCTGTTAAAACATGTTATATATATATACACACACTGCTCAAAAAAATAAAGGGAACACTTAAACAACAGAATATAACTCCAAGTAAATCAAACTTCTGTGAAATCAAACTGTCCACTTAGGAAGCAACACTGATTGACAATCAATTTCACATGCTGTTGTGCATATGGAATAGACAATAGATGGAAATTATTGCCAATTAGCAAGACACACTCAATAAAGGAGTGGTTCTGCAGGTGGGGATCACAGACCACATCTCAGTACCAATGCTTTCTGGCTGATGTTTTGGTCACTTTTGAATATTGGTTGTGCTTTCTCACTCGTGGTAGCATGAGACGGACTCTACAACCCACAGAAGTTGCTCAGGTAGTGCAGCTCATCCAGGATGGCACATCAATGCGAGCTGTGGCAAGAAGGTTTGCTGTGTCTGTCAGCGTAGTGTCCAGAGGCTGGAGGCTCTACCAGGAGACAGGCCAGTACACCAGGAGATGTGGAGGGGGCTGTAGGAGGGCAACAACCCAGCAGTAGGACCGCTACCTCAGCCTTTGTGCAAGGAGGAACAGGAGAAGCACTGCCAGAGCCCTGCAAAATGACCTCCAGCAGGCCACAAATGTGCATGTGTCTGCACAAACGGTTAGAAACCGACTCCATGAGGGTGGTATGAGGGCCCGATGTCCATAGATGGGGGTTGTGCTCACAGCCCAACACCGTGCAGGACGCTTGGCATTTGCCACAGAACACCAGGATTGGCAAAGTCACCATTGGCGCCCTGTGCTCTTCACAGATGAAAGCAAGTTCACACTGAGCACATGTGACAGACATAACAGAGTCTGGAGATGCCGTGGAGAGCGATCTGCTGCCTGCAACATCCTTCAGCATGACCGGTTTGGCAGTGGGTCAGTAATGGTGTGGGGTGGCATTTCTTTGGAGGGCTGCACAGCCCTCCATGTGCTTGCCAGAGGTAGCCTGACTGCCATTAGGTACCGAGATGAGATCCTCAGACCCCTTGTGAGACCATATGCTGGTGTGGTTGGCCCTGGGTTCCTCCTAATGCAGGACAATGCCAGACCTCATGTGGCTGGAGTGTGTCAGACGTTCCTGCAAGATGAAGGCATTGAAGCTATGGACTGGCCCACCCGTTCCCGAGACCTGAATCCGATTGAGGACATCTGGGACATCATGTACAGGTCTGAGAGGAGATCCCACAGGAGACCATCCGCAAACTCATCATGAGCATGCCTAGGAGTTGTAGGGAGGTCATACAGGCACATGGAGGCCACACACACAATACTGAGCGTCATTTTGACTTTTTTAAGGACATTACATCAAAGTTGGATCAGCCGGTAGTGTGTTTTTCCACTTTAATTTTGGGGGTGACTCCAAATCCAGGCCTCCATTGGTTAATAAATTTGATTTCCATTGATGATTTTTGTGTGATTTTGCTGTCAGCACATTCAACTTTGTACAGAACAAAGTATTCAATGAGAATATTTCAGATCTAGGATGTGTTATTTGAGTGTTCCCTTTATTTTTTTGAGCAGTGTATAAATTGGGAAAACTTTGAATGTGTCCCCAAGTGCAGTTGCAAAAACCATCAAGCGCCACAAAGAAACTGGCTCACATGAGGACCACCCCAGGAAAGGAAGACCAAGACTCACCTCTGCTTCTGAGGATAAGTTTATCCGAGTCACCAGCCTCAGAAATCGCAGGTTAACAGCAGCTCAGATTAGAGACCAGGTCAATGCCAAACAGAGTTCTAGCAGCAGATACATCTCTACAACAACTATTAAGAGGAGACTTTGTGCAGCAGGCCTTCATGGTAAAATAGCTGCTAGGAAACCACTGCTAAGGACAGGCAACAAGCAGAAGAGACAAGTTTGGGCTAAAGAACACAAGGAATGGACATTAGACCAGTGGAAATCTGTGCTTTGGTCTGATGAGTCCAAATTTGAGATCTTTGGTTCCAACCACCGTGTCTTTGTGCGACGCAGAAAAAGTGAACGGATGGACTCTACATGCCTGGTTCCCACCGTGAAGCATGGAGGAGGAGGTGTGATGGTGTGGGAGTGCTTTGCTGGTGACACTGTTGGGGATTTATTCAAAATTGAAGGCATACTGAACCAGCATGGCTACCACAGCATCTTGCAGAGGCATGCTATTCCATTCGGTTTGCGTTTAGTTGGACCATCATTTATTTTTCAACAGGACAATGACCCCAAACACACCTCCAGGCTGTGTAAGGGCTATTTGAACAAGAAGGAGAGTGATGGAGTGCTACGCCAGATGTCCTGGCCTCCACAGTCACCAGACCTGAACCCAATCGAGATGGCTTGGGGTGAGCTGGACCGCAGAGTGAAGACAAAAGAGCCAACAAGTGTTAAGCATCTCTGGGAACTCCTTCAAGATTGTTGGAAGACCATTTCCAATGACTACCTTTTGAAGCTCATCAAGAGAATGCCAAGAGTGTGCAAAGCAGTCATTAAAGCAAAAGGAGGCTACTTTGAAGAACCTAGAATATAAGACATATTTTCAGTTGTGTCACACTTTTTTGTTACGTATATAATTCCACATGTGTTAATTCATAGTTTTGATGCTTTCAGTGTGAATGTACAATTTTCAAAGTCATGAAAATACAGAACAATCTTTAAATGAGAAGGTGTGTCCAAACTTTTGGTCTGTACTGTATATATATATATATATATTATATATATATATATATGTATTTACTGATGCCTTTTTGTATTGAGGATTGCCAAAACTCTTTTATTCTTGGCAGTAAAAGTTAAGTTTTAAATCCATTATAGCTGCTATATATATTATCTATCTCTATAGCATTCGCTGCTGTCTAAAAACACATGCAAAAAAACACTACAAAAAAGCAGCAAATCCTCAATTATTTTTAGACCAGGATTTTATAGCATTTTTGCTGATTTCATTAAAGTCAATTGTTAAAATAACACTGCAAAAATGAGAAAGAATTGACATGCTGCAGATCTGAACCTGCACCAAATCTGCAAGTCACAAATAAGCAACGTGTGCATGAGACTTCAGGATTCTCTTTCAGGATTTGTGGCAAATCCGTGCAGCAAAAACGCGACATGCACACAGCCTAATACAAACATCCAGCCACCACTAGGGGGATCCCACTGCCTATTGATTTATATAGCCCTATATCAGTATGTAGAAAGCTCTGCTTAGTGGCATCACATTATTTTTTTTATCAGAGAATGTTCATGATTTAAAAAAAAAAAAAAAGTAGGCCAGGAGCAGGAAAAGGCTTAAAATAATCAATCCTCACATTTGAATTCCCAGGTTATCTCAGCACCGCTACTCTGGTGGTACCAGCTGGTCTTAGTTCGCTTTGCTGTGCAATCATGTGTTGTACGGCCACATTAGTGCTGGAGCCAATCACTGAACACAGCGGTGATGCTAGTATGTACGGAACAAAATTGCTGAGCCCAGTGTTGCAGTGAAGTAAACAAAGATCAGAGGAGACCACGGGAGCAGCAGGGAATTGAGTCATCTGTACATAGAAATCATAGGGGCCCATAGCAGAAGTTCTAATTGTACATCCCCCGCCTCAAAAAATAAAAATAACAATAATAATATTCAGCGGGATCACAGAAGAGCCATCTCACAAATTTGCGAGATACAGTACAGTAAGAGGAAAGTTACTATTGAAGCCCTGAGATTCCCCTTTCATTGCCCCATAAAGTATGTTGCCAACAAAAGTGCCCCCCCAAAACAATGCAATAGCCTTCAGTGAATTCCTCCTCACGCACGGCATGGGGACCCTACTGTACATCCCTGTCTGTTAGCAGAGGATTAATCCGCGTGACATCCAGAGTTTAGAACACAGAATGTAGGTTTATTCATATCCAGCATAGGCACAGCATGGAGTCTGGTGTTACTGCAGCATGAGGAAATCAAATACATATATAACAACAACACAGGAAGAGAAGGAGGGGGCATCCTGTCTGTGGGAGTTTTTTTTTTTTTTTTTTTAACTAAACTTTGTTAACAACCTCACAATATGCACAACATATGAAACAGCACAGTAGTTGTTGCAATACACATACAGATTAATATGTATTATTCCAACACCCCCACTCAACAACTACTTATCCTCTTAGTCCCATTGTGGTTCTCAATTCTTGGAACCTAGCTCGTGGCAATGGCTTTGTCATAATGTCAGCTACCATCTTATCAGTTTCACAATAGACAAACTGAATTATCCCACGATCTATCAAATCACGTAGATGATGATGTCTGACGTCAATGTGCTTGGTTCTAGCACTGATCTTTTCACTGCATGCAAGTTTAATGCATCCTTGGTTGTCCTCATAAATCACCGTCGGCTGAGTTGTCGGTTTGCCAAGATCGTCCATCAATTGTCTTAGCCAAACAACCTCCTGGCTTGCATAGGCTGCGGACACATACTCCGCTTCTGTAGATGACAAGGCAACAGACATTTGTTTCCTACTAGACCAGGAGATTGAACTTTCTCCAACTTTAAACAAGTATCCACTTGTGGATTTACGATCACGCGAATCACCAGCCCAATCCGCATCTACATAGCCGGTAAGTTCTAGATCTCCTGCTGCAGATAGTTTTAAATTTACATCTTGCGTTTCTTTCAAATATCGGAGAAGTCTCTTAACAGCATTCCAGTCTCTTTGGCGCGGTTTTTCCACATATCTGCAAAGGATTCCAACTGTTGTTGTGATATCCGGTCGAGTCATAGTTGATATGTATAGAAGTGCCCCCACTGCCTGACGATATTTCTCATTGTTAGGCAACAGGTCATCTTCTCCTTCCAGCTTCAGGTAGGATGGTTCCATTGGGGTTGATATACCTTTGGCCTCTGACATTTTAAACTGATTCAGAATCAAATTAATTTTTGCACTTTGGTTTAGAAGAAAACTTCCATCTTCCTCTCTCTGGATTTGGATCCCTAGATAATATGTCACACTTCCAAGGTCTTTTGTTTCAAAGTGCTGATTCAGAATTTCAGTCATTTTTCCAATTTCTGCGTCGTCTTGATGAACAACAATCACGTCGTCCACATATAAGAGAATATACATCCACTTTCCATCTGTATATTTTGTGTATAAGCACGGATCTGCTTGACCTCTTTTAAATCCTTCTTCCAACAAGACTTTACTCATCTTGGTGTTCCATGCTCTTGCTGATTGCTTAAGACCATAGAGAGATTTTTGTAGTTTGCAAACAAGATTCTCTTCACCTCCTTTTACATAACCTTCAGGTTGAGTCATGTATAAGTCCTCCTCAATGTCACCATTTAAAAAGGCAGTTTTTATATCCAAATGTCTGACATACATCTTTTGTACAGCAGCTACAGCTAACAAAGCTCTGAACGTGGTCTGTTTAGCGACTGGAGCAAATGTAGCATCGTAATCTTCGCCATACTTTTGAGAATATCCTTTTGCGACCAACCTTGCTTTGAATCTGTGGACTTTACCTTCAGAGTCATATTTGATTTTGAAGACCCACTTGCACTTGATTGCCTTTTTGCCCTGTGGTAGCTTGGTGAGTTTCCAACTTTGGAGTTGATGAAGCGATTTGATTTCCTCATTAGCGGCATCGATCCACTTTGTTCTTTCATGGACAGGTAGTGCTTGCATTTCATCCCATGACTGCGGCTCTGACTCAGGTAGTGTCTTGACAATGTAGGAGAGACGTTTAGCTGGTATACCTTTATTTGATCTTGACGATCTCCTGATTTCAGATTCACCTGATTTTTCTGTTGTTCCTTCATTAGTTGAAGAATCCAGCCAGACCTCTACATCCTCCTTGTTGCTGTCTTGTAATTGTGACTTCAGCTGGACTACTGGCGTGATGTCACAAAACTTGGGTGATACAAAGTTCTTATCAATCACTACATCTCTACTTATTGTGATCTTGTTTGTTTCTGGGTGTAGAATCCTATAACCTTTCTGGGTTTCGCTGTAGCCTACCAGGATACCTTCTTTAGCGTGAGATTCCCACTTAGTTCGCTTTTTCTTGGGAACATGTACAAATGCTTTACTTCCGAATATTCTTATGTGATGTAGTTTTGGCTTTCTGCTATTCCATTGCTCAAATGGAGTTTTCTCTGTAGCTTTACCTGGTAGTCTGTTCTGAAGATAGCAAGCTGTCATGATTGGTTCACCCCAATATGCTGTGGGCAGATTTGCATCAAATAACATGCTTCTTCCACTTTCACATAGTGTTCGGTTCCTTCTTTCCGCGACACCATTTTGCTCTGGGTTGTACGGTACAGTGGTCTGAAATAGGATTCCATTTTTCTTTAAAATGCTCTGTGTCTCATTACTTGTATATTCAGTCCCATTATCTGCACGTAGAATCTTTGGCATTCTTCCAAATTTATTATATACTTCAGCTAGGTATATTTCAAGTTTCTCTGGAACTTCCTTCTTGCTGTGAAGCAGGTGGACAACTGTATATCTTGAATGATCATCAATAAATGTGAGAAAATATCTCTTCTTCCCTGGAGTCAGAGTGCTCATTGGACCACAGACATCTGTGTGTATTAAATCTAGTGGCTGTGCTGTTGTACTAATTCTCTTAGGAAAAGCTTTCCTAGACATTTTCCCTTTGATGCAGCTAGTACACTTCATTGTCTGGTTACATAGATCAATTGTAATATCCTCAGCTAGTTGCTTTTGGACTAACTTTCTTATTGCTTCTGGGTCTCTGTGTGCCAGACGCCTATGCCACACATGAATACAGTTTTTATGCTCTTCTTGTTGCGCTGTATACACACACTCTTTGCATTTCAGCTGATAAAGTTCATCTGTGATGTTTCTCTCTGCTAGTGTGTGACCTTCCTTTGAGATGATGCAGCTATCATGCTTAAATGTAACTTAATTTCCTTGTTTTGTGAGTTTCTTCACAGATAGTAGATTACTTTCAAGACTAGGCACATACAGCACATCCTTTACTGGGATCTTCCTGCTTTGTGTTGGTGAGATTTGACAATCAATATAACCATCTCCTATGCCTTCTGAAGTCATGTACTGATCATTAGCCATAATCACTTTCTCTGATTTACTTTGGTCAAGCTTAGAAAAGAAGTCTCTGTTATTAGTCATGTGACTAGTTGCTCCAGAGTCTATACACCATGCATGCTTTGATGTATTTGCACTGACAGTAAATGCAGTTTCAGTATTCACAGAATCATTTTCTCCAGATACAGCACTTTTAACCCTTTGATGACTGCTTTGCTTTTTCAGCTGATTCATTCTAGCTTTCCAGACTCTGCAGTCAGCTTTCAAATGTCCTGATTTCTTGCAAACAAAACATTCATGTGTTTCTTTTATGTGCTTCCTGTTATCAGTTAGGTTTTGTGTAAAGCAGACTCTGTGTTGCATGTCCTACTGTTTACACCTTCTGCCTTTCGCTTATATTCATCTATGAGCTTCCCCCTGACATACTCCAGTGTAAGCTCATCATCTGGACGCGCATCTAGTGCGGTTACAAGCGTATCATAGCTCTCTGGAAGGCCACTAAGCAGTAATGAGGCCACATGAAAGTCCTTTAGATCTTCCCCAATGCCTCTCAGGCGTTCTACAATTTCCAGAACACTTCTTATGTAATCCTGCATATCCTGGCCTTTCTGTAGCTTAGACTAGTACAGCTTTCTCATGAGATAGAGCTTATTGCTTAAATTTATCCTCTCATGTACCTTTTGCAACTGCTCCCACATTTCCTTTGCAGTATTACATTTACACACATGCACAATCTGGTCATCATCTATACTGAGAGATATGGTACTTTGTGCTTTCTGATCCATCTCTGTCCAGTCCTGTGGCACCGGGTCAGGTTTAGGCTCCTGTGTGTATTTCCACGTACCTTCTCTTATCAGCAGCATTTTCACTTTGAATTTCCAGGATTGATAATTCTGGTTAGTGAGACTTGGCACTGTAAATTTCATGGAGCTGCTGCTGGTGGCCATCTTTGCTTCTTCTCAGTTTGCTGTCTTTCTTTCTTTTCTTTCCTCTGTGTTCTGGGGATCTGGGACTCTGGGACTCAGGTACATCTGGGCCCAAAACCTGTTAGCAGAGGATTAATCCGCGTGACATCCAGAGTTTAGAACACAGAATGTAGGTTTATTCATATCCAGCATAGGCACAGCATGGAGTCTGGTGTTACTGCAGCATGAGGAAATCAAATACATATATAACAACAACACAGGAACAGAAGAAGGGGGCATCCTGTCTGTGGGAGTTTTTTTTTTTTTTTTAACTAAACTTTGTTAACAACCTCACAATATGCACAACATATGAAACAGCACAGTAGTTGTTGCAATACACATACAGATTAATATGTATTATTCCAACACTGCCCACCAACCATCTTCCACCCGGCAAAGAATGGTGGCCACAACACAGTAAGATGTCCCAACTGTGACACTCACACAGCCCTCCATACAGTATAATGGGCCTCCACACAGTATAATGGCCCCCACAACCGGCCACACAGTATGATAGCCCCAATACAATCCCCCACACTGTATAATTGCGCCTACTAGCACTCCACACAGTATGATGGACCCTACAGAAACTGCTCAAATATATTATAATAGCCCCCACATAGCCCTGCAAATAGTATAATGGTCCCTATATAGCCCTGCAAACAGTGTAATGGTCCCCACACAGCCCTCAAAAAAGTATAAAGGCTCCAACACAGCTATCCATATAGTATAATGGCCCCCACATAGCCTTCTAAATGTTGTAATTGCCCCTACATAACCCTCCAAATAGTATAATGGGCCCCACATAGCTCTTAAAATATTATAATGGCCCCCACACAGCCTTCCATATAGTATAATGGCCCCCACATAGTCCTCTATATAGTATAATGGGCCCCACATAGTCCTCTATATAGTATAATGGGCCTCACGTTACCTTCCATACAGTATAATGGGCCCCACATAGCCCTCCATATGGTATAATGGACCCCACATGAGACATCAGACACAGAGGGAGAATGATGGCGGAGGGAATGTCAGCTGAGGCTCCCTCCTCCATCATTGCTTTCAACTCTATCGGCATTCAGGATGTTTCTGACATGCTGCACTGTTTCAGATAAAACATTTTTTGTAAAGCCGTCCGGGCACTATGCATCTCAGCAGGTGACTAATCCCCGGTCAACTGTCCGTCTTGGGGAGCACAGCGAGGAGAAGCCACAACGGCTGCAATAACTGAACTAGTTTCTGAATCAGATGACAGGCTGCTTTTAACATATTTTTTCTCTTAACCTTTTGTTTTTGTTTGTTAATACTCAGAACTTCCCCTTACTCTTATAGGAGTTTCCGGGTGATGGAAAACCCTCCAATATTTCCCCATGCCAATTTACTTTGTTGTTTTGTTGGCTACATTAAAAATCCAATATAACATAATAATGACAGACCCGGACCTTTAGGAGGGGAGCATTTGGCATTATCATGCACTTGCTCTTCTTCTAAAGGGTTAATAACAAATAGGGTTTTTGGCGGGAATAATATTCTTCCAGCTGGGTTTTGCCACCACAGCAGCATGGTCTGAATAAGTGGTGGGGGTATATAGTGACTGGCAGCGCCGATGAGCTTGTCAGTCCTCGGCGCTGCCATAAGAAATTGCTGCCGCACCTGTATAACATGGAGGCTGTTCTGGAGGAGCTGCGCAGCCGGTTAGGAGAAGAGGGAGTCCTTGCCTGCCTTCATCGCTGTCTGGAGACAGCGAGCAGCGATGTTCCGGGGCCAAGCGCGGAGGTGAGACTGAGCAGAGGTCCGGAAGTGCAGGGGGAGCCAGCCGCAGTGGAAGCGCCGAAACCCCAGATGACGTCATCCAGCGGCGCGGGCATGCGCACTGGTGGTAGAAGCAAGAGGAGGACAGTGCGGTATTCCCCATCTCCAGTGCGCCCACAGAGGTCCCAGGGAGGGGAAGAAGAAGTCGCAGGGGAGCAGCAGACTTGTCACCGGACAGCAGGACCAGGCTGGCCTCAGTTGACCACCGGCTGGAGGGAGCCATTGCTGGTCCTGAGGCTGCCGGTATGGAAAACAGAATGTCCACGGCAGGGGTTTTCATCCAGCATGACCAGACCCAGGACCCTGCATCTGAGGGTGGTGAGTATAGCCCACCTGTCGCACATCACACGTATTGTCATCCCTTAGGGATATATTGCAACCCCCTGCTGTCACTTCTATGTCAGCTAGCCAGTGCTCTGGGGCCACAGGTGTAGCCGGAGTTTGGAGGCACCTAGACAGTGGCCCAGGGGCTGGCGGGGGGGGGAGCATGGTTCCATAGCAACCCCATTGGCATCAGGTGTCAAAGGGGTGGGTGAGGACTGTTACAAGGAGATTCTGGTATGTCCAGTTTTGCCGCTGGGATATCATTTGTCCATGACAGTTAAAGAAAAAATATGGCGTAATGAATTCTTTGATATCCTGTCTTTGCTACCAGCCTCCAAGGAATTTTTGGCAAGGCTGGACAAAGATGAGGTTAGGCGTAGGCCGGTACATCGGTCCTTTAATAACTGGTTGCAGGCTTTTTCTATTTACGCCAGTGTGATGGGCGAAAAGTTTCCCAGCAAGTGCTCTGGCCTTTTCCAGCATGTCGAGATAGTGTTAGAAGCTTACAAACATTTTGGTAGTTTAAGCTGGTATTTTTATGACGAAAACATTCGCCAGAAGATGGCAGTATATCCATCTTTGAAATGGGGAGTTAAAGATGTAGGTTTATGGCTTAATTTAATGCTGCCAAGTAAACCTAATAATGTTCAGCGTAATGTACCAGCTCAGACTAGTACCTTTAGGAAAGGTACATGTTTTGCGTTTAATGAGGCACAATGTAAGTGGCCGAATACGTGTAAATACAAGCACGAGTGCTCCTTTTGTGGAGGGTCGCACGCTATGTCCAGATGCTTTAAAAAAGTAAGTGGGCATCATTCCACAAAGGAGTACTTGGGTAAAAGCAGTGACACCAGTAAATCTGGAGAGAATGTAGCCATGGTTAGAGCAGTACCCAAACCGCAAGATGGCCAAGTTAATAATTGATGGGTTTGCACATGGGTTTATGATTCCACATTTTTCAGGCAAAGGGTGCATATGGGTAAAAAATTTGAAATCCACGGAGCTGCACCCAGAGGTGGTAGAAGCAAAATTGTTAAAGGAACTAGCTGAAGGAAGAGTGGCGGGCCCCTTTAAGGAGCAGCCATTTAAACATTTTCGGCTATCTCCTCTGGGTGTAGTTCCAAAGAAAGAGATGAATGCTTTCAGATTGATTCATCATTTGTCTTATCCATATGGTACCTCTTTGAACGATAGCATTGATAGCAGTGTTAGTACTGTTACATATACGTCTTTTGATAAGGCTGCTGAAATAGTTAGAAGTTTCGGTCCCGGGGCATTAATGGCCAAGGCAGATATAGAATAAGCCTTTAGGTTATTGCCTTTACATCCTAGCGGTTTCAATTCGTTAGGTTTTCATTTCAACGGTTTCTTTTATGTTGATAAATGTTTGCCCATGGGGTGCTCGGTATCTTGTTTTTATTTTGAGGCCTTTTCATCTTTTGTAGAAAGGGTGACAGCACGGCAGTGCATGAAGGGCGGTATAGCGCACTACTTAGATGATTTTTTGTTTATAGGTCCTGGCGACTCATTGGTGTGTAATGAGCTTTTGTCTACGTTTCAATTAATTTGCAAGCATTTTGGTATTCCGCTAGCGGAAGGAAAAACAGTTCACCCAACCAATTGTTTAGAGTATCTAGGTATAGTGATTGATACAGGTAAAGGGGAATTTAGGTTGCCAATAGCTAAGATTGTTAATTGTAGAGAAGCGTTGTTAGCAGTGATAAAGAGGAGGAAAGTGACAGTGAAGGAGGTCGAGTCGTTGCTGGGACTTTTAGCCTTTGCGTCTAGAATAATGCCTATGGGCAGAGTATTTTGTAGACGCCTGTCAGCACATATTGCAGGAATCAGGAATCCTGTGTGGCACCCTGCTGTTCACAAGTACCACAGGACCCAAAAGGGTGCATTGACGGACTTCTCCACAAGAGGCCCTCACTACATGCAGACACCTCCACCCTTCCACCTCATACCACCAGAGGGAGCCCTGTTAGGGATATATATATGGAGGGTGGAGCCAGGCAGTTCAGTTCAGCAGAGAGTCTCTCAGTCTGAGTTGTTTAGTCAGAGAGTGTGCTGCCACTGAGAGCAGTGAAGACGCAGCACGTCTGCTGCTGTATTGAGGGCCCCGAGTGTGGCCGGAGGCAAGGAGGAGAGGAGAGAGGAGTTGAAGGGGCAGAGGAGCATCATAGGCTCACCCCAAGACACAAACTGGACACCGGGTCCGCGCCTACAGGGTCCTTTATACCCAGTAGGGATCACCGGCATACCAGGAGGACTACAAGTCCCTGGTCAACCTGAAGCTAAACCCTTGACAGGACTAGGAACCACGAAGGCCCTGGCGTCCAGGGATAGTGGTTGCCAGGAAAGGTCCTACTACAAAGCGACAGGTGAAGGAACAGCACGACACAGAAGCTAGGCCCAGTTGCAGGCTGGCCAGGAGCTTAGAGAGAGGGAGACACGGACCAGGAGGCCTTATACCCGCTCACTGGGGAGAAGTCCTGAAGTGCACCCTTCCTACCGAGTACCCTGGACCGTACCTGACATCCGCACCAGTAAAGATACTGAAGTGAATCCCCTGTCTCTGTCAGTTACTCCTGCTGCGCCATCTCTCCTGCACTGCAAGCCCCAGCATCACCACCATTTGCACCTACACTGCCCAGGGGGCCCGCTCCACCTGTGGGGAGCAGAAACATCCCAGCTGCCATCCCATCACCCCCCCGGAGGTCTGCAGCAGCGCCGGTAACCATTACCAGAAACCACAGGTGGCGTCACGAGACAAACTGTACACTAAAAAAAACCCTTTTTAAAGAGAGACCCAGAGTACGGGCCCAGGAGCCGACTGCCGTGACCTCCTAAACAAGGTAGAAGGCTCGGGTACCGAGTCCCCTATATTCCCCCTGGGTGACACACCTGTATTTCATGTTAGAGTCACAAAGGAAGTTAAGGAGGACTTACGAGTTTGGTTGGAGTTTTTAGAGTCATTTAATGGCCAGGCTTTGTGGCGTCAGCCTTTTATTGCAGAAGAGGATGTACAGGGATGCGGCTCCTGAATCAGGTTTTGGTGTTTTTTGGGATGGGAATTGGTGTGCGGGCCAATGGCATTGGGCATGGCGTAAGAATGGGGTGTTGAAGAATGAAGTTTTGTTAGAACTATTTTCTATTTTAGTGGTTATAGTGGTTTGGGGCAGTCAGCTAGCTAATAGAAATATCATAATTAAATCCAGTAAAAAAGGGGTGGTCCTTGCAGTGAACCATTTGTCTTGCAAATGTGGTTTAGTTATTAGAGTTCTTAGACGTCTAGTACTGCTGTGTTTGAAAAGGAATATTTGGCTGAAGGCGGTACAGGTTGATAATAGTGATCCTTCAGTGGCTGTTTTGCTTTCTCATTTTCAGTTCAAGAGTTTCTTCAGTATCGCCCCAGGCACCCAGGAGAGGGGAGTGGAGTGTCCGGAGTATCTCTGGGGATTGATTTGGTCAGGTTAATGGAGCTGTTACAGCGGTCTATGGCCATTTGTACATGGAAAGGTTATTCGTCGGCTTGGGTTTCATGAGTTAAATTTTGTAGGAGAATGAAAATGGATGCTAATAGGTGTTCAGAGCAGTCCGTGTTGCATTTTGTATTATCGCTTTTTGACAGAGGGCTCGCTTATTCCACGGTAATGAAAACATTATCTGGTGTGTCATTTTTTATGAAGGTTATGGGCCAGAAGGCATGCAACGATTATTTTTTTAATAAAGCAGGTACTAAAGGGTTACAAAAAAGAGAGAGTAGTTCGGGATGGCAGACGCCCCATTTCTCCAGAAATGTTGGTAAATTTATGTACAGTGTCATTCTCTTGCTGTTACGATAACTATGAAGCCCTTTTATTCTCCACAGCAGCTGCACTATTGGTTTTTGGAGCTTTGCGTATAGGCGAGCTATTGCCGAGGGGCAGAGACGGTATTGAAGGTTTGGCTTTTCAACATATTACATTGAAGAGGGGGATATTAATAATTTTTATTGCTAAATCCAAAACTGATCAAGCCAGTAAGGGTACGTCTTTAAAATTACAATGTTTAGCGGGTAAAGGTATTTGTCCGGTTTGCTTGGTGCAACGTTATTTAATGTTACGTCCCCTGGGAGGTGAGAAGTTTTTACTTCATCAGTCGGGCAGGCCTTTGACTTAGTTCCAATTCAGATGCATTTTCAGTAAATGTTTGTCTTAATTGAATATGGGTAATAAATATTTCTCTACTCACTCTTTTAGGACTGGAGCTGCGACGGAGGCTGCCAGACGGGGTTTGAGTGAGGGCTTCATCAAAAAATTGGGAAGATGGAGTTCAGGATGTTATCGGGTGTATATTCGGAAGTGATGTATACTAATGTTTCTTTTGTTTGAAGTTTTTGCAGGTATAACAGTATGGATCTTAGGTCGTTCTTTCGTGCACTGGGCGGAGTGGAGAGCGCAGCAGCGGTGCTATGGTCCGAATCTGTCTTTGTCTGCCGGTAACGTAAGAATCTTCTGGTTTGGAATCAGGGGGCAAAGATGGGAAGGACTGTTGGAGCAAGCTGCCATGATGAGTGAGAGATCTCCGTCCCCAGATATAATCATTGTGCACTTAGGAGGGAATGATATTGGTAAATTAGGTACAGTGGATTTACTATTTCAAATGAAAAAAAGTTTAATAGAGCTAAAAAAATTGTTTTTTGGTGTCAAAATTATATTTTACGAGATCGTTTCCCGTTTAGTGTCGGTGAAATCTATGGATCTCAAATTTTGTGAGAAAATTCGCAGAAGGATAAATAGGTGCATGAATAAATTTATGCCATCTATTGGAGGTTTTTCTTTTCGGCACACTGACTTGGAGGGAGGTTTGCCAGGCCTATTCAGAAGTGATTGGACCCATTTGTCTGAAGTGGGTAACGACATTTTTAATTTAGATCTACAGGCGATGGTAGAGTTGGCCCTGGGTGGGGCAGGGCCATGTTCGCCTGCTTGATCCAGGCAAGATGGCCGGGTGGGTTAGTCATTCGGGGAACCGAATGGACAATAAGTTATAGGTAATGTAAACGGGCTTGAGCTTTGGCTGAGCTGCGGTTGTTTATAATTATTATGTTATTAATTGAAGTTACCTGTATTATATGATTTTAATAAAGGCCGTGGCCAATTAATTTTCCAAGCAAGTCAAGTGTGTCGGTGTAATTTTGTTTAATCACAGATAAGTTTAAGGTATGGTTTGTGCATTGTAATGCCATATGTGATAAATACATTGCTCAGCAATCTCCTTCTGTCACATAAACAATGGATGGAGTAGCAAGCAGTATCTGCAGCAACGCAGCTCCATTTAATTGCTATGGCTGGCAGAGAAAAAGGTTGGGAGCACAGGGATTCTCATCAATCAGATATTTATCAACCATCCTGTCATTTGACAGAAAACCCCTTTACCGATGTGGTCTTATTCCCAGAGCCATAACTTTTTTACTTTTCTGTCCACATAGACCTATGAGAGCTTGATCTTTCAGAGACAAGTTGTACTCTTGAATGACACCATTCATTTTACCACATAGTGTACTGGAAAAAGAAAAAAAAATCCAAGTGCGGAGAAATTGGGAAAAAAATGCAATTCTGACATTGTTTTTTAGGAACAGTTTTTACGGTGTACATTTTGTGGTAAAAATGACTTCGCAATATGATTCTGCCCATCAGTATGATTAAGGCTATACCAAAATTTTTTTATTTTTTATTTTAGTGGTGAAAAAAAAAACAGAAGTTTGCAAAAAAAAAAATTCCGGTTGTGTTGCCCCTTTCCGAGACTCGTAACATTTTTATTTTTCAGTCGATGGAGCTGTACGACAGTTTATTTTTTTACGGGGAGAGACAACGTTTTTATTGATACCATTTTGTGGTAGATATGATGTTCTGATTGCTTTTTGCAGTATTTTTTGTGGGATTTCAGCCACCAGAAATATTTTTTTTTTGTTTACAGTGTATATCGATTGGGTTAATTATTTTTATATTTTGATAAGATAGGACTTTTTTTTGAATGTGGCGATACGTGTGTATTTTTCTGCTATCTTTATTTTTAATGGGGGAAATGGAGGTGATTTGAACTTATGTTTTTTGGATTTTAATATTTTTTAAAACACTTTTTTTTTAAACTTTTCACTGTTCTTAAAAGTCTTCTTAAGGGACTTGAAGCGCAGATCGTCTGATCGCTTGTGCCGTATACAGCGATGCCAGAACATTGCTGTATATAGCAAAAATCATAGTCTCCTTTGAAGCCCGGCCACAAGCTGGATTTCAAAGAAGCTCCGTAATGATAAGCATGGAGGTCTCCAACAGACCCCCCGCTGTCATAGCACACCCAATCACATCAAGGGCACGCCGATGGGCGCATGGAATAACGTGCCTCGCTCCCTCCCTGCGCACGTTAAGCGCCGCTGTAAGTTTGACAGCAGCTCCGCTCCACCTGCGATTGTTAGAAGCAGGTTCTGGCTGTAACACACAGCCATCATCTGCCGAGTATGGGGTGAGCCCGCTCCATACACCTGCTTCCGACTTGTGCCATACCGGCGCATGTTGTGAAGGGGTTACCAGCACTTTGAAAGGTCAGAAACAAGAATTGGTGAGGAGGTGGCAAAGACACTTCTAGGAAGGTTGTAAATTTAGTAAAAAGTGACAAACATCACTGTAGGCTCAATAGCAGACAGTACTAGTCACCAGTTCAGTATAGATGGCACATTCTGCCATCAGAACATGACAAAGAAAAATTAAATAAACTTCAATGGAAACTGTCCATGACTAAGTGTGTGCTTCAGTTATCGCATCTGTATTATTAAATGCCCAATGGCTAACTAGGAAATCAGTGAGTAATTTTGCCCCGCAGCTATGTGTTTGAGTCACATTTATAAGTCACATACTTTCCCATTGCATCACTTTACATTACACTAACTTTCCATAGGATCTCCGAGCATTTACTCTGTAAATGGCAGATAAACAATCCATAGAGAGCTTTCTTCAATCCATTTATAACATTAGAATCTTTATACAGAACGACATTCTGCCGGGACACGTTACATAGACAGATGCTGCACTGCAGCCCCCGTGTCTCGCTGATCCGTAGGGAATGGTCCTTTTATGTGTTTTGGTATAGACATTATACATTGTATGCATGGTGAAAGATGAGCCCCGACCTACTTGGAAAGGGCAGTTTATCAGAAGTATTCGGCACTGTTCACATACCACTAAAGGGCTACGTTTTTTTTCCAATATTTACAACTCAGATAAGCCTGTGCTGTTCAAGCCAAATCTATTGCATTGACCCCAACGATATCTGCCCCTTTTCTGGATATGGTGGTGACTGGTGGGGGACACAAAAGGGGCGATTTTTTTATATAATAAATGTCTATTGGAATCTAGACTGAGAAGGAGAGCTTGTCCCCTAAAAGAAAGATGGCAGAGGATGGTGGCCCCTTAAATGACAAGATATGAGAAGATATAGAGCAGGATGTCCGTAGAGTGTCTGCTAGCGAGTGTAATGTGGAACTGCCACGTCTTCGGAGGTACTGGAGGGACGTGATAGAGCTTATAAACTCGGTGTACAATTGTCAGATTGCTCCGGAACCTTTGACTTGTGCATAAAGCTGAAATCCCTGTAAGTGAGAGTCATCGACTGGCTATCGCGCATATACTATATCAGGCCCGGAGAAGTATAGCTCCATACTGGAAGAGACCTAACGGTCTAGTTGTTGGAGAGGTAATAACAGGTAAGTACACCAATAATATCCAAAAAGTAAGGCCATAAAGTATTTAATATAATAATCTCCCAAAAAGAACTTTACAAATGACTAAGAATACGAAGATAAAAAAGTTAATTTTATAGATATATTTAAAAAAAAAAAAACATAATAAAGATACATAAAAATTGTGAGATAAAATACACAAAGGCACAAAGTGGGTGTTCCCGGATGAGAGAACAGTAAGTATCTATATCATTATTAATCAACGAGTATAGGTGACATTCATATACAGAAACATCAATCAAACTGCTGTCAGTAGAAATAGAATATAGCACAGTGCTAATCACATATAGAGTCTAAGACATGGTATACATACATATGTATCCTGCATTACCTCACTCGTTGTGTCCGTGGTCCCACCACACCCGATGCGTGTTTCGCATTGAAATGCTTCGTCCAGGTGTCAAAAATATATCAATAAAATGAACTTTATCTTCATATTCTTGGTCATTTGTAAAGTTCATTTTGGGAGGTAATAACAGGGTTAAATAACACTATATGCCTTGAGAAACATGTATGCCAAAAAAGGGGGGCATATGAGAAATTTGAAGATATATGGGTGCCCGGCTGGATAGACCAAATCTGGCCCCCCTTACTTTAATGTGGTCTAGAATACTCTTACGGATGTTTTGAAACTATGAGCAGAATCTGTGACTCTCTTCACAGGTGTATATTTGTAGAAGTGCCTTTATTGTTACAATTGTATGTTGGTTTTAAGTAGGCGCGAATGTTTATATGGGTATCTATGTACAGTGGGTATGGAAAGTATTCAGATCTCTTTACATTTTTCACTCTTTGTTTCATTGCAGCCATTTGGTAAATTCTAAAAAGTTCATTTTCTCTCATTAAAGTACACTCTGCACCCCATGATGACTGAAAAAAACAGAAATGTAGAAATTTTTGCAAATTTATTAAAAAAGAAAAACTGAAATATCACATGGTCATAAGTATTCAGACCCTTTGCTCAGTATTGAGTAGAAACCCCCTTTTGAGCTAGTACAGCCATGAGTCTTCTTGGGAATGATGCAACAAGTTTTTCACACCTGGATTTGGGGATCCTCTGCCATTCTTCCTTGCAGATCCTCTCCAGTTCCGTCAGGTTGGATGGTGAACGTTGGTGGACAGCCATTTTTAGGTCTTTCCAGAGATGCTCAATTGGGTTTAGGTCAGGGCTCTGTCTGGGCAAGACAAGAATGGTCACAGAGTTGTTCTGATGCCACTCCTTTGTTATTTTAGCTGTGTGCTTGGGGTCATTGTCTTGTTAGAAGGTGAACCTTCGGCCAAGTCTGAGGTCCAGAGCACTCTGGAAGAGGTTTTCATCCAGGATATCTCTGTACTTGGCCACATTCATGTTTCCTTTAATTGCAACCAGTTGCCCTGTCCCTGCAACTGAAAAACACCCCCATAGCATGATGCTGCCACCACCATGTTTCACTGTGGGGATTGTATTGGGCAGGTGATGAGCAGTGCCTGGATTTCTCCACACATACCGCTTAGAATTATCACCCAAAAGTTCTATCTTCGTCTCATCAGACCAGAGAATCTTATTTCTCACAGCCTGGGAGTTCTTCATGTGTTTTTGAGCAAACTCTATGCGGGCTTTCATATGTCTTGCACTGAGGAGAGACTTCTGTCGGGTCACTCTGCCATATAAACCCGACTGGTGGAGGGCTGCAGTGATAGTTGACTTTGTGGAACTTTCTCCCATCTCCCTACTGCATCTCTGGAGCTCAGCCACAGTGATCTTGGGGTTCTTCTTTACCTCGCTCACAAAGGCTCTTCTCCCACGATTGCTCAGTTTGGCGGGACGGCCAGGTCTAGGAAGACTTCTGGTGGTCCCAAACTTCTTCCATTTAAGGATTATGGAGGCCACTGTGCTCTTCAGAACCTTGAGTAATGCAGAAATTCTTTTGTAACCTTGGCCAGATCTGTGCCTCGCCACAAGTCTTTCTCTGAGGTCCTTGGGCAGTTCCTTTGAGCTCATGATTCTCATTAGGTCTGACATGCACTGTGAGCTGTGAGGTCTTATACAGACAGGTGTGTGCCTTTCCAAATCAAGTCCTATCAGTTTAATTAAGCACAGCTGGACTCCAATGAAGGAGCAGAACCATCTCAAGGAGGATCACAAGGAAATGGACAGCATGTGACTTAAATATGAGTGTCTGAATACTTATGACCATGTGATATTTCAGTTTTTCTTTGTTCATACATTTGTAAAAATTTCTACATTTCTGTGTTTTTTTTCAGACAAGATGGGGAGCAGAGTGTACTTTAATGAGAAAAAAAAAGATCTTTTTAGAATTTACCAAATGGCTGCAATGAAACAAAGAGTGAAAAATTTAAAGGGGTGTGAATACTTCCCGTACCCACTGTATTCTTTTCTCATCAGCAGTATATGGACACTGAGGTGGGACGCGGAGGTAGGGTAGGTAATGTTTCGGGTTTAATTGTACTGTACTTTTGAAAATGTTTAATAAATTATCTGATTCGAAAAAAAAAAAGGCTACGTCTGGCACATTCCTTCATATATTTACAAGGCATATGTGCTTAACATAAAGCCCCACAATATACCACACAGTTCTCTGTGATATACAGTTGAAAAGGATATGGAGGATTTACACAATTTCTTTCATTATTTTATTTTGAAAGGCTGCAGGAAAATTGGGAAAAAATATTTGAATTAAGCTAAAATATATTTAAAATCATGTAAACCTTTCTGTAAGAAATAATCTGTATGGCTACAGATTTTTTTTGGCCATTAGATTTTTTTTTTTACTATGAGCCTAAGAACTAACAGGCAGGTAATTTGCTAACTCCCTGCCTGTGCTGCCCAGTGCAGATCTCTGCCAGCACAGAACGCTCCTGCTGGCAATTCTGCAGCTTCACATCAACAGAGCAGCAGCTTCTCTTCCGCTCTGCGCTGTTGACAGGGCGGGACAGCCAATGTCATGCTGACTGACAGATGGCTCCCCGTTGCGCAACTGTGGAGAGTCAGCTGTCAATCAGCATGACGCCAGCAGTCACACCCCAGCAACAGAGCAGCACGGAAGAGGAAGAGCTGCTCTGTTGACGTGAAGCAGCAGAATCGCTGGCAGGGATCTGCGCTGTGCAGAACTGACAGGTAGTTAGCAACCACCTGGCTGTAAGTTCTTAGACATCATCTTTTTCACTAGCCCACAGCTCCTCAGCCTCCCAGCTAACTATATCTGGAGGGTGGTGGAGGTGGCATGGAGCTTCTAATGATTGATGGTTCGGACAGGTGTCGTAGTGGCGCCACAGGCTCAAATTGTGAGTTTTCTGATGTTGCAAGCAGAGGCAGCTTTATCTCTGCAGCATAGGAGAAGCACAGAGGTACTAAATCTGGCCAGATCCAGCAGTCTGGGCAGCTCCAGAGCAGTGCTTGCAAGACATTAAGCATAGAGCATAACAAGAGCACACTCCTTGCCTTGGAAACCGGCCACATCTGAGACTGCAGAGGTAGTTGGTAACCTAGGCATCGAGCACTAAGACATAACATTAAAAATCCCTCTGTTTTCAGGAGTGCAGAGTATTTATAATAAAAAGATAAATTGCAAAGTTGCTTCTTTATAGAAGCACATTAGAATTTTACCCATTTAATAAAAGAAGACAATCTCTTTAATGTTTTTATGAACCGGACATCTCTTAAAATGTGAAAAACCTAAAAGAAGCAAAATGAACATAAACCCTGCTGTAAATAAATAGAAAGCAAGTGCAATTAAAATAAATAAAACCCTATTTTATTTAATTGCACTTGCTTTTTATTTATTTACAGCAGGGTTTATGTTCATTTTGCTTCTTGTAGGTTTTTCTGATTCATGGCCATTGTGAAATATGCATTTATGTGCTGCATGTATACCAACTTAAACCAAGCTCAAATTTAGTGTTTTATCTCTTAAAATGTGCAGTTTAAGTTAAACCACCATAATATAAAAATATCTATACGACTGATTCATTTACGAACAGATACCATCAGTTACTGATCGGTTTTCACGTAAAAAATATATCTATTTATATCTCCACGGTGCTGCATCATCCTACATCTCTTCCCTCATTTCTGTTTACGACCCTTCCTGTTCTCTCAGTTGTGCAAATTTTCTCAGACCAATATCCTCAATAATCATAACCTCCCACTTCTGTCTCCAAGACTTTTCTGAAGCTGCACCATCTCTCTGGAATGCACTACCCCAGAGAATCAGGTTAATTCCCAGTGACCACAGTTTTAACTGTGCCCTAAAAACTAGTGTTGAGCGAGCACTAAAATGCTCGGGTGCTCGAAGCTCGGGCCGAGCTCGCCGTGATACTCGGGTGCTCGGCCCGAGCAACGAGCCCAATGTTAGTCTATGGGAGACTCGAGCATTTTTGCGGCGGCTCACCCGGCAGTCTTTTAAAAGCCTAACAAGTGCCCAAAACGATAGTGACAGTGCTCAAATGACATGGGGACAGCATGGGGATCGCCCCAGGAAGCATTTCTGACCCCCAGGTCACTGCTGTCAACAACGTGGTCAGAGGTATTAAGCCACTTTTACAGGCTCAAAATAAAACGTTCAAAAACGAAAGTGAAAGTGCTTTCCTGTGAAATATGTTAAGGATAGTGTTGAGCGATACCTTCCGATATCAGGAAATATCGTATCGGATTGGATCGGACCGATACCCAAAAAGTATCGGATATCGCCGATTCCAATACAGGAAACCAATGCAAGTCAATGGGACACAAATATCGGAATGAAAATAAATCCTTTCTTTCCTTGTAGGTTAATTCTACATGAAGTAAAACAACTAAGAATAATGTAGAATGTATTACGCGAAAAGCCGGCAATTCAGCAGCGGCATACACCGGTACCCGACAATTTACAACAGAAAGAATAGAGCTTCACACATAGATTAGATATAGAAACATGTCAGTCACATATATATGAAGTACAGTGACAGTGTTGATTACTGTACTTGTCATTTAGTGTTAAAATAAAGGATTTATTTAAAAAAAAATTGGCGTGGGGTTCCCCTTAATTTTAGTCTCTAGCGGAGGTTAAGCAGACGGCTGGGGCAGATGTTTGAAGCCTGGGAAGGGGGTAATACCCACGGAGCTTCCCAGGCTACTAATATCAGCCCCCAGCTGAATACCTAGCCTTTACTAGCTATTAAAATGGGGGACCCCCTCAAAAAAATGACGTGGGGTCCCCCCTAATTTAATAGCTAGCAAAGGCTAGGCAGACAGCTGGGGGCTGATATTAATAGCCCCGGAAGGGTGCCATGAATATTGGCCCCCTCCCAGGCTAGAAACACCAGCCGTTAGCTGCCCCAGAAATGGCGCATCCATAGGATGCACCAATTCTGGCACTTAGCCTCGCTCTTCCCACTGCCCTGTAGCGGTGGCAGTGGGGTAATAGGGTTGGGGTTGATGTCAGCTTATAATGCCAGCTGACATCAAGCCCAGGTTAGTAATGGAGAGGCGTCTATAAGACACCCCCATTACTAACCCCATAGTCAAAGTTAAAAAAAAAAACACAAACACCCAGAATAAAGTCCTTTAATTGAAATAAACACACAATTCTTTATTGTTCTAAATTAAACTCTACTTACCATCACGCCCATTCCAGCTGAAGCCAACGATCTCCTGCAATAAAAGAAAAATAATAAAGCAACCTCATCCTTACCTTTCCATGGTTCCCAGGACAGCTCCAGCTCTGCTACATCGAGATGACAGGCTGGACCGCAGCAGAACGCTGCCATCCAGCCTGTCATCCCGCAGACACTGAGAAGCGCAGGCTTGCTTGCGCTCCTCAGTGTCTCTCTGTGACGGCATAAAGATGAGCCGAGGTCATGTCCAATTAACTCGGCTCACCTCATGCACGTCACTGACAGCGTGGGAAAATTCTCCTACACTCAGCGCTTCAGCGTGAGAATTTTCCCACGCTGTCAGTGACGTGCATGAGGTGAGCTGAGTTCATTGGACATGACCTCGGCTCATCTTTATGCCGTCACAGAGACACTGAGGAGCGCAAGCAAGCCTGCGCTTCTCAGTGTCTGCGGGATGACAGGCTGGATGGCAGCGTTCTGCTGCGGTCCAGCCTGTCATCTCGATGTAGCAGAGCTGAAGCTGTCGTGGGAACCATGGAAAGGTAAGGATGAGGTTGCTTTATTATTTTTCTTTTATTGCAGGAGATCGTTGGCTTCAGCTGGAATGGGCGTGATGGTAAGTAGAGTTTAATTTAGAACAATAAAGAATTGTGTGTTTATTTCAATTAAAGGACTTTATTCTGGGTGTTGTGTTTTTTTTAAATACTTTACTAGAAATTCATGGTGGTCATGTCTAATATTGGCGTGACCCCATGAATTTCGGGCTTAGGGCCAGCTGATAATGCCAAGCTGGCCTTAACCCCTTTATTACCCAGTGAGCCACCGCACCAGGGCCCTGGATGAGTTGGGTACAGCGCCAGAAGATGGCGCTTCTATGAACGCGCCATTTTCCGGGGTGGCTGCGGACTGCAATTTGCAGCGGGGGGGGCCCAGAAAGCTTGGGCCTCCCTGCGCTGCAGATTCCAGCCCCCAGCTGCCTAGTTGTACCTGGCTGGACACAAAAATAGGGCGAAGCCCCACGTATTTTTTTTTTTTTTAATTATTTCATGAAATTCATGAAATAATTAAGAAAAAAAAGGGCTTCCCTATATTGTTGTGTCCGGCCAGGTACAAATAGGCAGCTGGTGGTTGGGGGCAGCCCGTTCCTGCCTGCTGTACCTGGCTGGACACAAATATAGGGCGAAGCCCCACATCAATTTTTTTTTAATTATTTCATGAATTTCCTGAAATAATTAAAAAAAAATTGACGTGGGGCTTTGCACTATATTTGTGTCCAGCCAGGTACAGCAGGCAGGAACGGGCTGCGCCCAACCACCAGCTGCCTATTTGTACCTGGCCGGACACAACAATATAGGGAAGCCCTTTTTTTCTTTATTATTTCATGAATTTCATGAAATAATTAAAAAAAAAAAATACGTGGGGCTTCTCCCTATTTGTGTGTCCAGCCAGGTACAACTAGGCAGATGGGGGCTGGAATCCGCAGCGCAGGGAGGCCCAAGCTTTCTGGGCCCCACCCGCTGCAAATTGCAGTCCGCAGCCACCCCGGAAAATGGCGCGTTCATAGAAGCTGGATGCTGTACCTGGCTGGCATACAAAAATATGGCAAAGCCCACGTCAAAATTTTTGGGAAAAATTAATTAAAAAATAAATAATAATTTAGGGACTGCATCTTTATTTACTCCTCAAATGTCATTTAGTGTTAAAATAAAGGATTTATTTAAAAAAAAATTGGCGTGGGATGCCCCATAATTTTAGGCTCTAGCGGAGGTTAAGCAGACGGCTGGGGCAGATGTTTGAAGCCTGGGAAGTGGGTAATACCCACGGAGCTTCCCAGACTACTAATATCAGCCCCCAGCTGAATACCTAGCCTTTACTAGCTATTAAAATGGGGGACCCCCCCAAAAAAATGACGTGGGATACCCCCTATTTAATAGCTAGCAAAGGCTAGGCAGATAGCTGGGGGCTGATATTAATAGCCCAGGAAGGGTGCCATGAATATTGGCCCCCTCCCAGGCTAGAAACACCAGCCGTCAGCCGCCCCAGAAATGGCGCATCCATAGGATGCGCCAACTCTGGCACTTAGCCTCACTCTTCCACGCTGCCCTGGTGCGGTGGCAGGGGGTAATAGGGTTGGGGTTCATGTCAGCGCCAGCTGCCATGAAGCCCAGGTTAGTAATGATGGGCGTCTATAAGACACCCCCATTACTAACCTACAAAGTGTTAAAAAGAAAAAACACACACTACACCCAAAAAAAAATAATTGATTTGAAATAAAACACACCATTTTATTTAATTCATAGTTTACTAAAAAAAAAAATAGTTACCTGTCCACGTACCTGCGCTGATCTCCCATGCACAGCTGTCACATCTGGAGATGGTGACAGCTGTGCATGGCTGCTGTAAGCTCACGCTGCCGGGAACACGTCCGCTCCCGGCAGCGGGAGCCACTGACTGAGGTCACCGGAGTGCATTCAGGCAGCGCAGCTCCGGAGACCCCCTTTACGGCACTGCTGTACCGTGTGAATTTCTCACGATACAGCAGGGCCGTAAAGGAGCTAACCGGGCAGCGCTGCCTGAACTCCGGCGAACCCGCTTATGCTGTCATTCTAGCGGGGCAGCGGTTCAGAGCGGTCACATTCTATGTGGCTGCTCTAAACTGGAGATCATCGTGGGACACTCGTGGACTACTACGGAGGGGTAAGGATAAGGTTGTGGTTTATTATTTTATATTTTATTACAGGAGATCGATGGCTTCGGGGAATTAGGTGTCTAGGTGAGTATAGGCGTAGTTTTTTATTTTTTACTTTATTTTAGGTGGCGATCGGCGGGGACAGGTAATGTATGAACTAATTTATTGTAGGCAACCACTGGCCACCAATGACATGTATTTAAAATTTATTGGGGACACAGCAGGGCAATTTATATAGCAGGATCAGGCTGATGGGAACTACTGCTCCCATCAAGCTGATCCTGCTGGCACAAGTGGACGGGGGACAGACATAGGCCGATGGGAGTAGTAGTGTCACATCGGCCTATGTCTGCCTGCACGCACACACCCGCACAGACACCGCACACACTCGCAGACATCGCACACACACCGCACACACCCGCAGACATCGCACAGACACCGCACACACCCGCAGACATCGCACAGACGCCACACACACTCGCAGACATCGCACAGATGCCGCGCACACTCGCAGACATCGCACACACCCGCAGACATCGCACAGATGCCGCACACACTCGCAGACATCGCACAGACGCCACACACACTCGCAGACATCGCACAGATGCCGCGCACACTCGCAGACATCGCACAGATGCCGCGCACACCAGCACACATCGCACAGACACCGCACACACCCGCAGACATCGCAGACACACCCACACACACCAATCATGACGGGCTGATCGTCTGGGAGGTGACGCTGTGCGGCCAGCCAATCACTGTAATGCCCACAAACAACATGGCTGCGGCATTACAGTGACTGGCTGGCAATCCCTGCATGTTCATTGGCTCTGTAAAAAGCACCAAACATGCAGGGCGGAGACCCGAGCTCCCGCCCGAGTAACCCGGAAATGCTCGGTGCTCGCCGAACATCCCGAGTAGCGTGATGCTCGGGCGAGTACCGAGCAGTGTCGAGCATGTTCGCTCAACACTACTAAAAACACATTTTTAGGCTGGCTGAACATGTTGACCAACCCAACTATTCTCCCTTTTTACATTATTGTTCTAATCCTGGTCTCTTGAACAGTTTTCTCAAAACACAATGCACTCAATGGCACGTCTTATCTGCTCATACACAGGTACTGGCTGGTGACCGGCTCACGCAGCTTTTCATATGTGGTCCTATTCATTATAAAAGATGGATGGATCATACAAAACAAGTACTTTTTACTTCGGGTTCCTCCATTTCCTCATATTGCAAACAAGGCCATCACTTCTGCTTGGCAGGTAATTAGTTTGCTATTCTGTGACTTTGTCCTTATGATAAAGTGCTGCAGAATATGCTGGCTCTATATAGAATAAAGATAATTATTCATCATTGTTAGAGCACTTATGAACCTTTCTTCTCTGTAGTCAGGTCTCAATCTATTTATACAATTTCATTCTTGGTGGAAGATGTATGGACCCATTGGATCAGTGTGAGATCACCACAGTACAAGTGATTGTCACAGTCGGCCATTACCATGGAAGCTGTGTAGTATATGTTATATCGGTCTGCTGAAAATATAATGCACTCGAGAGGTTATACTTCCAGATCAGTCTCCGCATACTGGAAATGGGCCCCATCACAGAGCACAAACTGGGGATTCTTCCGCTTCCATACACTAAAGGAGTCGACTTGTCCTGGCCAACTGGGCAACCGGATCCTCTTCACACCGCAGAAACCCTCAGCCAGGGAAAGCTGGAAGGCACGTGAGGTGGACTGACCCCAGGGGCTGGATGACAAGGTTTCTCCAAGAAGCTCTCCCACGTGAAAAAGTGTGTGACCCCTGAAGAAAGCCAGGCAATCCAGAGAAAAGTGGGAAGACTCTGTGAAAGAGCACATGCTGTAAGATGGCATCAGTATACAGGTCACAACATGTAACATGGTAGAAAGCTTAAAAGAAAAAAAGATATAGAGCGGTGCTCCCATAGAATAGTCATTTTGTGAATCAAAATGCAGCACATGGATCGCGGCCTCTCCTACGCTTGCCCGCCCTGCACGGACCCAGCATTTTTCGGCCCCTTCTCCTCTAGCTGGTGGCCTGAGGCCCCAGAGGTGAAAGACACCCACGCTCCTCTGTGGGGGTTTGGGGGATTCGCCGCAGTTTCGCTATCCAGCTAGACGGGTGCCGGTACTGACGCACACCAAGGCTTAAGCGGCCCGTGGGCAAACTGCTCCTGATGGGTCCCCCTCTCCTGGGTAATGCAGCTACATGTGAGGGAAACCCGCTACCCAAAATAGCTCCCCTCCGGTTACATTAACAGCCCAGCTTGGCTCCTAGCTGCACTCACTCAACAGTCTCCTGCCCTCAGTTACCATGTAATAAGAAACTGCATATAGGAGACTCCCAGCAGCCTTAAATTGGATTTCCTCAGTCTTAAAGATACAGGGGTTTATCAATTCTTCAATGTACCTAAGGTTACCCCTCATATACTTTACCCTGGCTAAGCACAGCTTGGCATCCTTAGGGTTAATCCTATACTTGTGGAAATATATTGTAAGCCACTGCTGACATCTAGTGGCCACTCACTATAATCACACCTTCAGTCACAAAAGTTACTACTTACAACCCACCTCATTAACTGGCTATATCCTTCAATCTGAAACCAAGCCTGCCCAATAACCCTAACAGGTCGTGGCCCAGGACCTCCATGATGACTTAACCCTCTCTCCTCTCCATCCTATAAAAAGCTCAACGCGCAATATGCTTTCCCTTTGATTCATTCAACCAGTGCTGGGCTATAGTTACCAGATTATCCAACAATTCATAACTGCCCTAATGCCAAAATCCTAACCTCAGGAATCAGCCTCCAGCAGATCTCGGCGACAATATGTTTTCCTGGCCACACTTGAAATTTTAGTCATCCGGCTCCTCTCTATCAGATAGGGTTGACTCAGAGACTATTCCAGTGTCCACAACCAGGATTCTGTGTACTCCTACCTCCAACCATGCTACCCTACTATCACAGTTCCAGTCTATACTACACTCGGAGCTGTCCAAATTGTCGGATAAACTAAGGAACTTTCCAAAGAAATTAGAGAACTAGGATCCAGAACCTCCGATCGAGGACTCTACCACTCATTACCCACGAAAAAGAGATGGAGATGCTCCACAAAGAAATCTACTCCCTCAACAATAAACTGGAGGATTTTGAAAATTGCACTCGCAGAAGTAATATCCGCATCAGAGGCCTGTCCGAGACAATTCAATCTATTGCCACAGCCCTATTTCAAGAACTTCTATTTGGAAACCCCAATGAACGTCTAGAGATGGGCCGCATTCATAGAGCTCTGAGTAAACGCAAACCTGACGGCCCACTCCGTGACATTATTCTCAAACTTCACTTCTACAAAACAAAAGAACAACTATTTATAGCAGCACGGAACTTCTCATCCCTGAAATTCTATAAGTCTACGGACCCTCAACCCCCAGCTCTCTCACCAACCCCACTTTCAGCAGATTTGGTCTATCTTAAACACCTTTCCCACCACCAGTGGGCAGACCTATGGAGAGAGATGAACCCTTCGGTCAAGACTGCACTTATTTCTCTACACGTCACTTAGTCTACACCAGAATAGATCATATATTCGTTCACCCCATGTTCATACCCAACATAAACATTTCTGTTCTTTCCACTCCTTGGTCGGATCATTCCCCAATCCAGCCAACGTGCTCCTCTCTACATCCTTGCTCATTCAACTGGACTCTGAATGACTCCTTCCCCTCTTATCCTGAAAGGTCCCAAAGATTGAGTGACCACCTTGATGATTACTTCTCTTTGAACCAGCAGCCTCTTCACCAATTTCCCTTTGGGAAGTTCATAAAGCAGAGAAGAGAGGCTTCTGTACTCAAGACGCTGCTCACAAGAAAAAGACTTACTAGAACAGCTGATCTTGAGAATAAGCGGTCAATATTAAGATTGTCAGGTGAAGAGCTCACCCTCCCCCTCTATATATCAAGACCTTACACATGCGTGCTCTGAACTCAATCTTTGTCTCTCCAAAAACACAGGTCAGGCCCTGCGTTGGTCCCAACAGGGCTTCTACTCCCTTAATAATAAAAGCAGCTCTAACCTTCCCCTATGCCTCAATGCCTCCCTGTAAGACGTACCCCAATGCGACTACGTACGACACAGGCCTTACGTCCAACCCACAACAGATAACTCGCTGTTCCAGCAGCAGCTTGAGCAGAAATACAACGACCCTTCCCCAGACACCACACAAAAATAGAAGCTTTCCTGAAAGGGGTAATCCCATCGCCAAGATCCTATCCCAATATGTAGGTGAAAAAATAATATTAGCAAATACCTCCAATTAGAAATGTAGTATAGTTTTTCTGATTCGCTATGTTGCTTTCCTCATGTACAGGCATTGCAGGACCTTAGGTATCCATGGTTACAACCACTAGAAAACTAGTTGTCACTATATTAGTGGTCATAACCACGGACACCTAAGGTCCTGCAATGCCCTTCAATGAGGAAAGCGACATAGCGAATCAGAAAAACTATACTACATTTCTAATTGCAATATTTGCTAATATTATTACACCTACTACATATTGGGATAGGATCTTGGAGATGGGAATATCCCTTTAACTCTATTTCGCTCCCAGTCCTCAATTCCAATATGATTGATCTCCTAAATCAGGCCATCATCTCTTCTGAAATATAAACCGCTATCCACTAACTAAAACTTAATAAAAGCCAGGCCCAGATGTCTTCTCAGCTCTTTACTATAAGAAGTCTCCTCTTATTCCCTATTTCACTATTTTATCTCCCTGAGGTCCAGACAAAAGCCAAGGGCAGCCCCTCTTACAGCAGCTACATTTAGGATACCCAAACCAAACTCGGACCACTCATTGTGGTCGAACTATAGACCGATATCCCTGATTAATATAGATCTCAATCTTTTAGCTAAAATCTTGGCTAAAATATATACCGTATTTGCCGGAGTATAAGACGACTGGGTGTATAAGACGACCCCCAACTTTTCCATTTAAAATATAGAGTTTGGGATATACTCGCCGTATAAGACTACCCCTCTTCTAACGCAAATACGGTAAAAATTTAAAAAAATCAGATTTGATTTCAATATGGTAATTTTAAAGTGATGAACCTTACCGGCGATTGGCTGGTTGTTGTATACAAAACCTGCTTGGATTGGTCAGCTCTCCCTGCCTGCCCAGCCCTCCCTGTCTCCAAGACTATCAGAGCGGTAGCGCATCCCTCTGGCCCTTGTATCATCACTGGTACCTCCTTCTCTGCCTCTCTGATCTCGCTCCTCAGGACTACAGTGACGAGGTGAGGGGGACGCCTGCAGCTTGCTTCACTTACACTTTCCCGGTGAGGCGCCCCCTCACCTCGTCACTGCAGTGCTCAGGAGCGAGATCAGAGAGGCACAGAAGGAGGTACCAGTAATAGGATACAAGGGCGGCCCAGAGGGATGTGCTACCGCACTGATAGTCTTGGAGACAGGGAGGGCTTATAAATTACCATAAATACCGTGTTTTTGGACTATAAGACGAACCGGACCATAAGACTCACCTAGGTTTTAGAGGAGGAAAATAGAAAAAAAATGTAAGCAAAAAATGTGTTCACGATGCACTTTTAAGGGGGAGGGGGTCTTCTGCTGACACTAGTATAGGGGTAATGTCCCCCAATTCTGACAATATCCCCCATCCTGGTATATATGCACCCCGCCTTCTTTTTATACGTGGCATCCCTCCATGCTGATATGCAAGGCACCCCTCATCCCTGTCCTGGTATGCAAGGCACCCCTCATCCCTGTCCTGGTATGCAAGGCACCCCTCATCCCTGTCCTGGTGTGCATGGCATCCCTCATCCCTGTGCTGGTATGCAAGGCACCCTTCATCCCTGTCCTGGTATGCAAGGCACCCTTCATCCCTGTCCTGGTATGCATGGCAGCCCTCATCCCTGTCCTGGTATGCATGGCACCCCTCATTCCTGTCCTGGTGTGCATGGCACCCCTAATCCCTGTCCTGGTATGCATGGCACCCCTCATCCCTGTCCTGGTATGCATGGCACCCCTCATCCCTGTCCTGGTATGCATAGCACCCCTCATTCCTGTCCTGGTGTGCATGGCACCCCTAATCCCTGTCCTGGTTTGCAAGGCACCCCTCATCCCTGTCCTGGTATGCCAGGCACCCCTCATCCCTGTCCTGGTATGCAAGGCACCCCTCATCCCTGTCTTGGTATGCATGGCACCCCCTCATCCCTGTCTTGGTATGCATGGCACCCCCTCATCCCCGTCCTGATATGCATGGCACCCCCTCATCCCTGTCCTGATATGCATGGCACTCCCTCATCCCTGACCTGGTATGCATGGCACCCCTCATTCCCGTCCTGGTATGCATGGCACCCCTAATCTCTGTCCGGGTATGCATAGCACCCCTCATCCCTGTCCTGGTATGCATGGCACCCCTCATGCCTGTACTGGTATGCATGGCACCCCTCATCCCCATCATGCTGCACATGCCCGCGCTGATCTCTGCATGTGAGCCGCGCATGACGTCACTGCCATGCGCGGTTCACAAGGAGAGCTCAGCAGCCGGAAGTCACTGCTCCCCACGCCGGGTCTGTCTGCACGGAGAGCAGAGACTTCACTCACCTTAATAGCCGGCACACAGCAGAGCCGCGCTGCAGCTCCTGCCGGCTATCTCCTGCGCCCGCTCATTAAAGGGCATGAATATTCAACCTCTCTCCACGCCCATTTAACAGCGGTCATAGGTGATTCCGGCAGCAGCAGGAGCCGCAGCGTGGCTACACTCTGTACCGCTATTAAGGAGCATGAATATTCACTGCTCCCCACGCCCCATTAGCAGCGGGGACAGTGTAGACTGCAACGGGCGACTGCTGACTCCTGTGCCCCGCTCCTCCACCGCTACCGCTCCCCCCACACCCAACACATCATATATATATACCCCCTCCTCCCCCAACATTCGGAGTATAAGGGTATATGCCCTATAAGATGACACCTGGCGTATAAGACGACTCCTGACTCTTGAGATTTTCAGGGGTTAAAAAGTCGTCTTATACGCCGGCAAATATGGTATATAAATTCTTACCATCTGCATCAGGCCAGGCAAGAAACAAGGCTCTGTCTGGATAGTTCTCCAAGAGTTCAGGGCCTCCAGTCTACAAATAACAGATGTATATTCAGAATCTCCACCTGATACCAGTGTAATAAATGCTATAAATGTAGAAGGTTTATTCAATTTTTGCTTTGGCAATACTTTGCTTTTGTTATAGTTGGCGGTTTGTTTTTTCTTAAAGTGGCAGTACAAGAAAATTTCAGACATCCGGTTTTCACATGTGTGTTCTGTCTGTGTTTTTCATGGATAAAACATGTAAACATATAGAACATGTGCCCGTTATAGACTATGGGACTGTTCACATGCCGTGTTATTTTACAGACCGTGTGTTTTTACCAGTCTATGCACTTTGTGTGCCGTCCATGATTTACATTGTCATGCATAGGAGAAGCTTTGTCATTTATTTTTCCATACATGAAAATAACTGATGGTAAAATCTGACATACTGATCAAACACTGATGACGCTCAAATCATTTTTTTTTTTTAGGAGGTAGGTGAATAATCACAGACATCTAAATCAGGCCAAAAACAGTGTTACAAAAATAAAAGTTAAATCAATGAGAAAAGCTGGCAAAAAAATAGATTATAAACATTTAATTTAGTGCAAATTTACAGAGCACATATTGCTTTGAAAAGACACGTGTAACACTCTGAGGTCCCCAAGGACTGTATCCAGTTCCTATCAAGCTCTTTAACGCAAACACAGTTTAAGACCTCATTCACATGTCTGTGTTTAAACATATACATGAAATAATGGTACTGGTCTCATCAGTGTTTTGGTACAGTGTGTCATCGGTGTACACTCCGTGTCTGTTTTTACCATTAGTGTCTCATTAGTGGTTTTCATTGATGGATAAGTTACAAAGGTTCTTCTATCCCTAGCAATACTAAATATGGACAACACACCAATGGCACTTGGATGCCATCCGAGTGCTGTACGTGTTTTTCACTGACCCATAGACTTGTATAGGCAGTTTTAATCTGTGATACTGGAAAAAAACCCAGATGTGGCTCTGTGAGGTTTTCAGAGATATGGTCCGTGAAAAAACATGGACACGTGAGCAGCCCCATAAATTATAATGGGTACGTGTTCTATGTGAGAAAAAAATTGAATGAACACGTGAGTGTTACACAGAAGTATGAATGAGGTCTTAATAATATCAAAGTCACCTGAACATATAGGACTATGGGTATTTGATGGTAACTGTTCTTCACTGCCGTTCTTAACACACTCATCTATATCAGTGTTTTGTCTTTTTCACCCCATTTCTAATATTAAGCTGTAACGTTATCTCACTAAACAGATTCACCCCAAAATGGTTATGCTACATTCCCTGCCTCAGCTTTTACACAGGCTATGATAGGCTGTGCTATTCTATGTGATGGTTACATGGCATTATTGGGATGCTCGTAATTACAGCTCACCAAATCGCAAATTGTTCAAATTCGCTGGGTCCAGCAAATTGAAAGGGAACCTGTCACGTCATTTCAAGTATCTACACTGTCCCCAGTGCGGTGTTAGTGATGGAATGGGCATCACTAACACATTATTTTCATTAAAAACAGGGCTGTAATGATGTTCAAAAAGCACTTTATGTTCTTATATCGTACCTGCTCATTTAGTCACAGGGATGTGCTTCATTTTGTGTTCAGTCACAGGAGTCACCGGCACTCAATTTGACTGATTTCCCTGGTTGCGCCAACGTCAGTAGAATCCCGCGCTTGCACAGTGTGTAGCCGGCCGCGCTTGCAGCGTCGATCGTGCAACTGCCCGCTTGACACTGCGCAAGTGCGGCTCCAAGCGCCACACTGAGCACAAAATGAAGCACACCCCTATGATCAAACGAGCAGGTACGATATAACTAAATAAAGTGCTTTTTGCACATGATTAGACCGCTGTTTTTAATGAAAATAACGTGTTAGTGATGTACATTACATCACTAACAATGCACTGGGGACAGTTTAGATGCTTGAAATGACGTGACAGGTTCCCTTTACCAACATTTGAAACAAATTCAATTAGCTCATCTCTAATGTACATGATATTATGCTTCGTTTACGCCGCACTGCTCTTACCATGACCTCTGTGTAACGCATCTCTAGGGAAAAATGGTGTTCTGATCAAAAGCCACGACATCCAGCCCAGGACACTGCAGTAAGAATTCCCAGTATCCAGTGCCCTGGACAAACAGCCGACAAAGGAGGAATAAGCAAAGCGCTGCAAGGAGTGCGGTCACCGCTCATCACACATGTAAAGGTGTTCACCAGCAGGTCGGGAGGGCTCTTTATTCTCTCACTGTAGGGGAATATTTGGTGTAAATCATTATTCCACCACTAGCAGACACTTACCTTATGAAGGCAGATTAGGACAAGTGTTATATATGTAAGCCTGTATTACAGATGCAAGTCCCAGCCCGACCACGGGATCTATGAAGCTGCCAGTTTGGGACCTTGGAGCTGCGGTTTGGCCAGAACTTGTATCTGTAAGAAGCCTCATACACAATAGACGGCAGTCAGCCGAACAATGATTTGGCCAATTGTGAACTTAGGTCAGGTGGCTGGGCACTGCAAACATAAGGCTGGGGCCGCAAGGAAAGTTGTGTCAGGGAACCAAAAATATTTACCGTATTTTTCGGACTATAAGACGCACTTTTTTCCGCCGAAATTTTGGAGGAAAATGGGGGGTGCATCTTATAGTCCGAATGTTGGGGCGGGGTGTATATTTATGTGTGGTGTGGGGGGAGCAGTATCGGTGGAGGAGCGGGGCACAGGAGGCAGCAGCCGCCCACTGTCCTTGCTGCTAAAGAAAATGAATATTCACTGCCCATAGGGCGTGGGTAGCACTGAATATTCATGCTCCTTAATAGCGGTATACAGCGTAGCCGCACTGCGGCTGCTGCCAGCTATCTCCTGTGCACGCTGTTAAAAGGCATGAATATTCAACCTCTCTCCACGCTCATGGGCGTGGGGAGGGGGTGAATATTCATGCCCTTTAATGAGCGGGCACAGGAGATAGCCGGCGGCAGTAGCAGCAGCGCGGCTACACTGTGTGCCAGCTATGAAGGAGCATGAAGTCACTGCTTCCCGCGCACACAGTGCTGGCGTGGGGAGCAGTGACTTCTGGCAGCTGATCTCTCCTTGTGAGCAGCGCATGGCAGTGACGTCATGCGCGGCTCACATGGAGAGATCAGTGCAGGCAGACCGGACGCAGCGCTGGAGGAGAGAAGAAAGGTGAGTAGCAGTGTTTATTTATTTTTAATGTGCAGCATGATGAGTATAAGGGGTGCCACGCATACCAGGACAGGGATTAGGGGTGCCACGCATACCAGGACAGGGATTAGGGGTGCCACGCATACCAGGACAGGGATTAGGGGTGCCACGCATACCAGAATGGAGGGGTTCCATGCATACCAGAATGGAGGGATGCCAGGCATACCAGAATGGAGGGATGCCAGGCATACAAGGATGGGGACCACGTATAATGGAAGGGGGGCGGCATATATACCAGGGATATTGTCAGAATTGGGGGACATTACCCCTATACCAGTGTCAGAGGACTACCTACCCATTAAAAGTGCATCATGACCACATTTTTTGCTTACATTTTTATTTTTCTCCTCTAAAATCTAGGTGCGTCTTATGGTCCGGTGCGTCTTATAGTCCGAAAAAAATACGGTAATTATATTTTGCTGAAGCACAACTATTTTAAAGCTGTGATTTTACTGTAAAAAAAAACAAAAAAAAAACTCAGCCAAATCTAAGTTGCATGTTATGTGCAATCAACTCTATTGTAAGTCACATTTGCAACCGCGTGTAATTGTCAGTCGTAGTGAGACACCATAGGAAATCAGATACAATTTAATGCAACAAGTGCAATCCTGATATTGCTGTGGAGCGTAAGGCCAGGATAACACAGCGACATGTCACAGACATTGAGATCGCTGGGTCACATTGCAACATCGCACTTAATCAACTATGGTGTCGGAATGAGACATAAAGCTGAAAAAGAGCTGAAATGATGGATCAGGGCCTATGGCCATGGAGACATCAAACTGACACATTGCAGCACAGGCTGTAATGATTTCCTATGGTGTAATGTTGCGATCTGTCTACAACTTAGCTGTTTTTACTTCCAGCAAAATCACAGCTCTAAAATAATGGCAGACAAGTGATGTTCGGATGTTGTTGACGCACAACTATTCTGAGAATTGCTGGTATGAGACACGTCAAAATGTAAGAAGGCGCAAGGGCAATAGTGGGTGCGCGGGGGGGGGATGGGTGCGGACCATGGTGAGGGGCGGGGGACACAGGCGCGAGGCAGGGGGGGGTGGCGCAGGTCAGGAAAGAGGAAACGCGGGAGCAGGGCGCGTGGGGATGTGACGCGGGGCAGAGGGGGGGCAATGCGGACGCAGGGTGACGCGGGAGGTGATGTCGGTGCAAGGCAGGGGGGTGTCACAAGGGCAAGGGAGGAGGTGACACGGGCGCTGGGCAGGAGGTGACGTGGGCACAGGGTGATGTGGGCACGGTGCAGAAGCGGGGGGAGACGCGGGCACGGAGCGGGGAAGACGCGGGCGGAGGGCAGAAGCGGGCACAGGGCAGGAAGGGGGAGATACGGGCGCATGCAAGGCGGGGGGCGTCACGGGGTCGAGGCAGGAGGTGACATGGGCGCTGGGCAGGGGGGGTGACACGGGCGCAGGACAGGCGTTAATGCGGGGCGCAGGGCAGGAGGGGCAACGAGGGCGCAGGGCAGAGGGTGATGCGGGCACGGGGCACTCACAGCTCCGACTGACACCAGTGGTAAGTTCAGGGCACACAGCAGCTCCAGCACCTGCGGGCTGGGCACAGAGAAGGAGAAGAGGATCTGCAGGCGCTGGCAGCTGCAGCCGTCCTCCAGGCTCCGGAGCAGGTGCAGCAGCTCCTTCCTGCGGTGCGGGGACGTCTCCGGGTCACAGAACCTGTGCACGTCTGCAGGCAGCTGCTGCATCTTCCACACGTGCAGCTGGTGATCCAGGTTCTGTCCCTTGTGCCTCCTCTGCTCCATCGTGTCCCACTGCAGCTCGGGCGACACTGCCGCAGCCATACCAGAGCCGCCCGCCCTGCGACTGGGAGAGATCGGCGCAAATTCAAAGTGGCGCCTCTCACTGACAGCAGAGGAAGAGGAAGACGAGCGAGAGGCCGGGACAGCAGGCGGCCTGTGCTCCACTGCCACCTGCTGGACGTCGCGGGAACTGCACGGTGGACGTTGTGACTCGTCCTTGTATCACAGGGAGCAACAGTGACAGGTCTTACAAGTCAGGAAGGAGTTAATTCCCACCCGTGACTGCACTGCAAAATTGGCTGTGGACCATCTAGGTTTTTTTTTATATATCTGCCTTTTATTAAACCCAACTCTCCAACACTGGCAGTGACTCAAAGTAAAAAATGGGTCTATCCTCCGCGATTTCAGGGTACAAGCCGCCCAGAAATCAATTCCATAAGTGACGTGTAGTAAACAAGGGGTTAAACTAATGCTATATAAATGAAGTAATAAAATAATGATTGGCTGCATTTTTCATGAATTTGGGAGCGGTAAACGCACCGTGTCTGTGTGCAAACCTGTGTGAACAGACCCTTAGACAGTTTCATCATGTGAGATGCAAGTTGTTCCTTTAAAGGGGATGTTCTCCACTGGGGACAATTTCTTTTCATTTAAATGCATGTATTTGAGGCTAAAAATAATTTTTGCAGTTGAGTTTCATTAAAAATGTTGTACATTTTGACTTTTACAGTCTTTGTGTTTCCCTGGGCACAGTGGCATAGCTACAGGGGGGCAGAGGGAGTCGGGGGCCCACCTGGAGCAATCGCCACACTTAACTGTATCAACCCGCACAGCAATGGTCTCCCGACTCTACCGCTCTCTATCCTGTAGTCCACGGGTCGCTCTAGGCTTGCAGTCTACAGAACAGCAGGTGCATGCACAGAGACGTCAGAGTCCTGGCGTGATCACATCACCATGTCACACCATTGCGCCGAGACACGTTAAGTGATTATATAGCATTTAATTTATGACTCAATACTTGTAGGGGGCCATAATACTGGCGGGGTCATCCTACTGTGTGGGAGGCTATGGGGACATCATATTATGGGTAGGGGACTATGCAGGTATCATTCTGTGTGTGAGGACATCATACTGTGTGGGGGCCATCAGGGCCACCATCAGGGCATTACTGCCCTTACTGGGGTATGGGGCACAGTGAGCAGTAGGTGGCCAGTTCCGGGCCCTATCTGTTCACCGGGCCTCAGTGGCACAATCCTGCCGCCTCAGTAACTGGATGCACGTTCAGTTAATATCTGCTGGCATGTGGGAAGCCGCACGGCAATAGTTAAAAGCTGCTAGCCAATAATAGGCCGGCAGCTGACATTATTGTCATGCACCGACACATCCACTCCTCAAATGTATGAGGCAGAGCCGGGCGCCGCTGTACCGCCACCAGGTAAGGAGAAACTTTTTTTTTTTAACTTTTTTTTTTAAACTGAAAGTGGCAAGCCGCAATATGGGGACAGATGGGGCAAGATCATGCGAAACAAAACATAGGGATGGGGTCTATCCAAAAATGAGAAGAGACCCTGAATTTATTTCTTAAGCTTAGGCTTTCACATTACAAATTGCCCATAGAACGCAGGGCCGTATTTGGCATTCATGCTGCCCTAGGCACTTTAAGTGGTCATGCCCCCTTCTTGTAAGTCAGAATAAAAGTGCCCATACCGCTTAGTTGGTTGTTAAGGCCCCTATACACATTTGACTATCGTCGATTGAATCCGCCGATATTGATGGATTCGGTGATAGTCTAATGTGTATGGGACACCTGATAAATATTATCTGGAAAGATAAGGGTCCAAGATGTCCAATTTCGGACTGTAGATACTTTTGTTCCTTTAAGAGATGTCTTATACAGAACACAGTGGCTCCTGTGTATGGGGGAGTCAGCTGTCAAAAATGTATTGGGATCTTTAGTCAAACACTTGTTTTGCTAACTCATATGGCCTCTTTCAGATATTTCTAGTTCCAATTCTTGTGTTGTACATGTGTGCAACACTAACACTTGACCCTATAATGATATATTTTCATGTTTAACAAATTAAGGATTACTACATCTACATTACTATATCACCAGACCCATCATCAGAACATGAATACAGCACCAGAATCATCATCTGTGCATTAGTACATTAATACAGCACAAGAACCATCATCAGTACATGAATGCACTACCAGAACCATCATCAGTATATGAATACACCACCAGAACAGCTATTAGCATATAAATATATTACCAGAACCACCATCAGTACATGAATACACTACCAGAACCATCATCAGTATATGAATACACCACCAGAACCACCATCAGTACAAAAATACAGCACAAGAACCATCATCAGTACAAGAATACAGTACCAGAAACATCATCAGTATATGAATACACTACCAAAACCATCATCAGTATATGAATACACCACCAGAACAACCATTTGTATATGAATACATTACCAGAATCACCATCAGTATATGAATGCATCACAAGAACCACCATCATTACATTAATATGGTAGCATAGCTGTCATCAGTATATGAATACAGCACCAGAACCATCATCAGTACTTGAATACAGCAACAATATACAATACGGCAGCAATATCATGCGATATACAATGCTATATATAAATGCTATTGCATGACATGAACCTGCAACTTCCTGTATGACCTTAAAGAAGCACTCTCATTAAAAAATGTTATGGCCTAAACCTGTGTGAATGTATATGTAGTGTAGTGTAGGTATATTAATATACTTACTGATTGCTGTCTTCTCTGGTGTCCAGCGCCACTCTGGTCCTCTTCAGAAATATGCAACAAGGAGTTCTGACAGTCTAGGTCACGGAAGTAAAGAACTGGAAGTGACTTTTCCAATGCAAGTCTATGGAGTGAGAGAACGAGGCTTTTACAGTGTAAGCCTATGGTGCATCAAAGCGAAGCTCCATAGACTTACATCGTAATAGCGACCTCCTGCTCAAGCATAGAACCCTGTATGATCCGGAGAGTTGGAACTTCAGTCGGGTGACTCAGAAGAGGACGGGAATAGTGCTAGTCACCGGAGACGACAGCGATCGGTGAGTATATTAAAACACCTACACTTCACTACATAAACATTCACATAGCATTAGTCCCTAAAATTTTAATGGGAGTGCCCCTTTAACAATGGGAAGGAGATGATGGGAGTTGTTGTTACCAGCCATAATCAAACTGCTGACCACACAGAAACCACAGTACTGATTAGACACAGGCAGTAGCACCTATAAACAATTAAAGAGCAACTTAACTTTTGGTAGATATTTTATATACTTTAGGCCATTTAATTCTTAGCAGATCGGTGGTCTCTGGGTCTCTGGGTTCTGTGACCTCCACAGATAACACAAAAGACCTCTTAAAAGTGGAGATAGGAGCCTATGACTTTCTACTACATCTGTACTTTGTTGTGTGCTCTCCTGTCTCCTAAGCTGCACACTTCTAAGCGGTATTTTGAGTGATCAGTGGGGGTCTCAAGAAGATCTACTCAGAACTAAAGGAACTAAAGCATATTAAAAAAAATCTTCCAAAAGTTTAGTTACTCTTTATGTTCACACGTTGAGTATTTTACATCATCATTTGTAAGCCAAAATCAGGACTGGAACAATTAGAGGAAAAGTATAATAGAAACACGTCACCATTTCTGCACTTTTCACCCACTCCTTGTTTTGGCTTACAAATACTGATGTAAAATACTGACCAAATACTCAACATGTGAACATGGCCTAAGATGTATTCATACTGGTGCCATTAATCAGCAACTATTAATACTGCCCCAATACCAGTGGCGTACTGCCAATGGCGACAGGCCACGCGACAGCTATGGGGCCCGTGAGCCGGGGGAGGCCCGGTGTCAGCGCCTGCACCGTATACCCCCCGCATCAGGCCCCCGCCGTTCCTGCATCGGGTCTCCACATCGACTGACCCCCACTCTGCATCGGGCCCCCCCCCTTCTCTGGTCAGTCAGATGCCGATACAGTTGAAAGCAATGAAGGAGGAGGCAGCGTCATGTGACACTCCCTTTCCCATTGTGGCGCCCCTGAGGGTTCAGTTGCCACAGAGGTACTGCACCTCACCCAGAGGTGTGGTGTCTTCTCTCAGGTAAGGAGGGAGTGCTGCCCGGAACCCCAACACCCACATTCAACACTACACTGCTCCAGGCCGGCTGGAAAAGCAAGATGCACTGTGTCTCCTGCTGAGCCCTGTCCCTGGATGGAGTGGGGGGAACCAAAGAGAGGGGGAACCAGTAGTGGGTGTGGGTGGAGGACGTAGGTTAGGGGAGCACCATTGTAGGAGGTATTTAAAGGGAAGCCATCTTAGGGTGGCAAGTCAGTGAGTGAGGACAGTCAGTGAGTAGGAGGGGAGCAGAGTCTCTTCAGGAGCTCTGCTCCACAAGTGGGGCCTAGTAACAGAGGCCCAGGAGGGGAGCAGAGGAGAAAGGCTCAGTTTTACAGAAGGGATCCCAGGGGGTACGGTGAGTGCGGGGCGGCACCCGTACGCAGTCTCACCCTATTCACCGTGAAGGGCATCAAGCAGGTCCGGGAACTCCAGGTTGCCCAGAGGGACTTCAGAGCACCCGATCAGGACTGTGTGTGGGAAGCGCAGGGCAGGAGGGAGAAGACCCAGCGTGAGAAGTCGGTCTAGTAGGAACATAAAGAAAGTGGGGTTCCGTCAAGCGCTCCTGATATATTTGAGAAAGTGCTGAACCCCTGGTCTGGTGAACGCAGAGCGACGCAGAGACTGACACCCGTACAGTGTACCTGAGAACCTTGAACAAGAACTGTGAGTAAAACTCGGATGACTGCACTGCACTGCCTCTGTTAGTTATTTCCGCTGCGCCATCTCTCCTGTATCACAAGTCCCAGCCTCACCACCATCTGCACCTACACTGCCCCGGAGGCCTGCTCAGCCTGTGGGGAGCAGGAACATCCCAGCTGCCATCCCATCACCCCCGGAGGTCTGTAGCAGCGCTGGTAACCATTACCGGAAACCACAGGTGTCGTCATGAGACAAACTGTACACTAAAACCCCTTTTTAAAGAGAGACCCAGAGTACGGGCCCGGGTGCAGACTGCCGTGACCTCCTAAACAAGGTAAAAGGCCGGGGTACCGAGTCCCCTATATTCCCCCTGGGTGACACACCATCCTTCCTCCTGTGCATCTGACGCAGCGGTGTGATGATGCGCCACGCTGTGTCAGACAGTGGAGCTGGCAGCTGCTGAGGTGATGAGAGGAGACGCGCTGCAGAGACTGGAGCGGCGGGGGAGTGAGGAGCGGTAAGTATTTTTTTTTTAAATCAGTTAGTACTGATAATACTGGATGACTGGGGGCTGCATTTTACCCTATTAGGGGGGCTGCATTTTACCCTATGGGGGAGCTGTATTTTAACCCTTGGGGGGGGCTGCATTTTACCTTATTGGAGGGCTACATTTTACTCTATTGGGGGGGCTACATTTAACTTATGGTGCGGATGCAATTACCTTATGGGGGCCACATTTTTACCCTATGGTGGGGGCTGCATTTTTACCCTATTGGGGGAGCTACATTTTACCCTATGGTGAGGCTGCAATTACCCTATGGCTGGCTGCATTTTAACCTACGGGGGGCTGCATTTTAACCTATGGGGGGCTGCATTTTACCCTATGTTGGGGGGCTGTATTCTATTCTTTTGTGGGGGCTGCATTTTACCCTGTGAGGGACTGCATTATACTGCGTGGGGGACCATGGGGGGTACATTACACTGCATGCAGGACCATGGCGAGTGCATTATACTGTGTGGAGGACCATGGGGAGTGCATTATACTGTGTGCAGTACCATGGGGAGTGCACTATACTGTGTGGAGAGCCATGGGGAGTGTCTTATACTGTGTGGAGGACCATGGGGAGTGCATTATATTGTGTGGAGGACCATTGCGAGTGAAATATACAGTGTGGAGGACCATGGTGAGTGCATTAGACTGTATGCAGGACCATGGGGAGTGCGCTATACTGTATGGAGGTCCATGGGGAGTGTCTTATACTGTGTGGTGGACCATGAGGAGTCCATTATACTATGTGGAGGTCCATGGGGAGTGTCTTATACTGTGTGGAGGACCATGGGGAGTGTCTTATACTGTGTGGAGGACCATGGGGAGTGTCTTATACTGTGTGGAGGACATTGGGGAATGTCTTATACTGTGTGGAGGACCATGGGGAGTGTCTTATACTATGTGGAGGACCATGGGGAGTGTCCTATACTGTGTGGAGGACCATTGAGAGTGTCTTATACTGTGTGGAGGACCATGGCGAGTGTCTTAAACTGTATGGAGGACCATGGCGAGTGTCTTATACTGTATGGAGGACCATGGCGAGTCCATTATACTGTGTGGAGGACCATGGCGAGTGCATTATACTCTGTGGAGTGTAAAGGTTTGTGTGGGGGCCATTATACTGTATGTAGGGCCATTATACTGAATAGAGAGCTGTGTGGGGGTCACAGTTGGGGGATCATACTGTGTTGGGGGTCACCATAATTTTCTGGGGGAGTTGAGGTGGGGTACAGTAGGGTCATTGTAGCATCGGCGTCTCTGCCCCGTTCTAGGCAGAGACGCCGTCCCTCTCACCTCCCCGCTCCTGGCGCGGCGTCCTCCAGCGCTGCTCTCCCCGCTGCTTCCGGCGCGCGCTCCTTCCCCGGCAGTGTGCTTAGGGCGCGCGCGCGCGCGCTCCCCCTCTCTTAAAGGGACCGCGCGCGCCGTCCTAAGGAGTACCCGGCCAATTGCCGGAGGACCTCCCATATAAAGGGCACCTCCTCCAAAATGGAGGTGCCCGAGCAATGTTGTTTGCACCTGTGTCTCACCTGTGCTTCAGCCCTCAGGTCCCGTTGTCAGTTACCTACCAGTTACCTGCCAGATTCCTGCCAGCTTGCTGCCTTTGTCCTGCCTGATATCCAGTCACCTGCCTGCTAGCCTGAGGTCCGACGGTCTGCCTTCCAACTCCTGTCAGTCTGTCTATGGACCAGCTTGCCCGCTCACCTGGGAGCGCACACCTGTTACCTGCCTGCTAGCCTACCTGGAGGCTCCGCCGTCACGTGCTGTGACCATCTGCCTTTCCAGAGACTCCTGCCCGCTCACCTGGGAGCGCACACCTGTTACCTGCCTGCTAGCCTACCTGGAGGCTCCGCCGTCATGTGCTTTGACCATCTGCCTTTCCAGAGACTCCTGCCCGCTCACCTGGGAGCGCCCACCTGTTACCTGCCTGCTAGCCTACCTGGAGGCTTCGCCGTCACGTGCTGTGACCACCTACCATTCCAGAGACTCTCGCTTGCTCACCTGGGAGCACACATCTACCATCTGCCTGCTAGCCTACCCGGAGGCTCTGCCATCACAGGTCGTACCTACCCTTTACCCAGAGACTGCCCCGGTCACTTGCCGTAACTCCCTGCCCGTTCATCCAGAGACTGCCCCAGTCACTTGCCGTAACTCCCTGCCCGTTCATCCAGAGACTGCCCCGGTCACTTGCCGTGACCTCCTGCCCGTTCTTCCAGAGACTGCCCCGGTCACTTGCCGTGACCTCCAGCCCGTCCACTCAGAGACTGTCCCGGTCACCTGCTGTGACTGCCTGCCTGTCACCCCTGATTGCCACCCGCTCCCTTACAAGGACCGCCCCCTTGTATAGTAGCTCAGAGGTTCCGCCTCCCAGACCCGTTACAGTTTGCTCGGGCCATGGAACCCGGTGGCACCCAAGCTCCCTCGCTCTCGGACCTGTGTCATGAACTGTCCCGCCAGAGGTCCCAACAGGAGTCCATCCTGGGTCACCTGCGGAATGTCAATTCTCACCTGGACACTCTGACTGCTCCGCCAGCAACCTCCGCCAGCGCCATGATTCGCAATCCGACAGCTCCGCTGTCCACCAACACTATGGTATCCTACCCCGGACCCCGGCTTTCTGCACCTCCTCGCTTCGGAGGCGACTCCGCTCAGGCTCGGGGCTTCATAAATCAGTGCACCCTGCACTTTGAACTCCTGTCCCACCAGTTTAACTCCGACCGGGCCAAAATTGCCTTCATCATGTCCCATCTCACCGGAGAGGCTCTGGCCTGGCTAAATCCTCTATGGGAGAGAGGAGACCCCCTGGTGTCCAACTTGCCTGCCTTTCTCACGGCCTTCCGGAAAGTCTTCGACGAACCCGGACGGAAGACCTCATCCGCATCGTCAGTGCTACGCCTCCGTCAGGGAAGCCTCACCGTGGGCCAATATGACATACGGTTCCGTACCCTTGCCTCGGAGCTGGCCTGGGATAATGACGCTCTGGTTTCAGTCTTCTGGGAGGGTCTGTCCGGCCGTATTAAAGATGAACTTGCCGGTCGGGACATTCCTACCACCCTCGATGACCTGATAGCTCTTGCCACCCGGATTGACCTGCGGTTCCAGGAGCGTGCCAAAGAGGTCACCCGTGAGAGGAGGTTTCCACGCCTAGCTCCTACTTTTCAGCAACCCGTCACTCCCTCCGTCTCTCCTGAGCCTATGCAGGTCGACCAGACCAAGATGGTCGGTTCTCGCCAAGAATCTCGCCGAGCCGAGGGAAGCTGTTTCTATTGTGGCAGTAAGAAGCACTTCATCCGTTCCTGCCCGGAAAAGCCGGGAAACGCCAGTGTCTAGGACCACTCGGAGAGGTCGTCCTAGACAAAAGTAAGTCCTCTCCGTCTCTGACCTTACCGGTCTCTATTGCTTGGGGAGAAAACCGTCTCTTCGAACTCGCCCATCTGGATTCTGGAGCTGCTGGAAACCTCATCGCCCAGTGTCTGGTAGAGAGATACCATATTCCCACCAAGTCCCTGGCGGAGCCATTGTCAGTTGCTTCCGTGGATGGAAGACTTCTCTCGGAGACCATCCTGCTCGTCACCGAACCTATAACCCTACAGGTGGGAATGCTGCACTCTGAGGAGATCTCATTCCATGTGCTGTCCGGACTTTCTCACTCCTTGTTGCTAGGTCTACCTTGGCTCCAGACACATGAACCCGTATTGAACTGGCGGTCCGGTGAAGTATTCCGATGGGGTCCTGACTGCCATAGGACCTGCCTGGTTCTGGTCCGTCCACTTCGCCCTCAGCCTACTCCAGCTAACTTACCTGGTCTCCCGGCTCCCTACTGGCCCTATGCGGACGTCTTCGGTAAGAAGGAAGCTGAGACGTTGCCGCCCCATAGGCCATACGATTGCCCGATCGACCTGGTACCAGGCACCACTCCTCCCCGTGGGCGTATCTACCCGTTATCTGCAGCCGAGACCCGAGCCATGTCTGAGTACATTGAAGAGAATCTGGCTAGGGGATTTATCCGAAAATCTACCTCCCCGGCTGGAGCCGGATTCTTCTTTGTCAAAAAGAAAGACGGCTCGCTACGTCCCTGTATTGACTACAGAGGACTCAATCTCATTACGGTAAAAAACAAATATCCCCTGCCACTCATCTCCGAATTGTTTGACCGGCTCAAGGGCGCCAGGATCTTCTCCAAGCTGGATCTTCGAGGAGCGTATAATCTGGTCCGTATCCGTCAAGGAGACGAGTGGAAGACGGCATTCAATACCCGGGACGGTCACTATGAGTACCTTGTGATGCCCTTCGGTCTCTGTAATGCTCCCGCGGTCTTTCAGGAACTAGTCAATGACATCTTCCGTGACCTCCTGTACTCCTGCGTAGTGGTATACCTGGACGATATCTTGGTCTTCTCTCCGGATCTCCCCACACACCGGAGGGATGTTCGTCAGGTCCTGCTTAGGCTTCGGCAGAACCACCTTTACGCCAAATACGAGAAGTGCCTCTTCGATCAGACCTACCTTCCGTTCTTGGGCTATGTCATCTCCCAAACAGGTCTGCAAATGGATCCCGAGAAGCTCTCTTCCGTTCTAAAATGGCCTCGTCCTGAAGGTTTGAAGGCGATACAGCGATTCCTGGGCTTCGCTAATTATTATCGTCTTTTCATCCCACACTTCTCGTCTCGGACTGCTCCCATATCTGCACTTACCCGTAAGGGGGCTAACCCCAGGATATGGTCGCCTGAAGCCGAGGAGGCCTTCCTTTCCCTAAAGAAAGCCTTCGCCTCTGCTCCCGTCCTGCACCATCCGGACTGTAATAAACAATTCTACCTGGAGGTTGATGCTTCCTCCTCCGGAGCCGGAGCGGTGCTCACCCAGAAGTCTTCTACCGGGAGAATGGTAACGTGCGGCTTCTTCTCCAAAATCTTCTCCTCGTCGGAGCGCAACTACTCCATTGGAGACCGGGAATTGCTAGCCATCAAATTGGCACTAGGAGAGTGGCGCTATCTGCTTGAAGGGGCTCTCTACCCGGTAATTATCTACACGGATCACAAAAACCTGGCATATCTCCAAAATGCCCAGAGGCTCAATCCTCGCCAGGCCCGGTGGTCGTTGTTTTTTGCCCGCTTCGACTTCACTCTTCATTTCCGTCCGGCGGACAAGAACGTCAAAGCTGATGCCTTGTCTCGGTCTTTCCTGTCCTCCGATCAAGAGGAGGGACCTACGCACATCATCGACTCCTCCAAGGTGATGAATGTGGCTCCCTTGGATCTAACTCGTCTTCCACCCGGTAAGACGTTCATAGCTGTGCCAGATCGGGAGAGGGTTCTTCGCTGAGGACATTCTTCTAAACTAGCTGGCCATGCTGGCCAAAAAAAGACCTTTCAACTTATTGCCCGGCATTACTGGTGGCCTACCCTACGTAAGGACGTGGTAGACTTCGTCGCGGCCTGTTCATCCTGTGCTCGTAACAAAGTTCCCCGACATCTACCTGCCGGCCATCTCCTGCCCCTTCCCGTACCTGCTGCTCCTTGGCAACACATCGCTATGGACTTTATCACCGACCTTCCAGTTTCTGCCGGTTGTACCGTCATTTGGGTTGTCGCTGACCGTTTTTCTAAGATGGCCCACTTCATTCCCCTGCCTGGTCTTCCGTCTGCACCCGAGTTGGCTAAAGACTTTATCCGCCACATCTTCCGTCTCCATGGTCTGCCCCTCCACATCGTGTCGGATCGTGGGGTTCAGTTCACCTCTCGTTTCTGGAGAGCCACTTGTAAGCTGCTGGACATTACCCTAGATTTCTCCTCCGCTTACCACCCTCAGTCCAATGGTCAAGTGGAACGGATCAATCAGATCTTGTCCAGCTACCTCCGGCACTTCGTGGATGCTCACCACTCGGACTGGGTGGATCTTCTACCGTGGGCCGAGTTCTCTTATAACAACCATGAGAGCGAGTCCTCTTCCAAATCCCCGTTCTTTATAGTTGGTGGCCAACATCCCCGGATTCCACTTCCTGTCTCCGTTTCTGTGGACAACCCTGCTGCGGAGTCTCTTGTCAGCGAATTTTCTACTATTTGGGAGAGCACCAGGTCCGCTCTTCTTCTCTCCTCTGAGCGGATGAAGAGATATGCTGATAAGAGACGTCTGGATCCGCCCCAATTCCGTCCGGGAGACAAGGTTTGGCTCTCATCCAAACATGTGCGGCTCAAAATACCCTCCTACAAGTTGGGTCCTCGATTCATCGGCCCCTTCGAAGTCCTCAGGCAAATTAACCCTGTGGCCTACAAATTAAAACTCCCGGCCACCCTACGGATCCCCAACTCCTTCCACGTATCTCTCCTCAAACCCGTTGTCTTTAACTCTTTTTCCAAAAATCCAGGTGCCCCTCCTGCTCCGGTTTCCGCTGATGACATCTTTGAGGTAGAGAGTATTCTGGCCTCCAAGAGGGTAAGAGGAAAAACCTTTTTTCTGGTAGATTGGAAGGGGTTTGGTCCTGAGGAGAGAACTTGGGAACTCAGGGAGAACATCAACGCCCCGCTTCTCCTTGAAAAATTTCTTTCTGGCCTAAAAAAGAGGGGGCCTAAAGGGGGGGGTACTGTAGCATCGGCGTCTCTGCCCCGTTCTAGGCAGAGACGCCGTCCCTCTCACCTCCCCGCTCCTGGCGCGGCGTCCTCCAGCGCTGCTCTCCCCGCTGCTTCCGGCGCGCGCTCGTTCCCCGGCAGTGTGCTTAGGGCGCGCGCGCTCCCCCTCTCTTAAAGGGACCGCGCGCGCCGTCCTAAGGAGTCCCCAGCCAATTGCCGGAGGACCTCCCATATAAAGGGCACCTCCTCCAAAATGGAGGTGCCCGAGCAATGTTGTTTGCACCTGTGTCTCACCTGTGCTTCAGCCCTCAGGTCCCGTTGCCAGTTACCTACCAGTTACCTGCCAGATTCCTGCCAGCTTGCTGCCTTTGTCCTGCCTGATATCCAGTCACCTGCCTGCTAGCCTGAGGTCCGATGGTCTGCCTTCCAACTCCTGTCAGTCTGTCTATGGACCAGCTTGCCCGCTCACCTGGGAGCGCACACCTGTTACCTGCCTGCTAGCCTACCTGGAGGCTCCGCCGTCACGTGCTGTGACCATCTGCCTTTCCAGAGACTCCTGCCCGCTCACCTGGGAGCGCCCACCTGTTACCTGCCTGCTAGCCTACCTGGAGGCTTCGCCGTCACGTGCTGTGACCACCTACCGTTCCAGAGACTCTCGCTTGCTCACCTGGGAGCACACATCTACCATCTGCCTGCTAGCCTACCCGGAGGCTCTGCCATCACAGGTCGTACCTACCCTTTACCCAGAGACTGCCCCGGTCACTTGCCGTAACTTCCTGCCCGTTCATCCAGAGACTGCCCCGGTCACTTGCCGTAACTCCCTGCCCGTTCATCCAGAGACTGCCCCGGTCACTTGCCGTGACCTCCTGCCCGTTCTTCCAGAGACTGCCCCGGTTACTTGCCGTGACCTCCAGCCCGTCCACTCAGAGACTGTCCCGGTCACCTGCTGTGACTGCCTGCCCGTCACCCCTGATTGCCACCCGCTCCCTTACAAGGACCGCCCCCTTGTATAGTAGCTCAGAGGTTCCGCCTCCCAGACCCGTTACAGTCATCATACTGTGCATGTGGAGGGTAATGTGGAGGAATTCACCATGGGGGTATCATACTGTGTCTGGGGGGCACTTTTGTTGGCATCATATTTTATGGGCAATGAAAGAGGAATCTAGGACTTCAGCAGGAGGAAAATTACTATGTAAAGGCTGGAAAGTTGTGAGATCTGCTCTTCTGTAAACTCAACAATTATTTACCTATTATTTTTTTGGGGGCCCAATTAGAGCTTCTGCTATGGGGCCCCATGATTCCTATGTACGCCCCTGCCCCATACTATTCCCAGATTTGAATAAGTAACTGGTGTTTTTAGGGGGTTTAATGACTTTGAGACACTGATCTCACACCACCATTACACAGATAGTGTTGCCCCAAATCAAATTCCAATCATTTCAGCATTGCCCAAATGGTTTCTGAGTATCAGAACTGGTATCAGAATGGGCAAATAGCCAATTCTCCTAGATTTGAATAAGTAACTGGTGGTTTTAAAGGGTTAAATGACCTTGGGCCACTGGTCTTAGGCTGTGTGCCCACGTAGCGTTTTTCAAGCGTATATGCTGCGGAATTTCCGCAGCGTAAACGCTTGAAAAACGCATGTAGATCCGCACCCCATGGTCCCCAATGGCATTCCGCAATGTCAATGCCCATGCTGCGGATTTTTCCGCAGCGTATATGCTGCAGTCAAAAATCCGCAGCATGTTCATTAATTTTGCGGAAGCGCTGCGGAATCAATGTGCGGATGGTACCCAAGTCTGGAGGAGAGGAGACTCTCCTCCAGACCTGGGTACCAAAGAACCTGTAAAAAAAAGAATAAAATAAAGTTTATACTTATCTTCTGATGTTTTCCCTCCGTCGCGCTGTTGTCTGAAGGACCTGCCACGTCATTGAGTCATGTGACCCACCACATGACTCAATGACGTCACCGCAGGTCCTGCACACAACAGCGTGAGCCGCTCAAGACTCCGGACGGGGCAGAGAATGCATCAGAAGGTGAGTATAAAGTTTATTTTTTTATTTTTTACCATTCTGAACAAGTTGTCAAGCACTTTTCCAAGTGATGCTTGGAGAAGTGCTTGATAACCCGCATGCGGAAATGCATGCAAAGACGCCTCACAAACGCTTCTACCTGGCGGGAAAACCGCATGTAATATCCGCATGCGATTTTCCCGCCAGGGAGAAGCGTAAAAAATATGCTTCAGGTCCGCAACGTGGGCACATAGCCTTACAGCACCAGCACAAAACAGGAAGATCCACATCAAAATCAGTTTTTCCCAGGCTGACGGAGTGGCTACTGGTTACTGATCAATAAAACTGGCATCAAAGTGAGCAAATTACAACTTTGTACTGATTTGAATAAGTTACTGGTTTGTTTTAAGGGTAAAAGGGCTTGTCCGATCTTAAAGGGGTATTCCCATCTCCAAGATCCTATCTCAATATGTAGTACTGTATTTTTCAGACTATAAGACACACTTTTTTCCTCCAAAATTTTGGTGTAAAGTGGGGGATGCGTCTTAGGCTAAGTGCCCACGATGCAAAAATGCTCCGGATTTTTCCTGAGCGTTTCTGCATCTCCCTGGCAGAAAAACGCATGTGGATTGTACATGCATTTTTCCTGCCAGGGACAAGCGTATGTGTGGCGCCCCTGAGGGTTCGGTCGCCACAGAGGTACTGCATCTCACCCAGAGGTGTGATATCTCACTCTCAGGTAAGGAAGGAGTACAGTTCAGGACCCTAACACCTGCATCCAACACACACCACTCCAAGCCAGCAGGAGGGGCAAGATGCCTCCCACGTACTTGCTGAGCCCCTTTCCTGGCTGGAGTGGGGGGAACCTAGCTGGTAAGGGGAACTAACTCACCCCCTGGGCAGTGGGGTACTCGGAGCCAGGCAACAGGAGACGATGGGGGTAGTGGTGGCAACCCGGTTCCGTGGCTCAGGGTGGTCAGACCAATGGCAGTCTGCTATGTGCTGTTCATGTTGTCCGACTACGCCACCCGTGGATTGCGGTTATTATGAACCGCCGCTGCAAGGTAATCCCCTGAGGCTGATGGTGTACGCAGCTGAGGTTGTTTAACTCCCCACGGGAAGAGTGTAGCCCCAGGGTTGTGCAATGGATGATGGGGGTGATGGTGCAGGGAGTCCCAGTACCGGTAGTGCTGGAGAAGCGAGAAAGTACACAGACAACGTACTGCAATCCAATGTCTTTTACTCACAGTTCATGTGCTCCGGGTCACATCTGTACAGGTAGTGACCGCCCGAGCCGTGCTGCGTCCACCAGGTGTTGGGCTCGGTCAACTCCCAGGCAGTTCAGAAGTCTCCCCCTTTTGTACTTTCTCTGGCCTGCCTCACCAGTGACCCACTTTTGTCCAGCTGCCGCGGATCTGCGCGGGTAAACGTGGGCCCCATTCCCCGCTGTCCTATATGGTGCCTTCCTAGCAGGTTTGATGAGGTGCTGCACCAATAAATGATCACGAACTCCGGTCTTTGGCTGAGGGTAGTTTCTCCTCCACCAACTTGGGATCCGGTACCCTTAATCTGCCTCACCCTTCACCCGGTATTCTCATGGGTTCTTAGGGTCCCTTCCACCTTCTTGTTCCTGAGCCCTTCTGTTTCTCTCTCTCTTCTCCTTCTTTCCTGTTCCTTCTTCTCCTGTTCCTTCTTCTCCTGTTCCTTCTCGGACTCTTCTCTAGGCCCACCTCTGAGCGGAGCTCCTACAGAGCCTCCACTCCCTGTCTTCTCCTCTGACTGAACAGACTGACCCTGATCTAAGATGGTGCCCGCCTTATATACCTCCCTCTAAAGCATGAGCCCAGGTGACCAGCAACCAATGGGCTCCTACCTACGTTCAGGAACCGTCCCCTCCTGCTCCTACATCACTGGCTTTTCCTCCCCCCTCCCCACTCCAGCCAGGGACATGGTCTGTCGTGCCTGCATTACTGTCTAATGGGAGCACCGTTGAACTGTCCCTCGGAAATGGGGTGTGTGTGCTGTATGCAGCTACCTGAGCCCTGGTCCATACTCCATCATTACCCGGGAGTGGAATATCACACCTCTGGCAGAGGTGCAATACCCCTGTAGCGGCCGAACCCTCGGGGCACTACAGAACCACATAGTGGGTGTGGGTGGAGGAAGTAGTTAAGGGGAGCACATAGAAGGGAGATATAAAATGGGAAGCCATCTTAGTGAGTTCAGATTAGTCAGAGGAAGAAAGTGAAAGGAGCAGAGGCTCTGCAGGAGCTCTGCTCCAGAGGCGGGCCTAGCCAGTAAGGCCCAAGTCTGAGAGGAAGGAGAGAAGAGAGGAGAGGGAGCAGAGAGGCTCCAGGAACAGAAGAAAGGACTCTAGGGGTATGGGCCGTGCAGAAGGCCACCCATACGCCCGCATCTGCCTGGTGGTGGAGGGGTCAGGCCATCTAAGGGGAACCGGTCCCTCAACTAGTAGAAGATTGCAAGTCTCAGCTAGAAACTGGAGGCTGCGGTACTTTATGTCCTGTAGCCACAAGTCCACGCCAGTCTCACCGAGAAGGTAGCCATATAGGACCCAGGGGACGGAACAGACGTCGCCCGCCAAGGTCCGCGGGTACCGGATTGGAGATACTAGGTGTGAGGTGACGCGCCCCCTGGGCCAGTGTTGTTTGGGGGATACCCGGAGCCGGATCGGATGGGGGTTGTAGTCTCCGAGTGGCGGTGACCCGGTCCGTGCCCAGGGTGTCAAGCTCAGTGTGTGGCAGTCCTTATAGATGTTACTAGATGTTCTTTTATGTCGACTACGCCACCCGTTGAATTGCGGTCAATACGGCCGCCGCTGCAGCAGGGTCCGCTGAGGCTGGTGATGTGTGTGCAGCTCAGATAGTATAACCCCCAACGGGAGGGGTATAGCCTCAGGGGGTCAGGTGTAGAGGATGGTGGTTGTGGAGGTGCAGGGAGGATGGTAATGAGACTCAGAGTCGGGCTGTGCAGTTCAGGGTCTTTACTTACTGCTGTTGTTCTGGTCACTCCGGCCTTGAGTGACCGCCCGAGCCGTGCTGCGTCCACCAGGTCCTGGACTCGGCCAACTCCCAAGTAATTCTGGAGCGTGATCCTGAGCTCCCTTTCTGACGTTCCTTCTCTCTGGCCTTCCCCACCAGGGATCCACCTAAGTCCGGCTCCCTCGGACCTCTTGTTGGTAAACCCTTGTCTCTGGGTTCCCTGACCCTATTCCTGGTCTGCCTTCCGGGTGGATTTAGTGGGTGGTCGTGGCAGATCCTGCCCACGACCTCCGGTCTCTGGCTGAGGATTAGTGCCCTCCACCAGCTTGGGATCCGGTACCCTTGTGCCAACTCTTCACCCGCTGATCTAATCCTGGGTTCTTGGAGTTCTCTCTTCTCCCCCTCTGGGTCCTTCTTTCTCCTCTCTCTCTCTCTCTTGGCCTTGGAGCTGCTCTTCTCCTCTGCTCTCTTCCTCTGACTCTGCACAAAGACTTCTCTACAAAAGACCCTGATCTAAGATGGTTCCCACCTTATATACTCCCTCTATGTGTGAGCTCAGGTGACCAGCACCCAATGAGCTCCTAGCATTACCCAGACTGCTCCCCCTATCTGCCCCTACACTACTGGGATGTTCCACCCCCCTCCCACTCCAGCCAGGGACAGACACTGTCGTACCTGCACATTTCTCTAGTGGGAGTACCATTGGTCTGTCCCCCGGAAATGGGATGTATGTAGTGCATGCAGCCTACTGAGCTCAGTTCCACACTCCATCCTTACCCGGGAGTGGAATATCACACCTCTGGGTGAGGTGCAATACCCCTGTAGCAGCCGAATCCTCAGGGTGCTACATTCCCCCCTGGTAAATCACAGCACGTCCTCGGGCTGTAAGATACAAAAACATCCAAAACATACAATTATTTTTCATAAACATCAACATATAAACATATAAAACATCATATATATCATCAGCAGCAATAAACTCTTCATATAAAACTTTTCATATATAACATTCTTGTAAACACTCTTGCTCCTCCGGCCACGGTGCAACTTGTGACCGGGTAAAGCGCGACAGTCTCTTAAAGAAAATGGTTTCCTATAAAACCGGTAGGGGGCGCCTTAGGAAGCGCAACTATATACAAGGGGAGGTATGGCCGCTCTCAGTCCTCGGCCAGGTAATGGGAATAGGGACACACGGGTTAACAGTTCACTCTTGTCCCAACGGGGACATATTTAAATCAGCAACAGTTCTTGGTACCCCGACGGGCAACTTTATACAGTCTCTCTCTACCGTACTTCAACGACGGCGTCCTCCTGCTCTTTCTTGTTGGTTGGTTTCAGTTTCAGACCCGTCCGGGTCCTCTTGCTCCTCCTCACACCGCAGCTCCTCCTCCGTCAGGCGATGCACATGGAGGGCGTAGGGTCCTTTGGCACACTTGTGCCGGATGAAGGTGACCTCGTCCCCTACATACAGGTCACGACCTCTGTGTCCCTCCGGCAGATGGCTTTCTACGTCTCTGCGGGTCACAAAGACGTCGCCGGGGGTATGATGGTCTCTAATGAAGCCCCACCCATGCTGCATGTTGAATTTTATCACAGTCCCGGTGGTACGGGGACCATGAGCTGCACGGGGGTTCCTCCTGGTCCTGCTCTTCTGCCCTGCGTGTTAGAACCTTGCTGTTAGGTTTTTTTTCCTTTGCTGGTCACATGACCTTGTTGGCCTATTTAATCCTGCTCCGCCCTTCTGGCTTTGCTGGACTTCATTGTATATCTTTTTTCTAGCTAGCCTGTGCTCTGTATCTAACTCTGTTAGTTTGCTTGGTCTACGGACCTCTATGTTCTATCTATTTTGTTTGTTCGTCTGTCTGCTACTATTTCTGTTAGGAGGTGTCCCATATTCCTCCCAGTTCTTAGTACTTGTAGGGATTCCCTCCCCAAATCTATAGGTCTCCGTACAGACTAGATTAGGACTTTAGCAGGTCTGATCGCAGGATCAGGTTCCCTGTTACATCGTAGGGATTCAGTTGAGTCTTATAGTAGGGACAGATCTCCTCTCTTTCCTTAGCTTTGGTAGCAGAACATAACACTGCGCTCTGTTCCTGCAGCCGCTGCTCACGGACCCGCCTCTCTCTTCGCTCCCGGTCGAAGACCTCTAACTGCTGCCGGCAGCACTCCGCACGCTCAGCTGCGGCTGCCCGAGTTTCCTGAGTGAACCCCATGAGGTCTCCTCCGGTGGGGTCCCACTCGAACTGCGCTTCTTCCAGCGGGAGCGGGGTCCTCTTAACGGGCTTCGGAGCCGGAATCAGGGGCTCGCACAGGGGCCTTGCTTTTTGGAGTTCCAGTTGGTAGTACTCCGGTGGCCATATAAAGGGCTGCCCATCCGGGCACGTATGCTGGGCAAACAAGTCTTCACCCAGGTGCGGCACTCTAGATGTTCAGGGCGCGGTGGTGGACGCGGCGCCCGGATTGACCAGGCCTTGCGACCAGGCCTGGGGTACCCTGAACGTAAAGGGCACCGTGAAGACGGCGGCGCCCGGGGTTACTTGGCCCAGCGACCAGGCCGGTGGCTCAGTGGAGGTAGAGGGCGCTGTTGGTACTGCGGCGCCCGGGGGTACTAGACCTTGCGACCAGGCCGGTGGTGTTTCCTGCTTTGCCGCGCTCAGGGTTGAGGCGCGTGACGTCACAGGGGTCGCGGCCGCGGCTTCTGCTTGAGGCCTTGTCTGGAGCGGTGACAATGCAGCGACGGGCATGGCAGGGGGAATTTCGGGCTCTGCGACGGGGAGCTGGGGCAGGTACACGGTTTCCCGGCTCGGGGTAGAGACGTCCCCTTTACCTGCCTCCATCCGTTCAGCTCCCTTCTCTGCGCCGTCTCCGGCCTTGAGTCCACCTGCACCATCCTCAGAGGCGGTCTGTCTCCTCGTCTCGGGTGGCGTGCTCCGCTGACGGGTTCCGGTCTGCTGGGCCATCTCTCGGCTCCACTCCGCCAACGTCTCTCGCTGCACCCGGGCCATCCTCCGTGCGAGGCCCTCCAGCGCAGTCTGTGCACACTCCCGGTCTCGGGGGAGCTGTGCCAGGACCTCCACTAGGCCTAGTGGAGTTGTGGCTTGTAGCAGGCTCCTGACCACTGGGTCGGTGCTGCCTGACTCTCCCTCCATCTCCAGACTGCTCCAGGCGACACCCGTCTTCGTTCTTCTGTTCCGTCTCCGCCCACATTTAGGGTGGTCCCGGGGCAACTTTGTGATTGTCAGTTCCAGGGGCAGTTCTCTTACGCTGATGGACACTTCCAGCATCACAGTCTCTGTTGGTGGGCGCGGTTTCCGCTTTTGGCGCCATTCTTCGACCTGGCCCACGATGGGAGGTGACCTCTTGCCACCCTCTGGCACGCCCATAATGGCGTCCGCTCTTCCAAGGCGGGAAATCTTTGGAAATGGTGGGAATCGTCTCCCAGTGGCGGGAAACTCCATGGATGGCGGGAAAAAGCTGCAAATGGCGGACAACCGGCGGGAAACGACCTGTGATGGGGTCCGTTGGCGGGGACCCTCCGGAACCGGCGGGAGACTTCTTTTTGAGGTAACGGTGAACTTTTCTTCAGGCACGCAGTACCCGGTTGTTGCGGGCACGTTATCCTGCCGACTACGCCAAAGTTGACGCGCCCCCTGGGCCAGTGTTGTTTGGGGGATACCCGGAGCCGGATCGGATGGGGGTTGTAGTCTCCGAGTGGCGGTGACCCGGTCCGTGCCCAGGGTGTCAAGCTCAGTGTGTGGCAGTCCTTATAGATGTTACTAGATGTTCTTTTATGTCGACTACGCCACCCGTTGAACTGCGGTCAATACGGCCGCCGCTGCAGCAGGGTCCGCTGAGGCTGGTGATGTGTGTGCAGCTCAGATAGTATAACCCCCAACGGGAGGGGTATAGCCTCAGGGGGTCAGGTGTAGAGGATGGTGGTTGTGGAGGTGCAGGGAGGATGGTAATGAGACTCAGAGTCGGGCTGTGCAGTTCAGGGTCTTTACTTACTGCTGTTGTTCTGGTCACTCCGGCCTTGAGTGACCGCCCGAGCCGTGCTGCGTCCACCAGGTCCTGGACTCGGCCAACTCCCAAGTAATTCTGGAGCGTGATCCTGAGCTCCCTTTCTGACGTTCCTTCTCTCTGGCCTTCCCCACCAGGGATCCACCTAAGTCCGGCTCCCTCGGGCCTCTTGTTGGTAAACCCTTGTCTCTGGGTTCCCTGACCCTATTTCTGGTCTGCCTTCCGGGTGGATTTAGTGGGTGGTCGTGGCAGATCCTGCCCACGACCTCCGGTCTCTGGCTGAGGATTAGTGCCCTCCACCAGCTTGGGATCCGGTACCCTTGTGCCAACTCTTCACCCGCTGATCTAATCCTGGGTTCTTGGAGTTCTCTCTTCTCCCCCTCTGGGTCCTTCTTTCTCCTCTCTCTCTCTCTCTTGGCCTTGGAGCTGCTCTTCTCCTCTGCTCTCTTCCTCTGACTCTGCACAAAGACTTCTCTACAAAAGACCCTGATCTAAGATGGTTCCCACCTTATATACTCCCTCTATGTGTGAGCTCAGGTGACCAGCACCCAATGAGCTCCTAGCATTACCCAGACTGCTCCCCCTATCTGCCCCTACACTACTGGGATGTTCCACCCCCCTCCCACTCCAGCCAGGGACAGACACTGTCGTACCTGCACATTTCTCTAGTGGGAGTACCATTGGTCTGTCCCCCGGAAATGGGATGTATGTAGTGCATGCAGCCTACTGAGCTCAGTTCCACACTCCATCCTTACCCGGGAGTGGAATATCACACCTCTGGGTGAGGTGCAATACCCCTGTAGCAGCCGAATCCTCAGGGTGCTACAGAGGTGCAGGGAAAAGGCCAGGTGGAGGACACAGAAGGGGGTCCTGCTAAGTACTCCGGAGCTATCTGGGGGTGGACTGAACCCCTCACTGAGTAAGCACAGCACGACGAGGGAGGTTACTTTGGCGCCTGTAATCTGGATTGCAATAACTGTGAGTAAAGACCCTGGGACTGCACTTCCTTGTCTCTGTATTTCTTGCTGCGCCATCAAACCCTGCACTATAACGCCCAGCACAACGTGCAACATCATCTACACTGCCCTGGAGCTAGCTCTTCCTGTGGAGAGCCACACCATCCCTGCTGCAGTAACATCAGCTTCAGAGGACTGCTCCGCAGCGGCGGCTCCATTTAATCGCATTCCACAGGTGGCGTCACGAACTCTATAAAAACTCTATAAATCCCCTATACTTAACCCCTTTTATTGACCGCCCTGGGTCACGGACCGGGTCACCGCCACTGTGACATTCCCCAGCATCCACCGGCCCGGCACCAGGTACCCCACGGTCCAGGGGGCGCGTCATATGTGAAGCGTTTTTCACATGCATTTCCGCATGCGGGTTGTCAAGCGCTTTCCAAGCGATTTTAGCATCACTTGGAAAGTGCTTGACAACTTGGTCACACTATATAAATCCATGCAACCGGCATGGAATTATATAGTGTGACCGTAAAAGAATGGTAAAATATCCGATCCGATGCGTCCGGTCTCCCCGGTGTCTCGCGGTTGTGCCGATGTCAGTGGTCGCGTGACCCGTCACATGACTAAATGATGTCATGGCAGGTCCTTTTAGGCCATCGCCAGCTGCCGGGGAGACTGGACGCATCGGATAAGGAGACCGGGGGCCATCAGAAGGTAAGTATAATATTTATTTTTTATTTTAATTATTTTTTTTTTTACAGGTACTATGGTACCCGGGTCTGGAGGAGAGTCTCCTCTTCTCCAAACTCGGGTACCATCCGCACATTGAATCGCTTAATATCCGCATGTGCACATGTAGTCATGCGGATATTATGCGATTCAATGCAAGTCAATGGTAAAATAATTGGTAGTGCTGCGAATTTTTGCGCAATGATAATCCGCAGCGGAAATTTCCGCAGCATGTGCATAGCACATGCGGATTATCATTGGGGAACATAGCAGATCTTCTACCAAGCGTTTTTTATGCGTTTCTGCGGCGTAATTGCCGCTGCAGAAACGCTTAAAAAACGCATAGTGGGCGCACAGCCTTATATTCCGATATTCATAAATACTGCAGCTGTGGGTAATGAGGGATGTGGGGGGAGCGACAGCGGCGGAGTAGCGGGACACAGGAGGCAGCAGCCGCCTGTTGCAGCCCACACTGTGCCCGCTACTAAAGAAAATGAATATTCACTGCTCCCCACACCCATGGTCGTGGGGAGCAGTGAATATTCATTTTTCTTAATAGCCGGCACACTGGTATATATGGCATCCTTCATCCCTATATGTATGGCCCCCCTCATCCCTCTTCCTTGTATGTATGGCACCCTTCATCCCTGTATGTATGGCCCCCCTCATCCTGGTATGCTTGGCACCCCTTGATCCCCGTCACGCTGCACAGAAAAAAAAAAAACAATTATACTCTCCTCCTCTGTCCTCCAGCGCTGCGTCCCGCTCTGCAGCCGACAGGGTTCTCAATGTGTGAGCCACGTATGGCGTAACTGCCATGCGCCCTCACACAGTGAGATGTTGTGCCAGAATAGTCACTGCTCCCCACGCCAGGAAGCGACCCCGTTCTATATTTTCACCAATTATTCAGAATGGAGACGATCAACAAACAGCGTCATCTGCTCTGGAGGACCCAACACTTCCATGATTTCCATGGATAGCCCAGTGATTACAGACAACCATGTGCAATACTTCATTTCTTCTTTGGAGGCGCTGTAGGGAAATTCAGCACTTGCTGCCGGGTACTCGCTTACTGCAGGAGGTTTGTGCAGAAGGGACCAATTTGGTCTTTATTCACAGCACATTGGGGCTTTACCTCTGACCCATATGGAGAAACCTCACATGAGACTGGACGACCCCATCAAGGTCCATAGTGCTGGAGAATAAGACTCAGGGGCTAAACCCACATTCACTACATGGACGACCGATGGAATAAAGGCAAGAACAACGATGTAGGGGCTAAAAGAGAGATTTTATTTATAAATTGGGGTTATTATATATTTTACTATTATGTATATGTGTAAATTATTTATCTATCAGAATAATCCTATTTATGGGCCGTGTTGATCCAGAGGAAGGCGAAAACCCCCTGTGAGGAACAGGCCAATTCTCCTCATATCAGGGGGAAAAATTCCTTCCTGACCCCAAATAAAACATGGCGGTCAGAATAAATCCCAGGATCAAGGGCTGGTACCGAACCTGTGGAATTAAATTCACTGCTAAAAATGTAATAAACTATTCATCTTTTTCTAATTTTTGTACTGAGCTCCTATGTATATTATGTGTGTGTCAGCTACAAATTATCTGAAAACCTGCCTATATTAAAAAATGTATTTATTCATTTATTTTTATGTATTTATAATAAGCCATTAATATATGAATTACTTATGCAACTATAAGATTAAATCTATTTAAGACCGTGTTGATCCAGAGGAAGGTGTAAAATTCCTTCCTGATCCCAAATATGGTGATCTGGATGAATCCCAGGATCAAGAGCTCATAGCTAATGTGTTATACATAAGTGAAATTATTTTATTTCAGTATTTAATTATTTATATTTTTAGAATAATTTATTTTTATATTTATGTTAACTAATTTTTTAAACCAAAAAATAAATTATATTTTTTTATATTTTTTTTTCATTATAAATATGAGAATCTACTTATTTTATTTTACTAAACCTATTTATAGGCCGTGTTGATCCAGAGGAAGGCGAAAACCCCACGTGAGAAATGTGCCAATTGTTCTCGTGACGGGGGGAAAATTCCTTCCTGACCCCAAATATGGCGATCGTGATGAATCCCAGGATCAAAGGCTCGTACCTAACCTGTAAGTAGTGGAAGTGAGATTTTTTTAAAATATTTTAATTAATTGTTATATATTTAGACTAAAAATGTTTTTGGTTTTGTGTAAAATGAACTATTTTTGAAAATATTTTTTAAAAAGTTGAAAGTTTTTTTTTTTATTGCTTATGTGTGAATCTTACTTATTGATATATAACTAAAGCTATTTAAGGCCGTGTAGATCCAGAGGAAGGCGAAAACCCCTAATGAGGAATGGGCCAATTGTCCTCATATTAGGGGGAAAATTCCTTCCTGACCCCAAATATGGCGATCAGATTAAATCCCAGGATCAAAGCCGAAATCTCTTTCTATGTGCTATATGTCTATGTGTGCGTGTGCCTATACCTATAGTGTAGTGTGCGGCCTATACCTATCATGTAGTGTGGGTGATGGGGATGTGATGGGTGTAATACTTACCCGGCCTGTGCTGAGTGAGTTCAGGAATAATGACCTATATTACACTATTGTTCTTGAACTCACCAGATGGACACTAATCACAGGCCGCACCCTGGGGCGCTGAAGATCTTCGTGCTGGTTTGATGTCAATCGCCAGCCCAGGATTGGAGGATGCCAAGTCAAGGTCCTGGTGCAGCGACATGATAGCAGTGGTCCGGCATGAAGATGTTATGGAGAGAGATGATGTTTTAGGGCAGCCGAGGTGAGAAACAGCAGCAGAGATATGAGGTACGGGTCAGGAGGCAAAGAGTTCTGGGCAGTTGGCACGGGGTCATCCTGCACGGGGTCAGAACATTTGATGGGATTTATCCTCAGAGAAGGATGATCTTACCGTGCCCATCTTGGTGACACGTAATTAAATCCGGGCACGGGGTTACGGGCTTTCTTTTCCTCCGGCCACTGCATAAGATGGTTCTCCAGAACTGGCCTGAATGGTTTGAATGGTGGCTGTGCTCTCCTTTTCTCCAGATCCTCCCAGCCGATGTTGGTAAAGAATGGATGCAGTCTGATGTTCCCGCACACATCCAATCGCTTCTGAGGATTTTTGCACAGCAGCTTCTTGATAAGATCTTTCAAGTCAGCATCAAGCCAAGATGGAATTTCAGGCTTTCCTTTGGTTATAGCTCTGTATGCCATATTGCTGACGGAGCCGCTGTAAAATGGGGAGCGTCCTGTTGCCATCTTGGACACCACAATCCCCAGGCTCCACCAATCCACTGCTGTGCCATATCCTTTTTTGCGATGCACCTCGGGGGCCATGAAATGGAAAGTGCCCGTCACTCCAGAGATGTTATTGGAGGAGGTGACGCCATCTTGGGCAAGCCCCAAGTCGATAATACGAATGTGGCCATCTGCATCCAACATGATGTTTTCCGGCTTAAGATCTCTGCAATGAAATAAGACAATAGGATAAGAAATCTGCCCAGTGATACAGGAGCTGGAGAATTGGTCACTGCAAGAATAGGAAGAATAGGCAGAAAGGAGCCCAGGAAAGTTGGGGGCAATATTTTTAGCATGTAAAGGGGACAGAGAGAAAGAGGAAAGTTCTGCTTACCGATGGACGATGTTGTGTCCATGGAGGAACTGGAGGCCACATACAATCTCTGCTGTGTAGAATCTGATGGAGAGAACAGAGTGTAGTATCAATGCCATCGCTGACACCTCCTTCCCACCTGGGCTACATTCCCTGTCAGCCCTCTTTCTGCTACATCCCAACCTCCACTTTTATTTCCACCCCTCTTCTCACTTTTTGGTAGATCTTCCTCTTTCTCACCTTAAGGTGTCGATGTTCAAGTAGCCGCACATCTTAATCAAAGCCCCCAGGCTGCCGCCGGACAGATACTCCGTGATGAAATAAGCGCGCTTACGAGACTGCTGTGCGGCATAGAGATGACATAAGAACGGGCAGTCTCTGGCTGCCAGGAGTATCCGCCGCTCTCTCATAATCATGTTTTCATTGACCTCCCTTTTCTCGATCATTTTTACAGCCGTATAGATGTTTCGGCTGGGGATTGATGTCAGGACCACCTGAGAAAAGAAATAGACAATGCTAAGAATTCAACGTATTTGAATTTGATCAACAGGGGTTGCAAGGCCCTCTGTCCCGCTCCAGATTCGCCCAATTTGTCAGAGCTGGGCAAAACTGTCATGAAACCTCCAAAATGGGTATGGGAGGGGGAAAACATCCGGTTTATCTACTGCACAAGAAATGGATGGACTGAGTGGTTTGTGAGTCTGCTAGTAATCTGGACCTTATAGCAGAGCAAAGCTAAGCTATCACCATACTGCACTGTCTGCTCTATGACTGTCTATGGGTAGATCTAAAAGGGGTTTTCCATTATCACCATCTGTGAGCTGGTTGGGGTCAGTATTGGATGTATATCAATGTGCAGCTGATTTAAAGTTTATGAAACATAGAGGTCAAAGTATATACTGTATCCTAATAGCAGCATATATGGACCAGGACATGGAAATAAACCATGTCCCCCAATTCCCCACAGATTTAATACCTTAGTAACCACCAATACGTATTTTTACTGACCTGCGATATAAGAGACTAGCTTTTGAACCCGTTCTACACCCGGGTGGCGAGCATTTTTATTGGTATATGGTCTACCATGCTGGTATGTGCTGCCCCCCATCCTGTTTTTTGTGCTGCCCCCATCCTGGTATTTGTGCTGCCCCCATCCTGGTATTTGTGCTGCCCCTATCCTGGTATTTGTGCTGCCCCCATCCTGTCCACCCATCCTATCCTGGTATGCATGGCACCCCTCATCCCTATCCTGGTATGCATGGCACACCTCATCCCTATCCTGGTATCCATGGCACCCCTCATCCCCATCCTGGTATGCATGGCACCCTTCACCCCCAATCCTGGTATGCATGGCACCCCTCACCCCCCAAACCTGGTATGCATGGCACCCCTCACCCCCAATCCTGGTATGCATGGCACCCTTCATCCCAATACTGGTATGCATGGCACCCTCATCCCTAATTTTGGTATACATGGCACCCCTCATCCCTATTCTGGTATGTATGGTACCACTCATCCTGGTATACATAGCACCCCTCATCCCAATCCTGGTATGTATGGCCTCCTCATCCCCCAATCCTGGTATGCATGGTACACCAACCCTCATCATGGTATGCATGGCACCCCTCATCCCTGTTCTGGTATGTATGGTAACCCTCATCCCTATCCTGGTATGTATGGTACCCCTCATCCTGGCATGCATGGCACCCCATCCCTCATCCTGGTATGCATGGTATCCCGCATCCCTATTCTGGTACGTATGGTACCCCTCATCCTGGTATACATGGCACCCCTCATTCCAATTCTGGTATGTATGGCCTCCTCATCCCCCAATCCTGGTTTGCATGGCCCCCTCATCCCTATCCTGGTATGCATGGCACTCCTCATCCCCCAATCCTGGTATGCATGGCACCCCATCCTTTATTCTGGTATGCATGGTACCCCTCATCTCTATTCTGGTATGCATGGTACCCCTCAACCCCAATGCTGATATGCATGGCACCCCTCAACCCCAATGCTGGTATGCATGGCACTCCTCACCCCCCAATCCTGGTATGTATTGCACCCCTCACCCCCAATCCTGGTATGCATGGTCCCCTCACCCCCAATCCTGGTATGCATGGTCCCCTCACTCCCAATCCTGTTATGCATGGTCCCCTCACCCCCCAATCCTGGTATGCATGGTACCCCTCATCCCTATTCTGGTATGCATGGTACCCCTCATCTTCCAATCCTGGTATGCATGGTACCCCTCATCCCTATTCTGGTATGCATGGTACCCCTCATTCCTATTCTGGTATGTATGGTGCCCCAACCCTCATCCTGGTATGCATGGCACCCCTCATCCCTGTTCTGGTATGTATGGTAACCCTCATCCCTCTCCTGGTATGTATGGTACCCCTCATCCTGGCATGCATGGCACCCCATCCCTCATCCTGGTATACATGGCACCCCTCATTCCAATTCTGGTATGTATGGCCTCCTCATCCCCCAATCCTGGTTTGCATAGCCCCCTCATCCCTATCCTGGTATGCATGGCACTCCTCACCCCCCAATCCTGGTATGCATGGCACCCCATCCTTTATTCTGGTATGCATGGTACCCCTCATCTCTATTCTGGTATGCATGGTACCCCTCAACCCCAATGCTGATATGCATGGCACCCCTCAACCCCAATGCTGGTACGCATGGCACTCCTCACCTCCCAATCCTGGTATGTATTGCACCCCTCATCCCCAATCCTGGTATGCATGGTCCCCTCACCCCCAATCCTGGTATGCATGGTCCCCTCACCCCCAATCCTGGTATGCATGGTCCCCTCACCCCCCAATCCTGGTATGCATGGTACCCCTCATCCCTATTCTGGTATGCATGGTACCCCTCATCTTCCAATCCTGGTATGCATGGTACCCCTCATCCCTATTCTTGTATGCATGGTACCCCTCATTCCTATTCTGGTATGCATGGTACCCCTCATCCTGGTCTGCATGGCACTCCATCCATCATCCTGGTATGCATGGTACTCCGCATTCCTGTCCTGGTATGCATGGTACCCCTCATCCCTATTCTGGTAGGCATGGTACTCCTCATCCCCAATCCTGGTATGCATGGTACCCCTCACCCCCCAATCCTGGCATGTATGGCACCCCTCATCCCCAATCCTGGTATGCATGGTCCCCTCACCCCCAATCCTGGTATGCATGGTCCCCTCACCCCCCAATCCTGGTATGCATGGTACCCCTCATCCCTATTCTGGTATGCATGGTACCTCTCATTCTCCAATCCTGGTATGCATGATACCCCTCATCCCTATTCTGGTATGCATGGTACCCCTCATTCCTATTCTGGTATGCATGGTACCCCTCATCCTGGTCTGCATGGCACTCCATCCCTCATCCTGGTATGCATGATACCCCGCATTCCTGTCCTGGTATGCATGGTTCCCCTCATCCCTATTCTGGTATGCATGGTACTCCTCATCCCCAATTCTGGTATGCATGGCACTCCTCATCCCCAATGCTGGTATGCATGGCACCCCTCACCCCCCAATCCTGGTATGTATGGCACCCTTCATCCCCAATCCTGTTATGCATGGTACCCCTCACCCCCGAATCCTGGTATGTATAGCACCCCTTATCCCCAATCCTGGTATGCATGGTACCCCTCATCCTCCAATCCTGGTATGCATGGTACCCCTCATCCCCCAATCCTGGTATGCATGGTCCCCTCACCCCCAATCCTGTTATGCATGGTCCCCTCACCCCCAATCCTGGTATGTATGGTACCCCTCATACACCAATCCTGGTATGTGTGGCCCCCTCACCCCCCAATCCTGGTATGTATGGCACCCCTCATCGCTTTCACACTGCACACATGCAAAAAAAAAAAACACTTATACTCACCTGTGCTCCAGCGCTGCTGTGTCCTGTTCTGTCGGATGCAGGGGGAGGAGTGCGGTGCCGGAGTAGAAATGCGTCTTCAGTAAAATGGCGCCAGAGAGCACTATGCGCATGAGCCGATTCCGACTCCTTCACTCCTGCCCCAGTCTCCGGTGAGAAGAGAGGCGCCGCAGCACCGCTCCTCCCGGTCAGGTAACTATGTAAATATGGCGCCGGAGTTCGCGGTATGCATTCAGGGTCAACGCATACAGCGATAACCGGAGCCATACACACTCCTCTTACCGGTAACGGCTCTATGCGTTCTTCTGTCTGGAGCCAGACTGTGCAGGCGTGTCGCACTTGCGCAGTCTGTAAAGACTTCAGACAGAGGGACGCTTGTAGCGTTATATTATAGACTAGCGTTCCCCGACAGGTGACTATCCTGTAACTGTCACCTGTACATTATAGCTGACAACTTGTGGCATCAGCCATGATCAGTGTTGGCACACACCATGGCCGTTTAACCCCTTAGATGCTGCTGTCAATAGTGACTACAGAATATAAATAGTTAGCAGAGTGCGGGGGCTTCCTCTTTAACCCCATTGGCACCCGGAGATCTTGATTGTGTGGTCCTGATTTTTGCCATGGCAGTTCATGGCTAAATAACAGCCTTAGAGTCTGCCGGCTATAGTGACCTGTTGAGAAGTTATCAAAATTTAGGTGATAAAAATACATTTTTTCATTCCTTTTATTCCACTTTGTATTAACAACTGAAAATCAGCTGAAGGGTTAATGAACTACCTGAAAGCAGTTCTGAATACGTTATGCGGTGCGGTTTTTAAACTGGTATCATTTTTTGGGTGGGTTCCTATATATAGGACCCCAAAGTCACTTCAAAACTGAACAGGTCCCTATAAAAATAAGTTTTGTAAATTAACTTGAAAAATGAAAAATTACTGCTACATTATTAAACCATCTAAAACGCTAACAAATAACATTTTTCAAATGGTGCTGATGTAAAGCAGACAGGAGGGAAATGTTATTTATTCATGTTTTTGTGTGGTATGACTATCTGGATTAAAGGGATAATCATTCAAAGTTTGAAAATTGCAAATGTTGTTACATCTTTGTCAAATTTCTCATATTTTTATAAATAAACGCAAAACATGTCAACATAAATTTACCAATTTTATTGTGTCACGAAAAAACATTCTCAAAACCAATGGGATATGTCGAAGCATTCCAGAGTTATTACTACATAAAGTGACACTGGTCAGATATTAAAGAATTGGTCCGGTCACTAAGGGGTTAATCCCTGAGATCAGCTCTTCGATTAATCAGAATACCCATTTATAGCAGCACTACACCTAACCATGGTGATTAGATGAACCAATATGTGAAATAATCATAGGGGCAGGGGAGCACATGGATATTTTTTCAATCATCCCACAGAAGTGCACTTCAATGAATGTCTACCTACAGAAGATGACGAATGGAGATAAAATGGCAAATATAGGTTAATAAAAAAATATATATTGACAGACCCGGACCTTTAGGAGGGGAGCATTTGGCATTATCATGCACTTGCTCTTCTTCTAAAGGGTTAAAAGTAAATAGGGTTTTTGGCATGAATAATGTTCTCCAGCTGGGTTTTGCCGCCACAGCAGCAGGGTCTGGATTGGCTGCGGATCCCAGCCAGTAGTGAGGTGTCGCAGGGGAAGATTGCGTTTCTTCCCCTGGCGGCACCTGCTGATAGGGGAGTTATTTTGTAAATAAAATAAGTGGTGGGGGGATATAGTGACTGGCAGCGCCCATGAGCTTGTCAGTCCTCGGCGCTGCCATAAGAAATTGCTGAGCCCACCCTCCCTCCCCCCTTTATTTTGCTTTAAGGCTTTCATTTTACTAGTCACGGCCTGAGGGGTTAGTCATTCGGGGAACCGAATGGACAATAAGTTATAGGTAATGTAAACGGGCTTGAGCTTTGGCTAAGCTGCGGTTGTTTATAATTATTATGTTATTAATTGAAGTTACCTGTATTATATGATTTTAATAAAGGCCGTGGCCAATTAATTTTCCAAGCAAGTCAAGTGTGTCGGTGTAATTTTGTTTAATCATAGATAAGTTTAAGGTATGGTTTGTGCATTGTAATGCCAGAAAACTTACTGTTCCAAAGCTGCCCCTACCCAAGATTTTATGGATGGTAAAATTGCTCATAATAAGCGTGGGGTAGGGGCTGGATGTTCCGGGGTCACTGCTGCATCCAGGTGTTGGCGCTTCATCCTCCAATCCATGGTCTTCGGCCTCTCTTCTCTTCTTGGTGATATTATTTAATCCAATAGTATCACTGTGCTCTTCTCTGTTCCTCTTCTCTTTCCGCTTCTTCTGATCGCTTCCTTCTCTGTGTCCAGTAGACACCATTCTCACATATATCTTCCCGTCTGCAGACTTCCGTCCGATCACTTCAGCCGACAGTTGAAAGTAAACGGCAGTTGGTCGTGTGCAGGTGACGTGAGGTCAGAGGTGATAGAACCCTCAGCACCAGCCAGGCAGCGGCTCATGGCCTGCTCTGCCCTATACACTGATGTGGGCATCATGGGTGACAGTTTAGAGTCCAGAGGAACGGCAAAGAACTTCATGGCGGCTTCTAATGCTGTTTTTTTATTTTCATATTACATTCTTTTTATCCACATATACAGAAACTTAATAATACATTAAATAACCTAACATACTATAAAATACCAGCTCTCCCCATTACCATTGTAATCCTTGGGTTTCCATATATTTCAAAAATCATTACTTTTATCTTTTATGTTATAATACTATTTCTCATATATCACAGTTACTAGAGATTGTTTTTAAAATATTTAGGAAACCATGTATAATTTCCTTTACACTTCACAAATACTTGCTACTTAGCGTTGATATCACATAAAAGCCCAATAAAATCCATTTACGTTTTTGGGTGTTACATGAAAAAATGTGGAAAAGTTCACGAGGTATGAATACTTTTTCAAGGCTCTGTATTGCCGGCCATTCTCTGCAATGCTTTAATAATTCTATTTTCCCGCTATATTTCCTGTTACATTGATATAAGAGTCTGTTGTACTTATTGAGTATTTTCTACTATTCTTGTATTTTTCCTGGGAATCTTGCTCTTATTTTGTGTATGGGGAGGATTGTCCTTTCTGTCCATGACTTGGGACATGTTTTGGTCATTTTTCATACGTTGATGTGTATTTTTGATTTTTGTAATCCGTGGATTTGTTCTGCTTTTTTCTTGATAGCGCTCACAATAAAGATATCCTATTATTTCCTTGGATGTCTGATCCTTTGTTTAATTCTTGCTGACAATACTGTAACGGTACATTTTTGGCTGGCACACTGGTCTTCATTTAGGTTGCACCTACCCAACCTTACTGCCCAAATAATACAAGCAAAATCAGCATCCTGCTGTCATATAGCAGCATTTTACTATAAGCAGTTCTCTTCTGTCATCTTCTGATGAAACGTGGTGGTGCGTGCACATTATATTACTAGCTAATTGTCAGTACTATAAGCATGATAGCACAAGGCCCAAAAATATAAACAATTAACTTAAAATCAATGTGTCACCAGGTTTTTGCTACCCCATTTGAGAGCAGCATGATGAAGGGGCAGAGACCCTGATTCTAACAATATATCACTTACTGACTAGTGTCACGGGTGTGTCAGGTGTTATAGACAGTAGCACTGGATCTGTCTGTAGAAGGTCACTGCGCTTGGCATTGCAGACGCCTTCTTGATTCCTTCTTCCTTTAGGACCCAGCAGCGACCTCTCTCATGCTATTAATTGAAACATCCTTGCATGGGAGTTAAAAACTCTCAGTTTGCTGCAGAAAATCGCCGGTGATACTTCTATATTCCTTTGTGCAGCTGTTGGCTGGTTTCTTCTCTGGTGCCCTTAGAGGACAGTTGGCGTTTCTCTTCTGGTGTCTGCTCAAGCTAAATTTTTCCCATTTGTTTGTCTACCTTGTTGTCTTTAGTTTGTAGTGGGGCTGACCAGTGCTCACCCCCTCCCCCTCTCTATCTAGGGCCAAGCTCTAGGGATATACAGGGTTTAGGGTCCTGCTCGGCGATAGGTGTGGAACCTATGTAGGGACAGTAGGATAGGCAGGGTGATATTAGGACTGCCTAGGGGTCTCCACTTCCCCTTTCCCTAGTGTTTTGGCTTCCTCCCCATCTTCCCTCTGTGTTGCACTTAGTCTTTCCCACACCTTGCGTGACAGCTGCTTGCTGCAGTTTTTATGAAATCACTGTTTTCTCTTGTAGAGCTCAGAATGCAGAGCAGTGTATAATCCGCCCACATCACTAATTGGCAGATCTCTGTGTACACTGTGCACAGGCAGAAAGCTGCCAATCAGTGGTGGGGGTGGATTTATACAGGACTCATGAATTTGGAGGACTTCCTGATAGTAGGTTTACTAGTACTAGTTTACTAGTCCTCTAGTGATTTCCTGTTAATAAAACAGTGATTTTATCAAAAGTACAGCAAGCAGCACAGTAAGTGATACATCACTGGAATCAGTGTCTCTGTCTCTACATTACGCTGCTCTCAGATTAGGTGACAAAGACCTGGTGACAGATTCCCTTTAACCTATTAATAAAAAAAGACTAGACAAGTTTAGTTTGGATAAAGAATAGGCTCACGAGGTTTATTAAAGGTTACTTAAAACATATTATCAAGTCAATAAATATTAAAAACTATGGAATAAATTAATCAGTCAGTAATCAAATAAATAATCAGCTTTGACTATCAAAAATGGACCAAGTCCTCCCAGCCTTAGCCGACTAATAGGCATCGCAACAAAAAGAGAGTGGGTTAGCAGGATGCTGGTGACTTGCTGTGCACGGACTACCCCAGACTTTGGTGAATTTAGACCTTTCATGCAGAAATATTCCCGCCGCTGGCACTTCTTCACCAATTAGGATAAAGATGCATCTTCCTGCGCAAACAACAGAATTTTCCAAAACCTGCTCGTGGAGAACCACAGCTGAAAGAACATTGACTCTCAATTAATAAGTACCATTGCGGGAAAGAGTAGGAGGGGAAAACATAAAGGAAAGGGGGGCACAAATACAGCCAAAATATAGCTAAAATTCTTAAATATAGAATATAGTGTCCCCCATGCCCACTCTGTGTCCCTCATGCTAACCATTCTGGGGGGCTCTTGGCATTAGTGTCTTACCAGACCTTACTCCTGTTATCTGAATGATCTGTTCACACAATATTTTTGCCTATTTGACTCTACAGACGAAGTACCACCCATTACCAGGTCCTGGAGGGTCCTGTGCCCAACTTATGCTACCTCATCTGAAAGAATCCACTTATTGCGTTGGATTTACACTACTTAAATACAAGGACTTCTATATGTGCCTTTTTAATGGTCTCTAAGGAGAGGGGGATTGACAATGAGAGATCGAGTTTTGCCTCACTAAGCTCTCACATCTCACAGAACACAATACAGCTAGCTGGCTTCCTCGGGCGTTGGTCGTCACATAGAGGAACTCTGCCATTGATCTGACGCGCCCCCTGGGCCATATTCTTTAGGGGAATACCCGGAGCCGGATCAGATGGGGGTTGTAGTCTTCCGAGTGGCTGTGACCCGGTCCGTGCCCAGGGTGTCAAACTCAGTTGTATGTGGCAGTCCTACAGATGTTATTAAGTTCTTTATTGTCGACTACGCCACCCGTTGTATTGCGGTCACTATGGCCGCCGCTGCAGCAGGGTCCGCTGAGGCTGATGGTGTAGGTGCAGCTTTTGGTGGTATAACCCCCAACGGGTGGGGTATAGCCTCAGGGGGTCAGGTGCAGAGGATGGGGGTTGTGGTGGTGCAGCATAGATGTTAAATGAAGACAGAGTCGGGTTGTGCAGTTTAGGGTATTTACTCACTGCTGATGTTCCGGTCACTCCAGCTTCAAGTGACCTCCCGAGCCGTGCTGCGTCCACCAGGTCCTGGATTCAGCAAACCCCCAAACAAGTCCGGAGCGTGGCCCTGAGCTCTCCTTCTGTCCCGTTCTCTGGCCGTCCCCACCAGTGATCCACCTAGGTCCAGCTCCCTCGGGCCTTCTGTTGGGACACCCTTGGCCTTGGGTTCCCTGACCCTTCATGTGGTGTGCCTTCGGGGGGGATGTGGTGGGTGACCGTGGCAAACGCTGCCCACGGTCTCCGGTCTCTGGCTGGGGAATGTTTTTACCCCCACCAGCTTGGGTTCCGGTACCCTGATGCCGACTCTTCACCCGGTGCTTTGAGTTGGGATCTCAGAGTCCTTCTCTTCTGTGCTCTGGGTCTCTCTCTTTTCTCCTCTCTCACTCTGGGTCTTTGTCTTTCTTCTCTCCTCTGCTCCTGACTTGTTCTCTGCAGCTGACTGACTCTCTGCATCTGATCCTCTGCATCTGACCCTGATCTTAGTTGGTGCCCACCTTATATACACCCTCTATGTGTGAGCTCAGGTGACCAGCACCCAATGAGCTCCTATCTTTACCCAGGCTGCTCCCCCTATCTGCCCCTACACTACATGGGATGTACCACCCCCCTCCCACTCCAGCCAGGAACAGACTCGGTCGTACCTGCACATTTCTAAGTGGGAGTACCGTCGGCCTGTTCCCCGGAAATGGGATGTGTGTAGTGCATGCAGCCTACCGAGCTCAGTTCCACACTCCATCCTTACCCGGGAGTGGAATATCACACCTCTGGGTTGAGGTGCAATACTCCTGTAGCAGCCGAATCCTCAGGGTGCTACAGATCCTTCACTCCTTACTGAAACTGGTCCTATTGAATGCTTCCTATCCCTTACTCCTCCAATATCTGAGGTGGCTACGATACAGGAGACCATGGCTTCTCTCTCTTCTTCTCAGTTGCTTCTGGAACCGATGTCTTGCCCTGCTTAAACATCTGACCTAGTGAATAATATTGGCCCCACTATGTCAACCCCTGATATGCCCAACCAAATCCAACATCCAATTCCTATAAAAAATGGCAAAGAACCTCTCCAACACAATGGAAGACTGGGACTGGAAAGATACGCCTACTAAACAGGACATAGAAGGAGGATTGAAGCATCTCAGAAAAAAGACATGGAAAACCTAAAGAGAGAAATAAAAATGTGGGTCAGACAGTCAGTGATATAGAAGAGGCACAAGACCACATGTGAAAGATTCTGGAGTTACACAAGACAGTCATTCAGGAGCGTTCCTCACAAATTGCAGACATTGTCCTACACCTCAATGATAACGAAAATACACACAGGAGGCTATCAGAAGAAATTGGAGCAGTGCAAATGGAGGAATGGGCACAGAAGTAGTTTTGGCGAGTGCTGAGAAAATCTCACCCAATCGAAAAAGAAGTCATAGAGCTCTGCCCCCAAGGCCGACAGACCCATCTATTGCTATAAAAAAAAGAGCAATAGTGCTCCTCTAAGTTAGTATATCTCACAATAATAAGGTGATACGAAAACATAGTGCTCACCTGTATGAGTTGTGCTAGGGTTTTGGCACAGCTCTAATGAAACTTATTAGATCCTTTCCTAGCTGAACCTCGGTAAAATAAGAGAAAAGTGACAAAATGAGGTAGCTGGGTGCCAAGGATGGTGGAAGATGGATAAGTATTGGCCATGGATTCAAACAAAAATATTATATTGATAACAGGCAACACATTTCAAAAGTGGACTGCTATCTTCCTCAGACCCCATGAAGAAAGGCCCCAAGAAATGTGGGACACACAAATTATCAGTTTCCTGTAGGCTACAGGAACTCAACTACTTTTACATTGGTGACCTATTCTTAGGATATGTCATCAATGTCTGATAGGCCGGGGTCTGACACCCGGCACCTCGCTGATTAGCTGTAATTGGAAGTACTCACTTACCGAGCTGTCCGTCTACTATTAGTGGCCGTGGCTTGGTACTGTACATCCACCTTCTATTCAAAACAATAGGAGGTGGATGTGTAGTACCCTGTAGCGGCCAATACAACTAGACAGAGCAGCTCGGTAAGTGAGTACTTCCGGCCGCTGATAGCAGCTGATGGGTGGGTGGTGACATCAGACATTGATGACCTATCCCAAGGATAGGTCATCAGTGTAAAAGTAGTGCACAACCTCTTTAAGATTCTCTCACAATGGTACAAGACCCCTGCAAAATTACATAAAATGTTCCCATCATTCTCGCACTTGTGTTGACGATGGGCTTCAGCCTCAGGTTCAATTTTATATGTCATGTGGAGCTGATCTCCTATATGTCTATTATGGTAGGAGATCTCTTGACTGTTGCACTAACCTCCAAATGATCCCTGATGTTCCATGCTCCCTGGATCCATTTCTACTAATGAAAAGGGGTGTACTGAGGAACTTTATACTTGCAATCACGGCCACCATCAGGGCATTACTGCCCTTACTGTTGTATGGGGCCCGGTGAGCAGAAGGAAAGAGGGGGATTTGTGCTTCTGCTCACCGGACCCCAGGGTATAATATACATTGAACATTTCCTGCTTGGTGCTGCACAGACGTCAATACAGAACAGTCGCGCATCTCCAGGGCTTCCTCCGCCTCGTCTGTGATGCGATGGTGATGGCGCATACACGATGACATAATTGCGTACACGTGCCACTCGCCAGAAGCAAATGATTATGAATAGATGGTGAATGGTGAACAGCAAATGGTGATGAATTGAGACTGGGGGGTGGGGAACAGCAAATGGTGGTGACTTGAGGGAGGGGGAGAGCAAATGATGATGAATTGAGGGGGGGTCCTGTTACTGTGCAGGGCAGCACTATGTCGCTTTTTCCTTCATCTGGAGTAGTGTAGAAGTTGAGGAAAAAGAGGGGAAAGTGCTCTGAAAGCAGTGCTCTAGATAACTGTGATATTTTATGCAGAGACGAGTCCTGGCTGCAAGAACTGATGGCAGTCTGCGCAGGATTAAGAAAAGCGAACATGAAGGACTTCAACTAGAGATGTCACTGGTGAGGTAGTGTGTTACCTGTACACTGACACTATACACTATATAGAGTATACAGAGCTCTTGTGTATGATGTAACTGGTGATCACTGTATTACCTATACACTGACACTATATAAAGAGCTCCTGTGTATTATGGCACCAGTGATCACTGTATTATCTGTACACTGACACTATATACAGAGCTCCTGTGTAAAATGTCACTGGTGATCACTATATTACCTGTACACTGACACTATATAAAGAGCTCCTGTGTATTATGTCACTGGTGATCACTGTATTATCTGTACACTGACACTATATACAGAGCTCCTGTGTGTAATGTCACTGGTGATCACTATATTACCTCTTCACTGACACTATATACAGAGCTCCTGTGTATAATGTCACTGGTAAGTTCCTATATTACTTGTACACTTAAACTATACACTGTATACTATGTACAGAGCTCCTGTGCACTAATGGCATTAGAATTGTGTTTTTTTTATTAATGATCAGTATTGTAGTATTCGGTCACTATATGGTGATGTGTGGTCTGGTCTTGGTGTGGCGGTATTTGTCCCCTGTATGTGGTATTATTTGGTTACTATGTGGTGGTAATATGCGGTCCGGCCATGGTGTGACAGTATTTGTCTCTTGTATGTGGTATTATTGATCATTTTAAAAAATGTATATGTCACATTCCTTTAAAGAAAAATAAATAAAAACATACCTAAAAAGAGTATTGGATAATTTAATAATTAATAGGTTAGAGTAGAGTAGGACCCAGCCAAAAGAGTCTACCTTGTTGTGGTAGCAGGCTGAAAAAATCTTTTGGCCAAATTGAAAGCTGATGGCTATGTATGTGATACGGTGTTCTATGGGAACTGTTAATGTGTGATTGGTGAGGACGTGGTGCAAAAGTGGAGTTTTTCCAAGAGTGGGTGGTGGGATTGTGGAAGGTTCAAGGGATGGAGGTGGAGCTGGGGTGAAGGCGGAGCTGTGGTGGAGCCTGCAACATTTTCAAGGGGGCCCGAAAATGTTGCCAGTATGTGGCACTGAAATTCCTGGTGGCAGCCCTGGGGGTCATCATATTATGTGGGGGATTGTAGAGGTATCAGTCAGATTATTACTTTTTAGAAGCACTCAGGGGACTATATTAAATGGTAAAGGGAACCTGTCACCAGCAAAAATGCTATGAACCTGCAGATATGGGGTTAATCTGCAGGTTAGTCCGGTGCCTGCACTTAGCCAAACGCTGCAGGGAGAAATGTAACTTTATTCTCCCCGACAGCATTCGGTTTCAGTCTCTATCTATTATCTGTCTCTATTATTTAGCTCTATAGATCCAACAGAAAAAAAGAGACTCTATTCTCCAATGATTATTGTAAAAATTCTTTACTGATACATCAATTCAAATGGATATACATATTAAAACCATTTAAAAAGAGAAAATAGGGGAATGTGTAGGATGGAAAAAGAAACCCACAATATACCAGGGCACAATATAAAAACATTGTTGTCAATTATAACTAAAATTCACAACAAAATACAATCTACATATACCTGAAGAAGTAGAGTAAATCAACAGTTTTTGGTCCAATCAAGGTAAATTGTCGCCATACATAAGCAATAGAAAATCAAAACAGGCCATCCAAGTGTCCCAAAAGAGGAAAATGGAAAGAACCATGAGAAAACAAAAGTCAAATATAAATGTTATTAATGACAGATAAAATATATATTAAAATAGGTGATAGATTGGTGCGGAGCCACTATCTAGCACCAGCGAGTGAGTCTTGGTTGAAATCAGACCTTAAGGGCTGTTTTAGGTGTGGCAACTGCATAAATTGCCTTTCCGTTGAAAACATTAAAATCTTTAGAGGTCCCAATGTTGACAGAGAATTTATCATCAGGGATTTCATTAACTGCCGAACGCAGGGAGTTATTTATAGAGGTGTATGCCAATGCGGCCTGGAATACATAGGCAAGACCATACGTGAATTGAGGCGTAGGATTGGTGAGCACCTAGGTGACATTGAACACAATAGAGATACCCCTATTTCCAGACATGTTTACGGATTCCATGGTGGCGATAAAAACATTATCAAATTCATGGGCATCGAGAAAGTGGCTAAACCCCGGTGAGAGGGAGATTGGGACCGCCTATTACTGCAAAAGGAGACAAGGTGGATCTTTGTGTTGAAAACCGTGTCTCCGCGGGGTTTGAATGAGCGTCTGACATACAGATGCTTCATATAAATTATGCTTTTTGCCTGCAGTTTTTAACTCAACCTATATACCTCATTTTTGTTTGTCCTTTATTCTACTTTTTGCAAGTGAACCAATACTATTGGACATTGATCCTGGGAACACCTCCACCTGAGTTTCCTTTTCTAACTTATGGAACACCATCCTGACATATTGTGCCATGTACTTGTATTACAGCTGCCTGGGGCTGTTGTTGTGGGCTCTTATTATTGGGCCATTGTGGAGTGCACAGTGTGTTTAGGAGCGAGGGTGTTCTATAATGATGCATCTTGAAATGCATCTTGCGGTCCAGCGCACCAGAAGCGACATGGGTGGGCGCTCATAGTGATGCGCTCTCTTGGAAGTGTACTTGCCATTACCTAAAGTACAACCCAGATAGAGGGTGCCCAGCCCTGTGTTCTACAGTTCTTTGTGCCAATCCCCTGATGACTCAAGATTTTTGATGAAACGCGACCGGAGGCGCATAGGGTCAGTTCAGGGCTGTCCAGATGTAAAGGGTCAGTTGTGGACTGCCCCTGTAAGTGCGGGAGTCTTGGGGTCTGAAGGGTCAGTCAAGTTAATAGGGACTGACAGGGAGAAGTCAACCCCTTGGACTCGATGATATGGGCCTTTATGGATGAAGATCTTTTGGAGGAACTCTGAGACCAACGAATTTGGTGAGATCTTTCCTTTTATCCATCTGCCCTATCGTACATAATTGTTTCTGAACTTTATTGTCTGGTCCTGTTAAAACATGTTATATATATATACTGTATATAGGTATTTACTGATGCCTTTGACACTTTTTGACTACTGTCAGGTTATGATCCTATACGGGGACATTGGCAATTTTTTCAGTTTTTAATATATCTGTTATGTGTATTGTCAATTTTGTATTGAGGATTGCCAAAAATCTTTTATTCTTGGCAGTAAAAGTTAAGTTTTAAATCCACTATAGCTGCTATATATATTATCTATCTCTATAGCATTCGCTGCTGGGTTATTATCTATCTCTATAGAATTCGCTGCTGTCTAAAAACACATGCAAAAAACACTACAAAAAAGCAGCAAATCCTCAATTATTTTAGACCTGGATTTTATAGCATTTTTTTTTTTATAGCATTTTTGCTGATTTCATTAAAGTCAATGGTTAAAAAAAAACACTGCAAAAATTAGAAAGAATTGACATGCTGCAGATCTGAACCTGCACCAAATCTGCAAGTCACAAATAAGCAACGTGTGCATGAGACTTCAGGATTCTCTTTCAGGATTTGTGACTAATCCGTGCTGCAAAAACGCGACATGCACACAGCCTAATACAAACATCCAGCCACCACTAGGGGGATCCCACTGCCTATTGATCACATTTGAATTCCCCGGTTATCTCAGCACTGCTACTCTGGTGGTACCAGCTGGTCTTAGTTCGCTTTGCTGTGCAATCATGTGTTGTACGAAGGGCCGGCGTCAGCTCCCGGCGCACCCGGGCAAATGCCGGGGCCCTGAGCAGGCAGAGGGGCCCACTGGCGGTCGCGCACCCCGCTGAGCTATGGGCGGAGGAGAGCGGTGTCAGCGCCCGCCCTTCTCCGCCGCTTGCTCAGTGCCCCGGCAGCCGGATACTTACCTCTCCCCGTGCCTCCGCAGATCCGCTGTCTTCCTGCTCTGCGCTCCCTGTGACGTCTCAGGTCAGAGGGCGCGGTGACGCCTTTACACCGCGTCCTCCCCTGAGCCGTCACAGGGAGCGCAGAGCAGGAAGACGCCGACAACGCTGGAGTTCGGACCCGAGCAGCGGGCAGCGGGCAGCAGGTAGCAGGTGAGAAGGAGGGAGGTGAGTATTTGATTTTTTTTTTTTAATGTATGGAGGCATGGGGCAGTATAAAGAGAAGGGTGGGGGCATCCTGCATGGGCCATTATAAAGAGAGGGGGGACATCCTGCATGGGGCATTATAAAGAGGGCGGGGGGGTGACATCCTGCATGGGGCATTATAAGGTGGGGAACAGCCTGCATGGGGCATTATAAAGGGGGGGGGCAGCCTGTATGGGGCGTTATGTGGGGGGTAACAGCCTGCATGGAGCATTAAAAGGGGGGGGGCCTGTATGGGGCATTATGTGGGGGGGAACAGCCTGCATGGAGCATTATAAGGGGGGGGGGGCAGCCTGTATGGAGCATTATGTGGGGGGTAACAGCCTGCATGGAGCATTAAAAGGGGGGACAGCCTGTATGGGGCATTATGTGGGGGGTAAAAGCCTGCATGCAGCATTATATGGGGGCCAGTATCCTGTATGGAGCGTTATAAGGGGACCGGTATCCTGTATGGAGCGTTATATGGGGGCCAGTATCCTGTATGGAGCGTTATAAGGGGACCAGTATCCTGTATGGAGCGTTATATGGGGGCCAGTATTCTGTATGGAACCTTATATGGGGGCCAGTATTCTGTATGGAACCTTATATGGGGGCCAGTATTCCGTATGGAGCCTTATATGGAGGCCAGTATTCCGTATGGAGCCTTATATGGGGGCCAGTATTCCGTATGGAGCCTTATATGGGGGCCAGTATTCCGTATGGGGCCTTATATGGGGGCCAGTATTCCGTATGGGGCCTTATATGGGGGCCAGTATTCCGTATGGAGCCTTATATGGGGGCCAGTATTCCGTATGGAGCCTTATATGGGGGCCAGTATTCCGCATGGAGCCTTATATGGGGGTCAGTATTCCACATGGAGCCTTATATGGGGGTCAGTATTCCGCATGGAGCCTTATATGGGGGCCAGTATTCCTTATGGGGCCTTATATGGGGGCCAGTATTCCGTATGGGGCCTTATATGGGGGCCAGTATTCCGTATGGGGCCTTATATGGGGGCCAGTATTCCGTATGAAGAGTTATATGGGGGCCAGTATTCCGTATGGAGCCTTATATGGGGGCCACTATTCTGTGTGGAGCGATTCACCGGTTTCTGAGCTATTGTGGAATTTACAATAGATATCACTCATGTAATGTAAGAAGTGAAATCTTTGCATTGTACTATATATATTTCTCCGCCGTATCTCTGCACCATGAATCGTGGTATGTGTTAAAGGGGCCCACTGAGACTCTTTCACCCGGGGCCCAGAAAAACCTGGAGCCGGCCCTGGTTGTACGGCCACATTAGTGCTGGAGCCAATCACTGAACACAGCGATGATGCTAGTATGTACGGAACAAAATTGCTGAGCCCAGTGTTGCAGTGAAGTAAACAAAGATCAGAGGAGACCACGGGAGCAGCAGGGAATTGAGTCATCTGTACATAGAAATCATGGGGCCCCATAGCAGAAGTTCTAATTGTACCCCCCACCCGCCTCAAAAAATAAAAATAATAATAATAACAATCAGCGGGATCACAGAAGAGCCATCTCACAAATTTGCGAGATACAGTAGGAGGAAAATTACTATTGAAGCCCTTAGATTCCCCTTTCATTGCCCCATAAAGTATGTTGCCAACAAAAGTGCCCCCCCAAAACACTGCAATACCCTTCAGTGAATTCCTCCTCACGCACGGCATGAGGGCCCTACTGTACATCCCCGCCCACCAACCATCTTCCACCCGGCAAAGAATGGTGGCCCCAACACAGTAAGAAGTCCCAACTGTGACACTCACACAGCCCTCCATACAGTATAATGGGCCTCCACACAGTATAATGGCCCCCACAACCGGCCACACAGTATGATAGCCCCAATACAATCCTCCACACTGTATAATTGCGCCTACTAGCACTCCACACAGTATGATGGACCCTACACAAACCTTCACACTGTATAACTGCACAAATATAATAGACCCCACATAGCCCTGCAAATAGTATAATGGCCCCTATATAGCCCTGCAAACAGTGTAATGGTCACCGCTCAGCCCAGAAAAAAGTATAAAGGCTCCAACATAGCTATCCATATAGTATAATGGCCCTCACATAGCCTTCCAAATGTTGTAATTGCCCCTACATAACCCTCCAAATAGTATAATGGGCCCCACATAGCTCTTAAAATATTATAATGGCCCCTACACAGCCTTCCATCTAATATATATAATTGTCTTATCCCTTCAGTCTGTCTGTCCAGGAAATCCCGCTTCGCTCATTGGTCCGGCCGCTGTCTGTCCAGGAAATCCCGCTTCGCTCATTGGTCCGGCCGCTGTCTGTCCAGGAAATCCCGCGTCGCTCATTGGTCCGGCCGCGGCCAATCAGCGACACGGGATTTCAGAAAAAAAGATGGCGGCCGTTAGCGGCTCATCTGCCACACGGAGGTCAGCGGCGATGCAGCCGGGAGATGAGCGGCGCTAACAGCAGAACTACCCCGACGGGCGGCGCCGCTGACCTCCATGCGGCTAACGTCGGGAGATCAGCGGCTTGGCCCGCTGATCTCCCGACGGCAAGTGTGAATGGAGGACCAGGGAGCGGCGCCGCCGGTCCGGATACTTCTGCTGCGAGCAGCCAGTCATCTCCCAGCTGCTCGCAGCGGAAGTACCCACACAAGCAGCACCGCTCCCTGGTCCTCACTAATACGACGCTGATTGGTCGCTGCCGCTGGCCGCGACCAATCAGCGATATTGGCGCTAAGTTTAAATACCGCTGTGCGGATTGGTCGCGGCCGCCGCCCGCAACCAATCAGCAGTATTGGCCCCAAATGTAAACCCCGCTCTGCTGATTGGTCGCGGTTGCCGGCCGCTACTAATCAGCATTATTGGCGCCAAATGTAAACACCGCTCTGCTGATTGGTCACGTTCGCTGGCCGCGACCAATCAGCGATATAGGAGCCAAATTTAAACACCGCTTTGCTGATTGCGCCCGGTCGGCCGCATACATATTCTAGAATACCCGATGCGTTTGAATTTGGCCACCATCTAGTATAGTATAATGGGCCCCACATAGTCCTCTATATAGTATAATAGGCCCCACGTTGCCTTCCATACAGTATAATGGCCACCACATAGCCCTCCATATAGTATAATGGGCCCCACATAGTCCTCTATATAGTATAATGGGCCCCACGTTGCCTTCCATACAGTATAATGGGCCCCACATAGTCCTCCATACAGTATAATGGACCCCACATGAGACATCAGACATAGAGGGAGAATGATGGCGGAGGGAATGTCAGCTGAGCCTCCCTCCTCCATCATTGCTTTCAACTCTATCGGCATTCAGGATGTTTCTGACATGCTGCAGTGTTTCAGATAAAACATTTTTTGTAAAGCCGTCCGGGGACTATGTGTGACGCTCGCAAGCCCTGCCCTGGGAAGATGGGGGATACTCGGAGCCGGGTCAGATGTTGAGGGGGATGCAGCCGTGGCCCGGACCCGTTCCGTGCCCAGGACCGTCACATTAAAAATGATGTTAGGGCTTTCCGGGTTGAGTGGTAATTGTCGACTACGCCACCTGTGGTGTCTGGTGAAGGGCCACCAGCGCCGCTAGCAGTCCGCTGAGGCCCGTTGTCATGGCGGCTAAAGTTCTCGCTGTTCCCCACAGGCGGAGCGTGGCCTCAGGGCAGGCACGGCAGGATAGAGGAGGGTTAGTAGTGCGGGGAGTAAGGGCACCGCGTCGCGTGGTATGGCACGTAATGAACAGTCCGGAGGCCATAGGGATGAACTTCCAAGGCTTTTCTCACAGTTCTCTCTCAAGCAGCGCAAGGCTTCTCCCTGCTCCTCGCGGAGTCCTGCGGCCACCAGGGACGGGGGTCCGACTACCTCCGAGGAAGTCCAGTGTGAGGTAGCATCCCTACACCAGAGTGTTCCTGCACTACAGACTTTACCCTTTCCCGTCTGTGCGTGTGTAGATAGGCCGGGTCTCCCTCTGAGCTCCTCTCAGGTGTAGGGCTCGGGTGGCAATTCCTCTCCATCCGAAGCCCAGCGGGATCCTCAGGGCCTAACCGGGCTTTCCCGTCCTGGACGTAGAGTACAAGGTCAGGGGCCGGTACCCCTCTTGCAGCCGGAATCCCTCTGAATATATCAGGTAGGCGAGGACAGGTGGCGTGCTCCGCTCCGTCTGCATCCTCCCCGGGACCCATTTGCTAGCGAGCCACACTCTAAAGCTCCCGGGCCTTCTTGATCCTGGTCCTTGGCCGGGTTGAGACATTCCTTGTCTGCAACCTTCCTCTCGTCCCATAGATCGGGGTACGAGAGCTGTGTCCCATGCCGGTGCAGGCCCACACAGGATCTGCGCTCCCGGAGGGAAGTCACATTACACACAGTATTTTGACAGCACAATACGACCACTTGACAGACACACTGTCAGAGACGAGAGAACAGACGGACCAAGATCAAAGATCGCATACTATTAAATATGAAATTTGAAGTGTACTAACTAACTGTTCCTCCACCCACACCCACTAACTGGTTCCTACCACTTTGTGTTCCCCAGTATCCCTGTAACCAGGGGAGCAGCACTAGTGCAAAATAGCTCCCTCTGGTGAAATGTGGTGTTGGATGCAAAAGGCTAGGTCACTACCATCACACTGAACAAATAAAGTAGCACACTGTAACACTGAGTATATAGATGTGAAATATGAAATATGAATAGCATAACTGCTGTAAAAAATAGAAATAAATGAAAAATTTTTTGAAAATTTTTTTTAGCGCATGAAATATGAAGTATGGAAAATGAATAGCATTACTGCTGTAAATAAATGAGAAATCTTAGCGCATAAATTGGCCAATTCATGTGTACCTGACAGCCGCGGTAAGGCGTTTCTCGATGTCAGGACCTACCAATGTGAATACCTCTCTAAGAGACCTCCGTGTGCTTATGTGTGGGAAAGACAGATCCTGATGCATTTAAAACCACCTGCGGCATGGGGGTGGGGGTGGAGTGCTCAGTCAACGCTAAATCTAGTAACAAAGAGAATGACGGCACTTCCACTACAAAAACTAGGTGTGAACAGGTGCTTACTAAGAGCAGCTACCTCCATATATAATGAACAAATAAAGTAGCACACTGTAACACTGAGTATATAGATGTGAAATATGAAATATGAATAGCATAACTGCTGTAAAAAATAGAAATAAATGAAAAAATTTTTTAGCGCATGAAATATGAAGTATGGAAAATGAATAGCATTACTGCTGTAAATAAATGAGAAATCTTAGCGCCTTACCGCGGCTGTCAGGTACACATGAATTGGCCAATTTATGCGCTAAGATTTCTCATTTATTTACAGCAGTAATGCTATTCATTTTCCATACTTCATATTTCATGCGCTAAAAAATTTTTTCATTTATTTCTATTTTTTACAGCAGTTATGCTATTCATATTTCACATCTATATACTCAGTGTTACAGTGTGCTACTTTATTTGTTCATTATATATGGAGGTAGCTGCTCTTAGTAAGCACCTGTTCACACCTAGTTTTTGTAGTGGAAGTGCCGTCATTCTCTTTGTTACTACCATCACACTGGCTTACCTCAGAGGAGGAACACCACACTCCATTAAAAGTGCAGCATTCCTGTGGCGGTCGAACCCTCAGGGGCGCCACATTTACATCTCAGCAGGTGACTAATCCCCGGTCAACTGTCCGTCTTGGGGAGCACAGCGAGGAGAAGCCACAACGGCTGCAATAACTGAACTAGTTCCTGAATCAGATGACAGGCTGCTTTTAACATATTTTTTCTCTTAACCTTTTGTTTTTGTTTGTTAATACTCAGAACTTCCCCTTACTCTTATAGGAGTTTCCGGGTGATGGAAAACCCTCCAATGTTTCCCCATGCCAATTTACTTTGTTGTTTTGTTGGCTACATTAAAAATCCAATATAACAAAATAATAAAATAGAGGCAGTGATGGGTTTATGACGCAGTTCACATGGTGGGGCACAAACCACAATCAGGGTTTTCCTGTTGATTAGGGAAAGCATCGTTTTATGACGGCTCTGCTTCCTCTTTACATGTAAGTAGATTTATCACCAACACCATATTGTGGCTTTCTGACCTCCGCAGTCTGAATTTTCAAATGTCATGTCTCTGGTCGAGCTTAATTCCTTTTTTAATGAAGGTCCTTAAAGGGAAGCACAAAACGTCCCATTGTTTAAATCAGGTTTTTGTTTCAAATATTTTGTTTTTTTTACGATGTTTATATGTCATATCACAATCTTTATTAAAAAATACAAAATAGAAATCTTGCCGTTTTCACACTGACCACTGAGAATTTTTCAGACTCTAGCTTTGTGTTGTTTCAGGAAATCCACATGTACATTAGCTGCAGTGAAGAGACTCCGACCCTAAGTTTTGTATTAAAGCATCTAATGAGCGTGTGCACACATCATTGTGAAGGGAGGGGGAGCAGGTGAGCTGTGACATCGTCTATTGTGATTGGTGGATCCTGTGTTATAAGTGGTGTATAGACGTGTTAGGGTCTATGCACAGAGTGTATTTTATCCGCTGGCATTACCAAATAATTTTTGCTGTAGAAAGACACTTCAAGAAAACGCTGGCGGTATTTTACTTAAAGCGTCTTTACTGACGTTGTTTTACACATCTTTTTTTGCCTGTAATGTCTTTTTCTTTAAATTCTAAATAAAAAATAATGGCACCTTCAAAGTGGAAGCCACTAGAAGAAAGGACCAGTCAATTCTTTTAACCACATCACACCTTTCAAAGCCTGAAGCAGATAAAAGAAGTAAAAAAAAAACTAGAGCATTTGCACAGCAAGTGATTTTGACATTGCTGTGCATATGTTAATTTTTTATGTTTTTTACCACTTTTTCAGGTGGGTTCCAAGCAGAATCTGTGCACATACCCTTACCTGTCATTCAGGGGCATACATAAAATTGGTGCAATCTGTGCAGCCCCAGAGGTAGTGGGGCCCATTACTACCTCAAAAGCAGGTGGAATTATGCATCTTTTCCCCTTTTCCTAGAGCCTTAACTTTTTTATTTTTCCATCGAAATAGCCATATGAGGGCTTGTTTCTAGCAGGACAAGTTGTATTTTGAATGACACCATATCATGTGATGTACTGGAAAGCGGTAAATAAAATGCCAAGTGCAACGAAATTTCGAAAAAAGTACAATCCCACAATTTTTTTTTCTTTTTTTATGCACCATGTTCACTATACCATAAGCGACCTGGCAATATGATTCTCTAAGTCAGGGGTCCTCAAACTTTTTAAACAGGGGGCCAGTTCACGGTCCCTCAGACCATTGGAGGGCCGGAATATAGTTTTTAAAAAAAACTATGAACAAATTCCTATGCACACTGCACATATCTTATTTTGTAGTAAAAAAAACAATACAGGAACAAATACAATATTTAAAATGAAGAACAAGTAAAATTAAATCAACCGGTATTTCAATAGGTAGGTAACTGTACCCAATAGGCAGCATAGGTCCTCAATAGGCAGGTAAATGTCCCCAATAGGCAGCATAGGTCCTCAATAGGCAGGTAACTGTACCCAATAGGCAGGTAAATGTCCCCAATAGGCAGGTAAATATCCCCAATAGGCTGCATAGGTCCCCAATAGGCAGGTAAATGTCCCCAATAGGCAGCATAGGTCCCCAATAGGCAGGTAAATGTCCCCAATAGGCAGGTAAATGTCCCCAATAGGCAGGTAAATTTCCCCAATAGGCAGGTAAATATCCCCAATAGGCAGCATAGGTCCTCAATGGGCAGGTAAATGTCCCCAATAGGCAGGTAAATGTCCCCAATAGGCAGGTAAATGTCCCCAATAGGCAGGTAAATATCCCCAATAGGCAGCATAGGTCCTCAATGGGCAGGTAAATGTTCCCAATAGGCAGGCTGTTTCCCCCTTATAATGCCATATGCAGGCTGTTCCCCCCTTATAATGCCCCATGCTGGATGCCACCCCCCATATAATGCCCCATGCAGCATGTCACCCCCCCATATAATGCAGCATGTCACCCCCCCATATTATGCCCCATGCAGCATGTCACCCACCCCCCCATATTATGCCCCATGCAGGATGTCCCTTTCCCCTCATATAATGCTCCATGCAGGATGTCCCTTTCCCCCCATATAATGCCGAATGCAGGATGTCACCCCCCATATAATGCCCCATGCAGCATGTCACCCCCCCATATAATGCCCCATGCAGCATGTCACCCCCCCATATAATGCCCCATGCAGCATGTCACCCCCCCATATAATGCCCCATGCAGCATGTCATCCCCCCCATATAATGCCACATGCAGCATGTCATCCCCCCCATATAATGCCCCATGCAGCATGTCATACCCCCATATTATGCCCCATGCAGGATGTCACCCCCCATATCATGCCCCATGCAGCATGTCACCCCCCCATATTATACCCCTTGCAGGATGTCGTCCCCCCCCCCCCCCCCATACATTTAAAAAAAAAAAAAAAAAATCCAATACTCACCTCACTTCTCACTTGCTGCCGCTGCCGCTGCTCTACTCTGGTCTGGACTCCAGCGTCGCGGCGTCGTCGTCCCGCTCTGCGCTGCCTGTGACGGCACTCGGGAGGGCGCGGTGTAAAGATGTCACCGCACCCTCTGACCTGAGACGTCACAGGAAGCGCAGAGCAGGAAGACAGCGGATCTGCAGAGGCACAGGGAGAGGTAAGTATCCGCCTGCCGGGGCCCTAAGCAGGCGGGGGAGAAGGGCGGGCGCTGACACCGCTCTCCCCTCCTCCGCCCATAGCCCGGCGGGCCGGATAAAAGTCCTCCGCGGGCCGCATGTGGCCTGCGGACCGTAGTTTGAGGACCCCTGCTCTAAGTCAATACAATTATAGTGATCCCAAACATGTATAGTTTTTTTAATTATTATTATATATACAGTACAGACCAAAAGTTTGGACACACCTTCTCATTTAAAGATTTTTCTGTATTTTCATGACTATGAAAATTGTACATTCACACTGAAGGCATCAAAACTATGAATTAACACATGTGGAATTATATACTTAACAAAAAAGTGTGAAACAACTGAAAATATGTCTTATATTCTAGGTTCTTCAAAGTAGCAACCTTTTGCTTTGATGACTGCTTTGCACACTCTTGGCATTCTCTTGATGAGCTTCAAGAGGTAGTCTTCCAACAATCTTGAAGGAGTTCCCAGAGATGCTTAGCACTTGTTGGCCCTTTTGCCTTCACTCTGCTGTCCAGCTCACCCCAAACCATCTTGATTGGGTTCAGGTCTGGTGACTGTGGAGGCCAGGTCATTTGGCGTAGCAACCCATCGCTCGTCTTCTTGGTCAAATAGCCCTTACACAGCCTGGAGGTGTGTTTGGGGTCATTGTCCTGTTGAAAAATAAATGATGGTCCAACTAAACGCAAACCGGATGGAATAGCATGCCGCCGCAAGATGCTGTGGTAGTCATGCTGGTTCAGTATGCCTTCAATTTTGAATAAATCCCCAACAGTGTCACCAGCAAAGCACCCCCACACCATCACACTTCCTCCTCCATGCTTCATGGTGGGAACCAGGCACGTAGAGTCCATACGTTCACCTTTTCTGCGTCACACAAAGACACGGTGGTTGGAACCAAAGATCTCAAATTTGGACTCATCAAACCAAAGCACAGATTTCCACTGGTCTAATGTCCATTCCTTGTGCTCTTTAGCCCAAACAAGTCTCTTCTGCTTGTTGCCTGTCCTTAGCAGTGGTTTCCTAGCAGCTATTTTACCATGAAGGCCTGCTGCACAAAGTCTCCTCTTAACAGTTGTTGAAGAGATGTGTCTGCTGCTAGAACTCTGTGTGGCATTGACCTGGTCTCTAATCTGAGCTGCTGTTAACCTGAGATTTCTGAGGCTGGTGACTAGGATAAACTTATCCTCAGAAGCAGAGGTGATTCTTGGTCTTCCTTTCCTGGGGCGGTCCTCATGTGAGCCAGTTTCTTTGTAGCGCTTGATGGTTTTTGCAACTGCACTTGGGGACACTTTCAAAGTTTTCACAATTTTTCACACTGACTGACCTTCATTTCTTAAAGCAATGATGGCCACTCATTTTTCTTTACTTAGCTGCTTTTTTCTTTCCATAATACGAATTCTAACAGTCTATTCAGTAGGACTATCAGCTGTGCATCCACCAGACTTCTGCACAACACAACTGATGGTCCCAATCCCATGTATAAGGCAAGAAATCCCACTTATTAAACCTGACAGGGCACACCTGTGAAGTGAAGACCATTTCCGGTGACTACCTCTTGAAGGTCATCAAGAGAATGCCAAGAGTGTGCAAAGCAGTCATCAAAGCAAAAGGTGGCTACTTTGAAAAACCTAGAATATAAACATATTTTCAGTTGTTTCACACTTTTTTGTTAAGTATATAATTCCACATGTGTTAATTCATAGTTTTGATGCCTTCAGTGTGAATGTACAATTTTCATAGTCATGAAAATACAGAAAAATCTTTAAATGAGAAGGTGTGTCCAAACTTTTGGTCTGTACTATATATATACATATATACTGTGTATATATATATATATATATATATATATATATATATATATATATATATACATATATATATATATACATACATATACATACACACACACACGTACTTCTCACAAAATTAGAATATCATCAAAAAGATCATTTATTTCAGTTCTTCAATACAAAAAGTGAAACGCATATATTATATAGAGTCATTACAAACAGAGTGATCTATGTCAAGTGTATTTCTGTTAATGTTGATTATGGCTTACAGCCAATGAAAACACTAAAGTCATCATCTCAGTAAATTAGAATACTTTATAACAACAGCTTGAAAAATTATTTTAAAATCCGAATTGTTGGCCTACTGAAATGTATGTTCAGTAAATGAACTCAATACTTGGTCGGCGCTCCTTTTGCATCAATTACTGCATCAATGCGGCGTGGCATGGAGGCGATCAGCCTGTGGCACTGCTGAGGTGTTATGGAAGCCCAGGTTGCTTTGATAGCAGCCTTCAGCTCGTCTGCATTGTTGGGTCTGGTGTCTCATCTTCCTCTTGACAATACCCCATAGATTCTCTATAATAGATTTTCTATGGGGTTAAGGTCAGGCGAGTTTGCTGGCCAATCAAGCACAGTGATACTGTTGTTTTTAAACCAGGTATTGGTACTTTTGGCAGTGTGGACAGGTGCCAAGTCCTGGTGGAGAATGACATTTCCATCTCTAAAAAGCTTGTAGGCAGAGGGAAGCATGAAGTGCTCTAAAATTTCCTGGTAGACGGCTGTGCTGACTTTGGTCTTGATAAAACACAGTAGACCTACACCAGCAGATGACATGGCTCCCCAAACCATCACTGATTGTGGAAACTTCACACTAGACCTCAAGCAGCTTGGATTGTGTGCCTCTCTACTCTTCCTCCAGACTCTGGGATCTTGATTTCCAAATGACAATTGGAACTCTGGGACCTTGTGGAGTGTGTCAATGCCTGCCTTTTTGACATCTGTCAAGTCAGCAGTCTTCCCCATGATTGTGGAGCCTACTGAAACAGACTAAGGGACCTTTTTTAACGCTTTGGAAGCCTTTGCAGGTGTTTTTTGTTAATTATTTTAATTTACTGAGATAATGACTTTTGTATTTTCATTGGCTGTAAGCCATAATCATCAACATTAACAGAAATAAACACTTGAAATAGATCACTCTGTTTGTAATGACTCTATATAATATGAGTTTCACTTTTTGTATTGAAGAACTGAAATAAATAAACGTTTTGATGATATTCTAATTTTGTGAGATTAACCTGTATATAGTAGGGAAGGAGAATTCGGAAATTCCGTTGGAGACTTGAATTTGCCATCATCAGGTCACTTGTGCAATATACAAAAATCAGATGAGCTCACATGAATACTGACATGACAGGTATGAGGGTCTTTAGCAGAGCCATGGCAACTCAGTGGCGCCCCGCGAACATGTCATGCAGGTGCCGATGGGCGAATGGAATGAGGCACCCCCCTGCCGGTGCGCTGTAAATGCCACTGTCAGAGATTGATAGTAGCATTTAACCAGTCTACAGCCACGTGTGGAGCTTGCTACATGTGCGACTGTTAGAGGCAGATGATGGCTGAATTTCACAACCATCACCTGCTGGGTAAGATACGGGCTCAGGAACTGAGCCCACATAAAAGTCAGGAAGCCGGCATATGTGTATGTTATATGTCGGTAAAGGGTCAAGACTGTTGTAGCACACAGTCTTATTCAAGGACTTGCTGGAGTACAATGCGCCAAATTTATTAAGAAGCGCAAAAGACTTAATGAATTTGGCACATTTTATGAGCAGCGTGCACTTCTGATCAGGAGAGCTGACTGTCAGTCATTACATGTCTCATACAGGTAATGCCCTCTTTCATCTAAAATAAGCTCTTGTGACAGATTCTCAGGGAGATCTATCTCCGGCTCCATAGATCTTAACAGCTCCTTTACATATTGAGGATTTCTCTGGAATAAGAAGTCGGATTGCAGATATAAAGATATCATTTTATTCAACTTTCTATGACCTACATGCCCATATAGACGGCTTAGGAGGGTTGCTTCTACTGACAGATGCCCTTTAATGAATTTGCGCCTATGAGTCTTGCCCCGATGGCAAGTGTGAAAATTTCAAGATTACTAATTTTGCTTTTTAAAGCATTTCTCCAGCATTATTTTCATTTCAGTGCTGGAGTGATGCCACTAACATAAGGTTCCCGCCCCTAGTATAATACTTATCAGCTGCCGTCTTCAGCTCTTCCTACTTTGCTCCAGACCCGTGTAAGGTCTGTAGGGCAGTAGTCATGGGCGAGGGGCTGCGTTCTCACACTCTGGCACCCCACAAATAAACTGTGTCCCAGTCCCTTAGTGTCACGCTGTGTACAATGCAGTGTACTCACATTTAGGCCGCAAGCATCCGCTGTCTCCAAGATCCTGGATCCAGGAACAGCTGCTCATAAATCAGGGGACACTTGCTTCATAACAAACAGTTCAACTTTACTTAGCAGTCCATGTTCAATTGATGTTACAGCACAGTACGTTTACATCTTCTCCCTGAGCTATCCCTTCGTTTTAATCACTCCTTCGGCCCCTGGCATACTCTATTTGGCTCTGCAGCTCTCATGAGACCCGTCCCGTCTCCCTCATGCATCTCCCCGTCCAGCTTCCACTTGTTGCAAGGCAATAAGACACACTTTCCAGTCCCTATTTCTGGCCGTAGGTCCCGGACATTGCAGGGATGTCTGCTGAAGACAGTAGCCGACATTCTAATGCTGCCTGAACAGTGCGTACTTCTCGCACCCTCCAGCCCTGTGGCCTTGAATGCTTCTAACACTTTCTTTATCTTGTAATCTAATCTCTCACTCCAAACTCACTGCACTAACCAGGAAGTGCTCCCCTTCTTAACTGACCCAGACCCTTTCCAAGCTGCGGTGGTATAATGCGCCACCTGGGCCGTGGGGTACTCGGTGGCGGGCGGGTCGGTGCAGGGGATGTCACAGTGGCAGTGACCTGGTCTATGACCCAGGGCGGTCAATAAAGGGGAATAACGTAAGAGGGGAAATGACGCCACCTGTGGTATGCGGCTATATGGAGCCGCCGCTGCGGAGCAGGTCCTCTGGAGCTGTTGGTAATGCAGCAGAGTTGATTCAGCTCTCCACAGGCAGAGCTTAGCTCCAGGGCGGTCCTGTGATGGAAAATGATGAGGTAGCTCTTGTTGTGCAGTGTAGTGCATGGCTGGTGATGGCGCAGCAATAATTCACAGAGACAGTGGGGTGCAGTCTTCAAGGTTTACTCACGATTATCACGTTGCTCCTGGTTACAACGGCCAAATTATCACCACCCGCGGCGTTCTGCGTTCACCGAGACAGGGGTTCAGCAATCCCTCAGGTAATTCAAGAGCACTTAATGGGACCCCGTTCTCTGTGCCTTCCTCGGTCATCTTCCCGCCCTGGCTCTCACCCTCCTGCCCTGCGCCTCGCAACCAGTGTCCCAAGCCGGTAACCTCAGATCTTGGCGGGCAACCTGGAGTTCCCTGGATCCTGTCCGGCTACCTTTTTGGCGATTAATTGCGGCTGTGGGCAACTACACCCTGAAAATGTAGAAGCCTCCAGTTTCTAGCTGAATATTGTAATTCTCACTAGTTAGAGGCCAGTCCCCTTTGCGGCCTGATCCCTCCACGTCCTGGTAGATTCGGGCGTACGGGTGGCCTCCAGCACATCCTGTACCCCTAGTATCCCCTCTTTCTTTCTGGAGCCTTCCTCTCTGCTCCTCTCCTCTCTTCAGTCTGACCTCCTTGGCATCTCTCACTCAGGCCTGCTCCTCCCGAGCAGGGCTCCTGCTCCTTTCACTGTCCTCCTCTGACTGAACACTGTCTTTCAAGATGGTTCACTCTTTTATACTGCTCCTGAAGTGCTCCCCTATTGCTCTTCCTCCACCCACACCCACTAAATTGTTCCGCTCTCACTCCCTTAGGAGCAATCTCGCCCTGCCCTCTGAAGTGGAGTGTAATGGATGCAAGTGTGTGGATCCCGGGCAGTACTCCATCCTTACCTGAGAGTGAGATACCACACCTCTGGGTGAGATGCAGTACCTCTGTGGCGACTGAACCCTCAGGAGCGCCACATACCCCCCTGGTAAAACACAGCACTTCAGCGGGCTGGAACAAAGTAAAAACCAAAGTATTTTAAAGACATGCAAATTTTTAGAATGCATTCACATAGAAGAATTTCACACAACTTTTTCTTCCCTTTATGGGAGACAGGTTTTCTTAAACGTTACAGGTTTCTTTATCAGCTTACAAGGCATTATAAAACTTTCTTCCAGTAAAATTCTCTTCACCTTAATCAAACATTTTTCATATAAAACATTTTCAATAACTACAGTGAAACCTATAGCCGGGTGTCCATTTCACTGAACAAGGTGCAATCTGATCAACATGAGGGACCCATCCGAAAACCCTCAACGTAGGCCCTGGGCGTGGCTGCAGGGCATAAGTGATCCAGCTGTTGGACCACGTCTTCGGCCACGCCAAACGGGTTTTTGTTCAGTGGTCTTTGTATATAAAACCAATAAGAAGCACCTTAAGGAGTGCTAATTATGAACAGTTTAAAAGTTTTTGGCTGCTCACAGTCCTCAGCCTGTCAGTTCTGGTACCCTTACCGGGTAACTAAGCAATACACACAAAACTTTTTTAAACTTGCAGCATCCCTGCTTTACCCTCCTGGGTAACTATGTACAGTACAGTTGCCACTTGAATCTCTCAATAGTGGTGCTCCCTCCTGGGAGACACCTGTCCACTATAGGCTGGCCCAGCCGGGTCGCCCGCTCTAGATGGGAGGGGTGCGTTCTCCTCTTCCTCCATTCTGCACACATTCAGGGCGTACCACCCATGTTCTCCATGGTGACGGGTGTAGATTCACTCGCCCCCTGAGCCGTGGGGCACTCGGATCCGGGCAATAGGCAAACGGTGGGAGTAGTAGTGGCAACCCGGTTCCGTGGCTCAGGGTGGTCAGACCAGTGGCAGCCTTTTAGATGTTTCAGATAATGTCCGACTACGCCACCCGTGGATTGCGGTTATTAGGAACCGCCGCTGCAGGGCGGACCGCTGGGGCCGATGATGTATGCAGCTGGGATGGTGTGACTCCCCACGGGAAGAGTGCGGCCCCAGGGCAGTGTAGTGGATAGTGGGAGTGATGGTGGTGAGAGTCCCCGTACCGTTAGTGCTGGAGGAGCGAAAGAGCACACAGACAACGTACTGCAGTCCAATGTCTTTTACTCACAGTTCAGGTGCTCCGGGTCACTTCTGCGCAAGCAGTGACCACCCAAGCCGTGCAGTGTCCACCAGGTGAGGGGCTCGGTCAACCCCCAGGCAGTTCAGGAGCATGGCACAGGACCCCCTTCAATCCTTTCTCTGGCCTGCCTCACCAGTGACCCACTTTTGTCCAGCTGCCGCGGACTTGTGCGGGTAAACGTGGGCCCTGTTCTCTGCTGTCCTATATGGTGCCTTTCTAGCAGGTTTGATGAGGTGCTGCACCAATAAATGGTCACAGCCTCCGGTCTTTGGCTGAGGGTTGTTTCTCCTCCACCAACTTGGGATCCGGTACCCTTAATCTGCCTGATCCTGCACCCTGGATTCTCGTGGGTTCTTAGGGTCCCTTCCACCTTCTTGTTCCTGAGCCCTTCTGTTTCTCTGTCTCTTCTTCTCCTTTTCTGTTCTGTCTTCTCCTCCTTCCCTTGGCCTCTTCTCCAGGCCCACTTCTCCTTCTCCTCTCAGGCTCCGGCCTTTTCTCTAGGCCTGCCTCTGAGCAGAGCTCCTACAGAGCCTCTGCTCCCTGTCTTCTTCTCTCTCTGCACAGACTGAACTTCTCCCTCAGCTAAGATGGTGCCCACCTTTTATTCCTCCCTCTGACCATGAGCCCAGGTGACCAGCAACCAATGGGCTCCTTCCTACGCTCAGGAACCAACCTCTATCTGCCCCTACAGCACTGGGTGTTCCACCCCCCTCCCCACTCCAGTCAGGGACATAGTCGGTCGTGCCTGCACTTCTGTCTAGTGGGAGCACCGTTGAGCTGTCCCTCGGAAATGGGGTGTGTGTGCTGTATGCAGCTAACTGAGCCCTGGTCCATACTCCATCCTTACCCGGGAGTGGAATACCACACCTCTGGCAGAGGTGCAATACCCCTGTAGCGGCCGAACCCTCGGGGCGCTACATAGATGACCCTGTCTCCAGGGTACTTAGCTGCAGTTGGAGCAGAAGCTGCTTGTGGACAGCCAGGGTCAGCGACACCAGAAGTCAGGGGCATGTCCTCCGCGCTCGCCTTCTGTACATCAAGTGCATACCACCCCCTCTCTCCTGAGTATTGTGGTAACCAAGCCGCTCCTGGGATGTATGGCATAGACAGTGGCAATATGAGGGCTGCGGCAGCACACGCTGTTGGAGCTTCTCCTAAGGTGGGCATCTTTCTTCCCCCCTAGTTCACCCTTGCCGGGGTAAGACTCACCGCTCCAGATGCTTATGTCGTCGCTCCTTGCACAGCCGGTCACCGAGACTGCTCTGCTGATCACTGTACAGCCGCACTCTTGCTGCACAGCTTCTCACACTTGTATTGTATTCACAGAGTTGCAGCAGCTGGGTGGATGGGATCACACAGCCCTCTGCAGGGGGAGGCAACAATCTCCCCCTCAGTCTGATGCAAAGGGAAAGGCTGGCACTTTTCAGCCTGAGTGACAGACAACTCTGGTACGGTCTATGCAAGTGGGAGGGGCCTATTTTGGCACAGTTTCTGAGGCTCTGCCCACGATGGGACACCCCACATATCATTAACTTCTCATGTGCTACAGTAATGGCTGCAGTTTATACAGTTATACACAGTCTTTGTGGCACACAGGACCCATTTATACCGGGCTTCGAATTCTGTTCGTGACGCCAAATATGACGTGCCCCTTGGGTCATGGGGTACTCGGTGCCGGGCCGGTCGGTGCAAGGGACGTCACAGTGGTAGAGACCCGGTCCGTGACCCAGGGCGGTAAATAAAGGGGAATAACGTAAAAGGGGAATGAAGTTTTTAAAGATAATGTTCGTGACGCCACCTGTGGTATGCGGCTATATGGAGCCGCCGCTGCGGTGCAGATCCTCTGGAGCTGTTGGTAATGCAGCAGAGTTGGTTCAGCTCTCCACAGGTAGAGCTTAGCTCCAGGGCGGTGCTGTGATGGAAAAAGATGAGGTAGCTGTTGTTGTGCAGTGTAGTGCAGGGCTGGTGATGGCGCAGTAATAATTCACAGAGACAGTGGGGTGCAGTCTTCAAGGTTTACTCACGATTATCACGTTGCTCCTGGTTACAATGGCCAAATTATCACCACCCGCGGCGTTCTGCGTTCACCGAGACAGGGGGTTCAGCAATCCCTCAGGTAATTCAAGAGCACTTAAGAGCACCGTTGTGTGAGCCTTCCTCGGTCGTCTTCCCGCGCTGGCTCTCACCCTCCAGCCCTGCGCCTCGCAACCAGTGTCCCAAGCCGGTAACCTCAGATCTTGGCGGGCAACCTTGAGTTCCCTGGATCCTGTGCGGCTACCTTTTTGGCGATTAATTGCGGCTGTGGGCAACTACACCCGAAAATGTAGAAGCCTCCGGTTTCTAGCTGAATATTGTAATTCCGACTAGTTAGGGGCCGGTCCACTTTGCGGCCTGATCCCTCCATGTCCTGGTAGATTCGGGCGTACGGGTGGCCTCCAGCACTTCCCGTACCCCTAGGATCCCCTCTTTCTTTCTGGAGCCTTCCTCTCTTCAGTCTGACCTCCTGGGCCTCTCTCACTCAGGCCCGTTCCTCCCGAGCAGAGCTTCTGCTCTTTTCACTGTCCTCCTCTTACTGAACACTGTCTTTCAAGATGGTTCCCTCTTTTATACAACTCCTGAAGTGCTCCTCTGTTGCTCTTCCTCCACCCACACCCACTACATGGTTCCGTCCTCCAGCTAGGGCCCAGGGACTGTGCTCTCCCTTAGGAGCAATCTCGCCCTGCCCTCTGAAGTGGAGTGTAATGGATGCAAGTGTGTGGGTCCCGGGCAGTACTCCATCCTTACCTGAGAGTGAGATACCACACCTCTGGGTGAGATGCACTACCTCTGTGGCGACTGAACTCTCAGGGACGCCACACAGGTCCCAAACATTAAACTGTATCATAACCTGTCTGTCCCAGCAGTCTGTTGCTGGGGAAACTTCCCCTTTGACCTACTTAACTTCAGCCACTATCCCTACACACGATACATGAATAACATTATACATTAATTATAATACATTACATTAACTGCATCACTTAGTGCTTATAGAATTCTATGCAGATTCTCATATTACATTACTCATACAATACAATAAAACCATGTCATAACACATATTCAAATACAGTTCTTACAGACGTTGTCTTTAATGGGAGAGGCGTATGACAGCTTCTGTCACACCCTTACACACGCGCTGCCATCTTGTAACCATAACTTCTGGCTGACCGGAAGTCAGAGGTAACAGTCACAAGCTCTCAATGTAAGTCTATGAAGACCCCGTTCTGCCCTCTTTCTGGCTCTCATAGACTTACCTTTAGTTGTGAGTTCCAGATTGGCCAGCAAACACTGGAGCGATCAGGCAGGTCAAAATCTGCTGGAGACTGACCGGAGCGGTGCAGAAAGAAGATGAAGATGGCAGCTGGTAATTGTAATACTGAGTGCAGGAAACTCAAATTCGTAGCACCACTCCAGCGCTGCAATAAAAAAAAAATGCTGGAGTGGTGCTTTAATAAAGATGATGATAAGAAAAAAAAATTCACAAAAATGTTTAAATACATGTAATACAAAAGCCTAAGTTAAACAATTGGATTATTTTTTGATGACAGCTTCCCTTTTAGGTGTGCTAGTAAACAGAAGTGACATTAAGTTTTCCGAACACATATTTCTGAAATGAATACGAACAACGCAGCAGGTCTTTACTATGCATGACAACATGCGATGCTAAAAATGTCATTTATAACAAAAAGTACAGTGAATGGTTATATATATTACACTGTGTGCAGAATTATTAGGCAAATGAGTATTTTGATCACATGATACTTTTTATACATGTTGTGCTTGAGAGCCAACTACCAATTAAGTAAATCTGGTGATGTGCATCTCTGTAATGAGGAGGGGTGTTGACTAATGACATCAACACCCTATATAAGGTGTGCTTAATTATTAGGCAACTTCCTTTCTTTTGGCAAAATGGGTCAGAAGAGAGATTTGACAGGCTCTGAAAAGTCCAAAATTGTGAGATGTCTTGCAGAGGGATGCAGCAGTCTTGAAATTTCCAAACTTTTGAACTGTGATCATCGAACAATCAAGCGTTTCATGGCAAATAGCCAACAGGGTCGCAAGAAGCGTGTTGGCCAAAAAAGGCGCAAAATAACTGCCCATGAATTGAGGAAAATCAAGCGTGAAGCTGCCAAGATGCCATTCGCCACCAGTTTTGCCATATTTCAGAGCTGCAACGTTACTGGAGTATCAAAAAGCACAAGGTGTGCGATACTCAGGGACATGGCCAAGGTAAGGAAGGCTGAAAAACGACCACCTTTGAACAAGAAACATAAGATAAAACGTCAAGAATGGGCCAAGAAATATCTTAAGACTGATTTTTCAAAGGTTTTATCGACTGATGAAATGAGTGTGACTCTTGATGGGCCAGATGGATGGGCCAGAGGCTTGATCAGTAAGGGGCAGAGAGCTCCACTCCGACTCAGACGCCAGCAAGGTGGAGGTGGGGTACTGGTATGGGCTGGTATAATCAAAGATGAACTTGTGGGACCTTTTTGGGTTGAGGATGGAGTGAAGCTCAACTCCCAGACCTACTGCCAGTTTCTGGAAGACAACTTCTTCAAGCAGTGGTACAGGAAGAAGTCGGTATCGTTCAAGAAAAACATGATTTTCATGCAGGACAATGCTCCATCACATGCATCCAACTACTCCACAGCGTGGCTGGCCAGTAAAGGTCTAAAAGAAGAAAAAATAATGACATGGCCCCCTTGTTCACCTGATTTGAACCCCATAGAGAACCTGTGGTCCATCATAAAATGTGAGATCTACAGGGAGGGAAAACAGTACACCTCTCGGAACAGTGTCTGGGAGGCTGTGGTGGCTGCTGCACGCAATGCTGATCGAAAACAGATCAAGCAACTGACAGAATCTATGGATGGAAGGCTGTTGAGTGTCATCATAAAGAAAGGTGGCTATATTGATCACTAACTTTTTTTGTTGTTGTTTTTGCATGTCAGAAATGTTTATTTCTAAATTTTGTGCACTGATATTGGTTTACCTGTTGAAAATAAACAAGTGAGATGGGATTATATTTGGTTTTTATTAAGTTGCCTAATAATTCTGCACAGTAATAGTTACCTGCACAAACAGATATCCTCCTAAGATAGCCAAATCTAAAAAAAAACCACTCCAACTTCCAAAAATATTAAGCTTGGATATTTATGAGTCTTTTGGGTGATTGAGAACATAGTTGTTGATCAATAATAAAAATAATTCTCTAAAATACAACTTGCCTAATAATTCTGCACACAATGTATATGCATACGTAATGCAATGATTTTCCAGTAGGTCATGGTAAGTTCATATATGATATACTTTGTTTTCCTGTTCAATGGAGATAATTACATTTATGGATAAAACAGCAAACGTACAAACACATTATTTCTGTAGATGTAATGACAATGACATTTTAGCTGATCGCTTACTTCATAATGATTCTTCCAGGAAATTGCTATTAGAAAGTATATTCTACAAGAGAAAAAATAATGACATAAGATTGCTGATGCTAAAAGAGCATGCGTCTGTTCCCCCTTTTCTGATGGAAAGTTTGAGCTATGTAGAAAATGCAAAAATAGATAAATGAATGCAAATTATATATGTACCGATATATGCTAGAGATGACATTTTAAAAATTGAAACATCTGAAATGTTCTACATAGTCATTAGATTGAAAGAATGTATGCTCTATGGGCTACCATCAGATTAGGGTGGGTTTTGTAAAGATTTCACATATATACAAAGGGTAAGGTTTCTCATTTTGGAGAATGGCATGCCAGACCTGACATGCCAGTATGAGGAGACTTAAATGCCTTACATGTAGTGTTGAGCAAGCATGCTCGACACTGCTCAGTACTCGCCCGAGCATCTCACTACTCGAGATGTTCGGCGACCACCGAGCATTTCCGGGTTACTCGGGCGGGAGCTCGGGTCTCCGCCCTGCACGTTTGGCGCTCTTTACAGAGCCAATTAACATGCAGGGATTGCCAGCCAGTCACTGTAATGCCGCAGCCATGTTGTTTGTGGGCATTACAGTGATTGGCTGGCTGCACAGCGTCACCTCGAGTATTTAAAACTGGGCGCCGCCATCTTGGACACAGTCGCCCGGGATCAGACAGTGTAGGGTCAGTGCTGCTGAGCTAGGGAGAGATATATAGTGCGAAATAGTGTAGGGTCTCTAAAGCCTGCCAAATCAAACAAACAGTCCTTCTCAGGACTAATATCCATCCCAGATATCAGGCAGGCAGGCAGGCTGTATAGGAGACGCAGTGGTTATACCAACAAACACTGCATTACAGTCATGTGTGCGCCTGCTGGTCAAATTGCTAGACTTATCCCCCGGTCTCAGGGGCCAGGAAAAATCCTTTTTTTTTTTTTCATCTAAATCCTGTATTTTTTTTTCCCTCAGTCAGACTGTACAAATACGTGTCTTATTAACCTTTTGGTATCCCCCCCCCCCCCCCAAAAAAAAAAAAAATTGAGTGTGTCTGTGAGTGTTCAGACACCAATATATCTGTTTAAAAGAGTCTGGTGTAAGCCAGATAACTAGAACTTTGGTTTTGCAGTTCCACGGTTCAAATCTCTGTATTATCCAGCTTTTGGCCGTTTTTCCGTAAAAAAAAAAACTGTAATAGTGTCTCGCTCACTGTTCAGACACAAATATATCTGTTTATAAGATTCTGGTGTAGGCCAGAGAACTAGAACTGTGGTTTTGCAGTTCCACGGTTCAAATTTCTGTATTATCCTGCTTTAGGCATTTTTCCGTAAAAAAAAACAGTAATAGTGTCGACCTGACTGTTCAGACACAAATACAGTTAGGTCCATATATATTTGGACAGAGACAACATCTTCTAATTTTGGTTCTAGACATTACCACAATGAATTTTAAACAAAACAATTCAGATGCAGTTGAAGTTCAAACTTTCAGCTTTCATTTGAGGGTATCCACATTAAAATTGGATGGATGAAGGGTTTAGGAGTTTCAGCTCCTTAACATGTGCCACCCTGTTTTTAAAGGGACCAAAAGTAATTGGACAATTGCCTCCAAGACTATTTCATGGACAGGTGTGGGCAATCCCTTCGTTATGTCATTCTCAATTAAGCAGATAAAAGGCCTGGAGTTGATTTGAGGTGTGGTGCTTGCATTTGGAAGGTTTTGCTGTGAAGTAAACATGCGGTCAAAGGAGCTCTCCGTGCAGGTGAAACAAGCCATCCTTAAGCTGCAGAAACAGAAAAAACCCATCCGAGAAATTGCTACAATATTAGGAGTGGCAAAATCTACAGTTTGGTACATCCTGAGAAAGAAAGAAAGCACTGGTGAACTCATCAATGCAAAAAGACCTGGGCGCCCACGGAAGACAACAGTGGTGGATGATCGCAGAATAATCTCCATGGTGAAGAGAAACCCTTCACAACAGCCAACCAAGTGAACAACACTCTCCAGGAGGTAGGCGTATCAATATCCAAATCTACTATAAAGAGAAGACTGCATGAAAGTAAATACAGAGGGTTCACTGCACGGTGCAAGCCACTCATAAGCATCAAGAATAAAAAGGCTAGACTGGACTTTGCTAAAAAACATCTAAAAAAGCCAGCACAGTTCTGGAAGAACATTCTTTGGACAGATGAAACCAAGATCAACCTCTACCTAAATGATGGAAAGAGAAAAGTATGGCGAAGGCGTGGTACAGCTCATGATCCAAAGCATACCACATCATCTGTAAAACACAGCGGAGGCAGTGTGATGGCTTGGGCATGCATGGCTGCCAGTGGCACTGGCTCACTAGTGTTTATCGATGATGTGACACAGGACAGAAGCAGCCAAATGAATTCTGATGTATTCAGAGCCATACTGTGTGCTCAGATCCAGCCAAATGCAGCCAAACTGATTTGTCGTCGTTTCATACTACAGATGGACAATGACCCAAAACATAAAGCCAAAGCAACCCAGGAGTTTATTAAAGCAAAGAAGTGGAATATTCTTGAATGGCCAAGTCAGTCACCTGATCTCAACCCAATTGAGCATGCATTTCACTTGTTAAAGACTAAACTTCAGACAGAAAGGCCCACAAACAAACAGCAACTGAAAACCACCGCAGTGAAGGCCTGGCAGAGCATCAAAAAGGAGGAAACACAGCGTCTGGTGATGTCCATGAGTTCAAGACTTCAGGCAGTCATTGCCAACCAAGGGTTTTTAACCAAGTACTAGAAATGAACATTTTATTTACAATTATTTAATCTGTCCAATTACTTTTGGTCCCTTTAAAAACAGGGTGGCACATGTTAAGGAGCTGAAACTCCTAAACCCTTCATCCAATTTTAATGTGGATACCCTCAAATGAAAGCTGAAAGTCTGAACTTCAACTGCATCTGAATTGTTTTGTTTAAAATTCATTGTGGTAATGTCTAGAACCAAAATTAGAAAAATGTCTCTGTCCAAATATATATGGACCTAGCTGTATATCTGTTTAAAAGATTCTGGTGTAGGCCACATAACTATAACTGTGGTTTTGCAGTTCCACGGATCAAATCTCTGTATTATCCAGCTTTTGGCCGTTTTTCCGTAAAAAAAACAGTAATAGTGTCTCGCTGACTGTTCAGACACAAATATATCTGTTTATAAGATTCTGGTGTAGGCCAGATAACTAGAACTGTGGTTTTGCAGTTCCACGGTTCAGATCTCTGTATTATCCTGCTTTAGGCATTTTTTCCGTAAAAAAAAAAAAAACAGTAATAGTGTCTCCCTGACTGTTCAGACACAAATATATCTGTTTAAAAGATTCTGGTGTAGGCCACATAACTAGAACTGTGGTTTTCAAGTTCCACGGTTCAAATCTCTGTATTATCCACCTTTTTGCCTTTTTTACATGAAAAAATAAAAAAATTGAGTGTCTCGCTCAGTGTTCAGACACAAATATATCTGTTTAAAAGATTCTGGTGTAGGCCAGAGAAATAGAACTGTGGTTTTCCTCTTCCACGGTTCTAATCTCCTTTTTATTACCCTTTTTCCATTGATAGTGCGAGTGTAAGCTATTTTACTTCATTTACAATGGGCAAGGCGCGTGGCAAGGGGCGTGGAACTGGACATTCTGGTGATCGTACGTGTAGAGGACGGGGCCGTGGCCAAGGTGAAAATGTGCCACAACCAATAGTCACATCTTCTCGCTCCCACTACTTGACCGAATTACTAGGGAAGCACACTACAACACCAGTATTGTGAACTGATCAGTGTGAACAGGTTATTAATTGGATAGCAGATAATACTTCCAGTTACCTGGGCACCACCACCTCCGGTCTGTCTTCCACACGGTCAAGTTTTAGTAGCCGTGAGTCTCGACTGCATACTCTTCCTCACCCTGATGCTCATTCCTCCCACCATGCGGAGTGTTGTCAGACAGCAACCGATCCCACACTTGGACACTCTGAAGAGCTGTTCACTGGTCCATTTCCATATTTGTGCCCCTCGCCTGCTCCGCTTGAAGTGGTGGAAGAGGAGATCCCATGTAGCGATGCCCAAATATTTGAACAGCCACGGCCAGAGGAAGTCGACGCTGGCAATTTGTCACAAGAGGTGGATGATGACGAGACAATTGCCATGAAGTGAGGAGGAGGATCGTGGTGCGCAAGTGGAAGAGGAGGAGGTGGTGGATGATCTAGTAACTGACCCAACGTGGCAGGAGGACACGCAGAGCGAGGCCAGCAGCACACAGGGGGAGGGAGGCAGAGTACCCCAACAGGCAGGAAGAAGCAGTGTGGTGGCCGCACACAGAAGGCGGGCAACAGTTCCCCGTAACACCAACACAAGGGACGTTGCCAGTACAACCGGTAGGTCTTCCAGAGTCTGCAATTTTTTTAAAGACTCTGCTGATAACCCCAAAAAGGCCATTTGTACCACCTGCCATGCCAGCATCAGCAGGGGTGACAAAACTACCAGCCTGACCACCACCAGCATGATCAGGCACATGTCAGCAAAGGACGCGACTTTGTGGGGCGAACCCCAGGGTCCACGACCAGTGTCAGCGGGTGTCACCACTGCTTCTTCCGCTGTTGTGCGTGTAAGAGAACCCCCTGTTGTGCGTGCAAGGCAATCCCCTGTCCATACTGCATGCAAAGATGCCCCCTCCTCTCAGTCTTCACTTGTTATGGCAGTTTCTCAAGAAACAGCATCAACGTCCACCGCAGCGTTCAATTGTCCATATCCCAGAGCTTTGACCGAAAGTGCAAATTCGCAGCCAACGCCCCACAGGCCAAAGTCCTAAATGCGCACATTTCACGACTGCTTGCGTTGGAAATGCTGCCTTTTAGGCTGGTGGAGATGGAGTTCTTCTGCAACCTTATGGCGGTGGCCGTCCCTCGGTGCTCGGTCCCCAGCCGACACTATTTTGCCTGGTGTGCCATCCCCGCACTACACAAGCACGTGTCCCAAAACATCTGCCGTGCCCTCAACAACGCAGTTACTGGGAGAGTCCACCTGACAACGGACACGTGGACAAGTACTTGTGGCCAGGGACGGTACATCTCCCTGACGGCACACTGAGTAAACATACTGGAAGCCGGGACCCAGTCGGACCTTGGGATGGAACACGTCCTCCCCACACCGAGGATTGAGGGCCCTATGTCAGTCAGAGTTGCCCCCACAGTGTACAGCTCCTGCGCATCCTCCTCCTCCTCCTGCTCATGTTCAGCCTCCATCTCAGATATCACCACATCAGTTACAAGCTGGAAGCACTGCAGTACTGCCTCAGCCAAGCGGCAACAGGCTGTGCTGAAACTCATAAGCTTAGGTGATAAACCTCACACTGCTTGTGAGTTGTGGACAGCTGTGAAAGAGCAGGCAGATCTGTGGCTGAGACTGCTGAACCTACATCCAGGCATGGTTGTGTGTGACAATGGCCGTAACCTGGTGGCAGCTCTGAGGCGAGGCGAGATCACACACGTACCATGCCTGGCTCATGTGCTTAACCTCGTGGTTCAGCGGTTTCTTAAATCGTACCCCGAGTTGCCAGATCTGCTCGTCAAAGTACGCCGCCTGTCAGCTAATTTTTGGAAGTCGGCTACAGCTTCCGCCGCACTTGCTGTGTTGCAGCAGGGTTTGCAGCTTCCGGCACACCGACTGGTGTGTGATATCCCCACACGTTGGAACTCTACCCTCCACATGTTGCAAAGGATTTGTGAGCAGAAGAGAGCAGTTCAGGAGTACCAGCTGCAACAAGGCTGTCGATATTCAGGTCAGACTCCACACATAAGACCTCAGGAGTGGACCTGGATGTCTGACATCTGTACCATCCTGACAAACTTTGAGGAGTCCACCAAGATGGTGAGTGGTGATGACGCCATCATTAGCGTCAGCATCCCACTTGTCTGTTTATTGCAACGCTCTCTGCAGAGAATTAAAGAGGAGGCATTGCAGCCAGAGTATGATGAGATGGATCAAGAATCCGTAGCGGGCGATTACACACAGCCCAGCCTCATCTCATCCCAACTTGCATTGGGGGACAATGAGGGAGAGGAGGAGGAGGAAGAACAGGAGCTGGTATCATGCGCTGTAGACGGTAGTGCCTGTACAACTGTCACACCGTCGGTTCAGCGTGGGTGGCCTGAGGACGGGGTGGGGGGGGGGGAGCATAGTCAGTCGTCATCTTGGTGAGGAAACGTCTTGCCCGTTACCAGTTTGGCACTCATGGCTGACTTTATGTTACGCTGCCTTAACCGTGACCCTCGTGTTGTCAAAATGTTGGGTGACAGTCATTACTGGTTGGTGACACTTTTAGACCCCTGCTACAAGGAGAACTTTCACTATCTTATTCCTGAGGTGGAAGGGTCTACAAAAATGGGGCAGTACCAGAAGGCCCTTGCTGCAGAACTGTTTAAAAAATTCCCATCTAAACACGCTAGCGGCAGAGGTCACAGTTCGTTGCCCAACCAAGGCGTACAGGCGAGAGAGACGCAACTCCAATCCAGCAGAGGCAGGGGAACACTGTCAATGTTCTGGGACAGTTTTCTGAGACCTGCCCAGCTTACAGGCCCTGAGGCGCGGGGTACTCTCACAAGGAGTGGAAAGTTTCAAAAGATGGTGAGGGAGTACCTTGCCGACCGTACCAGAGTCCTCTGTGATTCCTCTGTGCCTTTTAATTATTGGGTATCCAAGCTGGACACTTGGAATGAACTCGCTCTGTACGCCTTGGAGGTCCTGGCCTGCCCTGCCGCTAGCATATTATCGGAGCGTGTTTTTAGTGCCGCTGGGGGAATTATAACTGATAAGCACACTCGCCTGTCAACTGACAATGCTGACAAGCTGACCCTTATCAAAATGAACAAGGGCTGGATTGGGCCAGACTTCTCATCACCACCAAATGACAGCAGAGTAACAAAGTCAAATCCACTGTGTTATTTCGGGAGGTGTATTCCCATGCACCGCTTCAAACCCACACATGGGTGTACGCTTCCTCATTTCGGCTGTTTTTTGCTCTTCTCCTTATCCTCAGCTTCCACCACCACTATACCACCAGGGTGACCGTGGTCCGTGTTGCCAGCATTGCAAGTTCCTCCGTCCTAATTTTTGGCAGCTTTTGCTAGGAAGGCATAGGCAAAGACTATGGGAGACCCACTCCCCAATAATGGGAATAATGTTTTTAATATGCTGTACTGCATGGCTCTTGTAAGGGGCATTAAAATCGTCTTGTTAAACCACTCTGATCTCCACAGCTCTTCCAAGGGGCATTGAAATGTTGTTTTTAATTACCTCTAACCTCCACGACTCTTCCAACGGGCATTGCATTTCCTCCTAATTTTAGTCAGCTTTGGCTTTTCAATGCATAGGCGAACACTAAGGGAGACCCACTCCCCAATAATGGGTAGAAGGTTTTTAGTACGCTGTAATCCACGTCTGTTTCAAGGGGCATTGCAGTTCCTCATAATTTTTGGAAAGCCTTCCATTCACTGCTTAGGCCAACAGTGTACAGGAGACCCAGTTGCTATAAATGGAAAAAACGGTTTAGTTAAGGCCCTCTGACCTCCATGTCACTTTCAAGGCGCATTGGAGTGCCTCGAAATTTTTGTTAGGCATTGCATTGACTGTATGCCCTATAACTGTATAGCCGAACCGCTCCTTTTGGTACAGAAACATATCCTACAAGACATGTGTGGTTGACTGGCCTGATATTGATGTGAATGGTCCCTGTTCCTCCTGCTATTTCTCCTTTGCCACTACCTCATCCATCATTTATCACCTGAAGCTTTGTTTTAACGGGAGTCATAGAACTGGGATAGTAGCAGGAAAACATCCAGCAATCCTTGGAGGAGGTAGGATATACGCCAAAACGCTGACCACCTCAGGCTTAGCCGCTACTACATACAGAAAGCTAAGGAGATGGATGGCATCATGATCATGAATAATTTACTCGTTGTGTAGGAGGCCGACCACTGCTGCTGTCTACCTTATGAACTTTGTGTTGAAGCCTGATTGACCCAGGACCCGTAATCCTCTATGTCTGGAGGACGTGTTGCATCCCAGTGTCCAAGTGTGTCCCGGCTTCCACAATATTAACCCAGTGTGAAGGCGTCAGTGAGATGGACCATCCCTGGCCACATTCACTTGTCCACGTGTTTGGTTAGGCTGTCCTTCCCACTAAATGCACTGGGGAGGGCACAGGTAATGTTTTGGTATGCGCGCTTGTGTATAAGGCGCACTGGGACAAATAGAGGCGGCAGGGGACCGTTTATGGACCAGGCGGCTGGGGACAGTGTGTGGGCACCTGGCCGCTGGACGGCTGGGGACTGAGTATGGATACTAGGCCGCCGACGCAGCCATGACGTGGTGGCCAGATTCCGCCTCCACATGCCTAAAAGGCCCAATTTCAAGTGCAAGCAAGCAAGCAGTATGGTATTGCAGCCTGGGGCTGGGTGGCAGGCTGCATACTTGCGCTTGCATTGCAAGGAATGGGGGAGGTACAATTGAACACTGCCCTGGGACAAGGCTTGCACGGGGATAGTTGCAAGTCTGCATCTTCTGATGCGGCAAGGATGACTTCTGATGGACACACTTTTAGGCAGTGAACTGGCTGTCAGAGATGCTTCCAGGGGTCTTCCCCATGCTGTTCCCATGTCTTTTCAGCACTGCATGCATGTGTCACACAGCACATGGCCAGATAAGGTTGTAAAATGTTAAAATGACATTTCCCGGTGAATGCATTTGTCACTGTTGAAAGCAATACAAAAGTGCAAAAAAACGCATAAAAAATGCTACTTGTGAACATAGCCCAAGGTGTGGAGGAGTATTTTTGTTTTTGGTTATTTATTTTACCTTATACACAAGTCTTTACACTGGAAAGGATGTTCCTTAACATATTTCACAGGAAAACAGTTACAGTTTCGTTTTTGAACGTTTTATTGTGAGCCCGTAAAAGTGGCTTAATACCTCTGACCACGTTGTTGACAGCAGTGACCTGGGGGTCAGAAATGCTTCCTGGGGCGATCCCCATGCTGTCCCCATGTCATCTGAGCACTGTCACTATCGTTTTGGGCACTTTTTAGGCTTTCTACAGACTGCCGGGGGTGCCGCCGCAAAAATGCTTGGGTCTCCCATAGACTAACATTGGGCTCGTTGCTCGGGTCGAGCACCCGAGTATCACGGTGAGCTCGGCCCGAGCTTCGAGCACCCAAGCATTTTAGTGCTCGATCAACACTAGTATCTACGTATTCTTTTCTCAACAGCAGTATATGGACACTGAGGTGGGACGCGGAGGTAGGGTAGGTAATGTTTGGGGTTTAATTGTACTGTACTTTTCAAAATGTTTAATAAAAAATTATCTGATTTGAAAAAAAAAGGGCTACGTCTGGCACATTTCTTTATATATTTACAAGGCATATGTGCTGAACATAAAGCCTCGCAATATACCACACAGTTCTCTGTGATATACAGTTGAAAAGGATATGGAGGATTTACACAATTTCTTTCATTATTTTATTTTGAAAGGCTGCAGGAAAATTGGGAAAAAATATTTGCATTAAGCTAAAATATATGTAAAATCATGTAAACCTTTCTGTAAGAAACAATCTGTATGGCTACAGATTTTTTCGGCCATTTGATTTTTTTTTTTTTTTTTTACTATGGGCCTAAGAACTAACAGGCAGGTAGTTGCTAACTACCTGCCTGTGCTGCCCAGTGCAGATCTCTGCCGCCAAAGGACGTTCCGGCTGGCAATTCTGGAGCTTCACATCAACAGAGCAGCAGCTTCTCTTCCGCTCTGCGCAGTTGACAGGGCGGGACTGTCAATGTCATGACGACTGACAGCTGGCTCCCTGTTGCGCAACTGTGAAGAGTCAGCTGTGAATCAACATGATGCCAGCAGTCACACCCCAGCAACAGAGCAGCACGGAAGAGGAAGAGCTGCTCTGTTGACGTGAAGCAGCAGAATCGCTGGTGGGAGCGGTTTGTGACCGCTCTGTGCCGGCAGGGATCTGCATTGTGCAGAACTGACAGATAGTTAGCAACTATCTGGCTGTAAGTTCTTAGACATCATCTTTTGCACTAGCCCACAACTCCTCAGCCTCCCAGCTTACTGTTTGCTGAGGGTGGTGGAGGTGGCATGGAGCTTCTAATGACTGATAATTCAAAACAGCGTCCTAGTGGCGACACAGGCTCAAACTGTGAGTTTTCTAATGCTGCAAGCAGAGGCAGCTTTATCTCTGCAGCATAGGAGAAGCACAGAGGTACTAAATCTGGCCAGATCCAGCAATCTGGGCAGCTCCAGAGCAGTGCTTGCAAGACATTAAGCATAGAGCATACAAGAGCACACTCCTTGCCTTGGAAACCGGCCACATCTGAGACTGCAGAGGTAGTTGGTAACCTAGGCATCGAGCACTAAGACACAGAATTAAAAATCCCTCTGTTTTCAGGAGTGCAGAGTATTTATAATAAAAAGATAAATTGCAAAGTTGCTTCTTTATAGAAGCACTTTAGAATTTTACCCATTTAATAAGAGAAGACAAGCTCTTTAATGTTTTTATGAACCGGACATCTCTTAAAATGTGAAAAACCTACAAGAAGCAAAATGAACATAAACCCTGCTGCAAAATAAAAAGCAAGTGCAATTAAAATTAATAAAATAAAATAAATAAAACCCTATTTTTTATTTATTTACAGCAGGGTTTATGTTCATTTTGCTTCTTGTAGGTTTTTCTGATTCATGGCCATTGTGAAACATGCATTTATGTGCTGCATGTATACCAACTTAAACCAAGCTCAAATTTAGTGTTTTATCTCTTAAAATGTGCAGTTTAAGTTAAACCACCATAATATAAAAATATCTATACGTCTAATTCATTTATCAACAGATACCATCAGTTACTTTCACGTAAAAAAATAAATCTATTTATATCTCCACGGTGCTGCATCATCCTACATCTCTTCCCTCATTTCTGTTTACGACCCTTCCTGTTCTCTCAGTTCTGCAAATTTTCTCAGACCAATATCCTCAATAATCATAACCTCCCACTTCTGCCTCCAAGACTTTTCTGAAGCTGCACCATCTCTCTGGAATGCACTACCCCAGAGAATCAGGTTAATTCCCAGTGACCACAGTTTTAACTGTGCCCTAAAAACACATTTTTAGGCTGGCTGAACATGTTGACCAACCCAACTATTCTCCCTTTTTACATTATTGTTCTAATCCTGGTCTCTTGAACAGTTTTCTTCAAACACAATGCACTCAATGGCACGTCTTATCTGCTCATACACAGGTACTGGCTGGTGACCGGCTCACGCAGCTTTTCATATGTGGTCCTATTCATTATAAAAGATGGATGGATCATACAAAACAAGCACTTTTTACTTCGGGTTCCTCCATTTCCTCATATTGCAAACAAGGCCATCACTTCCGCTTGGCAGGTAATTAGTTTGCTATTCTGTGACTTTGTCCTTATGATAAAGTGCTGCAGAATATGCTGGCTCTATATAGAATAAAGATAATTATTCATCATTATTAGAGCACTTATGAACCTTTCTTCTCTGTAGTCAGGTCTCAATCTATTTATACAATTTCATTCTTGGTGGAAGATGTATGGATCCATTGGATCAGTGTGAGATCACCACAATACAAGTGATTGTCACAGTCGGCCATTACCATGGAAGCTGTGTAGTATATGTTATATCGGTCTGCTGAAAATATAATGCACTCGAGAGGTTATACTTCCAGATCAGTCTCCGCATACTGGAAATGGGCCCCATCACAGAGCACAAACTGGGGATTCTTCCGCTTCCATACACTAAAGGAGTCGACTTGTCCTGGCCAACTGGGCAACCGGATCCTCTTCACACAGCAGAAACCCTCAGCCAGGGAAAGCTGGAAGGCACGTGAGGTGGACTGACCCCAGGGGCTGGATGACAAGGTTTCTCCAAGAAGCTCTCCCACGTGAAAAAGTGTGTGACCCCTGAAGAAAGCCAGGCAATCCAGAGAAAAGTGGGAAGACTCTGTGAAAGAGCGCATGCTGTAAGATGGCATCAGTATACAGGTCACAACATGTAACATGGTAGAAAGCTTAAAAGAAAAAAAGATATAGAGCGGTGCTCCCATAGAATAGTCATTTGGTGAATCAAAATGCAGCACATGGATCGCGGCCTCTCCTACGCTTGCCCGCCCTGCACGGACCCAGCATTTTTCTGCCCCTTCTCCTCTAGCTGGCGGCCTGAGGCCCCGGAGGTGAAAGACACCCACGCTCCTCTGTGGGGGTTGGGGAAATTCGCCACAGCTTCGCTATCCAGCTAGACGGGTGCCGGTACTGACGCAACCCAAGGCTTAAGCGGCCCGTGGGCAAACTGCTCCTGATGGGTCCCCCTCTCCTGGGTAATGCAGCTACATGGCAGGGAAACCCGCTACCCAAAATAGCTCCCCTCCAGTTACATTAACAGCCCAGCGGGGCTCCTAGCTGCACTCCCTCAACAGTCTCCTGCCCTCAGTTACCATGCAGTCAGAGACTGCATATAGGAGACTCCCAGCAGCCTTCAATTGGATTTCCTCAGTCTTAATGATACAGGGGTTTATCAATTCATCAATGTACCTAAGGTTACCCCTCATATACTTTACCCTGGCTAAGCACAGCTTGGAATCCTTAGGGTTAATCCTATACTTGTGGAAATATATTGTAAGCCACTGCTGACATTTAGTGGCCACTCACTATAATCACACCTTCAGTCACAAAAGTTACTACTTACAACCCACCTCATTAACTGGCTATATCCTTCAATCTGAAACCAAGCCTGCCCAATAACCCTAACAGGTCGTGGCCCAGGACCTCCATGATGACTTAACCCTCTCTCCTCTCCATCCTATAAAAAGCTCAACGCGCAATATGCTTTCCCTTTGATTCATTCAACCAGTGCTGGGCTATAGTTACCAGATTATCCAACAATTCATAACCGCCCTAATGCCAAAATCCTAACCTCAGGAATCAGCCTCCAGCAGATCTCGGCGACAATATGTTTTCCTGGCCACACTCGAAAGCTTAGTCATCCGGCTCCTCTCTATCAGATAGGGTTGACTCAGAGACTATTCCAGTGTCCACAACCAGGATTCTTTGTACTCCTACCTCGAACCATGCTACCCTACTATCACAGTTCCAGTCTATACTACACTCGGAGCTGTCCAGATTGTCGGATAAACTAAGGAACTTTCCAAAGAAATTAGAGAACTAGGATCCAGAACCTCCGATCGAGGACTCTACCACTCATTACCCACGAAAAAGAGATGGAGATGCTCCACAAAGAAATCTACTCCCTCAACAATAAACTGGAAGATTTTGAAAATTGCACTCGCAGAAGTAATATCCGCATCAGAGGCCTGTCCGAGACAATTCAATCTATTGCCACAGCCCTATTTCAAGAACTTCTATTTGGAATCCCCAATGAACGTCTAGAGACGGGCCGCATTCATAGAGCTCTGAGTAAACGCAAACCTGACGGCCCACTCCGTGACATTATTCTCAAACTTCACTTCTACAAAACAAAAGAACAACTATTTACAGCAGCACGGAACTTCTCATCCCTGAAATTCGATAAGTCTACGGACCCTCAACCCCCAGCTTTCTCACCAACCCCACTTTCAGCAGATTTGGTCTATCTTAAACACCTTTCCCACCACCAGTGGGCAGACCTATGGAGAGAGATGAACCCTTCGGTCAAGACTGCACTTATTTCTCTACACGTCACTTAGTCTACACCAGAATAGATCATATATTCGTTCACCCCATGTTCATACCCAACATAACAAACATTTCTATTCTTTCCACTCCTTGGTCGGATCATTCCCCAATCCAGCCAACGTGCTCCTCTCTACATCCTTGCTCATTCAACTGGACTCTGAATGACTCCTTCCCCTCTTATCCTGAAAGGTCCCAAAGATTGAGTGACCACCTTGATGATTACTTCTCTTTGAACAAGCAGCCTCTTCACCAATTTCCCTTTGGAAAGTTCATAAAGTAGAGAAGAGAGGCTTCTGCACTCAAGACGCTGCTCACAAGAAAAAGACTTACTAGAACAGCTGATCTTGAGAATAAGCGGTCAATATTAAGATTGTCAGGTGAAGAGCTCACCCTCCCCCTCTATATATCAAGACCTTACACATGCGTGCTCTGAACTCAATCTTTGTCTCTCCAAAAACACAGGTCAGGCCCTGCGTTGGTCCCAACAGGGCTTCTACTCCCTTAATAATAAAAGCAGCTCTAACCTTCCCCTATGCCTCAATGCCTCCCTGTAAGACGTACCCCAATGCGACTACGTACGACACAGGCCTTACATCCAACCCACAACAGATAACTCGCTGTTCCAGCAGCAGCTTGAGCAGAAATACAACGACCCTTCCCCAGACACCACACAAAAATAGAAGCTTTCCTTAAAGGGGTAATCCCATCGCCAAGATCCTATCCCAATATGTAGTAGGTGAAAAAATAATATTAGCAAATACCTCCAATTAGAAATGTAGTATAGTTTTTCTGATTCGCTATGTTGCTTTCCTCATGTACAGGCATTGCAGGACCTTAGGTATCCATGGTTACAACCACTAGAAAACTAGTTGTCACTATATTAGTGGTCATAACCACGGACACCTAAGGTCCTGCAATGCCCTTCAATGAGGAAAGCGACATAGCGAATCAGAAAAACTATACTACATTTCTAATTGCAATATTTGCTAATATTATTACACCTACTACATATTGGGATAGGATCTTGGAGATGGGAATATCCCTTTAACTCTATTTCGCTCCCAGTCCTCAATTCCAATATGATTGATCTCCTAAATCAGGCCATCATCTCTTCTGAAATATAAACCGCTATCCACTAACTAAAACTTAATAAAAGCCAGGCCCAGATGTCTTCTCAGCTCTTTACTATAAGAAGTCTCCTCTTATTCCCTATTTCACTATTTTATCTCCCTGAGGTCCAGACAAAAGCCAAGGGCAGCCCCTCTTACAGCACCTATATTTATGATACCCAAACCAAACTCGGACCACTCATTGTGGTCGAACTATAGACCGATATCCCTGATTAATATAGATCTCAATCTTTTAGCTAAAATCTTGGCTAAAATATATACCGTATTTGCCGGAGTATAAGACGACCCCCAACTTTTCCAGTTAAAATATAGAGTTTGGGATATACTCGCCGTATAAGACTACCCCTCTTCTAACGCAAATACGGTAAAAATTTTGAAAAATCAGATTTGATTTCAATATGGTAATTTTAAAGTGATGAACCTTACCGGCGATTGGCTGGTTGTTATATACAAATCCTGCTTGGATTGGTCAGCTCTCCCTGCCTGCCCAGCCCTCCCTGTCTCCAAGACTATCAGAGCGGTAGCGCATCCCTCTGGCCCTTGTATCATCACTGGTACCTCCTTCTCTGCCTCTCTGATCTCGCTCCTCAGGACTACAGTGACGAGGTGAGGGGGACGCCTGCAGCTTGCTTCACTTACACTTTCCTGGTGAGGCGCCCCCTCACATCGTCACTGCAGTGCTCAGGAGCGAGATCAGAGAGGCAGAGAAGGAGGTACCAGTAATAGGATACAACGGCGGCCCAGAGGGATGTGCTACCGCACTGACAGTCTTGGAGACAGGGAGGGCTTATAAATTACCATAAATACCGTGTTTTTGGACTATAAGACGAACCGGACCATAAGACTCACCTAGGTTTTAGAGGAGGAAAATAGAAAAAAAATGTAAGCAAAAAATGTGTTCACGATGCACTTTTAAGGGGAAGGGGGTCTTTTGCTGACACTAGTATAGGGGTAATGTCCCCCAATTCTGACAATATCCCCCATCCTGGTATATATGCACCCCCCCTTCCTTTTATACGTGGCATCCCTCCATGCTGATATGCATGGCACCCCTCATCCCTGTCCTGGTATGCAAGGCACCCCTCATCCCTGTCCTGGTATGCAAAGCACCCCTCATCCCTGTCCTGGTATGCAAGGCACCCCTCATCCCTGTCCTGGTATGCAAGGCACCCCTCATCCCTGTCCTGGTATGCAAGGCACCCCTCATCCCTGTCCTGGTATGCATGGCACCCCTCATCCCTGTCCTGGTTTGCATGGCACCCCTCATCCCTGTCCTGGTATGCAAGGCACCCCTCATCCCTGTCCTGGTATGCAAGGCACCCCTCATCCCTGTCCTGGTATGCATGGCACCCCTCATCCCTGTCCTGGCATGCATGGCACCCCTCATCCCTGTCCTGGTATGCAAGGCACCCCTCATCCCTGTCCTGGTATGCATGGCACCCCTCATCCCTGTCCTGGTATGCATGGCACCCCTCATCCCTGTCCTGGTATGCAAGGCACCCCTCATCCCTGTCCTGGTATGCATGGCACCCCTCATCCCTGTCCTGGTATGCATGGCACCCCTCATCCCTGTCCTGGTATGCAAGGCACCCCTCATCCCTGTCCTGGTATGCATGGCACCCCTCATCCCTGTCCTGGTTTGCATGGCACCCCTCATCCCTGTCCTGGTATGCAAGGCACCCCTCATCCCTGTCCTGGTATGCAAAGCACTCCTCATCCCTGTCCTGGTATGCAAAGCACCCCTCATCCCTGTCCTGGTATGCAAGGCACCCCTCATCCCTGTCCTGGTATGCAAGGCACCCATCATCTCTGTCCTGGTATGCATGGCACCCCTCATCCCGGTCCTGGTGTGCATGGCACCCCTCATCCCTGTCCTGGTATGCAAGGCACCCCTCATCCCTGTCCTGGTATGCAAGGCACCCCTCATCCCTGTCCTGGTATGCATGGCACCCCTCATCCCTGTCCTGGTATGCATGGCACCCCTCATCCCTGTCCTGGTATGCAAGGCACCCCTCAATCCTGTCCTGGTATGCAAGGCACCCCTCATCCCTGTCCTAGTATGCAAGGCACCCCTCATCCCCGTCCTGATATGCATGGCACCCCCTCATCCCCATCCTGGTATGCAAGGCACCCCTCATCCCCGTCCTGGTTTGCATGGCACCCCTCATCCCTGTCCTGGTTTGCATGGCACCTCTCATACCTGTCCGGGTATGCATGGCACCCCTCATCCCTGTCCTGGTATGCATGGAACCCCTCATGCCTGTCCTGGAATGCATGGCACCCCTCATCCCTGTCCTGGTTTGCATGGCACCTCTCATACCTGTCCGGGTATGCATGGCACCCCTCATCCCAGTCCTGGTATGCATGGAACCCCTCATGCCTGTCCTGGAATGCATGGCACCCCTCATCCCTGTCCTAGTTTGCATGGCACCCCTCATCCCTGTCCTGGTATGCAAGGCACCCCTCATCCCTGTCCTGGTATGCAAAGCACCCCTCATCCCTGTCCTGGTATGCAAAGCACCCCTCATCCCTGTCCTGGTATGCAAGGCACCCCTCATCCCTGTCCTGGTATGCAAGGCACCCGTCATCTCTGTCCTGGTATGCATGGCACCCCTCATCCCTGTCCTGGTATGCATGGCACCCCTCATCCCGGTCCTGGTTTGCATGGCACCCCTCATCCCGGTCCTGGTTTGCATGGCACCCCTCATCCCTGTCCTGGTTTGCATGGCACCCCTCATCCCTGTCCTGGTATGCAAGGCACCCCTCATCCCTGTCCTGGTATGCAAGGCACCCCTCATCCCTGTCCTGGTATGCAAGGCACCCCTCATCCCTGTCCTGGTATGCATGGCACCCCTCATCCCTGTCCTGGTATGCATGGCACCCCTCATCCCTGTCCTGGTATGCATGGCACCCCTCATCCCTGTCCTGGTTTGCATGGCACCCCTCATCCCTGTCCTGGTATGCAAGGCACCCCTCATCCCTGTCCTGGCATGCAAAGAACCCCTCATCCCTGTCCTGGTATGCAAAGCACCCCTCATCCCTGTCCTGGTATGCAAGGCACCCGTCATCTCTGTCCTGGTATGCATGGCACCCCTCATCCCGGTCCTGGTGTGCATGGCACCCCTCATCCCTGTCCTGGTTTGCATGGCACCCCTCATCCCTGTCCTGGTATGCAAGGCACCCCTCATCCCTGTCCGGGTATGCAAGGCACCCCTCATCCCTGTCCTGGTATGCAAGGCACCCCTCAATCCTGTCCTGGTATGCAAGGCACCCCTCATCCCTGTCCTGGTATGCAAGGCACCCCTCAATCCTGTCCTGGTATGCAAGGCACCCCTCATCCCTGTCCTAGTATGCAAGGCACCCCTCATCCCTGTCCTGACATGCATGGCACCCCCTCATCTCCGTTCTGGTATGCATGGCACCCCTCATCCCTGTCCTGGTTTGCATGGCACCCCTCATCCCTGTCCTGGTATGCATGGCACCTCTCATACCTGTCTGGGTATGCATGGCACCCCTCATCCCTGTCCTGGTATGCATGGAACCCCTCATGCCTGTCCTGGAATGCATGGCACCCCTCATCCCTGTCGTGGTATGCAAGGCACCCCTCATCCCCATCATGCTGCACATGCCCGCACTGATCTCTGCATGTGAGCCGCGCATGACGTCACTGCCATGCGCGGTTCACAAGGAGAGCTCAGCTGCCGGAAGTCACTGCTCCCCACGCCGGGTCTGTCTGCGCGGGGAGCAGTGACTTCACTCACCTTCACAGCCGGCTATCTCCTGCGCCCGCTCATTAAAGGGCATGAATATTCAACCTCTCTCCACGCCCATTTAACAGCGGTCATAGGCGATTCCGGCAGCAGCAGGAGCCGCAGCGTGGCTACACTGTGTACCGCTATTAAGGAGCATGAATATTCATGGGCGTGGGGAGCAGTGAATATTCATTTTCTGTAGCAACGGGGACAGTGTAGGCTGCAGCGGGCGGCTGCTGCCTCCCGTGCCCCGCTCCTCCAACGCTACCGCTCCCCACACATCATATATATATACCCCCTCCTCCCCCAACATTCGGAGTATAAGGGTATATGCCCTATAAGATGACACCTGGCGTATAAGACGACTCCTGACTCTTGAGATTTTCAGGGGTTAAAAAGTCGTCTTATACGCCGGCAAATATGGTATATAAATTCTTACCATCTGCATCAGGCCAGGCAAGAAACAAGGCTCTGTCTGGATAGTTCTCCAAGAGTTCAGGGCCTCCAGTCTACAAATAACAGACGTATATTCAGAATCTCCACCTGATACCAGTGTAATAAATGCTATAAATGTAGAAGGTTTATTCAATTTTTGCTTTGGCAATACTTTGCTTTTGTTATAGTTGGCGGTTTGTTTTTTCTTAAAGTGGCAGTACAAGAAAATTTCAGACATCCGGTTTTCACATGTGTGTTCTGTCTGTGTTTTTCATGGATAAAACATGTAAACATATAGAACATGTGCCCGTTATAGACTATGGGACTGTTCACATGCCGTGTTATTTTACAGACCGTGTGTTTTTACCAGTCTATGCACTTTGTGTGCCGTCCATGATTAACATTGTCATGCATAGGAGAAGCTTTGTCATTTATTTTTCCATACATGAAAATAACTGATGGTAAAATCTGACATACTGATCAAACACTGATGACACTCAAACCATTTTTTTTTTTTAGGAGGTAGGTGAATAATCACAGACATCTAAATCAGGCCAAAAGCAGTGTTACAAAAATAAAAGTAAAATCAATGAGAAAAGCTGGCAAAAAAATAGATTATAAACATTTAATTTAGTGCAAATTTACAGAGCACATATTGCTTTGAAAAGACATGTGTAACACTCTGAGGTCCCCAAGGACTGTATCCAGTTCCTATCAAGCTCTTTAACGCAAACACAGTTTAAGACCTCATTCACATGTCTGTGTTTAAACATATACATGAAATAATGGTACTGGTCTCATCAGTGTTTTGGTACAGTGTGTCATCGGTGTACACTCCGTGTCTGTTTTTACCATTAGTGTCTCATTAGTGGTTTTCATTGATGGATAAGTTACAAAGGTTCTTCTATCCCTAGCAATACTAAATATGGACAACACACCAATGGCAGTTGGATGCCATCCGAGTGCTGTACGTGTTTTTCACTGACCCATAGACTTGTATAGGCAGTTTTAATCTGTGATACTGAAAAAAAAAAACAGATGTGGCTCTGTGAGGTTTTCAGAGATATGGTCCGTGAAAAAACATGGACACGTGAGCAGCCCCATAAATTATAATGGGTACGTGTTCTATGTGAGAAAAAAATTGAATGAACACGTGAGTGTTACACAGAAGTATGAATGAGGTCTTAATAATATCAAAGTCACCTGAACATATAGGACTATGGGTATTTGATGGTAACTGTTCTTCACTGCTGTTCTTAACACACTCATCTATATCAGTGTTTTGTCTTTTTCACCCCATTTCTAATATTAAGCTGTAACGTTATCTCACTAAACAGATTCACCCCAAAATGGTTATGCTACATTCCCTGCCTCAGCTTTTACACAGGCTATGATAGGCGGTACTATTCTATGTGATGGTTACATGGCATTATTGGGATGCTCGTACTTACAGCTCACCAAATCGCAAATTGTTCAAATTCGCTGGGTCCAGCAAATTGAAAGGGAACCTGTCACGTCATTTCAAGTATCTACACTGTCCCCAGTGCGGTGTTAGTGATGGAATGGGCATCACTAACACATTATTTTCATTAAAAACAGGGCTGTAATGATGTTCAAAAAGCACTTTGTATTCTTATATCGTACCTGCTCATTTAGTCACAGGGGTGTGCTTCATTTTGTGTTCAGTCACAGGAGTCACCGGCACTCAATTTGATTGATTTCCCTGGTTGCGCCAACGTCAGTAGAATCCTGCGCTTGCGCAGTGTGTAGCCGGCCGCGCTTGCAGCGTCGATCGGGCAACTGCCCGCTTGACACTGCGCAAGTGCGGCTCCAAGCGCCACACTGAGCACAAAATGAAGCACACCCCTATGATCAAACGAGCAGGTACGATATAACTAAATAAAGTGCTTTTTTCACATGATTAGACCGCTGTTTTTAATGAAAATAACGCGTTAGTGATGTACATTACATCACTAACAATGCACTGGGGACAGTTTAGATGCTTGAAATGACGTGACAGGTTCCCTTTACCAACATTTGAAACAAATTCAATTAGCTCATCTCTAATATACATGATATTATGCTTCGTTTACGCCGCACTGCTCTTACCATGACCTCTGTGTAACGCATCTCTAGGGGAAAAATGGTGTTCTGATCAAAAGCCACGACATCCAGCCCAGGACACTGCAGTAAGAATTCCCAGTATCCAGTGCCCTGGACAAACAGCCGACAAAGGAGGAATAAGCAAAGCGCTGCAAGGAGTGCGGTCAACGCTCATCACACATGTAAAGGTGTTCACCAGCAGGTCGGGAGGGCTCTTTATTCTCTCACTGTAGGGGAATATTTGGTGTAAATCATTATTCCACCACTAGCAGACACTTACCTTATGAAGGCAGATTAGGACAAGTGTTATATATGTAAGCCTGTATTACAGATGCAAGTCCCAGCCCGACCACGGGATCTATGAAGCTGCCAGTTTGGGACCTTGGAGCTGCGGTTTGGCCAGAACTTGTATCTGTAAGAAGCCTCATACACAATAGACGGCAGTCAGCCGAACAATGATTTGGCCAATTGTGAACTTAGGTCAGGTGGCTGGGCACTGCAAACATAAGGCTGGGGCCGCAAGGAAAGTTGTGTCAGGGAACCAAAAATATTTACCGTATTTTTCGGACTATAAGACGCACTTTTTTCCGCCGAAATTTTGGAGGAAAATGGGGGGGTGCATCTTATAGTCCGAATGTTGGGGCGGGGAGTATATTTATGTGTGGTGTGGGGGGAGCAGTATCGGTGGAGGAGCGGGGCACAGGAGGCAGCAGCCGCCCACTGTCCCCGCTGCTAAAGAAAATGAATATTCACTGCCCATAGGGCGTGGGTAGCACTGAATATTCATGCTCCTTAATAGCGGTATACAGTGTAGCCGCACTGCGGCTGCTGCCAGCTATCTCCTGTGCACGCTGTTAAAAGGCATGAATATTCAACCTCTCTCCACGCTCATGGGCGTGGGGAAGGGGTGAATATTCATGCCCTTTAATGAGCGGGCATAGGAGATAGCCGGCAGCAGCAGCCGCAGCGCGGCTACACTGTGTGCCAGCTATGAAGGAGCATGAAGTCACTGCTTCCCGCGCACACAGTGCTGGCGTGGGGAGCAGTGACTTCTGGCAGCTGATCTCTCCTTGTGAGCAGCGCATGGCAGTGACATCATGCGCGGCTCACATGGAGAGATCAGAGCAGGCAGACCGGACGCAGCGCTGGAGGAGAGAAGAAAGGTGAGTAACAGTGTTTATTTATTTTTAATGTGCAGCATGATGGGGATTAGGGGTGCCACGCATACCAGGACAGGGATTAGGGGTGCCATGCATACCAGAATGGAGGGGTTCCATGCATACCAGAATGGAGGGATGCCAGGCATACAAGGATGGGGACCACGTATAAAAGGAAGGGGGGCGGAATATATACCAGGGATATTGTCAGAATTGGGGGACATTACCCCTATACCAGTGTCAGAAGACCCCCTACCCATTAAAAGTGCATCATGACCACATTTTTTGCTTACATTTTTATTTTTCTCCTCTAAAATCTAGGTGCGTCTTATGGTCCGGTGCATCTTATAGTCCGAAAAAAATACGGTAATTATATTTTGCTGAAGCACAACTATTTTAAAGCTGTGATTTTACTGTAAAAAAAACTCAGCCAAATCTAAGTTGCATGTTATGTGCAATCAACTCTATTGTAAGTCACATTTGCAACCGCGTGTAATTGTCAGTCGTAGTGAGACACCATAGGAAATCAGATACAATTTAATGCAACAAGTGCAATCCTGATATTGCTGTGGAGCGTAAGGCCAGGATTACACAGCGACATGTCACAGACATTGAGATCGCTGGGTCACATTGCAACATCGCACTTAATCAACTATGGTGTCGGAATGAGACATAAAGCTGAAAAAGAGCTGAAATGATGGATCAGGGCCTATGGCCATGGAGACATCAAACTGACACATTGCAGCACAGGCTGTAATGATTTCCTATGGTGTAATGTTGCGATCTGTCTACAACTTAGCTGTTTTTACTTCCAGAAAAATTACAGCTCTAAAATAATGGCAGACAAGTGATGTTCGGATGTTGTTGACGCACAACTATTCTGAGAATAGCTGGTATGAGACACGTCAAAATGTAAGAAGGCGCAAGGGCAATAGTGGGCGCGCGGGGGGGGGGGTGCGGACCATGGTGAGGGGCGGGGGACACAGGCGCGGGGCAGGGGGGGGTGGCGCAGGTCAGGGGGGGGGGTGGCGCAGATCAGGGGGAGGGGGGGGTGGGGGATGCGCAGGCCAGGAAAGAGGAAACGTGGGAGCAGGGCGCGTGGGGATGTGACGCGGGGCAGAGGGGGGGCAATGCGGACGCAGGGTGACGTGGGAGGTGATGTCGGTGCAAGGCGGGGGGGCGTCACAAGGGTAAGGGAGGAGGTGACGCTGGCGCTGGGCAGGAGGTGACGCGGGCACAGGGCAGAAGCGGGGGGAGACACGGGCGCGGAGCATGGTGCGGGGAAGACGCGGGCGCAGGGCAGGAGGGGCAACGAGGGCGCAGGGCAGGAGGGGCAACGAGGGCGCAGGGCAGGGGATGATGTGGGCGCTGGGCCAGGTGAGCAAAGCGGGCAGGGGGTGATGCGGGCAGAGAGTGATGTGGGCGCTGGGCAGGCGGTGACTAGGGCAGGTGGAGATGTGGGCACAGGGTGATGTGGGTGCAGGGCAGGCGGTGACGAGGGCAGAGGGTGATGTGGGCACTGGGCACTCACAGCTCCGGCTGACACCAGTGGTAAGTTCAGGGCACACAGCAGCTCCAGCACCTGCGGGCTGGGCACAGAGAAAGAGAAGAGGATCTGCAGGCGCTGGCAGCTGCAGCCGTCCTCCAGGCTCCGGAGCAGGTGCAGCAGCTCCTTCCTGCGGTGCGGGGACGTCTCCGGGTCACAGAACCTGTGCACGTCTGCAGGCAGCTGCTGCATCTTCCACACGTGCAGCTGGTGATACAGGTTCTGTCCCTTGTGCCTCCTCTGCTCCATCGTGTCCCACTGCAGCTCGGGCGACACTGCCGCAGCCATACCAGAGCCGCCCGCCCTGCGACTGGGAGAGATCGGCGCAAATTCAAAGTGGCGCCTCTCACTGACAGCAGAGGAAGAGGAAGACGAGCGAGAGGCCGGGACAGCAGGCGGCCTGTGCTCCACTGCCACCTGCTGGACGTCGCGGGAACTGCATGGTGGACATTGTGACTCGTACTTGTATCACAGGGAGCAACAGTGACAGGTCTTACAAGTCAGGAAGGAGTTAATTCCCACCCGTGACTGCACTGCAAAAATGGCTGTGGACCATCTAGGTTTTTTTTAATATATCTGCCTTTTATTAAACCTAACTTTCCAACACTGGCAGTGACTCAAAGTAAAAAATGGGTCTATCCTCCGCGATTTCAGGGTACAAGCCGCCCAGAAATCAATTCCATAAGTGACGTGTAGTAAACAAGGGGTTAAACTAATGCTATAGAAATGATGTAATAAAATAACGATTGGCTGCATTTTTCATGAATTTGGGAGTGGTAAACGCACCGTGTCTGTGTGCAAACCTGTGTGAACAGACCCTTAGACAGTTTCATCATGTGAGATGCAAGTTGTTCCTTTAAAGGGGATGTTCTCCACTGGGGACAATTTCTTTTCATTTAAATGCATGTATTTGAGGCTAAAAATAATTTTTGCAGTTGAGTTTCATTAAAAATGTTGTACATTTTGACTTTTACAGTCTTTGTGTTTCCCTGGGCACAGTGGCATAGCTACAGGGGGGCAGAGGGAGCCGGGGGCCCACCTGGAGCAATCCCCACACTTAACTGTATCAACCCGCACAGCAATGGTCTCCCGACTCTACCGCTCTCTATCCTGTAGTCCACGGGTCGCTCTAGGCTTGCAGTCTACAGAACAGCAGGTGCATGCACAGAGACGTCAGAGTCCTGGCGTGATCACATCACCACGTCACACCATTGCGCCGAGACACGTTAAGTGATTATATAGCAGTTAATTTATGACTCAATACTTGTAGTGGGCCATAATACTGGCGGGGTCATCCTACTGTGTGGGAGGCTATGGGGATATCATATTATGGGTAGGGGACTATGCAGGTATCATTCTGTGTGTGAGGACATCATACTGTGTGGGGGCCATCAGGGCCACCATCAGGGCATTACTGCCCTTACTGGGGTATGGGGCACAGTGAGCAGTGGGTGGCCAGTTCTGGGCCCTATCTGTTCACCGGGCCTCAGTGGCACAATCCTGCCGCCTCAGTAACTGGATGCACGTTCAGTTAATATCTGCTGGCATGTGGGAAGCTGCACGGCAATAGTTTAAAGCTGCTAGCCAATAATAGGCCGGCAGCTGACGTCATTGTCATGCACCGACACATCCACTCCTCAAATGTATGAGGCAGAGCCGGGCGCCGCTGTACCGCCACCAGGTAAGGAGAAACTTCTTTTCTTGTACTTTTTTTTTTAAACTGAAAGTGGCAAGCCGCAATATGGGGACAGATGGGGCAGGATCATGCGAAAGAAAACATAGGGATGGGGTCTATCCAAAAATGAGAAGAGACCCTGAATTTATTTCTTAAGCTTAGGCTTTCACATTACAAATTGCCCATAGAACGCAGGGCCGTATTTGGCATTCATGCTGCCCTAGGCACTTTAAGTGGTCATGCCCCCTTCTTGTAAGTCAGAATAAAAGTGCCCATACCGCTTAGTTGGTTGTTAAGGCCCCTATATACATTTGACTATCATCGATTGAATCCGCCGATATTGATGGATTCGGTGATAGTCTAATGTGTATGGGACACCTGATAAATATTATCTGGAAAGATAAGGGTCCAAGATGTCCAATTTCGGACTGTAGATACTTTTGTTCCTTTAAGAGATGTGTTATACAGAACACAGTGGCTCCTGTGTATGGGAGAGTCAGCTGTCAAAAATGTATTGGGATCTTTAGTCAAACACTTGTTTTGCTAACTCATATGGCCTCTTACAGATATTTCTAGTTCCAATTTTTGTGTTGTACATGTGTGCAACACTAACACTTGACCCTATAATGATATATTTTCATGTTTAACAAATTAAGGATTACTACATCTACATTACTATATCACCAGACCCATCATCAGAACATGAATACAGCAACAGAATCATCATCTGTGCATTAGTACATTAATACAGCACAAGAACCATCATCAGTACATGAATGCACTACCAGAACCATCATCAGTATATGAATACACCACCAGAACAGCTATTAGTATATAAATATATTACCAGAACCACCATCAGTACATGAATACACTACCAGAACCATCATCAGTATATGAATACACCACCAGAACCACCATCAGAACAAAAATACAGCACAAGAACCATCATCAGTACAAGAATACAGTACCAGAAACATCATCAGTATATGAATACACTACCAAAACCATCATCAGTATATGAATACACCACCAGAACAACCATTTGTATATGAATACATTACCAGAATCACCATCAGTATATGAATACATCACAAGAACCACCATCATTACATTAATATGGTAGCATAGCTGTCATCAGTATATGAATACAGCACCAGAACCATCATCAGTACTTGAATACAGCAACAATATACAATACAGCAGCAATATCATGCGATATACAATGCTATATATAAATGCTATTGCATGACATGAACCTGCAACTCCCTGTATGACCTTAAAGAAGCACTCTCATTAAAAAATGTTATGGCCTAAACCTGTGTGAATGTATATGTAGTGCAGTGTAGGTATATTACTATACTTACTGATTGCTGTCTGCTCTGGTGTCCAGCGCCACTCTGGTCCTCTTCAGAAATATGCAACAAGGAGTTCTGACAGTCTAGGTCACGGAAGTAAAGAACTGGAAGTGACTTTTCCAATGCAAGTCTATGGAGTGAGAGAACGAGGCTTTTACAGTTTAAGCCTATGGTGCATCAAAGCGAAGCTCCATAGACTAACATCGTAATAGCGACCTCCTGCTCACGCATAGAACCCTGTATGATCCGGAGAGTTGGAACTTCAGTCGGGTGACTCAGAAGAGGACGGGAATAGTGCTGGTCACCGGAGACGACAGCGATCAGTGAGTATATTAAAACACCTACACTTCACTACATAAACATTCACATAGCATTAGTCCCTAAAATTTTAATGGGAGTGCCCCTTTAAGAATAGGAAGGAGATGATGGGAGTTGTTACCAGCCATAATCAAACTGCTGACCACACAGAAACCACAGTACTGATTAGACACAGGCAGTAGCACCTATAAACAATTAAACAGCAACTTAACTTTTGGTAGATATTTTATATACTTTAGGCCATTTAATTCTTAGCAGATCGGTGGTCTCTGGGTTCTGTGACCTCCACAGATAACACAAAAGACCTCTTAAAAGTGGAGATAGGAGCCTATGACTTTCTACTACATCTGTACTTTGTTGTGTGCTCTCCTGTCTCCTAAGCTGCACACTTCTAAGCGGTATTTTGAGTGATCAGTGGGGGTCTCAAGAAGTGGTTTCCCACTAATCTGCTCAGAACTAAAGGAACTAAAACATATTAAAAAAAACTTCCAAAAGTTTAGTTACTCTTTATGTTCACACGTTGAGTATTTTACATCATCATTTGTAAGCCAAAATCAGGACTGGAACAATTAGAGGAAAAGTATAATAGAAACACGTCACCATTTCTGCACTTTTCACCCACTCCTTGTTTTGGCTTACAAATACTGATGTAAAATACTGACCAAATACTCAACGTGTGAACATGGCCTAAGATGTATTTATACTGGTGCCATTAATCAGGAACTATTAATACTGCCCCCATACCAGTGGCGTACTGCCAATGGCGACAGGCCACGCGACAGCTATGGGGCCCGTGAGCCGGGGGGGGGCCCGGTGTCAGCGCCTGCACCGTATTCCCCCTGCATCAGGCCCCCGCCGTTCCTGCATCGGGCCTCCACATCGACTGACCCCCACTCTGCATCGGGCCCCCCCCTTCTCTGGTCAGTCAGATGCCGATACAGTTGAAAGCAATGAAGGAGGAGGCAGCGTCATGTGACACTCCCTTTCCCATTGTGGCGCCCCTGAGGGTTCAGTTGCCACAGAGGTACTGCACCTCACCCAGAGGTGTGGTGTCTCCTTCTCTCAGGTAAGGAGGGAGTGCTGCCTGGAACCCCAACACCCACATTCAACACTACACTGCTCCAGGCCGGCTGGAAGGGCAAGATGCACTGTGTCTCCTGCTGAGCCTTGTCCCTGGATGGAGTGGGGGGAACCAAAGAGAGGGGGAGCCAGTAGTGGGTGTTGGTGGAGGACGTAGGGTAGGGGAGCACCATTGTAGGAGGTATTTAAAGGGAAGCCATCTTAGGGTGGCAAGTCAGTGAGTGAGGACAGTCAGTGAGTAGGAGGGGAGCAGAGTCTCTTCAGGAGCTCTGCTCCACAAGTGGGGCCTAGTAACAGAGGCCCAGGAGGGGAGCAGAGGAGAAAGGCTCAGTTTTACAGAAGGGATCCCAGGGGGTACGGTGAGTGCAGGATGGCACCCGTACGCAGTCTCACCCTAGTCACCGTGAAGGGCATCAAGCAGGTCCGGGAACTCCAGGTTGCCCAGAGGGACTTCAGAGCACCCGATCAGGACTGTGTGTGGGAAGGGCAGGAGGGAGAAGACCCAGCGTGAGAAGTCGGTCTAGTAGGAACATAAAGAAAGTGGGGTTCCGTCAAGCGCTCCTGATATATTTGAGAAAGTGCTGAACCCCTGGTCTGGTGAACGCAGAGCGACGCGGAGACTGACACCCGTACAGTGTACCTGAGAACCTTGAACAAAAACTGTGCATAAAACTCGGATGACTGCACTGCACTGCCTCTGTTAGTTATTTCCGCTGCGCCATCTCTCCTGTACCACAAGTCCCAGCCTCACCACCATCTGCACCTACACTGCCCCGGGGGCCTGCTCCGCCTGTGGGGAGCAGGAACATCGCAGCTGCCATCCCATCACCCCCGGAGGTCTGCAGCAGCGCCGGTAACCATTACCGGAAACCACAGGTGACGTCACGAGACAAACTGTACACTAAAACCCCTTTTTAAAGAGAGACCCAGAGTACGGGCCCAGGAGCCGACTGCCGTGACCTCCTAAACAAGGTAAAAGGCCGGGGTACCGAGTCCCCTATATTCCCCCTGGGTGACACACCATCCTTCCTCCTGTGCATCTGACGCAGCGGTGTGATGATGCGCCACGCTGTGTCAGACAGTGGAGCTGGCAGCTGCTGAGGTGATGAGAGGAGACGCGCTGCAGAGACTGGAGCGGCGGGGGAGTGAGGAGCGGTAAGTATTTTTTTTTTAAATCAGTTAGTACTCATAATACTGGATGACTGGGGGCTGCATTTTACCCTATTAGGGGGGCTGCATTTTATCCTATGGGGGAGCTGCATTTTAACCCTTGGGGGGGGCTGCATTTTACCTTATTGGAGGGCTACATTTTACTCTATTGGGGGGGCTACATTTAACTTATGGTGCGGATGCAATTACCTTATGGGGGCCACATTTTTACCCTATGGTGGGGGCTGCATTTTTATCCTATTGGGGGAGCTACATTTTACCCTATGGTGAGGCTGCAATTACCCTATGGCTGGCTGCATTTTAACCTACGGGGGGCTGCATTTTAACCTATGGGGGGCTGCATTTTACCCTATGTTGGGGGGCTGTATTCTATTCTTTGGTGGGGGCTGCATTTTACCCTGTGAGGGGCTGCATTATACTGCGTGGGGGACCATGAGGGGTACATTACACTGCGTGCAGGACCATGGCGAGTGCATTATACTGTGTGGAGGACCATGGGGAGTGCATTATACTGTGTGCAGGACCATGGGGAGTGCACTATACTGTGTGGAGAGCCATGGGGAGTGTCTTATACTGTGTGGAGGACCATGGGGAGTGCATTATACTGTGTGGAGGACCATGGCGAGTGCAATATACAGTGTGGAGGACCATGGTGAGTGCATTATACTGTGTGCAGGACCATGGGGAGTGCGCTATACTGTATGGAGGTCCATGGGGAGTGTCTTATACTGTGTGGTGGACCATGAGGAGTCCATTATACTATGTGGAGGTCCATGGGGAGTGTCTTATACTGTGTGGAGGTCCATGGGGAGTGTCTTATACTGTGTGGAGGACCATGGGGAGTGTCTTATACTGTGTGGAGGACCATGGGGAGTGTCTTATACTGTGTGGAGGACCATGGGGAGTGTCTTATACTATGTGGAGGACCATGGGGAGTGTCTTATACTGTGTGGAGGACCATGGAGAGTGTCTTATACTGTGTGGAGGACCAAGTGGAGTGTCTTATACTGTGTGGAGGACCATGGCGAGTGTCTTAAACTGTATGGAGGACCATGGGGAGTGTCTTATACTGTATGGAGGACCATGGCGAGTGCATTATACTGTGTGGAGGACCATGGCGAGTGCATTATACTCTGTGGAGTGTGAAGGTTTGTGTGGGGGCCATTATACTGTATGTACGGCCATTATACTGAATAGAGAGCTGTGTGGGGGTCACAGTTGGGGGATCATACTGTGTTGGGGTCACCATAATTTTCTGGGGGAGTTGAGGTGGGGTACAGTAGGGTCATCATACTGTGCATGTGGAGGGTAATGTGGAGGAATTCACCATGGGGATATCATACTGTGTCTGGGGGGCACTTTTGTTGGCCTATTTTATGGGCAATGAAAGAGGAATCTAGGACTTCAGCAGGAGGAAAATTACTATGTAAAGGCTGGAAAGTTGTGAGATCTGCTCTTCTGTAAACTCAACAATTATTTACCTATTATTTTTTGGGGGCCCAATTAGAGCTTCTGCTATGGGGCCCCATGATTCCTATGTATGCCCCTGCCCCATACTATTCCCAGATTTGAATAAGTAACTGGTGTTTTTAGGGGGTTTAATGACTTTGAGACACTGATCTCACACCACCATTACACAGATAGTGTTGCCCCAAATCAAATTCCAATCATTTCAGCATTGCCCAAATGGTTTCTGCGTATCAGAACTGGTATCAAAATGGGCAAATATCCAATTCTCCTAGATTTGAATAAGTAACTGGTAGTTTTAAAGGGTTAAATGACCTTGGGCCACTGGTCTTACAGCACCAGCACAAAACAGGAAGATCCACATCAAAATCAGTTTTTCCCAGGCTGACGGAGTGGCTACTGGTTACTGATCAAATAAACTGGCATCAAAGTGAGCAAATTACAACTTTGTACTGATTTGAATAAGTTACTGGTTTGTTTTAAGGGTAAAAGGGCTTGTCCGATCTTAAAGGGGTATTCCCATCTCCAAGATCCTATCTCAATATGTAGTACTGTATTTTTCACACTATAAGACACACTTTTTTCCTCCAAAATTTTGGCATAAAGTGGGGGATGCGTCTTAGGCTAAGTGCCCACGATGCAAAAATGCTTCGGATTTTTCCTGAGCATTTCTGCATCTCCCTGGCAGAAAAACGCATGTGGATTATACATGCATTTTTCCTGCCAGGGACAAGCGTATGTGTGGCGCCCCTGAGGGTTCGGTCGCCACAGAGGTACTGCATCTCGCCCAGAGGTGTGGTATCTCACTCTCAGGTAAGGAAGGAGTACAGTTCAGGACCCTAACACCTGCGCTGCATCCAACACACACCACTCCAAGCCAGCAGGAGGGGCAAGATGCCTCCCACGTACTTGCTGAGCCCCTTTCCTGGCTGGAGTGGGGGGAACCTAGCTGGTAAGAGGAACTAACTCGCCCCCTGGGCCGAGGGGTACTCGGAGCCAGGTAACAGGAGACTATGGGGGTAGTGGTGGCAACCCGGTTCCGTGGCTCAGGGTGGTCAGACCAATGGCAGTCTGCTATGTGCTGTTCATGTTGTCCGACTACGCCACCCGTGGATTGCGGTTATTATGAACCGCCGCTGCAAGGTAATCCCCTGAGGCTGATGGTGTACGCAGCTGAGGTTGTTTAACTCCCCATGGGAAGAGTGTAGCCCCAGGGTTGTGCAATGGATGATGGGGGTGATGGTGCAGGGAGTCCCAGTACCGGTAGTGCTGGAGAAGCGAGAAAGTACACAGACAACGTACTGTAATCCAATGTCTTTTACTCACAGTTCATGTGCTCCGGGTCACTTCTGTACAGGTAGTGACCGCCCGAGCCGTGCTGCGTCCACCAGGTGTGGGGCTCGGTCAACTCCCAGGCAGTTCAGAAGTCTGGCTCAGGACCCCCGTTTGTCTTTTCTCTGGCCTGCCTCACCAGTGACCCACTTTTGTCCAGCTGCCGCGGATCTGCGCGGGTAAACGTGGGCCCCGTTCCCCGCTGTCCTATATGGTGCCTTCCTAGCAGGTTTGATGAGCTGTCGCACCAATAAATGATCACGACCTCCGGTCTTTGGCTGAGGTTAGTTTCTCCTCCACCAACTTGGGATCCGGTACCCTTAATCTGCCTGACCCTTCACCCGGTATTCTCATGGGTTCTTAGGGTTACTTCCACCTTCTTGTTCCTGAGCCCTTCTGTTTCTCTCTCTCTTCTCCTTCTTTCCTGTTCCTTCTTCTCCTGTTCCTTCTTCTCCTGTTCCTTCTCGGCCTCTTCTCTAGGCCCACCTCTGAGCGGAGCTCCTACAGAGCCTCCACTCCCTGTCTTCTCCTCTGACTGAACAGACTGACCCTGATCTAAGATGGTGCCCGCCTTATATACCTCCCTCTAAAGCATGAGCCCAGGTGACCAGCAACCAGTGGGCTCCTACCTACGCTCAGGAACCGTCCCCTCCTGCTCCTACATCACTGGGTTTTCCTCCCCCCTCCCCACTCCAGCCAGGGACATGGTCTGTCGTGCCTGCATTACTGTCTAATGGGAGCACCGTTGAACTGTCCCTCGGAAATGGGGTGTGTGAGAAGAGAGGAGAGGGAGCAGAGAGGCTCCAGGAACAGAAGAAAGGACCCTAGGGGTATGGGCCGTGCAGAAGGCCACCCATACTCCCGCATCTGCCTGGTGGTGGAAGGGTCAGGCCATCTAAGGGGAACCGGTCCCTCAACTAGTTGAAGATTGCAAGTCTCAGCTAGAAACCGGAGGCTGCAGTACTTTATGTCCTGTAGCCACAAGTCCACGCCAGTCTCACTGAGAAGGTAGCCATATAGGACCCAGGGGACGGAACAGACGTCGCCCGCCAAGGCCCGCGAGTACCGGATTGGAGATACTAGGTGTGAGGTGCAGGGAAAAGGCCAGGTGGAGGACACAGAAGGGGGTCCTGCTAAGTACTCCAGAGCTATCTGGGGGTGGACTGAACCCCTCACTGAGTAAGCACAGCACGACGAGATTACTTTGGCGCCTGTAATCTGGACTGCAATAACTGTGAGTAAAGACCCTGGGACTGCACTTCCTTGTCTCTGTGTTTCTTGCTGCGCCATCAACCCCTGCACTATAACGCCCAGCACAACCTGCAACATCATCTACACTGCCCTGGAGCTAGCTCTTCCTGTGGAGAGCCACACCATCCCAGCTGCAGTAACATCAGCTTCAGAGGACTGCTCCGCAGCGGCGGCTCCCTTTAGCTGCATTCCACAGGTGGCGTCACGAACTCTATAAAAACTCTATAAATCCCCTATACATAACCCCTTTTATTGACCGCCCTGGGTCACGGACCGGGTCACCGCCACTGTGACATTCCCCAGCATCCACCGGCCCGGCACCGGGTACCCCACGGCCCAGGGGGCGCGTCATATGTGAAGCGTTTTTCACATGCATTTCCGCATGCGGGTTGTCAAGCGCTTTCCAAGCGATTTTAGCATCACTTGGAAAGTGCTTGACAACTTGGTCACACTATATAAATCCATGCAACCGGCATGGATTTATATAGTGTGACCGTAAAAGAATGGTAAAAAATCCGATCCGATGCGTCCGGTCTCCCCGGTGTCTCGCGGTTGTGCCGATATCAGTGGTCGCGTGACCCGTCACATGACTAAATGATGTCATGGCAGGTCCTTTTAGACCATCGCCAGCTGCCGGGGAGACTGGACGCATCGGATAAGGAGACCGGGGGCAATCAGAAGGTAAGTATAATATTTATTTTTTATTTTAATTATTTTTTTTTTTTTACAGGTACTATGGTACCCGGGTCTGGAGGAGAGTCTCCTCTTCTCCAAACTCGGGTACCATCCGCAGATTGAATCGCTGAATATCCGCATGTGCACATGTAGTCATGCGGATATTATGCGATTCAATGCAAGTCAATGGCGGTGAAAACGACGCGATTACGCAAAATAATTGAGAGTGCTGCGGATTTTTGCGCAATGATATTCCGCAGCGGAAATTTCCGCAGCATGTGCATAGCACATGCGGATTATCATTGGGGAACATAGCAGATCTTCTACCAAGCGTTTTTTAAGCGTTTCTGCGGCGTAATTGCTGCTGCAGAAACGCTTAAAAAATGCATAGTGGGCACACAGCCTTATATTCCGATATTCATAAACAATGTAGCTGTGGGTAATGGGGGATGTGGGGGGAGCGACAGCGGCGGAGTAGCGGGGCACAGGAGGCAGCAGCCGCCTTTTGCAGCCCACACTGTGCCCGCTACTAAAGAAAATGAATATTCACTGCTCCCCACACCCATGGTCGTGGGGAGCAGTGAATATTCTTTTTTCTTAATAGCCGGCACACTGGTATATATGGCATCCTTCATCCCTATATGTATGGCCCCCCTCATCCCTCTTCCTTGTATGTATGGCACCCTTCATCCCTGTATGTATGGGCCCCCTCATCCTGGTATGCTTGGCACCCCCTGATCCCCGTCACGCTGCACAGAAAAAAAACAAACAATTATACTCTCCTCCTCTCTCCTCCAGCGCTGCGTCCCGCTCTGCAGCCGACAGGGTTCTCAATGTGTGAGCCGCGTATGGCGTAACTGCCATGCGCCCTCACACAGTGAGATGTTGTGCCAGAATAGTCACTGCTCCCCACGCCAGGACTTCGTGCGTGGGGAGTAGTGACCATTCATTCTCCCTAATAGCACGCACACTGTAGCACAGTACGGCTCCTGCTGTGCTCTGCAAGTCAGTGTGCCCGCTATTAAAGACCATGAATATTCACTACAATCCACTCACATGGAAGTGGTGAATATTCATGGTCTTTAATAGTGGGCACACTGACCGCAGATCGCAGCACATATTTAACCTTAACCAGTCAGTGTCGGGGCGCGGTTACAGCTGCCGCTCATTGTAAGCTGAGCGGTGTTTGAAGTTGAGCTGGAACATGTAATATTCTTCACCAGTTTAGAAAGCCCAATATCCAAATGCCATTTTATGGGAATCTGAGGTAAAAGAAGCGACCCCGTTCTGTATTTTCACCAATTATTCAGAATGGAGACGATCAACAAACATCGTCATCTGCTCTGGAGGACCCAACACTTCCATGATTTCCATGGATAGCCCAGTGATTTCAGACAACCACGTGCAATACTTCATTTCTTCTTTGGAGGCGCTGTAGGGAAATTCAGCACTCGCTTACTGCAGGAGGTTTGTGCAGAAGGGACCAATTTGGTCTTTATTCACAGCACATTGGGGCTTTACCTCTGACCCATATGGAGAAACCTCACATGAGACTGGACGACCCCATCAAGGTCCATAGTGCTAGAGAATAAGACTCAGGGGCTAAACCCACATTCACTACATGGACGACCGATGGAATAAAGGCAAGAACAACGATGTAGGGGCTAAAAGAGAGATTTTATTTATAAATTGGGGTTATTATATATTTTACTATTATGTATATGTGTAAATTATTTATCTATCAGAATAATCCTATTTATGGGCCGTGTTGATCCAGAGGAAGGCGAAAACCCCCTGTGAGGAACAGGCCAATTCTCCTCATATCAGGGGGAAAAATTCCTTCCTGACCCCAAATAAAACATGGCGGTCAGAATAAATCCCAGGATCAAGGGCTGGTACCGAACCTGTGGAATTAAATTCACTGCTAAAAATGTAATTAACTATTCTTTTTTTTCTAATTTTTGTACTGAGCTACTATGTATATTATGTGTGTGTCAGCTATAAATTATCTGAAAACCTGACTATATTTAAAAATGTATTTATTCATTTATTTTTATGTACTTATAATAAGCCATTAATATATGAATTACTTATGCAACTATAAGATTAAATCTATTTAAGGCCGTGTTGATCCAGAGGAAGGTGTAAAATTCCTTCCTGATCCCAAATATGGTGATCTGGATGAATCCCAGGATCAAGAGCTCATAGCTAATGTGTTATACATAAGTGAAATTATTTTATTTCAGTATTTAATTATTTATATTTTTAGAATAATTTATTTTTATATTTATGTTAACTATTTTTTTAAACCAAAAAATAAATTATATTTTTTTATATATATTTTTCATTATAAATATGAGAATCTACTTATTTTATTTTACTAAACCTATTTATAGGCCGTGTTGATCCAGAGGAAGGCGAAAACCCCACGTGAGAAATGTGCCAATTGTTCTCGTGACGGGGGGAAAATTCCTTCCTGACCCCAAATATGGCGATCGTGATGAATCCCAGGATCAAAGGCTCGTACCTAACCTGTAAGTAGTGGAAGTGAGATTTTTTTTAAATATTTTAATTAATTGTTATATATTTAGACTAAAAATGTTTTTGGTTTTGTGTAAAATGAACTATTTTTGAAAATATTTTTTAAAAAGTTGAAAGCTTTTTTTTTTCATTGCTTATGTGTGAATCTTACTTATTGATATATAACTAAAGCTATTTAAGGCCGTGTAGATCCAGAGGAAGGCGAAAACCCCTAATGAGGAATGGGCCAATTGTCCTCATATTAGGGGGAAAATTCCTTCCTGACCCCAAATATGGCGATCAGATTAAATCCCAGAATCAAAGCCGAAATCTCTTTCTATGTGCTATATGTCTATGTGTGCGTGTGCCTATACCTATAGTGTAGTGTGCGGCCTATACCGATCATGTAGTGGGGGTCTATACCTATAGTGTAGTGTGCGGCCTATACCTATCATGTAGTGTGGGTGATGGGGATGTGATGGGTGTAATACTTACCCGGCCTGTGCTGAGTGAGTTCAGGAATAATGACCTATATTACACTATTGTTCCTGAACTCACCAGATGGACACTAAGCACAGGCCGCTCCCTGGGGCGCTGAAGATCTTCGTGCTGGTTTGATGTCAATCGCCAGCCCAGGATTGGAGGATGCCAAGTCAAGGTCCTGGTGCAGCGACATGATAGCAGTGGTCCGGCATGAAGATGTTATGGAGAGAGATGATGTTTTAGGGCAGCCGAGGTGAGAAACAGCAGCAGAGATATGAGGTACGGGTCAGGAGGCAAAGATTTCTGGACAGTTGGCACGGGGTCATCCTGCACGGGGTCAGAACATTTGATGGGATTTATCCTCAGAGAAGGATGATCTTACCGTGCCCAGCTTGGTGACACGTAATTAAATCCGGGCACGGGGTTATGGGCTTTCTTTTCCTCCGGCCACTGCATAAGATGGTTCTCCAGAACTGGCCTGAATGGTTTGAATGGTGGCTGTGCTCTCCTTTTCTCCAGATCCTCCCAGCCGATGTTGGTAAAGAATGGATGCAGTCTGATGTTCCCGCACACATCCAATCGCTTCTGAGGATTTTTGCACAGCAGCTTCTTGATAAGATCTTTCAAGTCAGCATCAAGCCAAGATGGAATTTCAGGCTTTCCTTTGGTTATAGCTCTGTATGCCATATTGCTGACGGAGCCAGTGTAAAATGGGGAGCGTCCTGTGGCCATCTTGGACACCACAATCCCCAGGCTCCACCAATCCACTGCTGTGCCATATCCTTTTTTGCGATGCACCTCGGGGGCCATGAAATGGAAAGTGCCCGTCATTCCAGAGATGTTATTGGAGGAGGTGACGCCATCTTGGGCAAGCCCCAAGTCGATAATACGAATGTGGCCATCTGCATCCAACATGATGTTTTCCGGCTTAAGATCTCTGCAATGAAATAAGACAATAGGATAAGAAATCTGCCCAGTGATACAGGAGATGGAGAATTGGTCACTGCAAGAATAGGAAGAATAGGCAGACAGGAGCCCAGGAAAGTTGGGGGCAATATTTTTAGCATGTAAAGGGGACAGAGAGAAAGAGGAAAGTTCTGCTTACCGATGGACGATGTTGTGTCCATGGAGGAACTGGAGGCCACATACAATCTCTGCTGTGTAGAATCTGATGGAGAGAACAGAGTGTAGTATCAATGCCATCGCTGACACCTCCTTCCCACCTGGGCTACATTCCCTGTCAGCCCTCTTTCTGCTACATCCCAACCTCCACTTTTATTTCCACCCCTCTTCTCACTTTTTGGTAGATCTTCCTCTTTCTCACCTTAAGGTGTCGATGTTCAAGTAGCCGCACATCTTAATCAAAGCCCCCAGGCTGCCGCCGGACAGATACTCCGTGATGAAATAAGCGCGCTTACGAGACTGCTGTGCGGCATAGAGATGACATAAGAACGGGCAGTCTCTGGCTGCCAGGAGTATCCGCCGCTCTCTCATAATCATGTTTTCATTGACCTCCCTCTTCTCGATCATTTTTACAGCCATATAGATGTTTCGGCTGGGGATTGATGTCAGGACCACCTGAGAAAAGAAATAGACAATGCTAAGAATTCAACGTATTTGAATTTGATCAACGGGGGTTGCAACTCCTTCTGTCCCGCTCCAGATTCGCCCAATTTGTCAGAGCTGGGCAAAACTGTCACGAAACCTCCAAAATGGGTATGGGAGGGGGAAAACATCCGGTTTATCTACTGCACAAAAAGTGGATGGACTGAGTGGTTTGTGAGTCTGCTAGTAATCTGGCCCTTATAGCAGAGCAAAGCTAAGCTATCACCATACTGCACTGTCTGCTCTATGACTGTCTATGGGTAGATCTAAAAGGGGTTTTCCATTATCACCATCTGTGAGCTGGTTGGGGTCAGTATTGGATGTATATCAATGTGCAGCTGATTTAAAGTTTATGAAACATAGAGGTCAAAGTATATATTGTATCCTAATAGCAGCATATATGGACCAGGACATGGAAATAAACCATGTCCCCCAATTCCCCACAGATTTAATACCTTAGTAACCACCAATACGTATTTTTACTGACCTGCGATATAAGAGACTAGCTTTTGAACCCGTTCTACACCCGGGTGGCGAGCATTTTTATTGGTATATGGTCTACCATGCTGTTATTTGTGCTGCCCCCATCCTGTTATTTGTGCTGCCCCCCATCCTGGTATTTGTGCTGCCCCCATCCTGGTATTTGTGCTGCCCCCATCCTGTCCACCCATCCTATCCTGGTATGCATGGCACCCCTCATCCCTATCCTGGTATGCATGGCACACCTCATCCCTATCCTGGTATCCATGGCACCCCTCATCCCCATCCTGGTATGCATGGCACCCTTCACCCCCAATCCTGGTATGCATGGCACCCCTCACCCCCCCAAACCTGGTATGCATGGCACCCCTCACCCCCAATCCTGGTATGCATGGCACCCTTCATCCCAATACTGGTATGCATGGCACCCTCATCCCTAATTTTGGTATACATGGCACCCCTCATCCCTATTCTGGTATGTATGGTACCCCTCATCCTGGTATACATAGCACCCCTCATCCCAATCCTGGTATGTATGGCCTCCTCATCCCCGAATCCTGGTATGCATGGTACACCAACCCTCATCATGGTATGCATGGCACCCCTCATCCCTGTTCTGGTATGTATGGTAACCCTCATCCCTATCCTGGTATGTATGGTACCCCTCATCCTGGCATGCATGGCACCCCATCCCTCATCCTGGTATGCATGGTATCCCGCATCCCTATTCTGGTACGTATGGTACCCCTCATCCTGGTATACATGGCACCCCTCATTCCAATTCTGGTATGTATGGCCTCCTCATCCCCCAATCCTGGTTTGCATGGCCCCCTCATCCCTATCCTGGTATGCATGGCACTCCTCATCCCCCAATCCTGGTATGCATGGCACCCCATCCTTTATTCTGGTATGCATGGTACCCCGCATCTCTATTCTGGTATGCTTGGTATCCCTCAACCCCAGTGCTGATATGCATGGCACCCCTCAACCCCAATGCTGGTATGCATGGCACTCCTCACCCCCCAATCCTGGTATGTATTGCACCCCTCATCCCCAATCCTGGTATGCATGGTCCCCTCACCCCCAATCCTGGTATGCCTGGTCCCCTCACCCCCAATCCTGGTATGCATGGTCCCCTCACCCCCCAATCCTGGTATGCATGGTACCCCTCATCCCTATTCTGGCATGCATGGTACCACTCATCTTCCAATCCTGGAAAGCATGGTACCCCTCATCCCTATTCTGGTATGCATGGTACCCCTCATTCCTATTCTGGTATGCATGGTACCCCAACCCTCATCCTGGTATGCATGGCACCCCTCATCCCTGTTCTGGTATGTATGGTAACCCTCATCCCTATCCTGGTATGTATGGTACCCCTCATCCTGGCATGCATGGCACCCCATCCCTCATCCTGGTATGCATGGTATCCCGCATCCCTATTCTGGTACTTATGGTACCCCTCATCCTGGTATACATGGCACCCCTCATTCCAATTCTGGTATGTATGGCCTCCTCATCCCCCAATCCTGGTTTGCATGGCCCCCTCATCCCTATCCTGGTATGCATGGCACTCCTCATCCCCCAATCCTGGTATGCATGGCACTCCATCCTTGATTCTGGTATGCATGGTACCCCTCATCTCTATTCTGGTATGCATGGTACCCCTCAACCCCAATGCTGATACGCATGGCACCCCTCAACCCCAATGCTGGTATGCATGGCACTCCTCACCCCCCAATCCTGGTATGTATTGCACCCCTCATCCCCAATCCTGGTATGCATGGTCCCCTCACCCCCAATCCTGGTATGCATGGTCCCCTCACCCCCAATCCTGGTATGCATGGTCCCCTCACCCCCCAATCCTGGTATGCATGGTACCCCTCATCCCTATTCTGGTATGCATGGTACCCCTCATCTTCCAATCCTGGTATGCATGGTACCCCTCATCCCTATTCTGGTATGCATGGTACCCCTCATACCTATTCTGGTATGCATGGTACCCCTCATCCTGGTCTGCATGGCACTCCATCCATCATCCTGGTATGCATGGTACCCCGCATTCCTGTCCTGGTATGCATGGTACCCCTCATCCCTATTCTGGTAGGCATGGTACTCCTCATCCCCAATCCTGGTATGCATGGTACCCCTCACCCCCCAATCCTGGTATATATGGCACCCCTCATCCCCAATCCTGGTATGCATGGTCCCCTCACCCCCAATCCTGGTATGCATGGTCCCCTCACCCCCCCAATCCTGGTATGCATGGTACCTCTCATTCTCCAATCCTGGTATGCATGATACCCCTCATCCCTATTCTGGTATGCATGGTACCCCTCATCCCTATTCTGGTATGCATGGTACCCCTCATTCCTATTCTGGTATGCATGGCACTCCATCCCTCATCCTGGTGCGCATGGTACCCCGCATTCCTGTCCTGGTATGCATGGTTCCCCTCATCCTTATTCTGGTATGCATGGTACTCCTCATCCCCAATTCTGGTATGCATGGCACACCTCATCCCCAATGCTGGTATGCATGGCACCCCTCACCCCCCAATCCTGGTATGTATGGCACCCTTCATCCCCAATCCTGTTATGCATGGTACCCCTCACCCCCCAATCCTAGTATGTATAGCACCCCTTATCCCCAATCCTGGTATGCATGGTACCCCTCATCCTCCAATCCTGGTATGCATGGTACCCCTCATCCCCCAATCCTGGTATGCATGGTCCCCTCACCCTCAATCCTGTTATGCATGGTCCCCTCACCCCCAATCCTGGTATGCAAGGTCCCCTCACCCCCCAATCCTGTTATGCATGGTACCCCTCACCCCTCAATCCTGGTATGTATGGTACCCCTCATACACCAATCCTGGTATGTGTGGCCCCCTCACCCCCCAATCCTGGTATGTATGGCACCCCTCATCGCTTTCACACTGCACACATGCAAAAAAAAAACACTTATACTCACCTGTGCTCCAGCGCTGCTGTGTCCTGTTCTGCCGGAGGCAGGGGGAGGAGTGCGGCGCCGGAGTACAAATGCGTCTTCAGTAAAATGGCGCCAGAGAGCACTATGCGCATGAGCCGATTCCGACTCCTTCACTCCTGCCCCAGTCTCCGGTGAGAAGAGAGGCGCCGCAGCAACGCTCCTCCCGGTCAGGTAACTATGTAAATATGGCGCCGGAGTTCGCGGTATGCGTTCAGGGTCAACGCATACAGCGATAACCGGCGCTATACACACTCCTCTTACCGGTAACGGCTCCATGCGTTCTTCTGTCTGGAGCCAGACTGTGCAGGCGTGTCGCACTTGCGCAGTCTGTAAAGGCTTCAGACAGAGGGTCGCTTGTAGCGTTATATTATAGACTAGCGTTCCCCGACAGGTGACTATCCTGTAACTGTCACCTGTACATTATAGCTGACAACTTGCTGCATCAGCCACGATCAGTGTTGGCACACACCATGGCCGTTTAACCCCTTAGATGCTGCTGTCAATAGTGACTACAGAATATAAATAGTTAGCAGAGTGCGGGGGCTTCCTCTTTAACCCCATGGGCACCCTGAGATCTTGATTGTGTGGTCCTGATTTTTGCCATGGCAGTTCATGGCTAAATAACAGCCTTAGAGTCTGCCGGCTATAGTGACCTGTTGAGAAGTTATCAAAATTTAGGTGATAAAAATACATTTTTTCATTCCTTTTATTCCACTTTGTATTAACAACTGAAAATCAGCTGAAGGGTTAATGAACTACCTGAAAGCAGTTCTGAATACGTTATGCGGTGCGGTTTTTAAACCGGTATAATTTTTTGGGTGGGTTCCTATATATAGGACCCCCAAAGTCATTTGAAAACTGAACAGGTTCCTATAAAAATAAGTTTTGTAAATTAACTTGAAAAATGAAAAATTACTGCTACATTATTAAACCTTCTAAAACGCTAACAAATAACATTTTTCAAATGGTGCTGATGTAAAGCAGAGAGGAGGGAAATGTTATTTATTCATGTTTTTGTGTGGTATGACTATCTGGATTAAAGGGATAATCATTCAAAGTTTGAAAATTGCAAATGTTGTTACATCTTTGTCAAATTTCTCATATTTTTATAAATAAACGCAAAACATGTCAACATAAATTTACCAATTTTATTTTGTCACGAAAAAACATTCTCAAAACCAATGGGATATGTCGAAGCATTCCAGAGTTATTACTACATAAAGTGACACTGGTCAGATATTAAAAAATTGGTCCGGTCACTAAGGGGTTAATCCCTGAGATCAGCTCTTCGATTAATCAGAATACCCATTTATAGCAGCACTACACCTAACCATGGTGATTACATGAACCAATATGTGAAATAATCATAGGGGCAGGGGAGCACATGGATATTTTTTCAATCATCCCACAGAAGTGCACTTCAATGAATGTCTACCTACAGAAGAAGACGAATGGAGATAAAATGGCAAATATAGGTTAATAAAAAAATATATATTGACAGACCCGGACCTTTAGGAGGGGAGCATTTGGCATTATCATGCACTTGCTCTTCTTCTAAAGGGTTAAAAGTAAATAGGGGTTTTGGCAGGAATAATGTTCTCCAGCTGGGTTTTGCCGCCACAGCACCAGGGTCTGGATTGGCTGCGGATCCCGCCAGTAGTGAGGTGTCGCAGGGGAAGATTGCGTTTCTTCCCCTGGCGGCACCTGCTGATAGGGGAGTTATTTTGTAAATAAAATAAGTGGTGGGGGGATATAGTGACTGGCAGCGCCCATGAGCTTGTCAGTCCTCGGCGCTGCCATAAGAAATTGCTGCCCACCCTCCCTCCCCCCTTTATTTTGCTTTAAGGCTTTCATTTTACTAGTCACGGCCTGAGGGGTTAGTCATTCGGGGAACCGAATGGACAATAAGTTATAGGTAATGTAAACGGGCTTGAGCTTTGGCTGAGCTGCGGTTGTTTATAATTATTATGTTATTAATTGAAGTTACCTGTATTATATGATTTTAATAAAGGCCGTGGCCAATTAATCTTCCAAGCAAGTCAAGTGTGTCGGTGTAATTTTGGTTAATCATAGATAAGTTTAAGGTATGGTTTGTGCATTGTAATGCCAGAAAACTTACTGTTCCAAAGCTGCCCCTACCCAAGATTTTATGGATGGTAAAATTGCTCATAATAAGCGTGGGGTAGGGGCTGGATGTTCCGGGGTCCCTGCTGCATCCAGGTGTTGGCGCTTCATCCTCCAATCCATGGTCTTCGGCCTCTCTTCTCTTCTTGGTGATATTATTTAATCCAGTAGTATCACTGTGCTCTTCTCTGTTCCTCTTCTCTTCCCGCTTCTTCTGATCGCTTCCTTCTCTGTGTCCAGTAGACGCCATTCTCACATATATCTTCCCGTCTGCAGACTTCCGTCCGATCACTTCAGCCGACAGTTGAAAGTAAACGGCAGTTGGTCGTGTGCAGGTGACGTGAGGTCAGAGGTGACAGAACCCTCAGGTGGCACCAGCCAGGCAGCGGCTCATGGCCTGCTCTGCCCTATACACTGATGTGGGCATCATGGGTGACAGTTTAGAGTCCAGAGGAACGGCAAAGAACTTCATGGCGGCTTCTAATGCTGTTTTTTTATTTTCATATTCTTTTTATCCACATATACAGAAACTTAATAATACATTAAATAACCTAACATACTATAAAATACCAGCTCTCCCCATTACCATTGTAATCCTTGGGTTTCCATATATTTCAAAAATCATTACTTTTATCTTTTATGTTATAATACTATTTCTCACATATCACAGTTACTAGAGATTGTTTTTAAAATATTTAGGAAACCATGTATAATTTCATTTACACTTCACAAATACTTGCTACTTAGCGTTGATATCACATAAAAGCCCAATAAAATCCATTTAAGTTTTTGGGTGTTACATGAAAAAATGTGGAAAAGTTCACGAGGTATGAATACTTTTTCAAGGCTCTGTATTGCCGGCCATTCTCTGCAATGCTTTAATAATTCTATTTTCCCGCTATATTTCCTGTTACATTGATATAAGAGTCTGTTGTACTTATTGAGTATTTTCTACTATTCTTGTATTTTTCCTGGGAATCTTGCTCTTATTTTGTGTATGGGGAGGATTGTCCTTTCTGTCCATGACTTGGGACATGTTTTGGTCATTTTTCATACGTTGATGTGTATTTTTGACTTTTATAATCCGTGGATTTGTTCTGCTTTTTTCTTGATAGCGCTCACAATAAAGATATCCTATTATTTCCTTGGATGTCTGATCCTTTGTTTAATTCTTGCTGACAATACTGTAACGGTACATTTTTGGCTGGCACACTGGTCTTCATTTAGGTTGCACCTACCCAACCTTACTGCCCAAATAATACAAGCAAAATCAGCATCCTGCTGTCATATAGCAGCATTTTACTATAAGCAGTTCTCTTCTGTCATCTCCTGATGAAACGTGGTGGTGCGTGCACATTATATTACTAGCTAATTGTCAGTACTATAAGCATGATAGCACAAGGCCCAAAAATATAAACAATTAACTTAAAATCAATGTGTCACCAGGTTTTTGCTACCCCATTTGAGAGCAGCATGATGAAGGGGCAGAGACCCTGATTCTAACAATATATCACTTACTGACTACTGTCACGGGTGTGTCAGGTGTTATAGACAGTAGCACTGGATCTGCCTGTAGAAGGTCACTGCGCTTGGCATTGCAGACGCCTTCTTGATTCCTTCTTCCTTTAGGACCCAGCAGCGACCTCTCTCATGCTATTAATTGAAACATCCTTGCATGGGAGTTAAAAACTCTCAGTTTGCTGCAGAAAATCGCCGGTGATACTTCTATATTCCTTTGTGGAGTTGTTGGCTGGTTTCTTCTCTGGTGCCCTCAGAGGACAGTTGGCGTTTCTCTTCTGGTGTCTGCTCAAGCTAAATTTTTCCCATTTGTTTGTCTACCTTGTTGTCTTTAGTTTGTAGTGGGGCTGACCAGTGCTCACCCCCTCCCCCTCTCTATCTAAGGCCAAGCTCTAGGGATATACAGGGTTTAGGGTCCTGCTCGGCGATAGGTGTGGAACCTATGTAGGGACAGTAGGATAGGCAGGGTGATATTAGGACTGCCTAGGGGTCTCCACTTCCCCTTTCCCTAGTGTTTTGGCTTCCTCCCCCTCTTCCCTCTGTGTTGCACTTAGTCTTTCCCACACCTTGCGTGACAGCTGCTTGCTGCAGTTTTTATGAAATCACTGTTTTCTCTTGTAGAGCTCAGAATGCAGAGCAGTGTATAATCCGCCCACATCACTAATTGGCAGATCTCTGTGTACACTGTGCACAGGCAGAAAGCTGCCAATCAGTGGTGGGGGTGGATTTATACAGGGCTCATGAATTTGGAGGACTTCCTGATAGTAGGTTTACTAGTACTAGTTTACTAGTCCTCTAGTGATTTCCTGTTAATAAAACAGTGATTTTATCAAAAGTACAGCAAGCAGCACAGTAAGTGATACATCACTGGAATCAGTGTCTCTGTCTCTACATTACGCTGCTCTCAGATTAGGTGACAAAGACCTGGTGACAGATTCCCTTTAACCTATTAATAAAAAAAGACTAGACAAGTTTAGTTTGGATAAAGAATAGGCTCACGAGGTTTATTAAAGGTTACTTAAAACATATTATCAAGTCAATAAATATTAAAAACTATGGAATAAATTAATCAGTCAGTAATCAAATAAATAATCAGCTTTGACTATCAAAAATGGACCAAGTCCTCCCAGCCTTAGCCGACTAATAGGCATCGCAACAAAAAGAGAGTGGGTTAGCAGGATGCTGGTGACTTGCTGTGCACGGACTACCCCAGACTTTGGTGAATTTAGACCTTTCATGCAGAAATATTCCCGCCGCTGGCACGTCTTCACCAATTAGGATAAAGATGCATCTTCCTGCGCAAACAACAGAATTTTCCAAAACCTGCTCGTGGAGAACCACAGCTGAAAGAACATTGACTCTCAATTAATAAGTACCATTGCGGGAAAGAGTAGGAGGGGAAAACATAAAGGAAAGGGGAGCACAAATACAGCCAAAATATAGCTAAAATTCTTAAATATAGAATATAGTGTCCCCCATGCCCACTCTGTGTCCCTCATGCTAACCATTCTGGGGGGCTCTTGGCATTAGTGTCTTACCAGACCTTACTCCTGTTATCTGAATGATCTGTTCACACAATATTTTTGCCTATTTGACTCTACAGACGAAGTACCACCCATTACCAGGTCCTGGAGGGTCCTGTGCCCAACTTCTGCTACCTCATCTGAAAGAATCCACTTATTGCGTTGGATTTACACTACTTAAATACAAGGACTTCTATATGTGCCTTTTTAATGGTCTCTAAGGAGAGGGGGATTGACAATGACAGATCAAGTTTTGCCTCACTAAGCTCTCACATCTCACAGAACACAATACAGCTAGCTGGCTTCCTCAGGCGTTGGTCGTCACATAGAGGAACTCTGCCATTGATCCTTCACTCCTTACTGAAACTGGTCCTATTGAATGCTTCCTATCCCTTACTCCTCCAATATCTGAGGTGGCTACGATACAGGAGACCATGGCTTCTCTCTCTTCTTCTCAGTTGCTTCTGGAACCGATGTCTTACCCTGCTTAAACATCTGACCTAGTGAATAATATTGGCCCCACTATGTCAACCCCTGATATGCCCAACCAAATCCAACATCCAATTCCTATAAAAAATGGCAAAGAACCTCTCCAACACAATGGAAGACTGGGACTGGAAAGATACGCCTACTAAACAGGACATAGAAGGAGGATTGAAGCATCTCAGAAAAAAGACATGGAAAACCTAAAGAGAGAAATAAAAATGTGGGTCAGACAGTCAGTGATATAGAAGAGGCACAAGACCACATGTCAAAGATTCTGGAGTTACACAAGACAGTCATTCAGGAGCGTTCCTCACAAATTGCAGACATTGTCCTACACCTCAATGATAACAAAAATACACACAGGAGGCTATCAGAAGAAATTGGAGCAGTGCAAATGGAGGAATGGGCGCAGAAGTATTTTTGGCGAGTGCTGAGAAAATCTCACCCAATCGAAAAAGAAGTCATAGAGCTCTGCCCCCAAGGCCGACAGACCCATCTATTGCTATAAAAAAAAGAGCAATAGTGCTCCTCTAAGTTAGTATATCTCACAATAATAAGGTGATACGAAAACATAGTGCTCACCTGTATGAGTTGTGCTAGGGTTTTGGCACAGCTCTAATGAAACTTATTAGATCCTTTCCTAGCTGAACCTCGGTAAAATAAGAGAAAAGTGACAAAATGAGGTAGCTGGGTGCCAAGGATGGTGGAAGATGGATAAGTATTGGCCATGGATTCAAACAAAAATATTATATTGATAACAGGCAACACATTTCAAAAGTGGACTGCTATCCTCCTCAGACCCCATGAAGAAAGGCCCCAAGAAATGTGGGACACACAAATTATCAGTTTCCTGTAGGCTACAGGAACTCAACTTTGGAGAGGTTGTCCACTACTTTTACATTGGTGACCTATTCTTCGGATATGTCATCAATGTCTGATAGGCCGGGGTCTGACACCCGGCACCTCGCTGATTAGCTGTAATTGGAAGTACTCACTTACCGAGCTGTCCGTCTACTATTAGTGGCCGTGGCTTGGTACTGTACATCCACCTTCTATTCAAAACAATAGGAGGTGGATGTGTAGTACCCTGTAGCGGCCAATACAACTAGACAGAGCAGCTCGGTAAGTGAGTACTTCCGGCCGCTGATAGCAGCTGATGGGTGGGTGGTGACATCAGACATTGATGACCTATCCCAAGGATAGGTCATCAGTGTAAAAGTAGTGCACAACCTCTTTAAGATTCTCTCACAATGGTACAAGACCCCTGCAAAATTACATAAAATGTTCCCATCATACTCGCACTTGTGTTGACGGTGGGCTTCAGCCTCAGGTTCAATTTTATATGTCTGGTGGAGCTGATCTCCTATATGCCTATTATGGTAGGAGATCTCTTGACTGTTGCACTAACCTCCAAATGATCCCTGATGTTCCATGCTCCCCGGATCCATTTCTACTAATTAAAAGGGGTGTACTGAGGCACTTTATACTTGCAATCACGGCCGCCATCAGGGCATTACTGCCCTTACTGTTGTATGGGGCCCGGTGAGCAGAAGGAAAGAGGGGGATTTATGCTTCTGCTCACCGGGCCCCAGGGTATAATGTACAGTGAACATTTAATCGCAGGGAGCTTTCCTGCTTGGTGCTGCACAGAAGTCAATACAGAACAGCCGCGTAGCTCCAGGGCTTCCTCCGCCCCTTCTGTGACGCGATGGTGATGACGCATACGCGATGACATAATTGCGTACACGCGCCACTCGCCAGAAGCAAATGATTATGAATAGAGACTGGAGGTGGGGGAAAGTAAATAATGAATTGAGATTGGGGGATGGTGAACAGCAAATGGTGATGAATTGAGACTGGGGGGTGGGAAACAGCAAATGGTGGTGACTTGAGGGAGGGGAGAGCAAATGATGATGAATTGAGGGGGTCCTGTTACTGTGCAGGACAGCACTATGTCGCTTTTTCCTTCATCTGGAGTAGTGTAGAAGTTGAGGAAAAAGTGGGGAAAGTGCTCTGAAAGCAGTGCTCTAGATAACTGTGATATTTTATGCAGAGACGAGTCCTGGCTGCAAGAACTGATGGCAGTCTGCGCAGGATTAAGAAAAGCGAACATGAAGGACTTCAACTAGAGATGTCACTGGTGAGGTAGTGTGTTACCTGTACACTGACACTATACACTATATAGAGTATGAAAAAAGGAGGAGAACATTGAGTATGAGCTAAAAACATATAATTTTATTAATTCATTTCATTAAAAAAATTGCATAAATATTTAAGGTCATTTAATATCAAGATGTGGAGATAAGTAACCCAGTGCAAGGCTAAAACACCCAGACACAGTACGCATGCATAGGTTATTTAAGTAAGCTGCATGAATTAAACATGATAGTAAACTAGGTAGGTACTAGTATACCCAGCATAATACACCAAAAAATGAGTGATTACGTCAGTACTTCCTGCAGCAATGCTTTATACAGATGTAGAAAGTAAATAGACAAACAACTATAGGTGGAGAGCCCATGTAGTAGTCATATTAATGCTAGCTATCAGCATAAGTATAAAAGGGGACTCCATCTATTGTTAATAGAAATCGAATCAAAAGCAAAAGACAATCATACCCATGCTAGCAAAAGTCTGCGCCAGGTACCCAGCCCAGCCTCAGCCCCAAACGCACGCTTTCGCCGTCTGGCTTCCTCAGGGCGCATGGTTGGACACATATCCATCTTGTGTTATATAGCTGCAAGGACCTTCCGTCCACATGTCCAAAATGAGCCAATCGCGTTGGAGTGGGCGGCTCATGAGCCCTCAAGCTGCCATGTCTGCGGACGCCCCGCCCCCCGTCAGTCTCCCAAGCAGTCACATGACTCGGCCGGCGCAGGTACGAGCCACGGAGTGCAGGGGAGATCAAAGATAAGGAGCGGGGCGGAGGGGGCGCATGTGCACCATGTACAGCATACTGCATCTGCCAGCAGTCACCAAAGCATGCAGGTAGTAACCCCATGATTGCACCTGCACTGCAGCAAAAAAATAAAAATAATATATATATATATATATATATATATATATATATATATATATATATATATATAAATATATAAAAATTGTAAAAAATATATATAAAAAAATATATATATTTTTTTTATGAAGTGTCTGAAAGTGACTGCCAGCCAGAGTGCATATATGCAAAGTAGCAAATCCAGATCTAAAGTGCAGATGTGCGGTATGCTTCGGCAGTGAGGGCATAAAGTTCAGTATGGACACTTCACACAAAATATACAGTTCATCAGAGCAGCATACATGATAAGTATTGTTCAAAACTCCATATCCGCTTCATCCTTGATTTTAAACTTCATAAAAGCTGAATTTGCAAGGGTCGAAGCTAGTCCCAAAGGGTGAAGTCCTCCAAACACATAATCAGAAGTGCATTGTGGCGAAAGGACAGAGGAAAGAAGAGGGGGTCATGTACGACCCTAATCCCTGCAGACTGTAGACATTATCTTAAGAAAAGAAAATAAATGTCAGAATTGACCAAATGCAATAAATACTATTAAAACCAAATAAAAACAGCACAAGATAAACATGTTAAAAACCCGTGGCTACAAAGAGAGGGAGGAGGCAGAGACACACATAAATCATAAATATGAGGCAAAGCCCAATGCCTCATTAAGGCCTTGCGGTACCATAGTTCCCAGAAGTGTGATCCAACGGCATTCCTTTTGTGCCAAAAGGCATTTAATGTTACCCCCTCTAATGCTGCATTGTACATGTTCAATACCACGCACCATAAAACATTTGGGATTACAATTATGAACTTTTCTATAGTGACGGGGTATTGATTTTAGTTGAGAGGGGTCTATAGCGGTTGCAGCCACACAAATATCCCGCACATGTTCACGCGTGCGTATCTTCAATTGTCTTGAGGTTAACCCAACGTAAATTTTGGGACAGCTGCATACAGCATAATAAATTACCTGTGAGGTGGAGCATGTGATATGCTGCTTAATTGTATATGTCTTCTTCCCATCGGCCGTAGCAAAGCTCGTTGATCTCGATATATTTTTGCATGCAATGCAATCGCCACATGGGAAGCATCCAGCAGGGGGTCCACGGGTTCCGAATGGATTTAATTTCATGGGAACATAGTGGCTTTGTGTCAATAGATCTTTTAGGTTAGGGGATCTTCTTGGCATCATAAGTGGATGGTCTAGAATGAATTGCGACAAAGCGGGCTCAGTTTTTAAAATATTCCAGTGCTTCCCCAAACACTCCCTCATGGTATCCCACTCCCCATTATAGGTTGAGATGAACCAAACTACTTCTTTAGCGTCCTGTTTTTTTTGGGGGGGGATATAATAATGTGTCCCTCCCCCTCCTTTTAGCTTTAATATAACCATTTTTAATGCATCTATTGCTATAGCCACGGGCTCTAAATCTCTCCCGCATGTCATCAGACTGTGTTTCAAAACGCACGTCTGAGGAACAGATCCGTCTGATTCTCATAAATTGTCCCACCGGGATACCTTTGATGGTGGAGTATGGGTGTCCAGAACTAGAATGTAATAATGAGTTTACCAAGGTGGACTTCCGATGGACATCAGTCTGGAGTTGGAGTGAAGAGTCCACACATATCTTAATGTCCAGAAAGTCCACCTGTGTCCTGCTGCTGGAGTATGGCAATTTAATATTAAATCTGTTTATATTCAGTTGCAACATAAATTCCTGGAATTGGGCCTCAGTGCCTTGCCAGATGATCAGCACGTCATCAATGTAGCGTATCCAGCACTGCGCACGGTCAGCGGCCCACACCCCTCCCCCACCAAAGACCTCTCTTTCCCATAAACCCAGGAAGAGGTTTGCATAAGATGGGGCACAAGCCGCCCCCATCGCAGTACCGCACCCTTGTAAATAGAATACATCTTTAAACACAAAGAAATTGTGCGTCAGGATGTAGGCCAACAATTCCAGGATTAGGTCACAGGTCTGATCGTCCCAGTTGCTATTGTGTAAAAAGAACTTGCATGCCTCGAGGCCATCTTGATGTCTTATGCAAGTATAAAGTGCCTCTATATCTACCGTAGCTAATATCATACCGCTATCCAAGACCATCCCATCAATGCGGGCCAGGACGTCCGTCGTGTCACGTGCATAGGAGGGCAAAGTTTCAACCAAAGGTTTTAAGTAGAAGTCAATAAATTTACATATTGGTTCGCATAGCCCCCCAATGCCGGACACGATCGGACACCCTGGCGGCTCCAATGGGTTCTTATGGATCTTGGGCAAAAAATAGATGGTAGGGATTCTGGGAAACTTAGTAATAAGACCATCATAAACTTTTTTGGGGATAATGCCTTTATCAAAAGCCCGAAATAATATATCATCCAGTTCAGCAGAGTAGGTCATCATTGGGTTCCGCTCTAGCCTACAATAGGTGGTTTTATCCCTTAGGTGTCTAAATGCCTCCCTCTCATACATAATTTTAGGCCATAGTACAATTCCCCCCCCCCCCTTGTCAGCCAGTTTAATGACCACATCGTCCATAGCCTGAAGGGCATGTAAAGCCCTACGTTGATCCGAAGACAGGTTATCCACAGTGCGGTTAGTAGGGATTTGATGGAATTCGTCTATCACCAATCTAACAAAAACTTCAACCGCTGGACATAAAGACAAGGGGGAGAACCTTGTAGACCGTGCAAAACTGGATTTGGGGAACATACCTGTGTGTTCAGGGGCCTGCTCAGTCAGCAAATCCTCAAGGGCCTGTAGGGCTTCACTTTCCAAGGAGCTAGTTGGAAGTTGTCCTTCTGTCCCTCTATTATGCAATTTTTTCAAAACGAGTTTCCTTGCAAATAAGTATAGATCCTTTATTGCTGGAAACAAATTATAATTGTTAGTTGGCGAGAACGTCAGGCCCTTGGACAGTACTTCCCTTTGAATGGGAGTAAGAGTATGAGTTGATAAATTAATCACCTCCAATCCAACCTTGTTCCGTTTTTCTTGATTATTGGGTGGTGGTATTTTGCGTTTAGTAGACTGTTTGTCCTTATTCGCTCCCATATTCCTATGACCATTCCACTTAGAATCACCCGCCACAGACCCCTCACTGGATGCATAGGATGAGAATAAGGTCGTTCTAGAGCGTAAATATACCCTTGTACGGGCCCGCCTTTGATTCCATTTATACATGGTATTGGTCTGCTGATCATTATAGTCACGCTATAACTTCTGGGTTTTACTCTCGCATATACTTTTCTCCCACTTAGTAAATTCAGCATCGATTTCTAGATTAAGAGATACCAAATTATCTGGTGATAATTCTTGTTTGAGTCCATTCTGGATCTCATCTATTTGGGCATCAAGTATTCCAAGGGTTTTTGTGTTCATATTTATCAACAGCTCCATAAATCCCCTGGAGCAATTACTAGCCAGATTTTCCCATTTGGACCTAATTTCCTCGTCCTCGACATCAAAGGAGGGAAAGACTTGAACCCTGAGGCCCCTAGGGATCAAGCCCTTCTCTACATATTTATTAAGGAATGCCCTGTTCCACCATATTCTGGTACGCCTGTTGAGTAAATCCTTAAATTTTGTAGTCATTGCATTGGTGTGTCTGCCTGCCCCGACCACAGGTCCACTAGGTACTTCACCAAACACATCATTGACACGGTTGAGCCACGTCTGTTCACGTGCTTTATAGTCCCTATATAGAGTATACAGAGCTCTTGTGTATGATGTAACTGGTGATCACTGTATTACCTATACACTGACACTATATAAAGAGCTCCTGTGTATTGTGCCACCAGTGATCACTGTATTATCTGTACACTGACACTATATACAGAGCTTCTGTGTAAAATGTCACTGGTGATCATTGTATTATCTGTACACTGACACTATATACAGAGCTCCTGTGTGTAATGTCACTGGTGATCACTATATTACCTCTTCACTGGCACTATATACAGAGCTCCTGTGTATAATGTCACTGGTGAGTCCCTGTATTACTTGTACACTTAGACTATACACTGTATACTATGTACAGAGCTCCTGTGCACTAATGGCATTAGAATTGTGTTTTTTTATTAATGATTAGTATTGTAGTATTCGGTCACTATGTGGTGATGTGTGGTCAGGTCTTGGTGTGGCAGTATTTGTCCCCTGTATGTGGTATTATTCAGTCATTATGTGGTGGTGATATGTGGTCTGGTGATGGTGTAGCGGTATTTATCCCATGTACAGTACAGACCAAAAGTTTGGACACACCTTCTCATTTAAAGATTTTTCTGTATTTTCATGACTATGAAAATTGTACATTCACACTGAGGTAATCAAAACTATGAATTAACACATGTGGAATTATATACTTAACAAAAAAAAGTGTGAAACAACTGAAAATATGTCTTATATTCTAGGTTAAATAAAAACATACCTGAAAAGAGTATTGGATATTTTAATGATTAATAGGTTAGAGTAGAGTAGGACCCGGCCAAAAGAGTCTACCTTGTTGTGGTAGCAGGCTGAAAAAATCTTTTGGCCAAATCGAAAGCTGATTGCTATGTATGTGATATGGTGTTCTATGGGAATTGTTAATGTGTGATTGGTGAGGACGTGGTGCACAAGTGGAGTTTTTCCAAGAGTGGATGGTAGGACTGTGGAAGGTTCAAGGCGTGCAGGTGGAGTTTGGGTGGAGGCGGAGCTGTGGTGGAGCCTGCAACATTTTCAAGGGGGCCCGAAAATGTTGCCACTATGTGGCCCTGAAATTCCTGGTGGCAGCCCTGGGGGTCATCATATTGTGTGGGGGATTGTAGAGGTATCAGGCAGATTATTACTTTTTAGAAGCACTCAGGGGACTATATTAAATGGTAAAGGGAACCTGTCACCAGCGAAAATGCTATGAACCTGCAGATATGGGGTTAATCTGCAGGTTGGTCCGGCGCCTGCACTTAGCCAAAGGAAATCTAACTTTATTCTCCCCGATAGCATTCGGTTCCAGCCTCTATCTATTATCTGTCTCTATTATTTAGCTCTATAGATCCAACAGAAAAAAAGAGACTCTATTCTCCAATGATTATTGTAAAAATTCTTTATTGATACATCAATTCAAATGGATATACATATTAAAACCATTTAAAAAGAGAAAATAGGGGAATGTGTAGGATGCAAAAAGAAACCCACAATATACCAGGGCACAATATAAAAACATTGTTGTCAATTATAACTAAAATTCACAACAAAATACAATCTACATATACGTGAAGAAGTAGAGTAAATCAACAGTTTTTGGTCCAATCAAGGTAAATTGTCGCCATACATAAGCAATAGAAAATCAAAACAGGCCATCCAAGTGTCCCAAAAGAGGAAACTGGAAAGAACCATGAGAAAACAAAAGTCAAATATAAATGTTATTAATGATAGATAAAATACATATTAAAATAGGTGATAGATTGGTGCGGAGCCACTATCTAGCACCAGCGAGTGAGTCTTGGTTGAAATCAGACCTTAAGGGCTGTTTTAGGTGTGGCAACTGCATAAATTGCCTTTCCGTTGAAAACATTAAAATCTTTAGAGGTACCAATGTTGACACAGAATTTATCATCAGGGATTTCATTAACTGCCGAACGCAGGGAGTTATTTATAGAGGTGTATGCCAATGCGGCCTGGAATACATAGGCAAGACCATACGTGAATTGAGGCGTAGGATTGGTGAGCACCTAGGTGACATTGAACAGGTGAGGGGGAGATTGGGACCGCCTATTACTGCAAAAGGAGACAAGGTGGATCTTTGTGTTGAAAACCGTGTCTCCGCGGGGTTTGAATGAGCGTCTGACATACAGATGCTTCATATAAATTATGCTTTTTGCCTACAGTTTTTAACTCAACCTATATACCTCATTTTTGTTTGTCCTTTATTCTACTTTTTGCAAGTGAACCAATACTATTGGACATTGATCCTGGGAACACCTCCACCTGAGATTGCTTTTCTAACTTATGGAACACCATCCTGACATATTGTGCCATGTACTTGTATTACAGCTGCCTGGGGCTGTTGTTGTGGGCTCTTATTATTGGGCCATTGTGGAGTGCACAGTGTGTTTAGGAGCGAGGGTGTTCTATAATGATGCATCTTGAAATGCATCTTGCGGTCCAGCGCACCAGAAGCGACATGGGTGGGCGCTCATAGTGATGCGCTCTCTTGGAAGTGTACTTGCCATTGCCTAAAGTACAACCCAGATAGAGGGTGCCCAGCCCTGTGTTCTACAGTTCTTTGTGCCAGTCCCCTGATGACTCAAGATTTTTGAAGAAACGCGACCGGAGGCGCATAGGGTCAGTTCAGGGCTGTCCAAAATTAAAGGATCAGCTGTGGACTGCCCCTGTAAGGGCGGGAGTCTTGGGGTCTGAAGGGTCAGTCAAGTTAATAGGGACTGACAGGGACAGTCAACCCCTTGGACTCGATGATATGGGCCTTTATGGATGAGGATCTTTTGGAGGAACTCTGAGACCAACGAATTTGGTGAGATCTTTCCTTTTATCCATCTGCCCTATCGTACATAATTGTTTGTGGACTTTATTGTCTGGTCCTGTTAAAACATATTATATATATATATACACACTGCTCAAAAAAATAAAGGGAACACTTAAACAACAGAATATAACGCCAAGTAAATCAAACTTCTGTGAAATCAAACTGTCCACTTAGGAAGCAACACTGATTGACAATCAATTTCACATGCTGTTGTGCATATGGAATAGACAATAGATGGAAATTATTGCCAATTAGCAAGACACACTCAATAAAGGAGTGGTTCTGCAGGTGGGGATCACAGACCACATCTCAGTACCAATGCTTTCTGGCTGATGTTTTGGTCACTTTTGAATATTGGTTGTGCTTTCACACTCGTGGTAGCATGAGACGGACTCTACAACGCACAGAAGTTGCTCAGGTAGTGCAGCTCATCCAGGATGGCACATCAATGCGAGCTGTGGCAAGAAGGTTTGCTGTGTCTGTCAGTGTAGTGTCCAGAGGCTGGAGGTGCTACCAGGAGACAGGCCAGTACACCAGGAGATGTGGAGGGGGCCGTAGGAGGGCAACAACCCAGCAGCAGGACCGCTACCTCAGCCTTTGTGCAAGGAGGAACAGGAGAAGCACTGCCAGAGCCCTGCAAAATGACCTCCAGCAGGCCACAAATGTGCATGTGTCTGCACAAACGGTTAGAAACCGACTCCATGAGGGTGGTATGAGGGCCCGATGTCCATAGATGGGGGTTGTGCTCACAGCCCAACACCATGCAGGACGCTTGGCATTTGCCACAGAACACCAGGATTGGCAAAGTCACCATTGGCGCCCTGTGCTCTTCACAGATGAAAGCAGGTTCACACTGAGCACATGTGACAGACGTGACAGAGTCTGGAGATGCCGTGGAGAGCGATCTGCTGCCTGCAACATCCTTCAGCATGACCGGTTTGGCAGTGGGTCAGTAATGGTGTGGGGTGGCATTTCTTTGGAGGGCTGCACAGCCCTCCATGTGCTTGCCAGAGGTAGCCTGACTGCCATTAGGTACCGAGATGAGATCCTCAGACCCCTTGTGAGACCATATGCTGGTGCGGTTGGCCCTGGGTTCCTCCTAATGCAGGACAATGCCAGACCTCATGTGGCTGGAGTGTGTCAGAAGTTCCTGCAAGATGAAGGCATTGAAGCTATGGACTGGCCCGCCCATTCCCCAGACCTGAATCCGATTAAGGACATCTGGGACATCATGTCTCGCTCCATCCACCAACGTCACGTTGCACCTCAGACTGTCCAGGAGTTGGCGGATGCTTTAGTCCAGGTCTGAGAGGAGATCCCAAAGGAGACCATCCGCAACCTCATCAGGAGCATGCTCAGGAGTTGTAGGGAGGTCATACAGGCACGTGGAGGCCACACACAATACTGAGCCTCATTTTGACTTGTTTGAAGGACATTACATCAAAGTTGGATCAGCCGGTAGTGTGTTTTTCCACTTTAATTTTGGGGGTGACTCCAAATCCAGGCCTCCATTGGTTAATAAATTTGATTTCCATTGATGATTTTTGTGTGATTTTGCTGTCAGCACATTCAACTTTGTACAGAACAAAGTATTCAATGAGAATATTTCATTCATTCAGATCTAGGATGTGTTATTTGAGTGTTCCCTTTATTTTTTTGAGCAGTGTATGAATTGGGAAAACTTTGAATGTGTCCCCAAGTGCAGTTGCAAAAACCATCAAGCGCCACAAAGAAACTGGCTCACATGAGGACCGCCCCAGGAAAGGAAGACCAAGAGTCACCTCTGCTTCTGAGGATAAGTTTATCCGAGTCACCAACCTCAGAAATCGCAGGTTAACAGCAGCTCAGATTAGAGACCAGGTCAATGCCACACAGAGTTCTAGCAGCAGACACATCTCTTCAACAACTGTTAAGAGGAGTCTTTGTGCAGCAGGCCTTCATGGTAAAATAGCTGCTAGGAAACCACTGCTAAGGACAGGCAACAAGCAGAAGAGACAAGTTTGGGCTAAATAACACAAGGAATGGACATTAGACCAGTGGAAATCTGTGCTTTGGTCTGATGAGTCCAAATTTGAGATCTTTGGTTCCAACCACCGTGTCTTTGTGCGACGCAGAAAAGGTGAACGGATGGACTCTACATGCCTGGTTCCCACCGTGAAGCATGGAGGAGGAGGTGTGATGGTGTGGGAGTGCTTTGCTGGTGACACTGTTGGGGATTTATTCAAAATTGAAGGCATACTGAACCAGCATGGCTACCACAGCATCTTGCAGCGGCATGCTATTCCATCCGGTTTGTGTTTAGTTGGACCATCATTTATTTTTCAACAGGACAATGACCCCAAACACATCTCCAGGCTGTGTAAGGGCTATTTGACCAAGAAGGAGAGTGATGGGGTGCTGCGCTAGATGACCTGGGCTCCACAGTCACCAGACCTGAACCCAATCGAGATGGTTTGGGGTGAGCTGGACCGCAGAGTGAAGGCAAAAGGGCCAACAAGTGCTAAGCATCTCTGGGAACTCCTTCAAGATTGTTGGAAGACCATTTCCGGTGACTACCTCTTGAAGCTCATCAAGAGAATGCCAAGAGTGTGCAAAGCAGTCATCAAAGCAAAAGGTGGCTACTTTGAAGAACCTAGAATATAAGACATATTTTCAGTTGTTTCACACTTTTTTGTTAAGAATATAATTCCACACGTGTTAATTCATGGTTTTGATGCCTTCAGTGTGAATGTACAATTTTCATAGTCATGAAAATACAGAAAAATCTTTAAATGAGAAGGTGTGTCCAAACTTTTGGTCTGTACTGTATATATATATATATATATATATATATATATATATATATATTACTGATGCCTTTGCCACTTTTTGACTACGGTCAGGTTATGATCCTATACAGGGACATTAGCAATCTTTTCAGATTTTAATATATCTGTTATGTGTATTGTCAATTTTGTATTGAGGATTGCCAAAAATCTTACTTGGCAGTAAAAGTTAAGTTTTAAATCCACTATAGCTGCTATATATATTATCTATCTCTATAGCATTCGCTGCTGGGTTATTATCTATCTCTATAGCATTCGCTGCTGTCTAAAAACACATGCAAAAAACACTACAAAAAAGCAGCAAATCCTCAATTATTTTAGACCTGGATTTTATAGCATTTTTGCTGATTTCATTAAAGTCAATGGTTAAAATAACACTGCAAAAATGAGAAAGAATTGACATGCTGCAGATCTGAACCTGCACCAAATCTGCAAGTCACAAATAAGCAACGTGTGCATGAGACTTCAGGATTCTCTTTCAGGATTTGTGGCAAATCCGTGCAGCAAAAACGCGACATGCACACAGCCTAATACAAACATCCAGCCACCGCTAGGGGGATCCCACTGCCTATTGATTTATATAGCCCTATATCAGTATGTAGAAAGCTCTGCTTAGTGGCATCACATTATTTTTTTTATCAGAGAATGTTCAGGATTTAAAAAAAAAAAAAAAGTAGGCCAGGAGCAGGAAAAGGCTTAAAATAATCAATCCTCACATTTCAATTCCCAGGTTATCTCAGCACTGCTACTCTGGTGGTACCAGCTGGTCTTAGTTCGCTTTGCTGTGCAATCATGTGTTGTACGGCCACATTAGTGCTGGAGCCAATCACTGAACACAGCGGTGATGCTAGTATGTACGGAACAAAATTGCTGAGCCCAGTGTTGCAGTGAAGTAAACAAAGATCAGAGGAGACCACGGGAGCAGCAGGGAATTGAGTCATCCGTACATAGAAATCATAGGGGCCCATAGCAGAAGTTCTAATTGTACACCCCCCGCCTCAAAAAATAAAAATAACAATAATAATATTCAGCGGGATCACAGAAGAGCCATCTCACAAATTTGCGAGATACAGTACAGTAAGAGGAAAATTACTATTGAAGCTCTTAGATTCCCCTTTCATTGCCCCATAAAGTATGTTGCCAACAAAAGTGCCCCCCCAAAACAATGCAATAGCCTTCAGTGAATTCCTCCTCACGCACGGCATGGGGACCCTACTGTACATCCCAGCCCACCAACCATCTTCCACCTGGCAAAGAATGGTGGCCCCAACACAGTAAGATGTCCCAACTGTGACACTCACACAGCCTTCCACACAGTATAATGGCCCCCACAACCGGCCACACAGTATGATAGCCCCAATACAATCCCCCACAATGTATAATTGCACCTACTAGCACTCCACACAGTATGATGGACCCTACAGAAACTGCTCAAATATATTATAATAGCCCCCACATAGCCCTGCAAATAGTATAATGGTCCCTATATAGCCCTGCAAACAGTGTAATGGTCCCCACACAGCCCTCAAAAAAGTATAAAGGCTCCAACACAGCTATCCATATAGTATAATGGCCCCCACATAGCCTTCTAAATGTTGTAATTGCCCCTACATAACTCTCCAAATAGTATAATGGGCCCCACATAGCTCTTAAAATATTATAATGGCCCCCACATAGTCCTCTATATAGTATAATGGGCCCCACATATTCCTCTATATAGTATAATGGGCCCCACGTTGCCTTCCATACAGTATAATGGGCCCCACATAGTCCTCTATATAGTATAATGGGCCTCACGTTGCCTTCCATACAGTATAATGGGCCCCACATAGCCCTCCATATAGTATAATGGACCCCACATAGTCCTCTATATAGTATAATGGGCCCCACATAGTCCTCTATATAGTATAATGGGCCCCACATAGTCCTCTATATAGTATAATGGGCCCCACGTTGCCTTCCATACAGTATAATGGGCCCCACATAGCCCTCCATATAGTATAATGGACCCCACATGAGACATCAGACACAGAGGGAGAATGATGGCGGAGGGAATGTCAGCTGAGGCTCCCTCCTCCATCATTGCTTTCAACTCTATCGGCATTCAGGATGTTTCTGACATGCTGCACTGTTTCAGATAAAACATTTTTTGTAAAGCCGTCCGGGGACTATGCATCTCAGCAGGTGACTAATCCCCGGTCAACTGTCCGTCTTGGGGAGCACAGCGAGGAGAAGCCACAACGGCTGCAATAACTGAACTAGTTCCTGAATCAGATGACAGGCTGCTTTTAACATATTTTTTCTCTTAACCTTTTGTTTTTGTTTGTTAATACTCAGAACTTCCCCTTACTCTTATAGGAGTTTCCGGGTGATGGAAAACCCTCCAATGTTTCCCCATGCCAATTTACTTTGTTGTTTTGTTGGCTACATTAAAAATCCAATATAACAAAATAATGACAGACCCGGACCTTTAGGAGGGGAGCATTTGGCATTATCATGCACTTGCTCTTCTTCTAAAGGGTTAATAATAAATAGGGTTTTTGGCGGGAATAATATTCTTCCAGCTGGGTTTTGCCACCACAGCAGCATGGTCTGAATAAGTGGTGGGGGTATATAGTGACTGGCAGCGCCGATGAGCTTGTCAGTCCTCGGTGCTGCCATAAGAAATTGCTGCCGCACCTGTATAACATGGAGGCTGTTCTGTAGGAGCTGCGCATCCGGTTTGGAGAAGAGGGAGTCCTTGCCTGCCTTCATTGCTGTCTGGAGACAGCGAGAAGCGATGTTCCGGGGCCAAGCGCGGCGGTGAGACTGAGCAGAGGTCCGGAAGTGGAGGGGGAGCCAGCCGCAGTGGAAGCGCTGAAACCCCAGATGACGTCATCCCGCGGCGCGGGCATGCGCACTGGTGGTAGAAGCAAGAGGAGGACAGTGCTGTATTCCCCATCTCCAGTGCGCCCACAGAGGTCCCAGGGGGAGAAGAAGAAGTCGCATGGGGAGCAGCTGACTTGTCACCAGACAGCAGGACCAGGCTGGCCTCAGTTGACCACCGGCTGGAGGGAGCCGTTGCTGGTCCTGAGGCTGCCGGTATGGAGAACACAATGTCCACGGCAGGGGTTTTCATCCAGCATGACCAGACCCAGGACCCTGCATCTGAGGGTGGTGAGTATAGCCCACCTGTCGCACATCACACGTATTGTCATCCCTTAGGGATATATTGCAACCCCCTGCTGTCACTTCTATGTCAGCTAGCCAGTGCTCTGGGGCCACAGGTGTAGCCGGAGTTTGGAGGCACCTAGACAGTGGCCCAGAGGCTAGCGGGGGGGAGCATGGTTCCATAGCAACCCCATTGGCATCAGGTGTCAAAGGGGTGGGTGAGGACTGTTACAAGGAGATTCTGGTATGTCCAGTTTTGCCGCTGGGATATCATTTGTCCATGACAGTTAAAGAAAAAATATGGCGTAATGAATTCTTTGATATCCTGTCTTTGCTACCAGCCTCCAAGGAATTTTTGGCAAGGCTGGAAAAAGATAAGGTTAGGCGTAGGCCGGTACATCGGTCCTTTAATAACTGGTTGCAGGCTTTTTCTATTTACGCCAGTGTGATGGGCGAAAAGTTTCCCAGCAAGTGCTCTGGCCTTTTCCAGCATGTCGAGATAGTGTTAGAAGCTTACAAACATTTTGGTAGTTTAAGCTGGTATTTTTATGACGAAAACATTCGCCAGAAGATGGCAGTATATCCATCTTTGAAATGGGGAGTTAAAGATGTAGGTTTATGGCTTAATTTAATGCTGCCAAGTAAACCTAATAATGTTCAGCGTAATGTACCAGCTCAGACTAGTACCTTTAGGAAAGGTACATGTTTTGCGTTTAATGAGGCACAATGTAAGTGGCCGAATACGTGTAAATACAAGCACGAGTGCTCCTTTTGTGGAGGGTCGCACGCTATGTCCAGATGCTTTAAAAAAGTAAGTGGGCAACATTCCACAAAGGAGTACTTGGGTAAAAGCAGTGACACCAGTAAATCTGGAGAGAATGTAGCCATGGTTAGAGCAGTACCCAAACCGCAAGATGGCCAAGTTAATAATTGATGGGTTTGCACATGGGTTTATGATTCCACATTTTTCAGGCAAAGGGTGCATATGGGTAAAAAATTTGAAATCCGCAGAGCTGCACCCAGAGGTGGTAGAAGCAAAATTGTTAAAGGAACTAGCTGAAGGAAGAGTGGCGGGCCCCTTTAAGGAGCAGCCATTTAAACATTTTCGGCTATCTCCTCTGGGTGTAGTTCCAAAGAAAGAGATGAATGCTTTCAGATTGATTCATCATTTGTCTTATCCATATGGTACCTCTTTGAACGATAGCATTGATAGCAGTGTTAGTACTGTTACATATACGTCTTTTGATAAGGCTGCTGAAATAGTTAGAAGTTTCGGTCCCGGGGCATTAATGGCCAAGGCCGATATAGAATCAGCCTTTAGGTTATTGCCTTTACATCCTAGCGGTTTCAATTCGTTAGGTTTTCATTTCAACGGTTTCTTTTATGTTGATAAATGTTTGCCCATGGGGTGCTCGGTATCTTGTTTTTATTTTGAGGCCTTTTCATCTTTTGTAGAATGGGTGACAGCACGGCAGTGCATGAAGGGCGGTATAGCGCACTACTTAGATGATTTTTTGTTTATAGGTCCTGGCGACTCATTGGTGTGTAATGAGCTTTTGTCTACGTTTCAATTAATTTGCAAGCAGTTTGGTATTCCGCTAGCGGAAGGAAAAACAGTTCACCCAACCAATTGTTTAGAGTATCTAGGTATAGTGATTGATACAGGTAAAGGGGAATTTAGGTTGCCAATAGCTAAGATTGTTAATTGTAGAGAAGCGTTGTTAGCAGTGATAAAGAGGAGGAAAGTGACAGTGAAGGAGGTCGAGTCGTCGCTGGGACTTTTAGCCTTTGCGTCTAGAATAATGCCTATGGGCAGAGTATTTTGTAGACGCCTGTCAGCACATATTGCAGGAATCAGGAATCCTGTGTGGCACCCTGCTGTTTACAGGTACCACAGGACCAAAAAGGGTGCATGGACGGACTTCTCCACAAGAGGCCCTCACTACATGCAGACACCTCCACCCTTCCACCTCATACCACCAGAGGGAGCCCTTTTAGGGATATATATATGGAGGGTGGAGCCAGGCAGTTCAGTTCAGCAGAGAGTCTCTCAGTCTGAGTTGTTTAGTCAGAGAGTGTGCTGCCACTGAGAGCAGTGAAGACGCCGCATGTCTGCTGCTGTATTGAGGGCCCCGAGTGTGGCCGGAGGCAAGGAGGAGAGGAGAGAGGAGTTGAAGGGGCAGAGGAGCATCATAGGCTCACCCCAAGACACAAACCGGACACCGGGTCCGCGCCTACAGGGTCCTTTATACCCAGTAGGGATCACCAGCTTACCAGGAGGACTACAAGTCCCAGGTCAACCTGAAGCTAAACCCTTGACAGGACTAGGAACCACGAAGGCCCCGGCGTCCAGGGATAGTGGTTGCCAGGAAAAGGTCCTACTACCAAGCGAAGGGTGAAGGAACAGCACGACACAGAAGCTAGGCCCAGTTGCAGGCTGGCCAGGAGCTTAGAGAGAGGGAGACACGGACCAGGAGGCCTTATACCCGCTCACTGGGGAGAAGTCCTGAAGTGCACCCTTCCTACCGAGTACCCTGGACCGTACCTGACATCCGCACCAGTAAAGATACTGAAGTGAATCCCCTGTCTCTGTCAGTTACTCCTGCTGCGCCATCTCTCCTGCACTGCAAGCCCCAGCATCACCACCATTTGCACCTACACTGCCCCGGGGGCCACGCTCCACCTGTGGGGAGCAGAAACATCCCAGCTGCCATCCCATCACCCCCCCGGAGGTCTGCAGCAGCACCGGTAACCATTACCAGAAACCACAGGTGGCGTCACGAGACAAACTGTACACTAAAAAAAACCCTTTTTAAAGAGAGACCCAGAGTACGGGCCCAGGAGCCGACTGCCGTGACCTCCTAAACAAGGTAAAAGGCCCGGGTACCGAGTCCCCTATATTCCCCCTGGGTGACACACCTGTATTTCATGTTAGAGTCACAAAGGAAGTTAAGGAGGACTTACGAGTTTGGTTGGAGTTTTTAGAGTCATTTAATGGCCAGGCTTTGTGGCGTCAGCCTTTTATTGCAGAAGAGGATGTACAGGGATGCGGCTCCTGAATCAGGTTTTGGTGTTTTTTGGGATGGTAATTGGTGTGCGGGCCAATGGCATTGGGCATGGCGTAAGAATGGGGTGTTGAAGAATGAAGTTTTGTTAGAACTATTTTCTATTTTAGTGGTTATAGTGGTTTGGGGCAGTCAGCTAGCTAATAGAAATATCATAATTAAATCCAGTAAAAAAGGGGTGGTCCTTGCAGTGAACCATTTGTCTTGCAAATGTGGTTTAGTTATTAGACGTCTAGTACTGCTGTGTTTGAAAAGGAATATTTGGCTGAAGGCGGTACAGGTTGATAATAGTGATCCTTCAGTGGCTGTTTTGCTTTCTCATTTTCAGTTCAAGAGTTTCTTCAGTATCGCCCCAGGCACCCAGGAGAGGGGAGTGGAGTGTCCGGAGTATCTCTGGGGATTGATTTGGTCAGGTTAATGGAGCTGTTACAGCGGTCTATGGCCATTTCTACATGGAAAGGTTATTCGTCGGCTTGGGTTTCATGAGTTAAATTTTGTAGGAGAATGAAAATGGATGCTAATAGGTGTTCAGAGCAGTCCGTGTTGCATTTTGTATTATCGCTTTTTGACAGAGGGCTCGCTTATTCCACGGTAATGAAAACATTATCTGGTGTGTCATTTTTTATGAAGGTTATGGGCCAGGAGGCATGCAACGATTATTTTTTTAATAAAGCAGGTACTAAAGGGTTACAAAAAAGAGAAAGTAGTTTGGGATGGCAGACGCCCCATTTCTCCAGAAATGTTGGTAAATTTATGTACAGTGTCATTCTCTTGCTGTTACGATAACTATGAAGCCCTTTTATTCTCCACAGCAGCTGCACTATTGGTTTTTGGAGCTCCAATCAGAGAGATCACTAGGGAAGTTTGTTTTAGCAAAAAACTTTCCTGGGCGATCTGCCTGATAAATACACTGTTTCTCTTCGGATCTCAGTGAGAGAGCAGAGGAGAAACAGTGTGACAAGAGCTGTCAGCCTTGCCACTGTGAAAGTGAAAAAAAAAGAAAAAGAAAGTAAGAGTTAGGTTAGGGTCAGTCAGTCCTGTCGGATCAGTCAGTCCGGTCAGTCCAGTCCGGTCAGTCCAGTCCGGTCCGTTCAGTCCAGTCAAAAAATATAAAAACAAATAAAATGGCCCGTCAGACTTATACCGCAGAGGAGGTGTATGCCCTGCTATGTTCTGACAGTGATGACAGTGCATTGTCAGATGGAGATGTGGATTTTGAGGGCTTTAGTAGTGGCCAGGCTCGGTCTGGCCTGGCGGGGCGCCGGGAAATTTCCCGGTGGGCCCCGGGCCCCATGCAGAGGGAACTGAAGAATTTAAAAAAAAAAAAGTGGTCGTGGGCCCTTTAAGGGCGCGCGCACGCACTTTCACCGACGCGATGCCCAGGACAGTAGCGGGAGGGGCCTGGGAGCAGGAGAGCAGGGGCTGCACTGCAGCGTCACACTCAGCAGACAGGGAAGCACGTCTGCTAAAAGTGACGTCACAGCGCGCCCTGCACTGCAGTCTCCCACATTAGGAGCGTGTCTGTGGGCTGGAGACAAGCCAAGGTACTGTAATATTTGTGTGTTTGTATGGATTTTTATGTATATGCTGCCTGCATGTGTGTGTGTACAGTGTGTGTATATGCCTGTGTGTGTACAGTGTGTGTGTACAGTGTGTGTGTATATGCGTGTGTGTATATGCCTGTGTGTGTGTGTATATGCTTGTGTGTGTGTATAGTGTGTGTATATGCCTGTGTGTGTGTACAGTGTGTGTATATGCCTGTGTGTGTACAGTGTGTGTGTATATGCCTGTGTGTGTACAGTGTGTGTGTATATGCGTGTGTGTATATGCCTGTGTGTGTGTGTATATGCTTGTGTGTGTGTATAGTGTGTGTATATGCCTGTGTGTGTGTACAGTGTGTGTATATGCCTGTGTGTGTACAGTGTGTGTGTATATGCCTGTGTGTGTGTGTACAGTGTGTGTGTACAGTGTGTGTGTATATGCCTGTGTGTGTGTGTACAGTGTGTGTGTATATGCCTGTGTGTGTGTACAGTGTGTGTATATGCCTGTGTGTGTACAGTGTGTGTGTATATGCCTGTGTGTGTGTGTACAGTGTGTGTGTATATGCCTGTGTGTACAGTGTGTGTGTATATGCCTGTGTGTGTACAGTGTGTGTGTATATGCCTGTGTGTGTGTACAGTGTGTGTATATGCCTGTGTGTGTGTGTACAGTGTGTGTATATGCCTGTGTGTGTGTGTACAGTGTGTATATACCTGTGTGTGTGTGTGTACAGTGTGTGTATATGCCTGTGTGTGTGTGTGTACAGTGTGTGTATATGCCTGTGTGTGTACAGTGTGTATATGCCTGTGTGTGTACAGTGTGTGTATATGCCTGTGTGTGTGTGTATATACCTGTGTGTGTGTACAGTGTGTTTATATTCCTGTGTGTGTGTTTATATTCCTGTGTGTGTGTGTTTATATGCCTGTGTGTGTATATGCCTGTATGTGTGTGTGTGTATATGCCTGTGTGTGTCCATTGTGTATGCCTGTGTGTTTATGTGTCTTCACACATACGTGTGTGTGTGCTTCCCTGCGTGTCTGCATTTTTGTGTGTGATTGTCTGAGTATGTCTGTGCATTTCTGTGTGTGCTTGCCTGTGTGTGTACGTGTCCCCATTTCTGTGAGTATGTGTATCTGCGTGTGTATATTAGGGCTCTTCCACATGTCCTGATATTTACGGGACTGGAGATATCTGTGTCCACCTGTGTGTTATCCAAGTGACACATACTGGCGCTTGGGAATCAGTATACAGTTAGCGCTGTTCCCAAGAGCCGGGTGCTGAGCGCTGCCCTCATCATAGATCCCTGCAGGCGCTGTGATCAGCAGCAGCGGGGTCAATGATGAGAGTAGTAGTCTACTCCCACCGTGTCCGTGTCCAACTGTAAAAATAAGAATAAAATAAAAAAATCCTTATACTCACCTCTCCTAAGTGTCACCCGCTGTAATCCGTGCGAGCGCTCACGCCGAGGAGAATGACTCCTGCAGCGAGCTTGCTCCAGAGCTGCGCTTAGTGAATGACAGGGCACCGCTTGTTGAGCGCAGCTCCGGAGCCCACTCGCTGCAGGAGACATTCTCCTCGGCGTGAGCGCTCGCACGGATTACAGTGGGTGACACTTAGTAGAGGTTAGTATAAGGTTTTTTTTATTTTATTCTTTTTACAGTTGGACACAGCTTGTATAGACTATTACTCTCATCATTGACCCTGCTGGTGCTGATCGCAGCGCCTGCAGGGATCTATGATGAGGGCAGCGCTCAGCGCTCTTCCCAAGCACCGGGTGCTAACTGTCATCAGTATGCGGGACTTTTTGCGGTCTGGACAGCAGGTAAAAAACAGACATGCCAGCGTGTTATGCCCACGGACACCACATGGTCTGTAGAAAGTGGAAACACACTGACATGTGCACATACGCATTCATGTGAATGGGTCTACGTGTGTCAGTGTCTCTGGTACGTGTGGAAACGGTCACCGCATGTACTGACGTGTGAAAGAGACCTTAGTATGTATCTGTGTGCGCTTGTTTTCGTGTGTGTAAGCGTGCTTCTGCATGTCTGTGTGCTCTTCCGAAGATTTATTATATTTGGAGAGAGATGGGAGAGAAATTTTAGGAGACAGAATGGGGAGATGTGTGAAGAAACAGTATGGTGAACTAGGGGAGGGGTGGGAATGGGTGCGAGAACAGAATGGGGATGTATGAGGAAACAGTATGGAGAGTAGGGGAATAGTGTGAGGAGACAGTATGGCGGGAGAAAAGTGTGAGGTGACACAGCACAGAGACTAGGTAGTGTGGGGGAAGGTATAGAGATGCGGCAGTATGGGGGGAACAGTGTGAGGGCACAGCAAGGAGGGAACAGTATGCTGAGGAGGGGGAGTGTGATGAAGGGGCACAGTATAGAGACTGGGCAGTATAGGGGGGACACCGTGTGAGAGGACAATGTGAATAGGGGGCCCAGTATGGTAAGGAGAGGACAGTGTGGAGAGCAGGTACCATAAGAGGGATACAGTGTATGTCATTTTTTTGTGCAGGGAGCATTGTAAGAGTTAGGTTTATTCAGGGGCTCAGTGTAGATATTTTTATTCAGGAGCATTATAATGACTCTGCTATCTTTAAGGGCATCGTGTGGGGATGAGCTGCAGAAGACCGGAGAAGATGGAAGTCTGCAGAGACGAGCTGTGGATGAGAAAAGTCATCATGGAGACTGGACAAGAGGGAGACGAAAAGAGAGAGAACGACTCTAATCAGAGAAGACGTCTCAGGTAAGATACCTGGATGTAAATGTTCATTTGTGATCCTGCCTGTGTCTCATCAGTACTGTGGTTCCTGTATGGTCCGCAGTCTGATGATGACTGATAACAACTCCCAGTATCTCTATTGTTAGTTACATACTGGGAGTTGTAGGTTTATGCGATACAAAGATATATGGGGCTGACCTGACATTACAAATGATGGTGGTTCAGATGATGTATTCATGTACTGATGAGTTTGTGCGCTTCTGCGTGTTTGTGCGCGTCTACGTATCTGGAATAATATGTATTTTGTAAGATGTGTGTATGTAAGAGTCCATTGTGGTGTGTAATAACATTCATATGCTTGAGGCACCTTTACTAAATCTATTAGGACTCACTCACATGTGTTAGGGAATTCCATTTGTCTTTCCACATTTAGGAACAGACAAGTGAAATTTGCTAACCTTGTCATAACCATAGGGTTGTACTTGTATGGAGCGGGTTCAGGAGCTGAGCCTGCTCCATACCAGGCAGATGTCGGCTGTGTTACATAGCCGGCGTCTGCCTGTAACAGCAGTGATCAGAGCTCGCCTTGATTGCTGCTGTTTTGAGTATTTAAGTGCCCTTGTCAATCACTGACAGCAGCATTTAGCTAGCACGATGGCCGGTGCATGCAGTCACCTGCTCCCTTCTGCCCCCTGTGACGCAGTTGCAGGTTGCTGATGGGTTGCCAGTAGTGCTGAGTGAGCGTGGTCGGACAAGGTGTTATCTCAGCATGCTCGGGTGTTTTCCAGGTATCTTGTAGTGCTCTGCTAATATGCTCGAGTCCCTGCGGTAACATGTTTTGCGGTGGTAGACAGAAGCAACATATGCAGGGATTACCTAACAAACAGGCAATTCCTGCATGTGTTGCGTCAGCCTACCGCCGCAAAACATGATACCCTGGGGACTCGAGCATATTAGCAGAGCACTACAAGATACCTGGATAACACCTGAGCATGCTGGAATCACACCTTATCTGACCATTCTCGCTCAGCACTAGTTACCAGGTGCTGCTGCCATGTTAGTCGTTCAATGAAGCTCAGCCTGAGGTTGGGCTCCATGGAAGTGTCACAATCCAGGTGCCGGACGTTATTGCAGCACCCTCACTTTGTAGTTCGCAGTGACTGTAATGTCTCCCTCCTTGCACCGATCCTATGACAGGAAGCGAGTGGCGGCAGGGAGAATAAAACTTAATTTTCTCCGTGTAGCCAACGCTTTTCCATTAAGCCGTCTAACCAGGCTTTAAACCCTATTTACCTGCAGATTACCCCTATATCTGCAGATAAATAGCGTTTTTCAAGGTGACAAGTTACCATTAAAGGGACTCTGGCAGTACGGAATGACTGTTCGAACAAAGTCCTGTCGCTCAGTGCTCCACAGCGCAGCCAATCATGTAACTATAGTGCATTATAGACAAGCATAACAAGTAATAAAACCGTTTATGGTGGGCTGTAGTGTGGGCCCCTAGAGTCAGTTCCCCTGGTGGGCCCTAGGCACCCCAGTCCGACCCTGGTAGTGGCGACACTGAGAGCTCAGAAATGAGCAGTGATTCTGGTCCATCCTCAAGCCCAAGGACCAGTACAGCAATAGGGGCAAATAGCGCTACTGGAGAAACGTCTCCAAATCAGGGAACACTGCCCAGTACAAGCGCTGTCCCTGCTACTAGTGAATTGGCGCACGCCAGTGTACAAGGGGCTTTGCCACATGATCTAGCATTTCCCAGATGGGAGGCTTCAGATTCGGCTGCTCCATTCAGCCCTGATTTCAACGCCATTCCTGGTATAAATGTGGAGGTGGAAGATTTTGGACCAATTCATTTTTTTAATTTGTTTTTTTACAGACAGCTTGCTAGAGCATATTGTCGTGCAAACAAATTTATACGCATCCCAATTCATAAGCCAGAATCCCCGATGTTACTATGCTAGGGCAAATTTATGGACACCAACTAATGTCCCGGAAATAAAACATTTTTTAGGACTTACATTTGCCATGGGGCTTGTTAAAAAACCGAGCATTCGATCCTACTGGTCCAACCACCCTGTTCAAGCCACTCCTATCTTTTCAGTCGTTCTTACTAGGACCCGTTATGAAATGCTCATGCGGTTTTGGCATTTTAACGACAATAGTCAATGCCAGCCCAGAAATGCCCCAGAACATGACAGGTTATATAAAATTAGACCCATCATTGAAAATTTGTCAGAAAAATTCTTAAGGCTCTACACCCCAACACAAAATATTTCTATAGATGAGTCCCTTGTAAAATTCAAAGCAAGACTGCACCTCAAGCAATTTATCCCATCTAAAAGGGCAAGGTTTGGAATAAAGATCTATAAAATGTGGGAAAGTTCAACCGGATACACATCCACTTTTCGCATATATGAGGGGAAAGATAGCCAACTAAACCCACCAGGATGCCCTACTTATCTGGGGACATCTGGAAAAATTGTTTGGGAGCTGATAAGTCCATTTTTTCAAAAAGGCTACAATCTATATGTGGACAATTATTACACCAGCATACCCCTATTTAAAAGTCTGATTGAACACAACATCGGAGCTTGTGGGACCATTCGTAAAAACCGTCAGGGGTTTCCACAACCATTGGTCAACCAAAAGTTCCAAAAGGGGCAGTCAGGGGCTGTACGCTGTACGCTTGCCCTGAAATATAGGGATAAGAGGGATATTTTTGTCCTCAGCTCGATCCACACAGATGCCACAAGGGCCACTGTAGAATTAGGATCCACCACTCCGAAGCAAAAACCTGTGTCAGTCATTGACTACAACAAACACATGGGGGGTGTGGACCTTGCAGACCAGGTTCTACAGCCATACCAGGTATCAAGAAAGTCCTATACCTGGTATAAAAAGTTGGTTATTTATTTGTTTCAGGTGGCCACATACAATTCTTTTGTGTTGTACAAAAAAGCAGGAGATTCAGATCCTTTTCTTGATTATCAAGAAAAGGTAATTGAAAATCTTGTTTTTCAAAGTGTTAGCCCCGCTCATCCATTAGAATCTGAGGATGTGAAAAGACTCACTGAGCGACATTTTATTGCACTTATTCCAGCAACGGAAACGAGAAGGAACCCCCAGAAAAGATGTCGTGTATGTACTAAGAGAGGAATGAGGCGTGATACCCGCTACTATTGCCCACAATGCCCATCATTGCCAGCCTTATGCGTCACTGACTGCTTTAAAATCTTCCACACAGAACCATGTTTTTAAACTGTAAAAATGTATCTCATTATGTCATTCAAACATTTGGTTCATTTAGTGAATGACACATTCGAGTAGAGCTCACTTAATTTCCAGGGGTGGGGGGGTTCTCCAGAATCTAAACCTTCCATTGCGTGCTTGTTTCTGGAAATCATCCATTGAGTTAAAATGGTCACTAAACCCATTGATGAATTCCCAGAGGGGTGTCATTTCCAAAATGGGGTCACTTCAAGGGGGATTCTTTAGTTCTGGTACTTAGCGCCTCTGAAAAGTGCCAAAACAGCAGAATCCCTCCTGAAGTGACCCCATTTTGGAAATGACACCTCTCTGGGAATTCATCTATGGGTTTAGTGACCATTTACCTATCTACTTATTTTCCCACCACTAGATTAATTTATACAGAGGAGTAGATTGTAAAATTAGGTCACTTGTTGGGGGTTTCCTCTGTTTAGGCACCTCAGGGGCTCTCCAAATGCAACATGGCGTCCGCTATCGATTCCAGCCAAATTTCCATTCCAAAAGTCAAATGGCGCTCCTTACCTTCCGAGCCATGCCGTGCGCCCAAACAGTGGTTTTGCACCACATATGGGGTATCAGCGTGCTCAGGAGAAATTGCACAATACATTTTGGGGTCCATTTTTTCTGGCTGCCCTTGTGAAAATTAAAAATTTGAGGCTAAAGTAGCAGTTTTGTGAAAAAAAGTTAAATGTTCATTGTTTTCTTCCACATTCCAAAAATTCCCGTGAAGCACCTGAAGGGTTAATAAACTTATTGAATGTGGTTTTGAGCACCTTGAGGGGTGCACTTTTTAGAATGGTATCACTTTTGGGTATTTTCTATCATAAAGGCCCCTCAAAGTCACTTCAAATAAGATGTGGTCCCTAAAAAAATGTTTTTGTAAATTTTGTTGTAAAAATGAGAAATCGCTGGTCAACTTTTAACCCTTATAGCTCCCTAACAAAAAAAAAATGTTGGTTCCAAAATTGTGCTGATGTGAAGTAGACATGTGGGAAATTATATTTATTAACTATTTTGAGTGACATATCTCTCTGATTTAAGGGCATGAAAATTCAAAGTTTGAAAAGTGCAAAATTTTCAAAATTTTCGCCAAATTTCCGATTTTTTCACAAATAAACGCAAGTGATATCGAAGAAATTTTACCACCATCATGATGTACAATATGTCACGAAAAAACAATCTCAGAATCAGGGGAATCCGTTGAAGCGTTCCAGAGTAATTACCTCATAAAGTGACAGTGGTCAGAATTGAAAAAATTGGCCCGGTCATGAAGGCAAAAACAGGCTCTGGTACGAAGTGTTACGTCCCCTGGGAGGTGAGAAGTTTTTACTTCATCAGTCTGGCAGGCCTTTGACTCAGTTCCAATTCAGATGCATTTTGAGTAAATGTTTGTCTAAATTGAATATGGGTAATAAATATTTCTCTACTCACTCTTTTAGGACTGGAGCTGCGACGGAGGCTGCCAGACGGGGTTTGAGTGAGGGCTTCATCAAAAAATTGGGAAGATGGAGTTCAGGAGGTTATCGGGTGTATATTCGGAAGTGATGTATACTAATGTTTCTTTTGTTTGAAGTTTTTGCAGGTATAACAGTATGGATCTTAGGTCGTTCTTTCGTGCACTGGGCGGAGTGGAGAGCGCAGCAGCGGTGCTATGGTCCGAATCTGTCTTTGTCTGCCGGTAACGTAAGAATCTTCTGGTTTGGAATCAGGGGGCAAAGATGGGAAGGACTGTTGGAGCAAGCTGCCATGATGAGTTAGAGATCTCCGTCCCCAGATATAATCATTGTGCACTTAGGAGGGAATGATATTGGTAAATTAGGTACAGTGGATTTACTATTTCAAATGAAAAAAAGTTTAATAAAGCTAAAAAAATTGTTTTTTGGTGTTAAAATTATATTTTCCGAGATCGTTTCCCGTTTAGTGTCGGTGAAATCTATGGATCTCAAATTTTGTGAGAAAATTCGCAGTAGGGTAAATAGGTGCATGAATAAATTTATGCCATCTATTGGAGGTTTTTCTTTTCGGCACACTGACTTGGAGGGTGGTTTGCCAGGCCTATTCAGAAGTGATTGGACCCATTTGTCTGAAGTGGGTAACGACATTTTTAATTTAGATCTACAGGCGATGGTAGAGTTGGCCCTGGGTGGGGCAGGGCCATGTTCGCCTGCTTGATCCAGGCAAGATGGCCGGGTGGGTTAGTCATTCGGGGAACCGAATGGACAATAAGTTATAGGTAATGTAAACGGGCTTGAGCTTTGGCTGAGCTGCGGTTGTTTATAATTATTATGTTATTTATTGAAGTTACCTGTATTATATGATTTTAATAAAGGCCGTGGCCAATTAATTTTCCAAGCAAGTCAAGTGTGTCGGTGTAATTTTGTTTAATCACAGATAAGTTTAAGGTATGGTTTGTGCATTGTAATGCCATATGTGATAAATACATTGCTCAGCAATCTCCTTCTGTCACATAAACAATGGATGGAGTAGCAAGCAGTATCTGCAGCAACGCAGCTCCATTTAATTGCTATGGCTGGCAGAGAAAAAGGTTGGGAGCACAGGGATTCTCATCAATCAGATATTTATCAACCATCCTGTCATTTGACAGAATACCCCTTTACCGATGTGGTCTTATTCCCAGAGCCATAACTTTTTTACTTTTCTGTCCACATAGACCTATGAGAGCTTGATCTTTCAGAGACAAGTTGTACTCTTGAATGACACCATTCATTTTACCACATAGTGTACTGGAAAAAGAAAAAAAAATCCAAGTGCGGAGAAATTGGGAAAAAAATGCAATTCTGACATTGTTTTTTAGGAACAGCTTTTATGGTGTACATTTTGTGGTAAAAATGACTTCGCAATATGATTCTGCTCATCAGTACGATTAAGGCTATACCAAAATGTCCATTTTTTTTATTTTATTTTAGTGGTGAATAAAAATCTGAAGTTTGCAAAAAAAAAAATTCCGGTTGTATTGCCCCTTTCCGAGACTCATAACATTTTTATTTTTCAGTCGATGGAGCTGTACGACAGTTTATTTTTTACGGGGAGAGACAACGTTTTTATTGATACCATTTTGTGGTAGATATGATGTTCTGATTGCTTTTTGCAGTATTTTTTGTGGTATTTCAGCCACCAGAAATATTTTTTTTTTGTTTACAGTGTATAACGATTGGGTTAATTATTTTTACATTTTGATAAGATAGGACTTTTTTTGAATGCGGCGATACCACGTGTGTATTTTTCTGCTATCTTTATTTTTAATGGGGGAAATGGAGGTGATTTGAACTTATGTTTTTTGGATTTTAATATTTTTTAAAACACTTTTTTTTAAAACTTTTCACTGTTCTTAAAAGTCTTCTTAAGGGACTTGAAGCGCAGATTGTCTGATCGCTTGTGCCGTATACAGCGATGCCAGAACATTGCTGTATATAGCAAAAATCATAGTCTCCTTTGAAGCCCGGCCACAAGCTGGATTTCAAAGAAGCTCTGTAATGATAAGCATGGAGGTCTCCAACAGACCCCCCGCTGTCATAGCACACCCGATCACATCAAGGGCACGCCGATGGGCGCACGGAATGACGTGCCTCGCTCCCTCCCTGCGCACGTTAAGCGCCGCTGTAAGTTTGACAGCAGCTCCGCTCCACCTGCGATTGTTAGAAGCAGGTTCTGGCTGTAACACACAGCCATCATCTGCCGAGTATGGGGTGAGCCCGCTCCATACACCTGCTTCCGACTTGTGCCATACCGGCGCATGTTGTGAAGGGGTTACCAGCACTTTGAAAGGTCAGAAACAAGAATTGGTGAGGAGGTGGCAAAGACACTTCTAGGAAGGTTGTAAATTTAGTAAAAAGTGACAAACATCACTGTAGGCTCAATAGCAGGACAGTACTAGTCACCAGTTCAGTATAGATGGCACATTCTGCCATCAGAACATGACAAAGAAGAATTAAATAAACTTCAATGGAAACTGTCCATGACTAAGTGTGTGCTTCAGTTATCGCATCTGTATTATTAAATGCCCAATGGCTAACTAGGAAATCAGTGAGTAACTTTGCCCCGCAGCTATGTGTTTGAGTCACATTTATAAGTCACATACTTTCCCATTGCATCACTTTACATTACACTAACTTTCCATAGGATCTCCGAGCATTTACTCTGTAAATGGCAGATAAACAATCCATAGAGAGCTTTCTTCAATCCATTTATAACATTAGAATCTTTATACAGAACGACATTCTGCCGGGACACGTTACATAGACAGATGCTGCACTGCAGCCCCCGTGTCTCGCTGATCCGTAGGGAATGGTCCTTTTATGTGTTTTGGTATAGACATTATACATTGTATGCATGGTGAAAGATGAGCCCCGACCTACTTGGAAAGGGCAGTTTATCAGAACTATTCGGCACTGTTCACATACCACTAAAGGGCTACGTTTTTTTCCCAATATTTACAACTCAGATAAGCCTGTGCGGTTCAAGCCAAATCTATTGCATTGACCCCAACAATATCTGCCCCTTTTCTGGATATGGTGGTGACTGGTGGGGGACACAAAAGGGGCGATTTTTTTATATAATAAATGTCTATTGGAATCTAGACTGAGAAGGAGAGCTTGTCCCCTAAAAGAAAGATGGCAGAGGATGGTGGCCCCTTAAATGACAAGATATGAGAAGATATAGAGCAGGATGTCCGTAGAGTGTCTGCTAGCGAGTGTAATGTGGAACTGCCACGTCTTCGGAGGTACTGGAGGGACGTGATAGAGCTTATAAACTCGGTGTACAATTGTCAGATTGCTCCGGAACCTTTGACTTGTGCATACAGCTGAAATCCCTGTGAGAGTTATCGACTGGCTATCGCGCATATACTATATCAGGCCCGGAGAAGTATAGCTCCATACTGGAAGAGACCTAACGGTCTAGTTGTTGGAGAGGTAATAACAGGTAAGTACACCAATAATATCCAAAAAGTAAGGCCATAAAGTATTTAATATAATAATCTTCCAAAAAGAACTTTACAAATGACTAAGAATACGAAGATAAAAAAAGTTAATTTTATAGATATATTTTTAAAAAAAACATAATAAAGATACATAAAAATTGTGAGATAAAATACACAAAGGCACAAAGTGGGTGTTCCCGGATGAGAGAACAGTAAGTATCTATATCATTATTAATCAACGAGTATAGGTGACATTCATATACAGAGACATCAATCAAACTGCTGTCAGTAGAAATAGAATGTAGCACAGTGCTAATCACATATAGAGTCTAAGACATGGTATAAGCATTTAATGAAAGCTAGATAGATATAAATACATATGTATCCTGCATTACTTCACTCGTTGTGTCCGTGGTCCCACCACACCTGACGCGCGCTTCGGATTGAAATGCTTCGTCCAGAGGTCAAAAATATATCAATAAAATGAACTTTATCTTCATATTCTTGGTCATTTGTAAAGTTCATTTTGGGAGGTAATAACAGGGTTAAACAACACTATATGCCTTGAGAAACATGTATGCCAAAAAGGGGGGCATATGAGAAATTTGAAGATATATGGGTGCCCGGCTGGATAGACAAAATCTGGCCCCCCTTACTTTAATGTGGTCTAGAATACTCTTACGAATGTTTTGAAACTACGAGCAGAATCTGTGACTCTCTTCACAGGTGTATATTTTTAGAAGTGCCTTTATTGATACAATTGTATGTTGGTTTTAAGTAGGCGCGAATGTTTATATGGGTATCTATGTACAGGGGGTATGGAAAGTATTCAGACCTCTTTAAATTTTTCACTCTTTGTTTCATTGCAGCCATTTGGTAAATTCTAAAAAGTTCATTTTCTCTCATTAAAGTACACTCTGCACCCCATGATGACTGAAAAAAACAAATGTAGAAATTTTTGCAAATTTATTAAAAAAGAAAAACTGAAATATCACATGGTCATAAGTATTCAGACACTTTGCTCAGTATTGAGTAGAAACCCCCTTTTGAGCTAGTACAGCCATGAGTCTTCTTGGGAATGATGCAACAAGTTTTTCACACCTGGATTTGGGGATCCTCTGCCATTCTTCCTTGCAGATCCTCTCCAGTTCCGTCAGGTTGGATGGTGAACGTTGGTGGACAGCCATTTTCAGGTCTTTCCAGAGATGATCAATTGGGTTTAGGTCAGGGCTCTGTCTGGGCCAGACAAGAATGGTCACAGAGTTGTTCTGAAGCCACTCCTTTGTTATTTTAGCTGTGTGCTTGGGGTCATTGTCTTGTTGGAAGGTGAACCTTCGGCCAAGTCTGAGGTCCAGAGCACTCTGGAAGAGGTTTTCATCCAGGATATCTCTGTACTTGGCCACATTCATGTTTCCTTCAAGTTGCAACCAGTTGTCCTGTCCCTGCAACTGAAAAACACCCCCATAGCATGATGCTGCCACCACCATGTTTCACTGTTGGGATTGTATTGGGCAGGTGATGAGCAGTGCCTGGATTTTTCCACACATACCGCTTAGAATTATCAACCAAAAGTTCTATCTTCGTCTCATCAGACCAGAGAATCTTATTTTTCATAGTCTGGGAGTTCTTCATGTGTTTTTGAGCAAACTCTATGCGGGCTTTCATATGTCTTGCACTGAGAAGAGGCTTCTGTCGGGCCACTCTGCCATAAAAACCCGACTGGTGGAGGGCTGCAGTGATAGTTGACTTTGTGGCACTTTCTCCCATCTCCCTACTGCATCTCTGGAGCTCAGCCACAGTGATCTTGGGGTTCTTCTTTACCTCTCTCACTAAGGCTCTTCTCCAACGATTGCTCAGTTTGGCGTGACGGTCAGGTCTAGGAAGACTTCTGGTGGTCCCAAACTTCTTCCATTTAAGGATTATGGAGGCCACTGTGCTCTTCAGAACCTTGAGTAATGCAGAAATTCTTTTGTAACCTTGGCCAGATCTGTGCCTCACCACATTTCTGTCTCTGAGCTCCTTGGGCAGTTCCTTTGAGCTCATGATTCTCATTAGGTCTGACATGCACTGTGAGCTGTGAGGTCTTATATAGACAGGTGTGTGCCTTTCCAAATCAAGTCCTATCAGTTTAATTAAACACAGCTGGACTCCAATGAAGGAGCAGAACCATCTCAAGGAGGATCACAAGGAAATGGACAGCATGTGACTTAAATATGAGTGTCTGAGCAAAGTGTCTGAATACTTATGACCCATGTGATATTTCAGTTTTTCTTTGTTAATACATGTGCAAAAATTTCTACATTTCTGTATTTTTTCAGACAAGAAGGGGTGCAGAGTGTACTTTAATGAGAAAAAAAATGAACTTTTTAGAATTTACCAAATGGCTGCAATGAAACAAAGAGTGAAAAATTTAAAGGGGTGTGAATACTTCCCGTACCCACTGTATTCTTTTCTCATCAGCAGTATATGGACACTGAGGTGGGACGGGGAGGTAGGGTAGGTAATGTTTCGGGTTTAATTGTACTGTACTTTTGAAAAGGTTTAATAAATTATCTGATTCAAAAAAAAAAAGGCTACGTCTGGCACATTCCTTCATATATTTACAAGGCATATGTGCTTAACATAAAGCCCCGCAATATACCACACAGTTCTCTGTGATATACAGTTGAAAAGGATAAGGAGGATTTACACAATTTCTTTCATTATTTTATTTTGAAAGGCTGCAGGAAAATTGGGAAAAAATATTTGCATTAAGCTAAAATATATGTAAAATCATGTAAACCTTTCTGTAAGAAATAATCTGTATGGCTACAGATTTTTTTTGGCCATTTGATTTTTTTTTTACTATGGGCCTAAGAACTAACAGGCAGGTAATTTGCTAACTACCTGCCTGTGCTGCCCAGTGCAGATCTCTGCCGGCACAGAACGCTCCTGCTGGCAATTCTGCAGCTTCACATCAACAGAGCAGCAGCTTCTCTTCCGCTCTGCGGTGTTGACAGGGCGGGACTGCCAATGTCATGCTGACTGACAGATGGCTCCCCGTTGCGCAACTGTGGAGAGTCAGCTGTCAATCAGCATGATGCCAGCAGTCACACCCCAGCAACAGAGCAGCACGGAAGAGGAAGAGCTGCTCTGTTGACGAGAAGCAGCAGAATCGCTGGCAGGAGCAGTTCGAGACTGCTCTGTGCCGGCAGGGATCTGCGCTGTGCAGAACTGACAGGTAGTTAGCAACTGCCTGGCTGTAAGTTCTTAGACATCATCTTTTTCACTAGCACACAGCTCCTCAGCCTCCCAGCTTACTATATCCAGAGGGTGGTGGAGGTGGCATGGAGCTTCTAATGATTGATGGTTCGGACAGGCGTCATAGTGGCGACGCTGGCTCAAATTGTGAGTTTTCTGATGTTGCAAGCAGAGGCAGCTTTATCTCTGCAGCATAGGAGAAGCACAGAGGTACTAAATCTGGCCAGATCCAGCAATCTGGGCAGCTCCAGAGCAGTGCTTGCAAGACATTAAGCATAGAGCATAACAAGAGCACACTCCTTGCCTTGGAAACCGGCCACATCTGAGACTGCAGAGGTAGTTGGTAACCTAGGCATCGAGCACTAAGCTATAAAATTAAAATTCCCTCCGTTTCCGGAGTGCAGAGTATTTATAATAAAAAGATAAATTGCAAAGTTGCTTCTTTATAGAAGCATTTTACATTTTTACCCATTTAACAAGAGAAGACAATCTCTTTAATGTTTTCATGAACCGGACATCTCTTAAAATGTGAAAAACCTACAAGAAGCAAAATGAGCATAAACCCTGCTGTAAATAAATAAAAAGCAAGAGAATTAAAATTAATATAATAAATAAAACCCTATTTTATTTAATTGCACTTGCTTTTTATTTATTTACAGCAGGGTTTATGTTCATTTTGCTTGTTGCAGGTTTTTCTGATTCATGGCCATTGTGAAACATGCATTTATGTGCTGCATGTATACCAACTTAAACCAAGCTCAAATTTTGTGTTTTATCTCTTAAAATGTGCAGTTTAAGTTAAACCACCAGAATATAAAAATATCTATACGTCTAATTCATTTACCAACAGATACCATCAGTTACTGATCGGCTTTCACGTAAAAAATAAATCTATTTATATCTCCACGGTGCTGCATCATCCTACATCTCTTCCCTCATTTCTGTTTACGACCCTTCCTGTTCTCTCAGTTCTGCAAATTTTCTCAGACCAATATCCTCAATAATCATAACCTCCCACTTCTGTCTCCAAGACTTTTCTGAAGCTGCACCATCTCTCTGGAATGCACTACCCCAGAGAATCAGGTTAATTCCCAGTGACCACAGTTTTAACTGTGCCCTAAAAACACATTTTTAGGCTGGCTGAACATGTTGATTAACCCAACTATTCTCCTTTTTTACATTATTGTTCTAATCCTGGTCTCTTGAACAGTTTTCTCAAAACACAATGCACTCAATGGCACTTCTTATCTGTTCATACACAGGTACTGGCTGGTGACCGGCTCACGCAGCTTTTCATATGTGGTCCTATTCATTATGAAAGATGGATGGATCATACAAAACAAGCACTTTTTACTTCGGGTTCCTCCATTTCCTCATATTGCAAACAAGGCCATCACTTCTGCTTGGCAGGTAATTAGTTTGCTATTCTGTGACTGTCCTTATGATAAAGTGCTGCAGAATATGCTGGCTCTATATATAATAAAGATAATTATTCATCATTATTAGAGCACTTATGAACCTTTCTTCTCTGTAGTCAGGTCTCAATCTATTATACAATTTCATTCTTGGTGGAAGATGTATGGATCCATTGGATCAGTGTGAGATCACCACAATACAAGTGATTGTCACAGTCGGCCATTACCATGGAAGCTGTGTAGTATATGTTATATCGGTCTGCTGAAAATATAATGCACTCGAGAGGTTATACTTCCAGATCAGTCTCCACATACTGGAAATGGGCCCCATCACAGAGCACAAACTGGGGATTCTTCCGCTTCCATACACTAAAGGAGTCGACTTGTCCTTGCCAACTGGGCAACCGGATCCTCTTCACACAGCAGAAACCCTCAGCCAGGGAAAGCTGGAAGGCACGTGAGGTGGACTGACCCCAGGGGCTGGATGACAAGGTTTCTCCAAGAAGCTCTCCCACGTGAAAAAGTGTGTGACCCCTGAAGAAAGCCAGGCAATCCAGAGAAAAGTGGGAAGACTCTGTGAAAGAGCACATGCTGTAAGATGGCATCAGTATACAGGTCACAACATGTAACATGGTAGAAAGCTTAAAAGAAAAAAAGATATAGAGCGGTGCTCCCATAGAATAGTCATTTTGTGAATCAAAATGCAGCACATGGATCGCGGCCTCTCCTACGCTTGCCCGCCCTGCACGGACCCAGCATTTTTCTGCCCCTTCTCCTCTAGCTGGCGGCCTGAGGCCCCGGAGGTGAAAGACACCCACGCTCCTCTGTGGGGGTTGGGGGGATTCACTCAGCTTCGCTATCCGACTAGACAGGCGCCTGCACTGACGAACGCCGAGGCCTAACCGGCTAGATGGGTGTCGGCACTGACGCACGCCAAGGCCTAACCGGCCGTGCTCAAACTGCCCCCAAGGGTCCCCCTCTCCTGGGTAATGCAGCTACACGGGAGGGAAACCCACTACCCAAAATAGCTCCCCTCCGGTTACATTAACAGCCCAGCTGGGCTCCTAGCTGCACTCCCTCAACAGTCTCCTGCCCTCAGTTACCATGTAATAAGAAACTGCATATAGGAGACACCCAGCAGCCTTCAATTGGATTTCCTCAGTCTTAAAGATACAGGGGTTTATCAATTCTTCAATGTACCTAAGGTTACCCTTCATATACTTTACCCTGGCTAAGCACAGCTTGGAATCCTTAGGGTTAATCCTATACTTGTGGAAATATATTGTAAGCCACTGCTGACATCTAGTGGCCACTCACTATAATCACACATTCGGTCACAAAAGTTAATACTTACAACCCACCTCATTAACTGGCTATATCCTTCAATCTGAAACCAAGCCTGCCCAATAACCCTAACAGGTCAAGGCCCAGGACTTCCATGATGACTTAACCCTCTCTCCTCTCCATCCTATAAAAAGCTCAAAGCGCAATATGCTTTCCCTTTGATTCATTCAACCAGTGCTGGGCTATAGTTACCAGATTATCCAACAATTCATAACCGCCCTAATGCCAAAACCCTAACCTCAGGAATCAGCCTCCAGCAGATCTCGGCGACAATATGTTTTCCTGGCCACACTCGAAAGTTTAGTCATCCGGCTCCTCTTTATCAGGTAGGGTTGACTCAGAGACTATTCCAGTGTCCACAACCAGGATTCTGTGTACTCCTACCTCAAACCATGCTACCCTACTATCACAGTTCCAGTCTATACTACACTCGGAGCTGTCCAAATTGTCGGATAAACTAAGGAACTTTCCAAAGAAATTAGAGAACTAGGATCCAGAACCTCCGATCGAGGACTCTACCACTCATTACCCACGAAAAAGAGATGGAGATGCTCCACAAAGAAATCTACTCCCTCAACAATAAACTGGAAGATTTTGAAAATTGCACTCGCAGAAGTAATATCCGCATCAGAGGCCTGTCCGAGACAATTCAATCTATTGCCACAGCCCTATTTCAAGAACTTCTATTTGGAAACCCCAATGAACGTCTAGAGATGGGCCGCATTCATAGAGCTCTGAGTAAACGCAAACCTGACGGCCCACTCCGTGACATTATTCTCAAACTTCACTTCTACAAAACAAAAGAACAACTATTTACAGCAGCACGGAACTTCTCATCCCTGAAATTCGATAAGTCTACGGACCCTCAACCCCCAGCTCTCTCACCAACCCCACTTTCAGCAGATTTGGTCTCTCTTAAACACCTTTCCCACCACCAGTGGGCAGACCTATGGAGAGAGATGAACCCTTCGGTCAAGACTGCACTTATTTCTCTACACGTCACTTAGTCTACACCAGAATAGATCATATATTCGTTCACCCCATGTTCATACCCAACATAAACATTTCTGTTCTTTCCACTCCTTGGTCGGATCATTCCCCAATGCAGCCAACGTGCTCCTCTCTACATCCTTGCTCATTCAACTGGACTCTGAATGACTCCTTCCCCTCTTATCCTGAAAGGTCCCAAAGATTGAGTGACCACCTTGATGATTACTTCTCTTTGAACCAGCAGCCTCTTCACCAATTTCCCTTTGGGAAGTTCATAAAGCAGAGAAGAGAGGCTTCTGCACTCAAGACGCTGCTCACAAGAAAAAGACTTACTAGAACAGCTGATCTTGAGAATAAGCGGTCAATATTAAGATTGTCAGCTGAAGAGCTCACCCTCCCCCTCTATATATCAAGACCTTACACATGCGTGCTCTGAACTCAATCTTTGTCTCTCCAAAAACACAGGTCAGGCCCTGCGTTGGTCCCAACAGGGCTTCTACTCCCTTAATAATAAAAGCAGCTCTAACCTTCCCCTATGCCTCAATGCCTCCCTGTAAGACGTACCCCAATGCGACTACGTACGACACATGGGCGTGGGGAGCAGTGAATATTCATTTTCTGTAGCAACGGGGACAGTGTAGGCTGCAGCGGGCGGCTGCTGACTCCTGTGCCCCGCTCCTCCAACGCTACCGCTCCCCACACACCCAACACATCATATATATATACCCCGTCCTCCCCCAACATTCGGAGTATAAGGGTATATGCCCTATAAGATGACACCTGGCGTATAAGACGACTCCTGACTTTTGAGATTTTCAGGGGTTAAAAAGTCGTCTTATACGCCGGCAAATATGGTATATAAATTCTGACCATCTGCATCAGGCCAGGTAAGAAACAAGGCTCTGTCTGGATAGTTCTCCAAGAGTTCAGGGCCTCCAGTCTACAAATAACAGACGTATATTCAGAATCTCCACCTGATACCAGTGTAATAAATGCTATAAATGTAGAAGGTTTATGCAATTTTTGCTTTGGCAATACTTTGCTTTTGTTATAGTTGGCGGTTTGTTTTTTCTTAAAGTGGCAGTACAAGAAAATTTCAGACATCCGGTTTTCACATGTGTGTTCTGTCTGTGTTTTTCATGGATAAAACATGTAAACATAAAGAAAATGTGCCCGTTATAGACTATGGGACTGTTCACATGCCGTGTTATTTTACAGACCGTGTGTTTTTACCAGTCTATGCACTTTGTGTGCCGTCCATGATTTACATTGTCATGCATAGGAGAAGCTTTGTCATTTATTTTTCCATACATGAAAATAACTGATGGTAAAATCTGACATACTGATCAAACACTGATGACACTCAAATCATTTTTTTTTTTAGGAGGTAGGTGAATAATCACAGACATCTAAATCAGGCCAAAAGCAGTGTTACAAAAATAAAAGTAAAATCAATGAGAAAAGCTGGCAAAAAAATAGATTATAAACATTTAATTTAGTGCAAATTTACAGAGCACACATTGCTTTGAAAAGACACGTGTAACACTCTGAGGTCCCCAAGGACTGTATCCAGTTCCTATCAAGCTCTTTAACGCAAACACAGTTTAAGACCTCATTCACATGTCTGTGTTTAAACATATACATGAAATAATGGTACTGGTCTCATCAGTGTTTTGGTACAGTGTGTCATCGGTGTACACTCCGTGTCTGTTTTTACCATTAGTGTCTCATTAGTGGTTTTCATTGATGGATAAGTTACAAAGGTTCTTCTATCCCTAGCAATACTAAATATGGACAACACACGAATGGCAGTTGGATGCCATCCGAGTGCTGTACGTGTTTTTCACTGACCCATAGACTTGTATAGGCAGTTTTAATCTGTGATACTGGAAAAAAAAACAGATGTGGCTCTGTGAGGTTTTCACAGATACATGGTCCGTGAAAAAACATGGACACGTGAGCAGCCCCATAAATTATAATGGGTACGTGTTCTATGTGAGAAAAAAATTGAATGAACACGTGAGTGTTACACAGAAGTATGAATGAGGTCTTAATAATATCAAAGTCACCTGAACATATAGGACTATGGGTATTTGATGGTAACTGTTCTTCACTGCCGTTCTTAACACACTCATCTATATCAGTGTTTTGTCTTTTTCACCCCATTTCTAATATTAAGCTGTAACGTTATCTCACTAAACAGATTCACCCCAAAATGGTTATGCTACATTCCCTGCCTCAGCTTTTACACAGGCTATGATAGGCTGTGCTATTCTATGTGATGGTTACATGGCATTATTGGGATGCTGTAATTACAGCTCACCAAATCGCAAATTGTTCAAATTCGCTGGGTCCAGCAAATTGAAAGGGAACCTGTCACGTCATTTCAAGTATCTACACTGTCCCCAGTGCGGTGTTAGTGATGGAATGGGCATCACTAACACATTATTTTCATTAAAAACGGGGCTGTAATAATGTTCAAAAAGCACTTTGTATTCTTATATCGTACCTGCTCATTTAGTCACAGGGGTGTGCTTCATTTTGTGTTCAGTCACAGGAGTCACCGGCACTCAATTTGATTGATTTCCCTGGTTGCGCCAACGGCAGTAGAATCCCGCGCTTGCGCAGCGTGTAGCCGGCCGCGCTTGCAGCGTCGATCGTGCAACTGCCCGCTTGACACTGCGCAAGTGCGGCTCCAAGCGCCACACTGAGCACAAAATGAAGCACACCCCTATGATCAAACGAGCAGGTACGATATAACTAAATAAAGTGCTTTTTGCACATGATTAGACCGCTGTTTTTAATGAAAATAACGTGTTAGTGATGTACATTACATCACTAACAATGCACTGGGGACAGTTTAGATGCTTGAAATGACGTGACAGGTTCCCTTTACCAACATTTGAAACAAATTCAATTAGCTCATCTCTAATATACATGATATTATGCTTCGTTTACGCCGCACTGCTCTTACCATGACCACTGTGTAACGCATCTCTAGGGGAAAAATGGTGTTCTGATCAAAAGCCACGACATCCAGCCCAGGACACTGCAGTAAGAATTCCCAGTATCCAGTGCCCTGGACAAACAGCCGACAAAGGAGGAATAAGCAAAGCGCTGCAAGGAGTGCGGTCAACGCTCATCACACATGTAAAGGTGTTCACCAGCAGGTCGGGAGGGCTCTTTATTCTCTCACTGTAGGGGAATATTTGGTGTAAATCATTATTCCACCACTAGCAGACACTTACCTTATGAAGGCAGATTAGGACAAGTGTTATATATGTAAGCCTGTATTACAGATGCAAGTCCCAGCCCGACCACGGGATCTATGAAGCTGCCAGTTTGGGACCTTGGAGCTGCGGTTTGGCCAGAACTTGTATCTGTAAGAAGCCTCATACACAATAGACGGCAGTCAGCCGAACAATGATTTGGCCAATTGTGAACTTAGGTCAGGTGGCTGGGCACTGCAAACATAAGGCTGGGGCCGCAAGGAAAGTTGTGTCAGGGAACCAAAAATATTTACCGTATTTTTCGGACTATAAGACGCACTTTTTTCAGCTGAAATTTTGGAGGAAAATGGGGGGGTGCATCTTATAGTCCGAATGTTGGGGCGGGGTGTATATTTATGTGTGGTGTGAGGGGAGCAGTATCGGTGGAGGAGCGGGGCACAGGAGGCAGCAGCCGCCCACTGTCCCTGCTGCTAAAGAAAATGAATATTCACTGCCCATAGGGCGTGGGTAGCGCTGAATATTCATGCTCCTTAATAGCGGTATACAGTGTAGCCGCACTGCGGCTGCTGCCAGCTATCTCCTGTGCACGCTGTTAAAAGGCATGAATATTCAACCTCTCTCCACGCTCATGGGCGTGGGGAAGGGGTGAATATTCATGCCCTTTAATGAGCGGGCACAGGAGATAGCCGGCGGCAGCAGCCGCAGCGCGGCTACACTGTGTGCCAGCTATGAAGGAGCATGAAGTCACTGCTTCCCGCGCACAGAGTGCTGGCGTGGGGAGCAGTGACTTCTGGCAGCTGATCTCTCCTTGTGAGCAGCGCATGGCAGTGACGTCATGCGCGGCTCACATGGAGAGATCAGTGCAGGCAGACCGGACGCAGCGCTGGAGGAGAGAAGAAAGGTGAGTAACAGTGTTTATTTATTTTTATTGTGCAGCATGATGGGGATTATGGGTGCCACGCATACCAGGACAGGGATTAGGGGTGCCATGCATACCAGAATGGAGGGGTTCCATGCATACCAGAATGGAGGGGTTCCATGCATACCAGAATGGAGGGATGCCAGGCATACAAGGATGGGGACCACGTATAAAAGGAAGGGGGGGCGGCATATATACCAGGGATATTGTCAGAATTGGGGGACATTACCCCTATACCAGTGTCAGAAGACCCCCTACCAATTAAAAGAGCATCATGACCACATTTTTTGCTTACATTTTTATTTTTCTCCTCTAAAATCTAGGTGCGTCTTATGGTCCGGTGCGTCTTATAGTCCGAAAAAAATACGGTAATTATATTTTGCTGAAGCACAACTATTTTAAAGCTGTGATTTTACTGTAAAAAAAAACAAAACAAAAAAAAAACTCAGCCAAATCTAAGTTGCATGTTATGTGCAATCAACTCTATTGTAAGTCACATTTGCAACCGCGTGTAATTGTCAGTCGTAGTGAGACACCATAGGAAATCAGATACAATTTAATGCAACAAGTGCAATCCTGATATTGCTGTGGAGCGTAAGGCCAGGATAACACAGCGACATGTCACAGACATTGAGATCGCTGGGTCACATTGCAACATCGCACTTAATCAACTATGGTGTCGGAATGAGACATAAAGCTGAAAAAGAGCTGAAATGATGGATCAGGGCCTATGGCCATGGAGACATCAAACTGACACATTGCAGCACAGGCTGTAATGATTTCCTATGGTGTAATGTTGCGATCTGTCTACAACTTAGCTGTTTTTACTTCCAGAAAAATTACAGCTCTAAAATAATGGCAGACAAGTGATGTTCGGATGTTGTTGACGCACAACTATTCTCAGAATTGCTGGTATGAGACACGTCAAAATGTAAGAAGGCGCAAGGGCAAAAGTTGGCGCGCGGGGGGGGGACGCGGACCATGGTTAGGGGCGGGGGACACAGGCGCGGGGCAGGGGGGGGTGGTGACGCAGGTCAGGGGGGGGGGGGGGGATGCGCAGGCCAGGAAAGAGGAAACGCGGGAACAGGGCGCGTGGGGATGTGACGCGGGGCAGAGGGGGGGGGGGCAATGCGGACGCAGGGTGACGCGGGAGGTGATGTCGGTGCAAGGCAGGGGGGCGTCACAAGGGTAAGGGAGGAGGTGACGCGGGCGCTGGGCAGGAGGTGACGAGGGCAGAGGGTGATGTGGGAGCTGGGCAGGTGGTGATGTGGGCGCTGGGCAGTGGGTGATGTGGGCACATAGTGATGTGGGTGCAGGACAGGCGGTGAGGAGGGCAGGGGGAGATGCGGGCGCTGGGCAGAGGGTGATGTGGGTGTAGGGCAGAGAGTGATGTGGGCGCAGGGCAGGCAGTGATGTGGGCACAGGGTGATGTGGGTGCAGGGCAGGCGGTGATGTGGGCACAGGGTGATGTGGGCGCTGGGCAGGGGGAGATGTGGGCACAGGGCAGGCGGTGATGCGGGCGCAGGGTGATGTGGGTGCAGGGCAGGGGGTGATGTGGGCACAGGGTGATATGGGCGCAGGGCAGGCGGTGATGTGGGTGCAGGGCAGGCGGTGATGTGGGCGCTGGGCAGGTGGTGATGTGGGCAGAGGGTGATGTGGGCACAGGGTGATGCGGGCGCAGGGCAGGCGGTGAGGAGGGCAGGGGGAGATGTGGGCGCTGGGCAGGGGATGATGTGGGCACAGGGTGATGTGGGTGGAGAGCAGGCGGTGATGTGGGCACAGGGTGATGTGGGCGCTGGGCAGGGGGAGATGTGGGCACAGGGCAGGCGGTGATGCGGGCGCAGGGTGATGTGGGTGCAGGGCAGGGGGTGACGAGGGCAGAGGGTGATGTGGGTGCAGGGCAGGGGGTGACGAGGGCAGAGGGTGATGCGGGCACGGGGCACTCACAGCTCCGGCTGACACCAGTGGTAAGTTCAGGGCACACAGCAGCTCCAGCACCTGCGGGCTGGGCACAGAGAAGGAGAAGAGGATCTGCAGGCGCTGGCAGCTGCAGCCGTCCTCCAGGCTCCGGAGCAGGTGCAGCAGCTCCTTCCTGCGGTGCGGGGACGTCTCCGGGTCACAGAACCTGTGCACGTCTGCAGGCAGCTGCTGCATCTTCCACACGTGCAGCTGGTGATCCAGGTTCTGTCCCTTGTGCCTCCTCTGCTCCATCGTGTCCCACTGCAGCTCGGGCGACACTGCCGCAGCCATACCAGAGCCGCCCGCCCTGCGACTGGGAGAGATCGGCGCAAATTCAAAGTGGCGCCTCTCACTGACAGCAGAGGAAGAGGAAGACGAGCGAGAGGCCGGGACAGCAGGCGGCCTGTGCTCCACTGCCACCTGCTGGACGTCGCGGGAACTGCATGGTGGACATTGTGACTCGTCCTTGTATCACAGGGAGCAACAGTGACAGGTCTTACAAGTCAGGAAGGAGTTAATTCCCACCCGTGACTGCACTTCAAAAATGGCTGTGGACCATCTAGGTTTTTTTTTAATATATCTGCCTTTTATTAAACCCAACTCTCCAACACTGGCAGTGACTCAAAGTAAAAAATGGGTCTATCCTCCGCGATTTCAGGGTACAAGCCGCCCAGAAATCAATTCCATAAGTGACGTGTAGTAAACAAGGGGTTAAACTAATGCTATAGAAATGATGTAATAAAATAACGATTGGCTGCATTTTTCATGAATTTGGGAGCGGTAAACGCACCGTGTCTGTGTGCAAACCTGTGTGAACAGACCCTTAGACAGTTTCATCATGTGAGATGCAAGTTGTTCCTTTAAAGGGGATGTTCTCCACTGGGGACAATTTCTTTTCATTTAAATGCATGTATTTGAGGCTAAAAATAATTTTTGCAGTTGAGTTTCATTAAAAATGTTGTACATTTTGACTTTTACAGTCTTTGTGTTTCCCTGGGCACAGTGGCATAGCTACAGGGGGGCAGAGGGAGCCGGGGGCCCACCTGGAGCAATCGCCACACTTAACTGTATCAACCTGCACAGCAATGGTCTCCTGACTCTACCGCTCTCTATCCTGTAGTCCACGGGTCGCTCTAGGCTTGCAGTCTACAGAACAGCAGGTGCATGCACAGAGACGTCAGAGTCCTGGCGTGATCACATCACCATGTCACACCATTGCGCCGAGACACGTTAAGTGATTATATAGCATTTAATTTATGACTCAATACTTGTAGGGGGCCATAATACTGGCGGGGTCATCCTACTGTGTGGGAGGCTATGGGGACATCATATTATGGTTAGGGGACTATGCAGGTATCATTCTGTGTGTGAGGACATCATACTGTGTGGGGGCCATCAGGGCCACCATCAGGGCATTACTGCCCTTACTGGGGTATGGGGCACAGTGAGCAGTGGGTGGCCAGTTCCGGGCCCTATCTGTTCACCGGGCCTCAGTGGCACAATCCTGCCGCCTCAGTAACTGGATGCACGTTCAGTTAATATCTGCTGGCATGTGGGAAGCTGCACGGCAATAGTTAAAAGCTGCTAGCCAATAATAGGCCGGCAGCTGACGTCATTGTCATGCACCGACACATCCACTCCTCAAATGTATGAGGGAGAGCCGGGCGCCGCTGTACCGCCACCAGGTAAGGAGAAACTTCTTTTTTTTTACTTTTTTTTTTAAACTGAAAGTGGCAAGCCGCAATATGGGGACAGATGGGGCAGGATCATGCGAAACAAAACATAGGGATGGGGTCTATCCAAAAATGAGAAGAGACCCTGAATTTATTTCTTAAGCTTAGGCTTTCACATTACAAATTGCCCATAGAACGCAGGGCCGTATTTGGCATTCATGCTGCCCTAGGCACTTTAAGTGGTCATGCCCCCTTCTTGTAAGTCAGAATAAAAGTGCCCATACCGCTTAGTTGGTTGTTAAGGCCCCTATATACATTTGACTATTGTCGATTGAATCCGCCGATATTGATGGATTCGGTGATAGTCTAATGTGTATGGGACACCTGATAAATATTATCTGGAAAGATAACGGTCCAAGATGTCCAATTTCGGACTGTAGATACTTTTGTTCCTTTAAGAGATGTCTTATACAGAACACAGTGGCTCCTGTGTATGGGAGAGTCAGCTGTCAAAAATGTATTGGGATCTTTAGTCAAACACTTGTTTTGCTAACTCATATGGCCTCTTACAGATATTTCTAGTTCCAATTTTTATGTTGTACATGTGTGCAACACTAACACTTGACCCTATAATGATATATTTTCATGTTTAACAAATTAAGGATTACTACATCTACATTACTATATCACCAGACCCATCATCAGAACATGAATACAGCAACAGAATCATCATCTGTGCATTAGTACATTAATACAGCACAAGAACCATCATCAGTACATGAATGCACTACCAGAACCATCACCAGAATCACCATCAGTATATGAATATGACGCGCCCCTGGGCCTGCTGCGTCGCGCAGCGTCTCGCGCACGGGGCTTACCCGGAACCGGATCAGATGAGGGTTGTAGTCTCCGAGTGGCGGGGACCCGGTCCGTGCCCAGGGAGTCAAACTCAGTGTGTGTCAGTCTTGATAGATGTTATTTGAGTGTCGACTACGCCACCCGTTGATTTGCAGCTATGGAGCTGCCGCTGCAGGGCAGACCGCTGAGGCCGGTGTAGAATTGTGCAGCGTGATAGTATAACCCCCAACGGGAGGGGTATGGCCTCAGGGCAGCCGACGTGGAAAATGGGGGTAGCAGGAACCACTCAGAGACGGTGCGGTGTAATTCAGGGTCTTTACTGGTAACAACGATAGACCCTCCCGGAGTACTTGCTAGCGAACGGGGCCTGGTCAGTCCTTGAGCAGATGGGATCTCCCCTGGCCAGGCAGAGTTGTAGGCCTCCCAAACTGACTGTACTCTTCTGGCTACCTTGCTAGAAGCGGATATAAGTAGCCCACGTCCCTGAGTGTACCGTGTGGTGCTCACCCGTATGGCCGGTGACTCGGGGCCTTCTAATGGCTTCCGCTCCACGATGGCGGTGCTGGTCCCACGCGTGTGACCGTGCCTTCGGGTTTCTGGGCCTGAGGACCTGAAATCCCCTGCCGGTCGGCTTCTGCTGCTGGGTAAGAGTTAGTCCCCACAGCCTCGGACGCCGGGTCCGGTAAGAAAGCTTCTCAGTCAGGGCGAGTTCTGCAGCTGCCAGCCCCTGACTCGTATTAGTATTGCTCCCACTGAGCTTCTGCTGTTTCTTCATATGACTGTTTCTTGTCTCTACTCTCCTTGACTGACTAACCCTGCTTCAGCCCCGGGTTTATATAGGGGAAGTTCTTCCCCTCCCAAGACTGGGCAGGAGGTGTGGCATGCACAGGATCCCTGACCAAAGGACCTCCCACCTGCTCTCAGACATAACATTACATTACTGTGGAAACCAGACCCCTGGGGTGCCACATTCCCCCCTAGTAAAATTTAGTACTCCGGGACTAAACACATTTTTGTAAACATAACAGAGTACAACCAAAACATTATAATAAAGAGACACATAACAATGGTCACGGCGTGTCCGCAACCGGGTGCAGTCTTTGAGGGAAAGCAAGGTGTCCATTTCACCAAAACAGGGAGACGTAACCAGGTAGGGGTCTGTCCTACCCCGAGTCCTTAACAGTCTCTAGTCCATCCTGGGTTACGCTCCAACTATGTACAAGGATTCCCGGTAAATCCACCAAGGACTCCTACAAATAACTAGAAACACAAAATTATACACAAGCAACAATACACAGGTAAACATAAATAAAACAATTTATACACTTCAAATCCTCCAACGTGCGGGTAACTGGCCTCTAGTGGCCCTAGTGGACCTACGGAGCTGACTGTCTAGCCCTGAACTACAGGGTGTAGGAGCTGTCAAGGGTAAACTGGGCAGCTGTCTACCGGCTCTTTGGCTCACTAGGGATATGGCAGGCTCACTGCAAGCAGAGGGTTGATCCTCCTGGTCTGCTGGTGTGGGGTCTTCTGCCTCCTGGACCGGCTGTTCTTCCAGCTCTACCTGTTGCTCCGTAGGTGCTTGGGATGCTGGTTGGAGGAAGGTGAGTACGGGTACCACAACTGCACCATTGACTTGAGTCCAAGACCGAGGGAAGTCCCCGAGCACAGTACTAACCATATCTTCCCTTTCCTCTACGGGTCGATGGTCTTCTTGTTCCTCTTCAGGGTTCCTCAGTTGTTCGGGACACTTTTTCAGGTGGTCCCGGGATACAATGGCTGTGGTTTCCCCTCCGTCTTTACTGATGGTACAAACCTTCGGGTTCTCGTGACTTGAGGGCAGTACGGTGTACGGGTCCTTCTCCCACTGGTCGTCCAACTTGTGGAGCCGTCTCTTCCTCTTCAAGACCTGCTCTCCGGGTACCAGGGGAACAGCGGGAGCATACTGGTTGTAAGTTTTCTCTTGTCTTTCCCTAGCCTGACAGAGACTTCGCTCCACGCTCTCCTATACTCTCCGGTACTGCTGCTGCCTCTCTGTGTCCCAGTCTGCTTCTGGTGAAGTGTCCTCGGGTGTCAGGACTCCCATTTCCAGGTCAACAGGTAACTTACCAGGTCTTGCCCTCATTAGGTAAGCCGGGGTACAGTTGGTGGAACCTACCGGGATGTGGTTGTATAGGTCCACCAGATCGGGCAGCTTCTCAGGCCACAGACTGCGTTCTTCCAGGGGCAACGTTTTCAGAAGATCCATTACCACCTGGTTCATTTTCTCACAAAGTCCATTAGTTTGCGGATGATAGGTTGTCGTCCTTATCTTCCGGCAGCCATACAGAGTGCAGAATTCTTGGAAGACCTCCGCTTCAAAGGCAGGTCCCTGGTCTGTCAACACTTGGTCCGGGTACCCGTGTGGACGGCAGAAATGCTGCTGGAAGGCTCTCGCTGCTGTTCGAGCTGTTAAGTCCTTGACGGGGACGACAACCAAGAACCGGGAGTAGTGATCCACGATGGTTAGTGCGTAGACGTAGCCACTTCTGCTTGGGGTCAGTTTTACATGATCCAAGGCTACCAGTTCCAACGGCTGCCGGGTGACAATGGACTGCAGGGGAGTCTTCTGGCTGGCACGGTCCTTCCTTCTTAGGTTGCACGGGCCACAGTCTCTGCACCACTTCTCAATGGTTCCCCTCATGCCTACCCAGTGGAATCGCTCGCGCAGCAGGAACTCCAGCTTCTTCCACCCGAAGTGTCCAGCTCCGTCGTGGTATGCCTCCATCACCATGGCTGCGTCTCTTCGTGGCACCACTACTTGCCAGAGTAGTTCATGCGTCCGGGAGTTAACCATTCTGCGGCACAACTTCCCCTTGTAAAGGAACAGTCGACTCCTCTCTGCCCATAGTTGTTTGGCTTCCTCCGGAGCGTCTGGTTCAAGGCAAGCCTCCGGGCGAGTCAGCATCTCCTTCACCAGTCGGACGGCAGGGTCGCTGTCTTGCGTTTCCGCCCAGTTGTAGTGAGGTAAGGGGTTCAACGTAGCAGCCTGCTTACTCCTTACCCGGTGGGAATAATGGATAGTCCCATGACGGTGGAACGCAGGGAGTTCAACTTCTTCCAGTCCCTCCGGATCTTCTCCTTCGTCCGGCAGGTTGGGCATCCTGGACAGGGCGTCCGCGTTGGTATTGGAGCGTCCGGCCCGGTATTTGATTGTGAACTCGTAGTTGGACAGACGGGCCATCCACCTCTGCTCCAGGGCACCGAGTCTTGCCGTGTCCAGGTGTGTCAACGGGTTGTTATCCGTGTACACGGTGAACCGGGAAGAAGCGAGGTAATGCTTAAAGCGCTCGGTGACTGCCCATACTACGGCCAGGAACTCTAGCTTAAATGAGCTGTAATTCTCGGGGTTCCTTTCGGTGGGTCGCAGCTTTCGGCTGGCGTAGGCGATTACTCGTTCCTTCCCCTGCTGGATCTGGGACAGTACGGCTCCTAGCCCGATGTTACTGGCGTCGGTGTAGAGGATAAAGGGCTGGCTATAATCCGGGTACGCCAGGATTTCGTCCCCCGTGAGGGCCATCTTCAGCTGGCGGAAGGACTCTTCTTCCAGCTCCTCCCATTTGAAGGGCGGCTTCTGGTTCTTGGCCTTCCGGGACTGGCCTATCAGGAGCTCCTGCATAGGTGCTGCCTTTTTGGTGAAACCGGGAATAAACCTTCGGTAGTAGCCTACCAACCCGAGGAACTGCCGCACTTCTTTTACGCTGGAGGGGCTTGGCCATTCCTTAATTGCGGTGATCTTATCAGGGTCGGGAGCCACTCCGTCAGCACTCACCACGTGTCCCAGGTACTGCACCTTTGGTTTCAGGAGGTGACACTTGGAGGGTTTCACCTTTAGGCCGTAACTCGCCAGAGCTTCGAACACTTCCGCCAGGTGTTTCAGGTGGTCCTCATACGTCTTGGAATATACGATGACATCGTCCAGGTACAACAGGACCGTCTCGAAGTTTCTGTGGCCCAGACAACACTCCATTAGTCGTTGGAAGGTTCCTGGTGCGTTGCAGAGTCCAAACGGCATTCAGGTGAACTCGCTAAGTCCCATCGGGGTGGTGAATGCGGTCTTCACCCGGTCCGCCTCTGCTACAGGAACCTGCCAGTACCCGCTAGTGAGATCCAAGGTAGAGAAGAAGTTAGCAGATCTTAAAGCAGCCAATGACTCCTCTATCCTTGGTAAGGGGTACGCATCCTTGTGTGTGATACGGTTGATTTTCCGGTAATCTACACACATCCTCATGGTGTTGTCTTTTTTTCTGACTAAGACTAGTGGAGCTGCCCAGGGGCTACAGCTATCCCTGATCACCCCAGCCTCCTTCATGTCTCTAAGCATCCCCTTGGCGTGTTGGTAGTGTGCAGGGGGTACGGGTCGATACCTCTCTTTTATGGGAGGATGGTCTCCCGTGGGGATGTGGTGTTCTACCCCCTTGACTCGCCCGAAGTCTAACGGGTGTTTACTAAACACTCTCTCGTACTCTTGAACCACCCGATAGACTCCCTGTTTCTGATGTGAGGGAGTGGAGTCAGTACCCAAATGTAGTTGCTGACACCAGTCCTCCATTGTTTTCTTAGAGCCGTTACCTTCCTCCGGGTGAGATGGAGGCAAGGGTTCTACAGATTGTATAGCATTTTGGTTAATGGTATATAATTTGGCTAGCGTGGCATACCGGGGCAGGTACACTTCCCTCTTCCCGATATTGATTATGCGAACGGGCACCCTCCCATGGCGTACATTAACCACCCCCCGTGCTGTCAAGATGGTGGGCCTACTGTCTGAGTAAACTGGTTCTACCATTGCCTGGTAATCTCTACCTCTCAGACCAATAGCTGCCCGGCACCAAATCATCATTTCACTTTTTGGGGGCATGGCAATAGGAAAAGGGTCACACATTCTTACGCTACCAATCTCACCGCCGGAGAGTTCCACCTGTTGCCGTCGCATCAGTGCCCGGATCTCTTTCTGGAGCACCCGCTGCTCGCCGGAGCTGGCGTTCTTGGCAACCTGCTGTAAAAGGAAAATCACCTCTGCAAGACAATTTTCAATTACATTAGTTCCTAGCGTTATCTTTGGGTGACTCTCGTGTTTGTCAATGTCTACAATAATCAGTCCCTGTGCTGCTAGTTCGACTCTACCAATTTTAATGGTCGCCTCTTTAAATCCGATCTGTGGCACGGGCTGACCATTGCTGGCGATGATACTCAAGTCGTCGTCAGGGTAGCGGGTTATATCCGAGTCATTCCAGTACTGCTTGAAGAGCACGTACGGGATGGTGGTGACCTGTGATCTGGTGTCCAGTAGGGCACTCATAGGGATGCCATCCAGTACCACAGGCAAGACTGGACGTCCTCCGACATATTTGTCGCGCCAGTTCGATGGGCCTGGTGATCTTTTTCCTGGGGGTTGGCCCTCTACCCCCAGGTTGTGCCAGTTTAAAGGACAGTACCTTGCCATATGTCCGGGTTGATTGCAGCGGCGGCAGATGGGTCGTCCGTCCTCGTTGTACCGGTCACTGGGTCTTCCTCTGGCCGGTGGGGTCCTCCTTGGTCGACGCCACGGGATGTTCTCCGGTCCGGATGTCAGCTGGATCTTCCCTGGAGTGGAAGCCTGTAAAGACTGCACAGTTCGGGTTAACGCAGCAACGCTTTTAGCTAGCTCTTGGACCTGATGGTGCAGGTCTGGAGCCGGGTCATTGTTCAAAGCCTGCGCATCAGCCCCTACAGGCCCTGCCGACAAGGGCGCCGCCTCCTGGTGGTAAGTGATAGCTGGGCGCCTGTGGGTCACAACGCCATCCGGTGCCGGTTCTCGGAGCACCCGGATGGCTCTGTCCTTGAACTGTGCAAATCCCAGATGAGGGTCCTGTAGGGCCATTGCCCGCAACTGGGTTCGGTGGGCATTGCAATATAAACCCTCTACAAATTGTTCAGTCAACAGCCTGTCCTCGTCTCCCACGCCGTCAGGGTCGGTCTGCTTAACGGCTCTCAGGGCCTCTTGTAGGTTCAGGGCATAGTCCCTTATACTCTCATGGGCCCGCTGTTTGCACCCGTAGAATCTAAGCTTGATCTCGGCTGAGGTGCGGGTATCAAAGGTGTCCCTCAGCCGGGTTAGTATCCCTGCGACAGTCCTCCCCCCAGGTGGCCAGGACTTTACCTCCCTTCGGGCTGCTCCGGTTAATTGGGCCACCAGGATGCTCACTTTTTGCTCCTCTGTGAGGGGGTACACCTGGAAGAGGCTATCCAGCCTTTCTCTAAAGTCCTGCAGGGTATGTGACTCCCCTGAGTACTGGGGTAGCCAGGCTGCCCCCGGGATATAGGGCATGGTGAAAGGCATGACGGCAACAGCGGTGGCGCTGGCGGGGGTTGAAGCGGTGAAGCTCTCCTCCGTATCCGACATCCTTCTCCCCCCTAGTGGACCGTGGCCTACCTTGCGATGATCCTCTTCCGTAGGCCGCGGCTCCGCAGTGGATCGTCAGGGTTGAGGACCTTCCGTCGCGCTCCGGTGACGTCGGCGTCTGCTGGGCTCCTTCCAGGACCTTACGCAACGTCCGGACGTGAGGCGGGGCTTCAGTTCTCGCGGGCTTTTCGGAGTCCACGCCCCTCTTCTTCCCGCGCGGCGTCCTCAAGATGGCGTCCAACGGCGGGAAAACTCCACGGATGGCGGGAAGAAGGCTGAAGATGGCGCCGGATGGCGGGAATCTTCACAGATGGCGGGAAGAAGGCTGAAAATGGCGCCGGATGGCGGGAATCTTCACCGATGGCGGGAAAACTTCACGGATGGTAAGTTTTAAAAGTCTCTTTTTCAGGCACGCAGTACCCGGTGGTTGCGGCACGAAATCCTGCCGACTACGCCAAAGTTGACGCGCCCCTGGGCCTGCTGCGTCGCGCAGCGTCTCGCGCACGGGGCTTACCCGGAACCGGATCAGATGAGGGTTGTAGTCTCCGAGTGGCGGGGACCCGGTCCGTGCCCAGGGAGTCAAACTCAGTGTGTGGCAGTCTTGATAGATGTTATTTGAGTGTCGTCTACGCCACCCGTTGATTTGCAGCTATGGAGCTGCCGCTGCAGGGCAGACCGCTGAGGCCGGTGTAGAATTGTGCAGCGTGATAGTATAACCCCCAACGGGAGGGGTATGGCCTCAGGGCAGCCGACGTGGAAAATGGGGGTAGCAGGAACCACTCAGAGACGGTGCGGTGTAATTCAGGGTCTTTACTGGTAACAACGATAGACCCTCCCGGAGTACTTGCTAGCGAACGGGGCCTGGTCAGTCCTTGAGCAGATGGGATCTCCCCTGGCCAGGCGGAGTTGTAGGCCTCCCAAACTGACTGTACTCTTCTGGCTACCTTGCTAGAAGCGGATATAAGTAGCCCACATCCCTGAGTGTACCGTGTGGTGCTCACCCGTATGGCCGGTGACTCGGGGCCTTCTAATGGCTTCCGCTCCACGATGGCGGTGCTGGTCCCACGCGTGTGACCGTGCCTTCGGGTTTCTGGGCCTGAGGACCTGAAATCCCCTGCCGGTCGGCTTCTGCTGCTGGGTAAGAGTTAGTCCCCACAGCCTCGGACGCCGGGTCCGGTAAGAAAGCTTCTCAGTCAGGGCGAGTTCTGCAGCTGCCAGCCCCTGACTCGTATTAGTATTGCTCCCACTGAGCTTCTGCTGTTTCTTCATATGACTGTTTCTTGTCTCTACTCTCCTTGACTGACTAACCCTGCTTCAGCCCCGGGTTTATATAGGGGAAGTTCTTCCCCTCCCAAGACTGGGCAGGAGGTGTGGCATGCACAGGATCCCTGACCAAAGGACCTCCCACCTGCTCTCAGACATAACATTACATTACTGTGGAAACCAGACCCCTGGGGTGCCACAAATACATCACAAGAACCACCATCATTACATTAATATGGTAGCATAGCTGTCATCAGTATATGAATACAGCACCAGAACCATCATCAGTACTTGAATACAGCAACAATATACAATACAGCAGCAATATCATGCGATATACAATGCTATATATAAATGCTATTGCATGACATGAACCTGCAACTCCCTGTATGACCTTAAAGAAGCACTCTCATTAAAAAATGTTATGGCCTAAACCTGTGTGAATGTATATGTAGTGCAGTGTAGGTATATTACTATACTTACTGATTGCTGTCTTCTCTGGTGTCCAGCGCCACTCTGGTCCTCTTCAGAAATATGCAACAAGGAGTTCTGACAGTCTAGGTCACGGAAGTAAAGAACTGGAAGTGACTTTTCCAATGCAAGTCTATGGAGTGAGAGAACGAGGCTTTTACAGTGTAAGCCTATGGTGCATCAAAGCGAAGCTCCATAGACTTACATCGTAATAGCGACCTCCTGCTCACGCATAGAACCCTGTATGATCCGGAGAGTTGGAACTTCAGTCGGGTGACTCAGAAGAGGACGGGAATAGTGCTGGTCACCGGAGACGACAGCGATCGGTGAGTATATTAAAACACCTACACTTCACTACATAAACATTCACATAGCATTAGTCCCTAAAATTTTAATGGGAGTGCCCCTTTAAGAATGGGAAGGAGATGATGGGAGTTGTTACCAGCCATAATCAAACTGCTGACCACACAGAAACCTCAGTACTGATTAGACACAGGCAGTAGCACCTATAAACAATTAAACAGCAACTTAACTTTTGGTAGATATTTTATATACTTTAGGCCATTTAATTCTTAGCAGATCGGTGGTCTCTGGGTCTCTGGGTTCTGTGACCTCCACAGATAACACAAAAGACCTCTTAAAAGTGGAGATAGGAGCCTATGACTTTCTACTACATCTGTACTTTGTTGTGTGCTCTCCTGTCTCCTAAGCTGCACACTTCTAAGCGGTATTTTGAGTGATCAGTGGGGGTCTCAAGAAGTGGTTTCCCACTGATCTGCTCAGAACTAAAGGAACTAAAGCATATTAAAAAAAATCTTCCAAAAGTTTAGTTACTCTTTATGTTCACACGTTGAGTATTTTACATCATCATTTGTAAGCCAAAATCAGGACTGGAACAATTAGAGGAAAAGTATAATAGAAACACGTCACCATTTCTGCATTTTTCACCCACTCCTTGTTTTGGCTTACAAATACTGATGTAAAATACTGACCAAATACTCAACGTGTGAACATGGCCTAAGATGTATTTATACTGGTGCCATTAATCAGGAACTATTAATACTGCCCCCATACCAGTGGCGTACTGCCAATGGCGACAAGCCACGCGACAGCTATGGGGCCCGTGAGCCGGGGGGGGCCCGGTGTCAGCGCCTGCACCGTATACCCCCTGCATCAGGCCCCCGCCGTTCCTGCATCGGGCCTCCACATCGACTGACCCCCACTCTGCATCGGGCCCCCCCTTCTCTGGTCAGTCAGATGCCGATACAGTTGAAAGCAATGAAGGAGGAGGCAGCGTCATGTGACACTCCCTTTCCCATTGTGGCGCCCCTGAGGGTTCAGTTGCCACAGAGGTACTGCACCTCACCCAGAGGTGTGGTGTCTCCTTCTCTCAGGTAAGGAGGGAGTGCTGCCTGGAACCCCAACACCCACATTCAACACTACACTGCTCCAGGCCGGCTGGAAGGGCAAGATGCACT